>NC_047507.1:30416930-31016930 GCF_902827115.2 Pseudochaenichthys georgianus | reverse complement strand
CCTGCGTTCCTTTCTTCCTTCCTTCCCCTCCACATCTGGTTCTGAGTTCGCTCTCTGAATGGCCTGCTGATCCCCCAAGCATGACTTATCACCAGTACAGTGAAAATACATAAACCAAAAGCTGTTAATGTCGTACGACTGTCATTTGCTACGGGTCACCTTTAAGGGACCACTGAGTTAGAAACGCACACACACACTCACACACTTCCCAGGCGGAATCCTTTCACCCTATTCCTACTCTTATTAGGATCACTGCTCCCCCTGCTGTTCAACTCATCATATGTGTGTGACAATGTATTGTGTATGTTTTGTGTCCTGCAGATTAACCAAAACAAGTTGCCATCCAGAGCGGTGGAGTCCAGGGTGATTTCCAGAGGACCCGATTTCACACCTGCCTTTGCAGATTTTGGCCGGCAGACCACCGGAGGACGAGGCGCTGCAGTGAGTCACACCTGCAGACACAACAAAAACACTCAAGCAGCCACAGGCAATCTTAAATTCAAACACATTTGAATGTATTAACATACCCTCATATTTCGTAGAGAACTAGTTGAATAAGTGGGGGGTTATTTAAATGATATCACAAGTCTTTCAGATGTTAAAGTCCTTAAAAGCATTTAAAAGAAGAAATAAATCCTCAAAGTCAGAGAATAATGGGTTACAATTTGAAGTATTTGTTCCAGTTGGTAATTAAGCAAACATCCATATATGGTCATTAGCTGAGACTTCCAATATATCTCTTAACAACACTGTTTTGCTTTTGTCAGAATGGAATAAGTCTCTAATGAGTTGCAGAAAAGCATTTTAGTTGTCTGTTCTGGACAAAGCAGGGTCTATTTAATTAGAGCCGAGGTCATATTTCTAAAATGTCGGTAAAGAATTATTGGAAATTGTTGTTAAAATGACCAGGACGGTCAGCTACTGCGTTATATGTTGTTGTTTTTCATTGCAGACGGGTAAAGGAATACATTGTGCAGTTTGAAACTAGTATCGCAAATGACATTGACGTGCTGTATTCTTTCATTGCATCCACAGCCTATGAACATTGGGGCCCGGCGGCCTCCACCCAGGAAGATCATCATGCACGTTCCTGTTAATGATGAAATTCAGCTGAAGAAATCAGAGAATGCATGGAAACCCATCATGAAGAGGCCGGAAGTCGTTATAGATGATCCTGTGGTGCAAAACACACTGGTACAGACACATATACACAAACACACAGAAAAGATACACAAAAGAGGAGCTTTTCAAACAGCCGCACCAGACTTTGACCAAAAAATCATAGAAAGCAATATTACATTGGTGAGGAAACGACTATTATGCTTTTGGGGGTTTTCCATTTCCTGTAGTTATTAGGGGTGTAACGGTCATCCTTGTACGTAACTGCGAAACCAAAATGTGCCGAAACCGGAGACTTCAATGATGCTGGAGGATTTTCGAGCTCAACTTTATCTGGGTTCGCCATTTCGACAGTTCCTCAAATTACTGACTAAATTTGAACGCATCCCTCTGACCAGCTCTCATAGTATGCCTCTCGTCCAATGAAATGACTTGCTCGCTCTATGACGCGTTGAACCCAATGTGAGCAAATTACTACGACGCAGCACCTGAGATTACTTCCAAAAAGTTGTTCACGTTCTCAATTTTTTACGTTTAACGTTATATTCGTTCGGTACACTTCGGTACATACGTGTACCGAACCGAAGGGCCCGTACCGAATAATTACGGGTAGTAGTTATATCAGTTTTTCTGCATGTAACTGATCGGCAAGGGCTAAAATCCCAAAGTTCCCTCCCACACACTCCCCACTCTGCCTGGAACGCACTCCTTTGTTTACTTTTGTAACACAGTGACATCATTATGTTACACTTTTGGCTAGTGCTCCAACACATTGTACGCTAGGACATCTCTAAGCGTTTGACCAAGCGTTTGACCAATCTCAACAGAGCCTGCTATCCAACCAATCAGAGCAGACGGGGCTCTGGTTTCAGACAGAGGGTGAACAGAGGTGCTGCAGCACAGGCAGGATGAGGAAAACAAAGAGCTTGTTGTGCATTAAAGCATGGAGACACGTCACAGGAGAGCCACTACATCCAAATATGAACCAGAAAGCGAACATAATGGATGCCGGGGTGAATCGTAAAGAATAATGATTGATGTCGTTATTATGACGGATTCCCCTCAGGAGCTCTTCAAGAAGGTTCGCAGCATCCTGAACAAGCTGACGCCACAGAAGTTCAACCAGCTGATGCAGCAGGTGACGGACCTGACCATCGACACGGAGGAGAGGCTCAAAGGAGTCATCGACCTGGTGTTTGAGAAGGCCATCGACGAGCCCAGCTTCGCCGCGGCCTATGGAAACATGTGCCGCTGCCTGGCCACGGTAAGCAGCTCATTGTGTCACCGTTAGGGTGCAGAAGCAGACAGGAAGTGAAACATTAAGCTTACCTCAACTAGGGTGCATTTAAGTACACCTATAAGCAAACTTTCTTAATCTTACAGACTGCAGTTTATTCTGTGTGTGCGATCCAATTTGCATCTCAATGTTCAGTCAACTAGTCTCTAAATGTGTCGGCTGCAAACAGATCGATGGGTTTGGATTGATATCTGCCCGATGCAACGTAATGCTGTGCAATACAACACAGTTTTGTTGTTAAACGTTTTGGTAGTCAAATATAAAGTCAAGGATTAATAGCTCAGAGGTCCCCTGTTATACTCTCAAAAATATATTATTGGTCTCAGATATATATACTAAACATGTCTCTGAAGTGTTTGGCTCCAAACAGATCATTGCAGCATCCCATAACCCACTCTGTTTCAGCCCTGTTTCAAAAGTGCTGATTCTGTTACTCTAGATGAAAATAAGGAGCCACTCCTCACGACCCTCTGTGGATGCATTTGTTTTGTTTTTAAAAACACAATGTGTTCTAGGAGGGGATTCAGGTGATAAGGTGGGCGGGTGGTTGGTTATTGGTTAATGGTTGCATCACCCAAAAAAACATTGTGACATCACAAAGTGGCCCCAATTCTGATGAAGGCATTTTCAGGACAGAAGAGAGAGAATATGTTTTCCTGAAACTTTCAGAATCTCTTAAAACAGAGCGGCTGCGTATTTATGTATAAAAGACATTAAAAGTGGATTCTGCATAATAGGTGACCTTAATAAGTATTTTAAATGCTATTCACCTACAATGCATTTAACTTAAATACAATAAAAAAGAGCTACCCACGGTTACCCTAACTATACATTTAGCCTGCATGCATACACTATTTAGGGCTTTAGGGTGCATTAAAGTGACTTTTCAACGTAAAGTGACTAAACCTTTAACCATGTTTAACTTGTGTTCCTGTGCAGCTCAAGGTGCCCATGACAGACAAACCTAACACCACAGTGAACTTCCGCAAGCTGCTGCTAAACCGCTGCCAGAAGGAGTTTGAGAAAGACAAGGTGGACGACGTGGTGTTCGAGAGGAAGCAGAAGGAGCTGGACTCTGCTGCATCGGTATGCACTCCATGAATAACTTGAGTGTGAAATCCGATTTCAAGCACGGGGGAGGGAATGAAACTGTGGCAAAGACATGTAGTGAATAACCTGCAGGGTCAGCATTTGTTTAATGTTCCCCTGCTCCCCTCAGACGACAGAGCGCGAGCGGCTGCAGGTGGAGCTGAGGGAAGCCAAAGACAAGGCCCGGCGGCGCTCCATCGGCAACATCCGCTTCATCGGCGAGCTCTTTAAGCTCAAGATGTTGACGGAGGCCATCATGCACGACTGTGTTGTCAAGCTGCTGAAGAACCACGACGAGGAGTCTTTGGAGTGTCTCTGCAGGCTGCTCACCACCATCGGCAAGGACCTGGACTTTGAGAAGGCCAAGGTGAGGAGGAGGAGGAGGAGAAGATAGTTGATTTATTGTATGAGCCAGAAATGATCAACAATTCAATGAGACAACTTCATCCCGTTAAAGGGAAAGTGTGCCTTTTTTCTTTTGATGTCTAATCCGTTTTGATCAGTTCATAACAACACATTCCTCAGTGCGTGCAATATTGACCATGAAAGCTGAATTTGCAGCTGCTAAATCTTTTAGTTTTGTTAAACAGAATGCTAGTTTGCAATACAAGTAAGTTGTTGCCAAAAGCGAAAATGTTGTCCTAAAATATGAGCTCAGAGGATGTGATGGATACGGATAGATGTTCCAGTTGTTTGGCTGACTTGGACATTCAGCTGTGTTTACTGTAGCCAGAGGATCAGCTGAAGAAAGAGGCTGCATTAGCATTAGCTGTGCCTGTGTATACTGCTGGTGGGAACCGCCTTTGCAACAGAAGCTTGTGCCCAATGCATCATGGTACATATCGGCACTGCTTCACACGCACGATAACTCTGCTTTCTTGGTCAATATCTCACAAACTAAGGAATCCATTGCTTCAATTTACTCCATTTACAGTCAACACTGAACGGACAACCTCATGACAAGTGTGGACATTTCCTTTTTATCTGGTCATTTTCTAAACATTGGCTGCTTTAATGTTCAGCCATCAAAGTGAATAGTGGGTGTACATTATGGCTGTGTCAGTTCTAGTTCCAGTGTAGCCTCTGCTCTGAGTTCAGGCTGACAATCTGTCAGGTCAGTGACATCGTGTGGAAAACCCTCAAACAGCAAAGGAAATGTCTCAACGTAACCTCTTGTCTCTCTTTCTTCAGCCTCGCATGGATCAGTATTTTAACCAGATGGAAAAAATCGTCAAGGAGAGGAAGACGTCGTCTCGGATACGGTTCATGTTACAAGACATTGTAGACCAGAGATTGGTGAGTGTGTGATGCCTGTTTATGTTCAGCTCAGCTCTGGTTCACGATGAGGTTCGTTACATTGATCTCTCTGACCTCCTGCAACCTGATATTGAGTATTCTGCTATAGTCTACGACTGCTCTTAGTACTAGACTCCTGGTACTAGGGTGGGTTCAGGGCAGTGAACAAATGTCACTGTGTGCTCTGCATGTGTGACCATTAAAGAGGGGTTCATCCCTCCCTATATTGTATATTGTTATTGAGTTTCAACACCTTTTCAGAAAGATTGACAGGGAAAAAGAACCGTTTAGTCAAATACACTGTAGAACCTCTTACAGCTGGGACCTATTGTGCTTTTTGGGTATTTCCCTTTCCTGTAGTGTGTTATATATAGATTTCAGTGCATGTTAATGGTTTGCAAAGGCTACAAAGTTCCCTCCAGAGGGAGTTTCTCTCTCACACAAATGTCTTCTGTGGAAATTGTATTTAATATGTTCTTGTAAATGATCTTGGAAGCAGTTTAATGTATAATGTTAATTTAAAAATACAAAGCTACAAGAATGATAGCTCCAGCTGGAGATGGTATGTGCCTTACATCTGCTGCATTGTTCCTCCTTATGTAACAAAATGTACTTAATTTGTCCTGATCAGTTCAACTAAAAACATGGGTATTTCCTGGGCACCCAACAGAAGACGAAATGAGAATGAAGAAAAGCTGATTACAAATATCTTAACCTGCTTAGTGTCGTGTGAACGCATTTACATTAGAGGAACACCTGCATTGTAATTCTCTGACATGAACCTAACAAACACAATCTGTTTGAATCAATGCCACGGGGTGTTTCTCAATGTCGAGGACGCTTGCTTGGTAGCACATGTCTTCCGAGTCACTTGCTTCAGAAGCGAGGCAAGAATACTTCCTGGCATTCGGAAAACGAAGAGTGGAACAGGCTAGCAAGTGTGCGTCGTATGAGAGGCCCCGCCTTACATTTTCCACCACAGATTTGGGGAAATTGGTCCGTGCGCAAAGCATTGTGGGGATTTTAAGACCGGAGTCTACACATGTGCAGCCTCGAAATGTCTCCAAACGAAGTACAGCCGGGCTCGGTAGAATTCCAAGTATGCTGGACATTGGAACAGTACTTCGGTGGCACTCGGTGACGTAGTATGCTTGAAATAGTGGCTCTGGAGCAGCTTTACTCGAGATTGAGAAACACCCAGTGTCTCCTTCCAGACGCTGTAATCCCAGTTTGAAGCCCTGCTGTGCTGCAGTCTGAACATCAGTCACTTCAGATCATTGGCTCATTCATCAGTCTTAGAATTCAGATTATTCCTCTGCACTTGACAACGTCATATTTCTGCGCTGATATATCTTCTGTGATAATACCCTACATCCCCCGATGTTTACGGAACGATCTGGACTCGTTTGAAATGTTCCTGATCAGGAAAAGGACATGTTGGAAAATCTGACACTCCTGTTGATTACTGTTCTTATTCTTCAGCACAACTGGGTGTCCAGGAGAGCCGACCAGGGCCCCAAAACCATCGAGCAGATCCACAAAGAGGCAAAGATTGAAGAGCAGGAGGAGCAGAGGAGAGTGCAGCAGCAGCTTCTCTCCAAGGACAGCAAGAGACGGACAGGTCAGCCCGCCCCAAATCCTCTTTAAGGCTCAGTGCTATCGGCACGGCTACAGCGAGTCAGGAAGCCTCTAACATACAGACACACTTCCTGTCCATGCAGCCTGCAGAGATGCTATTGTGCCCAACAGCTGACAGGAAGCCCCCCCCCCCCCCCACTCCCTCCCATCTGTTAGCAGGCCTTTTAATATTTCATCATGTTGAGCACGAAGGGGTCAAAAGCGTCACACTGTCAGCTGTCTTTCAATGAATTCAACCGCTATTAGATTATCACTGATTATTATTTAATACAAATATATCTTATATATACTTCTGATATACTGAATCATCTTTTTATCTTAATACAATGTAATGATGGAACATAATATTAGAACATGGTATGTTTAATTTGTGATTGAAAATAAATAAAAGGACGTTTTCTCGTAAATAAAAATGTTCTTCCGCCAAATGTACCAAAATGAGTTTGCAGCGTGAAGAAGGTTATCATGTCCATTACAACATCACATCATACCAGTCTTCTATAGGTGGGGAGACTGGCTTAAGCCATTTCTTGTAGTTGCTTTTCTAAACAGCTCTTTCTTTTAAATAAAAAAGGAATCCAAATTCCTTTTAAGAGTGTTTTACACGTCCGTGTGTCGTAGATCCAAGAGACCAGAGAGATCAGCGGGAGCAGCGGGATCCGCGCGTGCCGAGAGAAGAGACCTGGAACACTGTGCCCGTGACGAAGAACAGCAGGACCATCGACCCCACCAAGATCCCAAAGATCTCCAAGGTGAGACCGGCTGCTTCTGCTCACAAAGATTCAAAGAGTAGGACAAACACACCTCTCTTCTAACGTCGTTTCACTTTGTTGTATCAGAGGAAGCCCAATTATAAACTCATCAAATCCATCAACACTTGAACAAAAAAAGTCTTGATGTGCCATTTTTCATTTTCAAGTCTTGGTTGAATGCTGTCAGCTCTGCCTTGTAATTTAATTAAATCTGTGCGCTTGTTCCTCGTGTCGTGACAAGCCTGTCTCGCCTTCATCCAGTGTTTTTCCACTCCTGCACCAGTGGTGGTTGTTGTTTCAGTGGAAAGGTGTCTGTACACAGCAGAGAAGTGTTTAGACAGCACCGAGAGGAATCCTGTGTACTCGAATGCTGTCCCTGCCCTCCTCTGACCCACATCATTGTGGTTCAGTTGTGCACTCTCCCTCTGCTGGAATCATGAGGAACTGCTTTGTAAACAAGACCTCCCCCTGCAGGAGGAATTTCACCATGCTGTAGTGTTGTCTCCATACCAACATTTTGGTACCGATACCAAGTCAAGAATTGCGATTCTTTTTCAATACTTTTCTTAAAAAAAGGGAAACAGTCTTCAATGTAATTATTGTGCTTTATTTCACACCATAACCAAAACACACACTTTTAAACAATGAGAACATTAAATAAAATAAATGACAAGAATTCGTATTAAATCAAATGAATACATTTCTCACTGACAGGCCTCGTGGTGTCCGTAGGCTTGCCCTCACTGTCAGAGATATAGCTAAAATACTTCCACATCTCGCTTCTGGCGTCTTTTTTGTCAACAAGCCGAGGCGCAGCGGCAGTTGCACTCCCACTTGCAGCCATGCTTCTCGCTTTCTCACATGCTCTGGCAGCTAGCGCGTGCACGAGAGAGGGGAGGGACTTAGAGCGTGCTTGAGAGGGAGGGACTGCAGGCACGGCTGCAGTGCAGGGAGTGGAAGCAGAGCGCTGAACACTAGTGATGGGAATTCCGGCTCTTCTTGGTGAGCCGGATCATTTGGCTCGGCTCACCAAGAAGAGCCGGCTCTTTCGTTCGCGACCGACACATCACTACCCTGTACATTATGTTGTATGTCATCCTTATTGTTGTTCTGTTGTTTTTATGTTACATGTGTAACTAATGTCCTGCAGGTCACCCTTGAAAAAGAGATCTTTTGATCTCAAGGGGCTTCACCTGGTTAAATAAAGGCTACAAACTGAACACACACGGCTCTTATTAAAACGGCGCTTTCTCACCGGAGTACTTTCCCCCGTCATTCTTAAAGTACCGATACTAATGAAACGGAGGAATCGTAACGTTTTTAACCGCAGGGTATCGCGGTACCTTTCAAGTATCGGTACACCGTGCAACACTACCATGCTGTCAGTGTTAGTCAGACTCGGGGAAACACTCAATTGTCTTTTAAGACGAGTCATGTTATATGCTGCATATGTGCGTATGTGTTCTTGAGTAATATCTTCAGAGTACAAAGTTTAGGCAGATTGTTGGGATAAGGTATCACATGCAATCTTTATTTACACACATATTATGTGTATTATTTATGTCTACTCAGACATAATTATCTAGACAATCTTGTAGGTTTAAGTCGCATATCGTGTCTGAAATGATTTCCTCATTCGCCTTTGCTGTCAGTTTTCCACGTCTGCTTGCAGCTCGTTCTTAAACTATTCTCTTCCTGCAGCCTCAAATGGATGAAAAGATCCAGCTCGGCCCCCGGGCTCAAGTCACGTGGGTGAAGGGCAGCAGTGGAGGAGCCAAGGCCAGTGACTCAGGTAAGATTATCTGAAGCAAGACCACAGTGGCTACAAGCCATTGCAGTAGCAGGAATTGGCAATCTTTACAGGCCAGAAAAGACAGTGAATATTACATTACATTGCATTTAGCTGACGCTTTTATCAGAAGCGACTTACAATAAGTGCATTCGACCAAGAAGATACAACCTTGAAGAAAGTGCTACTCAACTGGTTTTAGATAAGCCAGTCCTTTATTAGTATATAAGTGTTCTGTAAGCAGTTCTTTGTTAGTAATTCTATCGCTCGAAGTGGAGTCGAAGGAGATGAGTTTTCAGTCTGCGCCGGAAGATGTGTAAGCTTTCTGCTGTCCTGATGTCAATGGGAGCTCATTCCACCATTTTGGAGCCAGGATAGCAAACCCACGTGTTTTTGCTGATGGGAACTTGGGTCCCCCTCGCAGCGAGGGTGCAGAGAGTCGTTTGGCTGAAGCAGAGCGTAGTGCACGTGCTGTGGTGTACAGTTTAACCATGTCCTGGATGTAGGAAGGGCCAGATCCATTCGCAGCATGGTAATATATATATATATATATAAATAGTTTATAACAGAGTTAGGTACATTTTGTATTGTGAGTCATAGGTGCCAATCAGGGTTTCCGCTAGGATTTTTTTCTCACCGGTCAAATGTCCGGGCAGAATTTATTTTACCGGACTAATTTGAAACTTACCGGTCATATTTCAATAATAATAAGAGTTGTGTAGCAGAGTTTCCGTTAGCAGGTAATTACCGGACTATGAGCAGATATGCTTCAGTTTAAAACTCAGTTCATGGGGCTCATTTTTATATTGCTTCAGTTTATAATCGTAACAGATCGAAAAATTCAGATTCATTTTTCAATAAATGATTCCACAAACAACAAACAACATAATTATTACATTCAAACAAACTACTTGTAGTACATTATTCAAAAGTTTACATTACATTTGAATAATAACACGGGAGAAAAGGATCCTCTCTTTTCCCCTCTCTCTCTCTCTCCCTCCCTCTCTCTCCTGACAGCCCGTCAGTTTCTCATGCAGCTCCTGCAGCTCGCTAAACAGAGGGCGGGGCTTCAGGTGATTATGCAGAGCTGCGTGTCTCGGTCAGACTCAGCAGCTGATCTGATCTCTCTCTCGCGTCCGGTTATACTTCACTCGCGTTTATGTCCATATCGATCAGATCCAGCTCTCCTGATCGGCCTTCATAGAGAGCACCGATCAAACTATTAAGAGTGAATATCGGCCGATAATGACCGGCGGCCGATCGATCGGAGCCTCCCTAATTATTACCAGACATTTTTACCGGCAGGTTTTCAATTTACCGGTTTTTAATAAATGTTACCAGCTAAAAACCGGTAATTACCGGCTAACGGAAACCCTGGTGCCAATCTAAATATTCTTCATCACTCGATGAGGTCGATTGTTGACTGGTTCAACAAGCATCAACGTTTGAGTTGAAATCATTATAAACTTCTTATGCTAAATGGGTCATTAAACCTCTGTTTTTCCAACTGTAGATTAAAATGGAAAGAGGTTGCATGTTTGTGTTATGATAGATGATAGATGGCCTACATGTGAGGTTAAGATGTCAGCATGTCCTAACAATGTGAGGTGTTGTCCAATCATATCTGGAATGACATTTCATGTTTTTACATAAGTAAACAGAAAACAGAGAGGTTGATATTGTCAAGTATGATCATATTAGAAATTGAAATGAAACGCATTGTACAAGGTTTGTATAGTATTACGAGATATCAAAAGTCGGGAGGGAGATTTTCTTCCTCTAGATCAGGGGTGCCCACACTTTTTTGGCTAGTGAGCTACTTTTGAAATGACCAGCTCACCGAGGTCTACCAACCAAAAATAAAATCCCAAATTACAAGGGTTGCTGAATAACACGTTTTATTTATACATGTGATAACTACAATAGGGCTGCAACAAACTACTCATTTGATAATCCATTAATCTATCGATTAATGAAACGATTAATCGACTATTCAGACTATTACTGTATGCCTTGCACAATTTCTCAAACGCTCTTATTTAGCCATCAACTTTTAGATGTAGCTTGAGGTTGTTTTAGGCATGTGGAAACTAACAATGAAGACAAAGATGAATACTTGATTCAAAAATACATATATTATTAATTTAACTTAACAAATTGTTTACAAAATTAACATTGCTTTTTATTTAAATAAATAATATTTCACATCAAAAGAAACAACAATGTTTTAACAAATCGTATTAAATAATCTGATGACAGAACTGTAAACAGAATACCTGAAACTTTAACAAAATAAAGAGTAACTCAGTTACCTCTCATCATTAACCCATGCTTGTATAATTGAGTTAACTCCGTGTGTTGCTGCTAGCATACATAATAAGACCTGACGTGGAAACGTTACTCGTGGACGGGGCTACAGAGCTACTAGAAAGACAGTCGAACCCGGTGCATTCCTCCGTCTGGATGTGGAGCACTTTTGCTAAATGTTTAGACAAATTGCTCGTGTTACCGCCCTTACATGCTAAACCCTCTTGGCAACGAGCATTGTCCACCTCGAGACGGGTAACATTTAAACACACCTTGGAGCGCTTCTCTCCGCCATCTCCGCCGTGTGGTGCTGCATGCAGCAGCTGCCTGTGTGTAAACTGCCCCGCCCCCTCGCACACGGGAGAGAGATCTCGTCTGGATTGGAAAGATTGAAAATACACCGACCATAGACGCGTTTGTTTGTCTTTTTGCATGTTAGAAACGAGTTGGCGACACTAAGACTGCGAGATAATGTTTGTGTAGCAATAATACATGACCTTTCTCAACTCGCTACTCGGAGGGAAGTCGCTGCCATATGCCTTGTGAACACTCCGATATTGCCTCTCTATGTTACCTTTCTTTGGCAGAGCGACACTTGCTTTACAAATAACTGAGGCAAATAACCTTTGAATGTGACATCACAAACAAATATTCTTCCTCCCATTCTGGGTGGAAGTGGTATGTCTTTAGCTTCTTGCTCGGTCCCGCACTCATTTTGTTGTTTGCCTCTTTAACTTAATTTGAGTTTTCCCGGCACGTGACTGATTTTGTATCGCTTTGCATTCTGGGTTAACAGACTGGAAAGCGATAGGATATTTATTGTATATAAAGTGTTTTAAGTGACACATTCACTCTAATAATTTTGCTTTATTTGTTGCCCTTTATAACAGAACTATCACGGACGGCCGGCCTCAATCGATACTCTGCGCTGCAGTCTACTCCTTCCCCTCAACCCTCCACCACTCCTCCACAGAACACAGACTTTGACCCCAGGAGAACTCTGGGAAGGTAAAGATCAACATCAATCAATTGTCTCTGACCTCTTGAGATTGGCCTCTCAGTGTGTTTCTGATGGTTCCCCCGGATACAGAAAACGGTTTCCTTTATTCCCCTCCAGCAGTCGTAGCAGTGTGGGGAAAGACCGCGGTGAGAAGCCCCTGATTTCCACCCCTCCATCGCCACGGCCCGGACCCTTCACCAGGGGAGGCAGTTCCAAGGAGCTGCTGGAGAGTCCGACCCCCGAGGAGCCGCGCAGAGAGCCGGAGCGAGAGGGAGCCGAGCCCCGGAGACCGAGCGTCACCGAGGACAAGACGGAGCGCAGAGTCAGAGAGCCGGGTGAGGGGCAGAGCTGCTATGATTTTAAGCCATGAACAGGTTTTATTTTATATCCAAAAATAATCTTGGATGTAATGAATGTATTAGCAACTGCAGGTTGAAAACAAAAGGATCAACTCCATAAAAGATATCAATTAGTTTATATTTTCAACAGACTCTGCTAATAATCTGTGATGATTATACTTATACTAATCTAAATAGACGAATAAATGTGATTCATACAGAGAAGATCAGGCCTGGATCTTCATGTTGCTCTCACCTCTGATGCCCCTTTCACACCAACGCGGTTCCCGTTCTAGCTCCGTGCTTGCACTCTTCTGGTTCGGAACCGGTTTTTCAGCCCCCGGTTTGTTCACACCGCCCAGAGCCCGACTGGTGCTGCCGCGGCTGCGTCATGACGTCACCATTTACGTCGCTGATTTTCTCCCCACGGCGTTGGGTCGATGATCGGGTTACTTTTAATCACACGAAGCCAGATTGAATTAAATAACGACTTCTCCAACCTTATACTTTTCTCCAGAGTGCCGTGGTTCATTATTTATTAAAGTGTTTCAGCGGCATTTACCGACCGCTGCAGTGCTGCCCGCTGTTTGGCATCACAACGCTGTTATGAAAGTTTCTCTGGTATAAAATGGGTGATGTTGGCATAGCAACCGAAGCTAAACTGACTATAACTTGACTACTTGTTGCTATCCTATTGTGACATAATCAGTTTTCTACGGGCACATTTTACCGGCGTATTTTTCACTATGATTCTACTTGTGATAGTCGGACATCAGTCATGACAACCTGTGCAGCCCGTGTATTGATTCCATCCGATAGCAGCTATAATACAAAACAACACTTCTGCCTCCTCTCCACAATGATCAATAACCGCGAACGGATGGTCAAAGTAAGGTACAAATAAACAGAATCACACGAAGCCTGGTTAGTTGTTTTTTTTATAAGTGTGTGTTTGCGTTCTAGTCACTTTGCTCAGCGCTACTGCTTGTTACAACTATCATTTGCCGTACTCGCCATAAACTGTTAGCTCAGGTTAATCCCGCCCCCGCCTCCGACGTAAGCGCGACGTATGCGGTTCTTGCTTCTAGGCCGACCATTTTTTGGAGCTCGGTAAGAACCGGTTTTCGCTGTGGTGTGAACAGGAAAAAACTGTGCTTATCAGGCTCTAGCTCCGAACTGGCCCTGGAACCGCGTTGGTGTGAAAGGGGCAAGACAGACACTGTTTTTATTGTCGTTTTTTTCCGATCAACAGTGAAAGCTGAGCCAGTGGTCCCGACTTCAGACAGACCTGCTCTCTCTGAGGAGGAGATCGAGAGGAAGTCCAAGTCCATCATCGACGAGTTCCTGCACATAAATGACTACAAGGTACCGACATTCACAAGAAGATAGGTCCAACATTAGATCCCTGTTTAGTAGGTGCCATGTTTGAATGTAAGTTAACAAACTTGGTGCTTAGAAGGATGTTAATGAGAAATCAATGATTGTTTCTTCTTTATCACTGAGCCTGCAACAATAACTAACAGAATTCAAAAGCATGTTGTGTTTCAGTCTCCCTTCTCTTACCAGTAATTAGGGATGCTCCGATCGCCAATTTTGGGGCCGATCGCCGGAATCAGTATCAGCCGATCCGATCGAGTGGGCGGGGCCTATGGGGATCGTCCATTTAAAGTGATGTTTACAACTCAGTTAATGGGGCTCATTCACTGGCGCTCCCACAAACAACAACCAACATAATTATTACATTCAAATGAAGTACATTATTCAAGTTTACATTAACTTTGGATAATAAACGCTCTCTTTTTCTCTCTCTCTCTCTCTCTCTCTCTTTCTCTCTCTCTCTCTCTCTCTCTCTCTCTCTCTCTCTCTCTCTCTCTCTCTCTCTCTCTCCTGACAGCCTGTCAGTATCTCATGCAGCTCACTGATCCAGTAATGAGTGACCCGACAGTGAAGAATAAATATATGTATAACTAGTTTAGCTAGTTCCAGAGGTAGATAAAACAGCTAAGTGTGTTAGGTCTAACTCTTAGTGTGTGTGTGTTGCTCTGCTCACCGGTCCGTCACAGCGGGTGGAGCTGCAGGATTTCTGCTTCACACACGTTGCATACAAGCCGCTATTTTACTGTCTTTTTCGGACACCTTAAAATACTGCCAGACTGGTGAAGCCATTTTGGCTTGTTGGTATTTTAGGTCATTATTTTACGTCACGTGATAGGCTCTTGTGATCTGCATTTTTCGAGAGTACCAAACGATCGGCAGAGAGTGAGTATCGGCCGATATCGATCGGCGGCCGATATCGATCGGAGCATCCCCATCAGTAACACTCATTCTGAATCCCATTCCTTTGTGTCCCCAGGAGGCTGTGCAGTGTGTGGACGAGCTGGACCTGAGCTCTCAGCTGCACGTGTTTGTGCGCATCGGGGTGGAGTCCACGCTGGAGCGCAGTCAGATAACCCGGGACCACATGGGCCAGCTCCTCTTCCAGCTGCTGCAGCGCGGCATCCTGCCCAGAGCCCAGTTCCACGAAGGGTCAGTTCACCTGCTCTGAATGTACTCCACATCTCAATCAAGAACATAATGTGAACAAGGCTTGATCATTAACTCTCCAGAAAGCCTCTTCTGTTATTGTGTTACTGTCTTCCTAAATGATCTTAATTTACTTTCAGTCTCACTTCCTGTCAGCTTCATCAGACTTCATTGACATCTCTTGCAGCCTTTAGGGCTTTCTGTTCTGTATCCTCCCAACAAGCACTTCTTGCTTGTTCTTGATTTTGTTCAAAGTATCCATCGTCACTAATTAAAACTCGAATTTTGTCTGTATTGTTTGTCCGCAACTTTCTACCAGGAGATTGTCAGACCTGTTCAGTGTTTTGCTGAAAGTCTACCAGAAAAGAAAAGTAAAATCTTGCATTGAAATGTTTTCACTAAAGGTATTCCCCTGGGATCTGTCACTGGCTGTGTTGCTTTCCCTGAGTACCTAAAGATATATAGAAACTGAAAATAGGTCGGACATGAATTTGGCCACGTTTTATTATTCTTTTAGAAAAATCTGTTTCAATGTGTTTCTACAGTAGAAACACATTGATAGGAAACGTCCGTATTGAAGGGTTATGTAGGTCATGTTGGACATGTAGGTCAAACATGTTGCTAATCTATATCAATGGGACACAAAATGGGAAAACCCTATTTCATTTCTTTAGTGTACTCTGTAAACACCATTGACGGTTAGCTGTTGTTTTGATACTGTAAATCAGTTTACAGCTCTGTAAAACTTAAAAGCGTGTATCTGACATAATTTTAAATGAATTTGAATATAAATCAACATATTATAGGTTCTCAAATATAATCAAATGTGTATTTTAGCAGCTTTGTGTTTAATTTGTAGTTATACTTACAATGCATGTGCAATTCCAGTTGTCTCTTTCCAGAGTACAGGAACAGTAATATAGTTCTTAATATAAAGATCCAGTGTGTCTTTTTGTTGTAGCTTTGCGGACATGCTGGAGCAGGCGGACGACATGGCCATCGACATTCCCCACATCTGGCTGTACCTGGCCGAGCTGCTCAGCCCCGTGCTGAAGGAGGGGGGCTTCTCTATGAGAGGGCTCTTTAGGTTAGTCATTTACTCCAAAACTAAATGAGAACATATAATACAAATGAACTTAAATGTGGTGCATTTGCCATGGATAAAATGTGACCACTTGGCTGGTTGGTGGAGGAAGTAGCTAATATTTTTTTACTTTGTTTATCGTCACAGGACATCTGATCAATATTTTCATAATGAACAAAATTACTTAGTTGATACTTTACTTTTTTCTAGCTTATGTTATGGTTTCCTGTGCTCATTTCCGAGATACGTGTTTAGTCCTGTTTTGGAGACATTTTAAGTTTGAACAGGAACTTGGAGTTGCACAGTATAATGTATTAAGTGTGAGTGTCCTAATGTGTTATTTAACTTCGCCATTCTCCTGTATGAGTGAAAGGGAGGGTTGCATGTAATCTGTGGTCTTGGTCTGTTCCCAGTGAATTAAGCAAGCCTTTGCTTCCTGTGGGAAGAGCTGGGATCTTAATTTCTGAAATACTGCACATACTATGCAAACAAATGGTAAGCAACACTTTATTTTCAATGTTGTAATGATGTTACCTGCTTTCATTATGGAGTGGACTTCTGGGTATTATTCAACTGGTTATTTTGCCGTTTGGATTTGTGGCCTGTTTTGGCACATTTGGCTTTCGGCAGAAATAAGTTGTTTCAGAGGACAGATGTGCGATGTTGTCTCTTTGGTCTCACAGAGCCATAGGACTGTGGGTTCTTTGTGGAGGGAATCTGGCCTCAACTGGACCGACTTCCTGCCAGAGGGGGAGGACGTCCAGGCTTTCATCTCACAGCAGGTTGGTTTTTGTATAATTGTATTTTACTGAGTGACTGGGAGTTACAAAGTTTCATATCTTTCAAAAAATAAATATATATATTTTAGGGCTGTCAGTCGATTAAAATATTTAATCGCGATTAATCCCAAATTAATTTGCACGCGCGCGCGTGCGTGCGTGCAACTCGAGGCATATGCTCGAACGGGAACTTGCTGCAATCATGTTGCACTACCCGTGCTGAGTGTGCTGACTTCTCCTACAATGTCCCACTGTCTGGCTGCCTGCATCAAGTCAAGTGCTCGGCGCAGTTGTGGCGAAATGTCGCTCCTCTGTTTTCATTTAAACAGCTCCTTATATCCGTTAGCGCCGCTAGCTAGCACCAGATGCTAACAACAACAACAATACACGTAAGGTCTCTCTCTCGCTCGCTCGGGCCACACATACACACACCCTCCCGGTCCTCCCGATGGCCAGTCGGTGCCTGCCGGTGAGCGTGGAAGTGTGGTCTGCCACAAGCGGGCAGCAGGAGCGGGGCTGTCAGCATCAGCTTGCAGATGGTATTTTAAAGTCGATGCGCTCTGAAACTACGGGGCGGCCAAGGAAAAAAAATACACATGCGTTAAAATAATTAGTGGCTTTAAAAGAAAATTGCGTTAACTTGATAGCCCTAATATATTTACTTTTTTTTTTTAAACACAATATTATAATGAACAAAATAATGAATACATACAAATATAATCAATAATAAATACATTTAATGAAGGAATCACAGGAAGACATGAAACAACAAAAATGTGCTGCTAAACAGTTGTCATAATATTGCTTAAG
The DNA here is from genome assembly GCF_902827115.2 of Pseudochaenichthys georgianus. Lineage (NCBI taxonomy): Eukaryota > Metazoa > Chordata > Actinopteri > Perciformes > Channichthyidae > Pseudochaenichthys > Pseudochaenichthys georgianus. The sequence continues at coordinate 30,999,106 of NC_047507.1, read as the reverse complement.
ATGGTACTGAGTGTTTCCTCAGATGTTTGGATGCTGGGTGATTAGATGTGTGTGGCTCCACTCTATCTACAGAGCTTCATCAAATGTGCCTCATATATTTGAAATAGTTTTTCCTTATTCCTGTCTTCTGATATTGCTTATCCAATGTTCAAGTAACATTTCATTCACTTTTTCCACTTTACAGTTTTCTTAATCGTATTGAATCCCAATAAGTCACCACATTATACTCCCGTTTTGGCACTTTCCCATCATACTGATGTCCCCTCGTCTTAATACAGAAACTCCAGTTTGTTCTGTCGGACGGCTCCAGTCCGGAGACGGCTCTGTCCGGAAGGATCTACTCTCCTGAGGAGCTGAGTCAGCAGCTGGAGAGACTCCTCCTGGAGGACATGGCCAGCGACGAGCATATCTTTGACTGGGTAGAGGTAAGAGAAGTGGCAAAGAAAAACATTAAACCTTGTAAGCTGTGTGCCTTAATTCAGAGGGGTGGTCCTTTTATCAGTATGTGCTTTGTCTCTATATTTAACAAGCTAGCTAGTTATTATCTGCTATGTCACTTTTGCTGTAATGTTGTACATTTCCCAGCTTATAAAAGAATTCTGATTATCAATGACCTCTGGCACTGAACCTTTTCATAGGCAGTTTTCAAAGCCATGTGAAACTGTATGTGTGTGTTTTGTCTTTCTCCCCCAGGCAAACCTAGATGACTCTCAGATGAGCTCGTACCCCTTCCTGAGGGCTCTGATGACAGCTGTGTGTAAGGCAGCAGTGAAAGGTAAGCACTCCACCACCTGGAGGAGAGACTCGTCTAATTTTTTTAAATGGCGCTGCTGATTGCAATATTTACTCTGTGCCAAACGTGCGCTCACTCTGCCTCTCGCTTCACCGAACAGATGATAACACCAACTGTCGAGTGGACACGGCCATCATCCAGAGGAGATTGCCTGTATTACTCAAGTACCTTAACTCAGACACTGAGCGACAGCTGCAAGCACTTTATGCACTTCAGATGCTGATCGTCGCACTCGATCAGCCTCCAAGTAAGTGCTGCGTCTCAGCTTCATCAGGAGGAGGTGGGAGGAGGAAACTAAGATTTATATTCCTTCAGTTTAGTTTTTTTTGTCGTTTTTCAAGTTATAACATTCAAATACACATAATAAATAAAATGTATAGTCTTTACTTTTTAAGTTGCGTCAAACCATATCAACTTTTTCCTGAGCTAAAATGTTATTACACTTTTTTAAATGAAATTTAAAAAACTAAAACATATATATGCATAATAATCCCAAACCACATTAGTGTTCATACCTGGTTTTTATATTTGTTAAACCAATCATAGTACCGATCATGACCAGTAAATGGATGTCCGCATGTCTACTGTATTTCCACTACAACAAACATTAGGAGCTATCCTCAGAGAGCTTACAGCATTGGACAGACGGCACAGTATTCACTAAAGCCAGCATTTTAATAATGACATGCTAATATACACAAAGTACCATAAATACTAAAGCTCAAAGCAGTAACAGAGTACAATAAACGTGCATTAATTATAGAGTAAATCACAATCCAAACGAAAACATTTACCTTAGAGGGTACAAGTGAAAAACCTTCAGGGAAATGTCGACTCGACTCCACTTCGAGCGATAGAACTATTAACAAATCACTTGTATACTAATAAAGGACTGGCTTACCTAAAGCCAGTTGAGTAGCACTTGAAATGTTTTTGCTCTATGAAACCTGATGTACTTATATGATTCTGTTTTCTTCAAGTTTGTATTTTGTTGGTCGAACGCACTTATTGTAAGTCGCTTTGGATAAAAGCGTCAGCTAAATGCAATGTAATGTAAAAATGTATTTCTTTTAAAGTTCTGAGATGTGAAACAGTTCTCCTCCAGAGGGCATCTCCTCAGAGGGGAGCATCTGCACCAGCAGGAGTGCTTTAGCACTGGATATGTCCATCGCGCGCATGCGCAGCTCGAGTACCAATAACAACAAAGTCACCTGTGACCCACGTGACACCGGCTATATCAGCCGGTATTGTCAGAGGATCTGTTCCTTTTCATCTTCTCGCTGCACGAGGGTACCGTGGCTACGTTTTCGTAGCCTACAGCGTTCAGGCTTGAACGTTTGATCGGAGGGATTTCTCTGCAAACAGCTGGCCGCGTGAAGCTTCGCGACTGACAGTCGGAGCTACGGGTCGTTAGACGCGTCCTCCAGGAGCTGCGCCGGCTGTGCAGAGCCTCGACAGACAGGTTTGTGTCAGCTTGTTGCTAGTGATGGCTGTGTTTCCACACCCGCTCCCAGCCAAATTGTCCTGATTACCGTCTTATTGTTTGTGGCTTAGACTTTCTGGTGACGACAGTGTTCCCGCTTCCTCTCCCATAAAGTTGCCCTTATGCTCTTTTGAAAGTTCTGCTTGTGGCGTTGTGCCCGAGCTATCATTAGCATTTGAGTCCCAGCTTTGGCTGCGTCCCTCATTCGATTTAGTATGGAAAGCCAAGAGTGTCATACTTTAAACCCGTTTTTTCGTTTAGATGCAGAAAGTAAGGTAAGTACTTTCTATTTTCTAGAAGCTATTATCTGGTCTTAACATTTGTGTTCTGACTTGGTCGCTTGTTTGTTAGCAGCAGCCGCTTGGCTAACACCTTGCTGTTGAGCTTAACTATTAACTCAGGGCAGTGCTCCCGCTCCCTGTAGCATAGGGTTTGATTGCAGTAGCGCTAGTTCGTTGTATTACTGCTCCTAGTACTAGCCTCCTAGCACTAGGATGATATGCAGAGAACATCTTCACGGCGGGTGCTGTGTGCTCGGCATGTGCGGTTACTACTGTAACCAGACACGGTTCTATGCGGGCTGTTCTCTTTCTTAGAAGCTAATTATCTGGTCTTAACATTGTGTTCTGACTTGGTTGCTTGATTGTTAGCAGCAGCCGCTTGGCTAACACCTTGCATGTACGGTTAAGCTTCATTATTTAACTCAGCCGGTGAGGGCAGTGCTCTCGCTGCTGCTCCCGGTAAACGCATGGTATGGTTGCAGTAGCGCTATATCGTGGTATTTACTGCTCCTAGTACTAGACTCCTAGCACTAGGACGATATGCAGAGAACAATCTTCACTGTGTGTGCCGTGTGCTCTGCATGTATGGCCATTTAAGGAGGATTTCATCCTCCCAATATTATATTGTCTAGTGGGCAGCCGTTGGCTGACACTTTTAGGCACCGGCCACAGTTACTATTGTAACTAAGGTTCTAAGCCGTAAGTACTGGCCATAATTACTACTGTAACTACGGTTCCAAGCTGTGTAAGTACTGGCCATAGTTAATACTGTAACTACGGGGTTAAGCAGTAAGTACTGGCCATAGTTACTACTGTAACTACGGTTCCAAGCCGTGCACGTACTGGCCATAGGCAATACCGTAACTACGGCTCTATGCCGTGTAATGGCCATAGTTACTACTGTAACTACGGTTCTAAACCATGTAAGTTCTGGCCATAGTTACTACTGTAACTACGGTTCCAAGCCGTGCAAGTACTGGCCAGAGTTACTACTGTAACTACGGCTCTATGCTGTGTAAGTATCCAAGCCGTGCAAGTACTGGCCAGAGTTACGACTGTAACGACGGTGCTAAGCCGTGTAAGTACTGGCCATAGTTACTACTGTAACTACGGTTAGATGCTGTGTGAGCCCTGGCCATGGTTACTGCTGTAACTATGGCTCTGTGCTATTCTATTCTTTAGAAGCTAGTTATCTGGTCTTAAACATGTGTGTTATTTGACTTGATCTCGCTTGATCGTTAGCAGCAGCCGCTCGGCTAACGTCTTGCGTATACTGTTAGCTTCTTTATTTTATCCAGCTAGGTGAAGGCAGTGCTCTCGCTCCCGCTCCCTCTACCGGTAATGCGGATGTAGCTACATCCCTTTTTCTGTTCGGCGAGTAGTAGCACCGCCCTACTCTTCCCGTTCAGCAGGTAGCCGGTGAAGGCTGTGTTCCCGCTCCCGGTTACACTGCATCTGGCGTTCGACTCTAACTTAACCAGTGAAGGCAGTTCTCGCCCCCACTCCTGGTAGACGCCAAACGGCCTCGTTTTTCCGTTAAGCAGGTAGCCGGTGAAGGCTGTGTTCCCGCACCCGCTCCCGGTTACACTGCATCTGGCATTCGTCTCTAACTCAACCAGTGAAGGCAGTTCTCGCCCCCGCTCCTGGTAGACGCCAAACCGCCTTGTTTTTTCTGTTAAGCAGGTAGCTGGTGAAGGCTGTGTTCCCGCACCCGCTCCCGCTGCATCTGGCATTCGTCTCTAACTCGACCAGTGAAGGCAGTGTTCTCGCCCCTGCTCCTGGTAGACGCGGAACTGCCTTGTTTCTTCGTTAAGCAGGTAGCCGGTGAAGGCTGTGTTCCCGCACCCGCTCCCGGTTACACTGCATCTGGCATTCGTCTCTAACTCAACCAGTGAAGGCAGTTCTCGCCCCCGCTCCTGGTAGACGCCAAACTGCCTTGTTTTTCTGTTAAGCAGGTAGCTGGTGAAGGCTGTGTTCCCGCTCCCGGTGACACTGCATCTGGCATTCGTCTCTAACTCAACCAGTGAAGGCAGTTCTTGCCCCCGCTCCTGGTAGACGCCAAACTGCCTTGTTTTTCTGTTAAGCAGGTAGCTGGTGAAGGCTGTGTTCCCGCACCCGCTCCCGGTTACGCTGCATCTGGCATTCGTCTCTAACTCAACCAGTGAAGGCAGTGTTCTCGCCCCCGCTCCTGGTAGATGCTAAACTGCCTTGTTTATTCTGTTAAGCAGGTAGCTGGTGAAGGCTGCGTTCCCGCACCCGCTCCCGGTTACGCTGCATCTGGCATTCGTCTTAATTTAACCAGTGAAGGCAGTGTTCTCGCCCCCGCTCCTGGTAGATGCTAAACTGCCTGGTTCCGTTAAGCAGGTAGCTGGTGAAGGCTGTGTTCCCGCACCCGCTCCCGGTTATGCTGCATCTGGCACTCGCCTCTAGCTCAGCCAGTGAAGGCAGTGTTTTCGCCCCCGCTCTTGGTAAACTGCCTTATTTAATAATCCAGCTAGGTGAAGGCAGTGATCCCGCTCCCTCTGCCGTAACGTGGGTGTAATTACATCCCTCTTTCTGTTCGGCGAGTAGCAGCAACGCTCTACTCTTTCCATTAAGCAGGTAGCTGGTGAAGGCGTGTTCCCGCACCCGCTCCCGGCTACGCTGCATCTGGCTACCTACAGAATGGTTCATTCATGTAGCGCCTGTAGGGTTTCTCTTGAGCCCGAGGACGGCCACGACCGCTGCCCCTCCTGCCTCGGCCGCTTCTGGCGGTCAGTGGGGACGAAATTCGAGCATCTGAGGGAGGTTCTTACGGTAAACGCCTGCATGAGCTATAGCTGCATGCCTCGGGTGCTCAGAGTGGCTCGAATCACTGAGGTGGAACGTCTGGCAGCAGCCAACAGACACCTCTCCTTGTCACGTACTCCTCCAGATCAATTCGGCCGTTCCCGGCGACTTGAGGGAGCGATGGCTTTGTGTGCTCCCCCCAATAGAAGGACTAGAAATAGGCTGTCCTCTAAAGTGGATCGGCTAGCTGCCGATAGGGGCATAATGAAGTCGCCTCTTGGCCCTTCAGCCTGGGCCCGGTGTAGGGGCTGCTAACCCCCCCCCCCCCCCTCCTTCGGTGGGCGCCCCTCCTTCGGTTGGCGCCCCTCCTTCGGCTGACGCACCTCCTCCGGTTGACGGAGTCCTCCGTCGCGTACCAGTCGAGCCAGGGGAGCTGTTTAGATCAGCTGCCCTCGGAGGCACTGGAGTGTGCCGCCCAAGCTAGGCAGACCAGGCAGCAGCACTCGGGTCCTCGCAGACCTGTGCCCACTCCCAGCAGGCCCAGGGGCCGCTCTAGCAGCCGCACTCAGCCGCTGGATTACAGGGGTGGTCTGCAGAGGTCTTAGCGGCCCACTCAACTGCCTCCCAATGACTTTCGTGCCCCATGTCGCCCGCCTTCCAGGCGGCCTCGTGCCCCAGAGCCTGACCGGAACCCCCCAAGAGGCTCCAGGGTCCGGGGGGCTGGGCTTTGAAATCCCGGGGGTGGTCGGCAGCTGCTTTCCCAGCAGCAGCTCAGTTTCTGGGCAGTCTGTACTTCCGTCCCTTGGGTGGTTTTCACCTTAACCCAGGGGTACGGACCGCAGCTCCGGCCCCTAGCCTTCGGCTGGGTCTAATTGACAGTCGTCAGCGATCCGGCAGGGGCCCTACCTCTGGGCCAAGAGTTGTCCGTCCTTTTGTCCAAGGACGCAATCAACCCAGTAAGACCCTCTGCTTAGCCAGGGGGTTCTACTCGGCATACTTTCTCGTGAGCAAGAAAGTCGGCGGATTTCGCCCGATCTTGGACCTCAGAGGAATCAACAGATTCCTGAAGGTGCTGCCATTCTATATGCTGACTACTGCATATGCACAGGTGGAGTGGTTCCCAACCGAGGGATGCCTACTTCCACGTGGGCCGGGCAAGAGGGTGCCTTATATTCAGTTCCTCCGGCCCTTGGGCAGACTGGCAGCTGCCTCGGCCGCTGGGCCCTTAGGCCCGCTGTCGTTGTGCCCCATGCAGATGTGGCTGAACAGCCTTCACTTGGACGCCAAGTGGCACAGGCACAGTGAAGTCAGGGTGTCGCAGCATTGCTCCACTCTCCGTCACGCTGGAGGGGCAGGGCCTATCTCTGGTAGGCGTGCCCATGGGCGCCATCCCATCCCGCCAGGAGACCATCACCAGAGGTGCATGTCTCTCAGGGTGCGGTGCAGGGCAGGACCGTTCAGGGTCAGTGGTCTGCCCAGCAGAGTGCGCGCCAGGTCAACGTGCTAGAGCTTCGGGCCGTGCAGCTTGCACTCACGCACTTTCTACCCCAACTGGGGGGCAAGAATGTGCGTGTTCCTTGGGGACAGCATGTACATTGTTGCTTAGACAACAGTCCCTTCTAGATAGTGGACTTTCTCACTCCACTCTGAATTTATGTGGCTGCGATTCTGCCCGACATGTTCGGGTCGACGGCGCCACGGCGGGGTGCCACAGGTCGGTGTCCCTCTTTATGAGAGGGGCTTTACGGCAGCGTCCCCCTTGCACCCCGAGGGCTCCGGCTTGGGACCTGCCCTTGCTGCCGGATGCCCTATCACCTCCTCCCTTCGAGCCCCTGGCCCAGGTGGGGCTTAGGTGGCTGCCCACAAAGGCAGCATTTCTGCTTGCCATAGCCTCAGGGAAGTGAGTCGGGGAGTTGCATGTCCTCTCCATAAACAATACATGCCCGAGGTGGGACTCTCATGCGTTGCCCTTTGGGCAAATGTGGCATTCCCGCCCGGGGTCCTTCCACAAACTCACTTCAATCAGCCTGCCCAGCTGGCACGCTTTGACATTCAGGAGTACGGCACATCGAAGTTGCTGTGCCCGGGGGATGCCCAAAGGGCGTATATCAAGGCTACTGCCTGTATACGGCAGGAGGAGCAACTCTTGAGTTTGCCCTGGCGGCACTAAAGGAGGTTAGGCCCTCTAACCAGTGGCTTCCCCACTGGGTTGTCGATACCATCTCACAGGCTTACGGGGCCAGTGGCCGCCCCCTGCCACCAGGCTGAGATGCCACTCTACAAGGAGCATCTCAACATATTGGGCTGCCCTGAGAGGGGTGCCCCTTGAGACCATCTGCGCCGCGGCGTCTTCTGGCACATTCTCCAGTTGTCATCAGGTCAATGTCGCCACTCCCCATTCTTTGGGCGTGGTCCTTTTGCCGAGCTCCGCTGCTTCCAGTGGTGAGCAAGGGCTTGGATTCTTCATGACATTGTTGGTATAGGTCATCCAGTGCTAAAGCACCGCCTCTGGCGGTCAGTAGGGACGAAATAGAACGATAGTTACGGCTGTAACTACGGTTCTATGAGTCCCGGATGACCGCCAGAGTTCCCTGTCACTCAGAATTCTTGTGTGCTCGCGAGAAGATTCGGGGAACAGATCCTCTGACAATACCGGCTGATATAGCCGGTGTCACGTGGGTCACAGGTGACTTTGTTGTTATTGGTACTCGAGCTGCGCATGCGCGCGATGGACATATCCAGTGCTAAAGCACCGCCTCTGGCGGTCATCCAGGACTCATAGAACTGTAGTTACAGCCGTAACTATCGTTCAGAGGGGGTTACTGCAAAACTCAGTTGAATTCATTGACAATTTTTTTTTTCCAATCTTCTCAAAAATGGCCCGACTTTTAATAAAACTCCTTCAGCTTAAAAAAAAACAATCGGGATGAGGTTTAATATTATGAACAAAAAATCACATTTGCACAAAACTAAGACAAGTAGCTGACAAAGTTAACACCGCTGGTCTCTTTGTGTTGCAGACCTCCTCCGGATGTTCTTTGACTGTCTGTATGATGAGGACGTGATCTCGGAGGACGCTTTCTACAAGTGGGAGACGAGCAAAGACCCTGCCGAGCAGGAGGGGAAGGGAGTGGCCCTCAAGTCCGTTACGGCCTTCTTCACCTGGCTGCGGGAAGCGGAGGAGGAGTCGGAAGATAATTGACGAGGGACACACCCGGGGGGAGGGTGGGGCAGGGCGTAGAAGAACTGCATACTTACAGCAGAACAAACAAACTTTCAAAATGGGTGTATGGGCAGGACGACATGTTTTACGGCCGGAATTTTGTTCTGCGGTACAGTTCTGAAACATGCCGCCATTTTGAGTTTGGATTCCAACAGCTGAAGCACTAAATACCTGTATTATACATAGAAAATATTTTTGTTTTAAATTTTAACTTACGTTTGTTTTGTTACTTTTTAAGAAGAGACTTAAAAGATACATAGGTTCCGGACTCTTTAATTTATTATTTTTTTAAGGACTGCAAATGTGAAAGTTATTTAACATTTGCAGATGCTCACAAATGAGAACAACAACAGAAATAACAATATAATTAATTATAATAACAAAATAATAATTGTGAAATAAATAGCCTCCCTGGATTCCACACTGTTTGGTTTAAAACAGGGTAAACAAAGTTATTTTGGGATGAAGGGGAAGCAGAGATAAAGAAGAGTGGATGCACAGAAACTATTAACGTTGTCCGTGTTTGACATTTCCAGGTCCAAGTCTTCTCCTAACAGGCAGAAAATGTTTCCCTCAGCCTTGACTTGCTCTAAGTTGATATACATAAGCCTCAGGTTAGAGGTATGCATTCAAGAAGCGATGCAGGTCTGTCCACAGAACTTTCAAAACAAACGCAGACGAACAAACCGGACACATTCAAATGAAACGAGCAAAAAAGGCAACATTAAAAAGCAAATGGCCAGGGTCGCTCAACGTGAAATGCTTGTAATACTTCAAACTACAGCGCAGATAAAACTTGTAAATACATTAAAGACAAAAAAGGTATTTAAAAAGTGATTGTCACGATTTGTTCTTTTGATTGTTGGTGTCAAAATATATGTTGCTATATGTGTTTCTTTTAGTCCCTCTGATACAAATGAATCTGTGTATTTTCAGTTTTTCCCTTTTTGGACAGCCTGTCCTCAGAAGAAGCTGAAGGATGTTTCAGAGCAGCTCCAGGCACTGATTTGTTCAGTGCCTGATCCTGTAAAGCATAAATTGTTATTTAAATGTTACCTCTCTATCATTGCCAGAGCTTTAAAATACTTGTGGCACTTAGTTCTGGCTCACATTTGCTCACAGTTCTGACTATATTTTGTGTAGACCCAGTTGAGTAGCATGTATATTCATGATAAGCGAGTAGTTACATGGTTATCTGATCACCAAATTTGTCCTGACCGGTCTCTGGAGAAGTGTCTTTACAGTAGTTTACTTTTTTTGGGTCACACAAAAAGCATTTTAAGGTACCCACAGTGAATGGTGACCGAAACTGACCAAGTGGCACAAAGTTCCAGCTTCACAATTGTAATTAATTGCTGCTACTCTGTTGTTGTGCTATAAGGATAAAAAAAGAAATATTATGAAGTCAATTTAGGACGATGTGACAGCCATCTTTCACAATTTTCAAAAAATAACAATAGTCCAGTACTTGTGAAATAATTCGTTGATAAGTTAAACGTGAACATAATAATTACATTATGGTCCAAATGTAAACCACAAATAATGATCAGGGTATTAAGAACATTGAAGTATTTGTTAAGCAATAATGTTCTTGGTTTTTTCAATAAGGGCTTAATTTAAAACTTTCCACAAAGATGACAGGATTTTTCTAATGTTTAAATGTCTGTTTTACGATTAATGTGTGACCAATAGCCTACTGGTATTCATAAGAGCTGCGTTCCTAGTCGTTTTCACTTTTTGTTTTTAGATGACTACATCTCCCATTAGTCTTTGCCATGCACTACTATCGAAAACATTGTGAGTGCTGTAGTGTTTAATACACTACGTTAATAATTGATTTATCTTGATTAAATTCAAAGTGTGCTCGAATTATATTGACCTGTACGGTAGAACATGTGGAATCGACTCAAAATATGGAAGTATTACTTCGATTCTAATGTTTATAGAAATACTTTAAAAGATAAAAACGTTGGTTTGCTAGCTAGCCTCGGTGAGAAAGTACAAGAAATGTAAACTGTTAATGACGGCGGCCATGACAGTAGGGATCCTTCGACGTGAAGCTGCGTGACGCTGCGTGACCAACGGTCTTTGGGGCGGGGTTCATAAACGGAAATCTAAATAAAGGATCGTGCAGAATTTTCTTCAAAGTAACACACTTTTTCTCCACTAGTAAAAGGTAAGTTGTATTCGCGTTATGGTACGTTACTAGCTCAATGTGTGTTTGCACGGATGCGAAGCTGGAGAAAAGCGTAGGCCGGTGTTTTTCCCCCCATGTAACTGAAATGAATTTTATCTGCCTTGTGCGACGCCATTACTCTGTGTATACCAAACGGACAAAATGGCGAAATTGCCCTAACATTTCTGGCAACTCATCTTCTGGCTCACGTGAAAAATGTTTGAAATATATCGGCATAGGCTGGAGGATACGCAGCCGGACAGCAGTGCATGTCTTGAAGTGGTTGCATTTTGTGAAAACACACTGGCGCTTTTTCTTCTGTTTTAATGATAATGGGCCTCAATGAATGAAGTGGGTTTGGCAGTGTCGCCATGTTTATACACGCACGTAGACAGAATGAGTCTAAAAAAAACTGTGTGCTAATGAGCTTTCCTCCTGGTTCGTGGATACATTTTTATTTTCCTCACCCAGGCAAAGCTGGTGTGATGCCGATACGCCGAGCAGCAGCGTCTTCAACCGCGGAGAAGGCCCCCTCCGCTGCAGCAGAGGAAGGTGAGGCTGGGGTCGTCCATCACCTGAACTAAAGACCCGTGAACGCACCGTCATCACTGACACAAAATTAACTGGCAGTCCAGTATTCAGCTCATGAGTAGGCATGCAAAGTTAGTTTATGCCAACGTTTCTGGACCTGAGAAGTGTCAGAATCAAACAATGCAATATGTTTGGTGCTTACATGCAGAGTTTAATTACAGCAGGGTAAAACAATATATTAGAGAAACATTTGTATGTTTGACAAGCAGCAGGAATCCAATAAGGGAGTTATAAATAATAAGGAGAAATATCAATTAATATTGTATTTCAAATGAGCATTAGTTGTGTATTTGTGAGATATTGCATTTTCGTAAAAGATATTGGGAATCACGGGAATAGTGATTTAATGTGACACACCTAATGACTTTATGAAAGACGTATTTGTTTTGCATTTATTAATAGTCCATCTGACATTAACACAAAAGTGATTAATCCCTATTTATTGTTTCAAATAGTATTATTTATCTTTTACACCACATTTTTACGTCATAAATAACAGCCATAATTATTTGAATATATGTAACTTTTTACTTTTACAATGAACTTTTACAAAAGACTATGTGTGCCCCTTTAAATATCTGCTTACCAGTACAGCCAGCTGGCCCTTCATGGCTTAACTACAACAGATAATGGTCTATCAGTAATAACAAGTCCAAGTAGTTCACCACAGTATGTAAATCAGTCAAAACAAGGAAAATCACATGCCGAAAAAACTAATTATTTTTGCATCAACCTGATCAGTGGCATAAGCTTTCAAGGCCCTTTAAGTGCATTTTTTATAACGAAATACATTTGTGCACACAAAACAGTTTTCAACCAAAACAAGTTGCTAACATTTATTTGTGGATGTTAACAGGTATTTATAAAACCATTTACATATTACTTATACATATTTAACTGACTTTGCAATTCAAAAATGCTGCTGTAGTGGCTTTTCTTGATAGAGGTGAATGACATTTTTCATTATTAATTCCTGAAGGAGAACAAACTAAATGGGAGGATGTTTACGTAGTGGAATAATCAGTCAGCTACATTAAAAAAAACAGCATTTGTTGGGTTTTTCTTTTGCTAAATTTCAATGGTTTCCTCCTCCTCAGAGCCTGAAGCGTCCTCAGAGGAGTCTCCCTCCAATGAAGATGAGCAGGCTGCACCCTCAGCTACGCCCGACCAGGTGACGGATGGCGAGGCGGCAGGGGACAAGGAGCCCACAGAGAATGGAGAGGAGGCTGAAGGAGCCACGGCAGAGAAGGGAGGAGGAGAAGAGACGGATAAGAAAGAGTGAGTTTCACCAGAGAGCTAGTGTAACTCTGAACGCTGCGATATTTCACTCTGATAGCACTTTTATCTGTTTACATGATCCTTACCTCTCCTGGATAACAGTAGTTTTGCATTCCCAAAGGATGTGACCTGTCACAGCCACATTCATGAGAAACATTCCAGACATATGTAGCCGTCCCTTTGTCCGCAGTCTCGGAGGAGTTCAGGAGGAGAGGGCGCAAGGGTCATGAAAGTCTGGCGATTTGATTCCAGCTCAGTCCACATATGAAATCTAAAACAACAGCTACGTACATGCAGAATGCTGCTTAAAACATGTTTTATTTGCCGTCTTATTCACACAAAAAGTTCAGAATGTTCAGAAAAGGGTTTCAGTTTAATTTTAGATTATAAATAGCTCATCTAAACCATTATGGATAGATTTTCTTTTGACTATTTCTCATAAAGAAATACTTAGATATTTAAAGTCAACAATTGGCAGGGGGGTAAAACTCCAAATGTAGGTGATAAAGTATAAACAACATTTAATAACAATACCCCCGAATTTCTCCTCCCTTTCTTCTCCCAGACCTCGACAAAGAAAACATTTACTCTTGTGCACGTAGTACACTAGACTAGCGGTTCATGTAGGGTCAAATTACCATGGTGATCATTCAGACAGATGTTCTCAAACTTCATTTTGTCTTTTCCGTCGGTGACAAAGGGACAAATGCAAGGACTGCGCGGCTGGACAGTGTGCAACACACTGCTATGTTCTCCTACTAAGGTGAGGATGTGTTAAAGATAAGGGTGGTAACGATCACAGTGAAATATCGCTTCTAAAAGAACAAACCTCTTCACTGACCTCGTGTCTTGCTCCTCATCTTTTTTGGTGGCAGGTTGAAGGATGGCTACAAGTACAAGAAAGGGAAAAGCAAGAAAGTGAAACGGACCATTCCTGCGTGGGCTAGCGTCACTGCCAGCAAAAAGCTTCCTGTTACCAACTATGCAGGCACTCAGAACAAAGTGAATGATATCCTCATCGAAGCGATCACGGTGTGTACGAACTCCTTAAATCACCTTTTAGTTCGTTTTTTCTCTTTTTGTTTAACGACAACCTTTGTGATATCTTGTCCTCTTTCTTTACAGTCCTGTAATGATAAGTCCGGGGTTTCATACCAGTCCTTCATGAAATATATTCTGAAGAAATACCCCGAGATGGACATTCACAAGAAGAAGTTTCTCATCAAGAAAGCAATGAAGAAACATTTGGAGAAGGGCACCATCAAACAGGTAAAGAATGTTATCAGGGGGTATTGGGTTTAATTAGTATTTTAATAATATAGATACATAGCTAAAGCATGCAGTTTAAACTGCATTAGACATTACGAAAATCATTTTTTTTTCTCCTGGAACATTAATTAGACACTTGAAATACAACTGAACCATAATCCTGTACACAGGTTTTTCATTCTAAACTCGGTGGCTATCAGGATATCGAGTTTGACTGGTTTTCTTGGATTGTAAACTATCTCAAATCCACTAAAGAGCAAGATAGAGCTGCTAATGTTAACCTAGCCTGATAGCATCCAGGTGCAGCTCCCACACATACTATTGGGATGTTGTAGTTGTGAACAGACTTTATTTCAGTGTTACTAACCTAAAAATAAGGCACTATGTAGCATTGGGACAATGTGAAAATGTTCATAGTTATGTTGGCCAAATAATGCCATACACAACATTTTCCCTATACCCTTCAAAATATGCATACAACTTTTTAAATTGTACTAAACTAATGTTGTAAAAGAAACACATATTTTTATGGGGGGAAATGACACTTTAATGGGATAATAGTCAATCTTAAGGCTGCAAAAATAAATGCAACATTGCATTGGCCTGAACATGATAGTTCTGTCTTTTTAAATCCGGTTATTTTCAATTCACTACCATGATAAAAACAATTGACTGCTTTTTCAAAACCCTCATGAGGATATATTCACAATAATCCCCAAATTAAAACTTGACCAACTTACTTGTTTTTATCATGATCCATGATCAAATCCTATACTGTCCCATCCCTACCTGGATTTAATGCTGGGTTCAATTACTACAGTTGGTTGTAAGCTGGAACAAAAGAAAAGTATATTGAGTTATAGCAAACTATACACTTACACAATGTTTAACCATTTACCTGGACCCGTGTTGGCATATTTGTAGTTTTAAAGGTAAAAAGTCAATTCCACTCTCCTTTCAAAGTACTTTAATGGTGCGTATGGCTCTCTTACTTGAGCCCCATGTAAATCAATCAAACCTTTAGGATAAAACTAACTTGTCCAAATGTTTTTGTAATTGTGATGTCTAACACATGTATTTTGGTATCTGTTTCATGCACAGCTCAAAGGTAAAGGCCTGTCAGGAACCTTCACCATCGGGAAGCAGACCGCCTCCTCTAAGGTATGTTTCAGCAGGGGTTAGAAATGAGGATGATGTATAATAGTTATGTTTCTAATTCTGCAGAGAGCATCCACATCCAGGTGGTTCCCTGGAAATAGTTAATTGTTCCTCCGTGATAAAACATGATGTGATTAGGGAGCTTTTGAGGTGCTGGGAAGACTTCATTGATAACTAATTGGAGTCCAATTTGATATAGAAAGTAGCAGATAACAGTAAAATATCTGATGGATCTAATCCTAATGATAATGGGGCAGTGAGGACAGTGTCCTGTCTGCATGTTTCCCTGTCAGACTGGGATGGTTTTGGTGGTAATGGTTGCCCCTGCATGGTGTTTCAGAATGCTCCTCTGAAGACGGAGGCTCTGGGAGACGCTCTGCATCTCATCATCACTCGGCTCTGTGAGCCCAAAGAGGCCTCCTACCTCCTGATCAAGAAATACCTGGAGCAGCACTTCCCCGACTTAAATGTCAAGAACAGGTACGGAGCATTTCCTCCTGTTTAATGTGTTCGTTTGTAACTCTGCAGACTATCAGGGCTGCATCGTGTCTACTGATGATTCGACTTTGATTTTTTAACTCAAACAAAGTTTCCAAATGTAATCCAATCCAAAACTATTGAACTGTATTATGTGAAATGGAGTAGATGAAAGACTTGTTGCATTTGGAAAGCCTTAACCTGCAAATGTTGAATACTAACCTTGATAACAGTATATAAATCCATCCTTAATGGTATCGAGTAACAGTCTAAAAAGTGTTTGATCAATGTTTTTTAGCACTACAAACATAAAATCATTGATGCTCACTAAAAGTTCCAGACTTAAAGTTAAAACAGAACACAGCCACACACTACATTGTGTGGCTGTGTTCTGTTTTAACTAAAAAGCAAAAGTGAGGTTTTTTATAAACTGAAATAATTGTTTGAGTTAATTATTCACTGAGTGTTGTTTGTTTCCAGGCCGGACCTCCTGAAGACAGCGCTGGTGAAGGCGGTAGAGAAAGGGATACTGGAGCAGATCACTGGGAAAGGAGCCTCTGGGACCTTCCAGGTAAAACCCCACTTACCCGTTACACAGTTTTATTCATTTGTCATAAAAGAGAAGGTGACAACATGAATGCCTCCCTTTGCTGTGGTGATCAAAGTTGGCCGATAACTTGTAGCAGATCACACGGAAGCTAGAATTTTGGTGAAGACAAAGTTATGTTATCTAAAAAGTTTATTTTTTCTGACCATCCAGCTAAAGCGTAACCAGGTCCTGCCAAAGGGCAACAACTTTGAGGATGCCATCGCAGCCGCCGTCACAGCCATGAACGAGCCTAAAACCTGCAGCACCACCACTCTACGCAAATACCTGGTGGACGCTAACAAGGACAGAAAGGAGTACCAGTTAGGTGAGACTGCCTAACACTAAACAGGACTGTACATTTGAAATAATATACTGAGATAAAACAAACTGTTAGACCCACACTGTCAATTGAAATTCTTGTTTTGTATGTCACATGAAATCTACACATTTGGCACGATTATGGTTTGGTCACAAGGTTTCCGCATCCAAAATGGTTTCACTAAAAGGGAACTCTTTTCTTTAGTGGCCAGTCTGAGGAGGACCTTGACAAAGTGTAAAGTCCTCGGCTGGATGGAGCAGATCACCGGTCACGGCTTCACGGGGACTTACCGGCTCTCGTTCCCTTTCTACCCCAGGTATGTCAATGACTCCCGAAAAAAAGGGGGGGTTCGTTTATGCAATCGTTTTGTCTCATAGTTTAAACTCAACAATTGTGGTTTTGGTGTGTCTCAGTGTTGAGTGTTTCAGAATCCTTCCTTGACTTAACAACTTTGGCTGTTCTTATTTGTACTTTTGGAATAATGGGGATATTTATATAACCTACTTCCGCCCCGTGTAGTGGGTGTCTGCCAGATCGGTAAATGAAATCCAACATTCAATGTTCTTGTGAGGCCGTTGTTTATATTTGCGATTTTGTTATACTGCTGCTACTCCCATTATCATCCAGAAGCTGCACCCGCTCAACTTCCCTCTTGCTCGCTCTACACATGCATGCGCCACACGCATATCCCCCCTCTCTCTTTTAAAGGAATAGGCTGCCCTAGTCTGCATTATGCTACTACTATGGCGCTTTTCCACTGCAGGGCCTCGCTCGGCTTATGGCGTATGGCTAGGCCTCGTTAGGCCAGGCTCACTTTATGCTGCGTTTCCATTACAGTTTAGGAACTGGGGTAGTAACTATAGTAACGCAGTGTAGGCGGAGCCGTGACGTCATCTTCAATGCGAAACACAAAAACAACATTAGCTGTTAGCCCTCAGGGCTCACAGCTCCACATATCTATTCAAAAACTAGACAAAAGTTAAACAAGTACAAACCACAGACTGTCTGTGTCATGGCGAATACAGTCCCTGGTTTATTTATGTCTGTATAGGCCGTTGTTGTGAGTGTGGATGGAGCATATACATTACATGTTACTTGTTAGACGCTTTTATCCAAAGCGACTTACATACTCAATACTGTGGGCAATCCCCACAGGAGCAATTTGGGGTAAAGTGTCTTGCCCAGGGACACAACGACATGCTGACTGCAGTGGGGTTTGAACCTGTGACCCCCTGATCCGAACACCAAGGCTCTATCCACTGCGCCACACGCCTCCTCATATATACAACGTTAGCTTAGCCAAGCTCCATTCAGAAAACACGCATTTTAATAGGTTTTTCTCCTGCCGTCTGTCTGCAGACTTGTCAAAGCATTAATCGATCGATCTGCCGTTCTCTGCTCTCCTGTCGCCTCGGGACATGCTATAGCCTACTATGCTGCGTAAAAAGAGTGGGCGTTTGCGTAAAAAGAGTGGGAGTTTGCGTAAACCAGCTATACTGCCTTTATTTATACTTACGCAAGATCCTATCTCTGGAACCCATTGGTCGATTTGGGTGATTGACACCTATTTATTTGAATCGTTAGAGCGAATCGAGTGGCAGTTTCAAAATACGTATATACGTTACGCCTGCAGAGGGGGAGCTATGCGTAAACTGCATCTCCCGCAGCTGAAGCCACGGACTGTTAATCGTTGGACCTACTCTTATGCCGTGAATGAAAGGATTGATTATCAGTAATCATTTTAAAGTGACAAGAGACATTGGATTAACCTTGAGCAGTGTTTTTATTCCTTTGAACACAACTTTTGATCACAAAACAGCCAAGGTAAGACCTAATTATTGTCATGGATTTGAAAACTGATATTGTTTACTTGCTATGTTCTGGCTGCTAGCTCGGTTAATGTTGTGCCTGTAGTGATGGGGTGTATACCCATGGAATCTCAGCTTTCAGAAGATGTGTTGTTTGTGCAGAAAGTATGAATTATAAATGATCGTTTTTGTGAGTTATGAGCAGAAATAGCAATTGCCCGTTTTTGCCATGGGCTCCTTCTTGTGAGACTTCTTTTTCGAAAAACTTTTTTTTTTCGTATCGTCAGTTAGCCAAGTTTACTCTGGTCAGATGGGTATGGAATATTAATAGTTTCATGAATGACACTTCAGATATAGCACTGTTGCTACATATATAGCATTTGCGGAGCCGAGCTCGGGCCCGTGGGGCTTAAGAGGTTAAACCGCGCTGTAGTGGAAATGCACACACACGTTCCGCAACACACAAACTGAACAACACTCAATTGTCCGATCGCTACCAGTGTCTTTGCGATGTTGTTATCAACAAGTGCACGTTGCTGATGCAATATGGTTAAGACCATTCGGGCTTATTCTAGAGGGGTGCAAGGAATAGTCCAAGTAGTGGGGGAGTTTTATACAATATGTTTAAAACATAAAAATAAAAAGGTTTAAAAAAGTTATTGTTTAATATTTTAAGGAGGTGACGTTACTCAGTCAATCAAATCGGTGCAGTCAGTGAGTCAGCACGATAGATTCAAACACAGATACGAGACAAGAGGAGAGAAACTGTCAGAGTAATTTCAAATGGCGGAAGGTAGACAGTGAAAACGGAGCATTTAATTACATTTTCTCTTACTGGACCTCTTTGAAATGCAATTGAATACCCCTGCATTATACAGGCATGAAAATCACTCACCTTTCGGCGAAATTCGCCGTTTTGAATCCAAAATAGGTCGTTTGTGTGATTCATGTAGATCTGCAATAAAAATATTTTTGGGGTATGGGAGGGGTCTGGGACCCGGAGTAATCTACGGCCGCGAGCTGTTATCTGCCATCATGACACGCATGGTGTTCTTTTTTTATATATTATAATGCAGCGCGAGCTGTGTGCTCGAGTCTTCCTGACTGTCGGCTCTGCTGCTTCGTGATGATGGTCTAGCTTCAGCAGCCACATTACCTACGGGTGCGTTCGTTAATATTAACTGTGCGGTCCGGAGTCACTGTGGCACAGACTGGACTGCTGGTGAACAGCTGTTAGAACGGGCCGTTCAGGTGTTCAGAGCAGAGCTCCCTGTCGGAGCGCAGAGCGTGATGTGCACTGAAAAGTTTTATCGTTGAGCTAGCTAGCTAGCATACATAGTCACTATCTGCTAACGTTAGCTTTAGCCTTCGTTTTCTAATAGTTTTTTTTTCATAGGCTATAAACGGAGGTGGTATAAGTATAGATCTTGTACTTGAGTAAAAGTAGAAGTACTCAGATCTTGTACTTGAGTAAAAGTAGAAGTACTCAGATCTTGTACTTGATTAAAAGTAGAAGTACTCAGATCTTGTACTTGATTAAAAGCAGAAATACTCAGATCTTGTACTTGAGTAAAAGTAGAAGTACTCAGATCTTGTACTTGATTAAAAGTAGAAGTACTCAGATCTTGTACTTGATTAAAAGCAGAAATACTCAGATCTTGTACTTAAGTAAAAGTAGAAGTACTCAAGTGCCTGAGTGTAGGAATACTCTGTTAGTAAAAGTACTGCATTCAAAATGTTCCTCAAGTAAAAGTAGAAAAGTATTCTCATCAAAATATAGTGAAAGTAGCGACAGTAAAAGTAGTCGTTGTGCAGATTGGTCCATTTCAGAATAATATATATGATATGTTTTATAATGATTGATCATGAAAGTGTTCTCAAAGCTGGTAAAGGTGCAGCTAGTATGAATGACTTTGTATGCTGCAGGGTAGCTTGTGGATTTACTCCAGGTGGAACTAAAGTCTGATTCAACACTTGATTATATTACACATCATTCATCCAGATCTGTGAAGTAACTAAAGGTATTAATTACATGTAGTGGAGTAAAAGTACACCATTTACCTCTGAACTGTAGAGGAGAAGAAGAAGAACAAAGTAGCAAAACATTGAAATACTTAAATAAAGTACAAGTATCTCAAAATTGTACCCAAGTATAGTACTTGAGTTTATGAATTTAGTTACTTTACACCAGATGCCATAAAGATAGAAAGACTCAGCCTTGCACAGAGGAATGACAATAGATTTTCAAAATGCTCAACAGTGCTGCCAAAATTATAAACTGACTGCTACACAATTAAAATAAATGCTTTTATATATTTCTATTAGATGTGACTCTTTAGCGTTTCTGTTATTATTAACACTGCTGCTTTAATTGTTTTGACTGCTAAAATCCTCTGTTATTCCTCATTTTAAAGCCGATATTCCGTGGGGTCGGGGGGCTCGGGTCCTTGTCACCTTTTCCATACCTGATGAGTTTGCATCCCTGATAATACTTAGTAAGGAGGCCATAATATTTTTGACTCATGGCTGAAGTTAAGTTTCTCCAGCTCTCCCCAGGTTGGCAAAAAAATGCATCTCAAAATTCTTCAGATTGATGCTTTAAAATATGGAATATTCAAATTGTTCTTCCGGGAGAACATGCCCCGGACCCCCCTAGAGGGATAATATCCTTCTCACCTTTTTCACCCCTGACCCGTTTTCATGCCTGATTATAGTAATAATAGCAATAATAATTGGGAGGGGGGGCGCAGCTGTTATGTTCTCTGAGGGGAGGCTCACCTTCCCACACTTTGAAAACCCCTGTTATAGGGTATATTCCATAGTTTGTCAAAGTATAAAATATATTTTCAATTTTACAACAGGCTGATCAGGTTAAGCCTTGTTTCTCAAACGTTTTCATACCAAGGTCCACATAACCAATAAAAAAATACTCGCAGACCACCGAACTCCACAAATATCCAAAAACACATAGTTTTTCTAGAACAGATTACAAATCGCCTGAAAATGGTACAAACAAGTGGCAACATGTGTGATGAAGGTGTTGCGCTGGGCTATATCATGCAAATGAAAGCTCGCTCCATTGCGGAGATATTCCCGCGAGAGTGCGGAAAACTTAAATGTATTTATTTCAAATGTGAAATGTTACCAATATACTCACGGACCACCAGTGGTCCGCGGACCAGACTTTGAGAAGCACTGGCCTACAGAGATGATATTATTATCCATATACTGTCTTAAATATATTTGTATCTTCCTCTTCAGCCCTACCATCCTGTACCCAGACAAGTTCAACAAGCCTACGGAGAAAAGCCCCGCAACCAAACGGAGGCGGGCGGCCGATTCTTCGGACGAGGAAGAGTCAGAAGAGGAGGAAGAGAAGGAGGAGTCTGAGGATGAAGCTCCCGTACGGAAGAAGTGGGTGTACACATCTCTACACTTTGTGTCCTTTACACAGGATTGTAGTCTGCAGGCAGTTTCCCAACATTTCAAATGACCACCAAACGAGTGTCATCTGCACACTGACTCCAAATCACAAATCGATTTAAAAGGAAAACTCTTCAATTCCAGCCACGTTTTCAAGTTGTACACGATTAAGACCACAGTACGCTAAAAAGTTGAATTAGAGACAAGACTGTATCACAAAAATGTATTTTAAATGATGTAAGTAATATGAAACAAAACTATATTACATTTAAGCATGAAAGAAAACAGAAATTCTATTAAAGCTAAATATTTGTACACATATGCGAATGAATTTATGGTTAGATTGACCGTTGCCAAGCTATACCATAACAATTATAATACATATAATAATTTCCAATAAATATTTTCCTATTTAACCATATATTCTTGTTTCAGATCGTCAGTAGTGCGTAAATACATGATATTTACCTTTTTTAGGGACGATTATTATTTTGTAAAGTCTGTCAATGACCTAACTGACATTGAAATGCTGTTCATCTTGATACATTGGTGGATTTGGGGTCAGTGTGCGAGCGCTACGTCTATAATTGAGGCTGTTTTCCAATAACCTTTCATCTACAAGTGATGTGTTGATAATTATGCTCCTACTGAACTAACATCTCCCTGTTCAAATTACTAGTAGAAAAAGTCCAAAGAGGCCTCCACCCAAGGCTCGCCGCCCCCCACCGGCCAAGAAATCTCGGAGCCCCAGCCTGTCAAAAGCTAAGGGCAGGGGACGGACCCTCGCCAAGAAGTCTCCGGCCAAGAAAGCGGTGTCTTCAGCCAAGAGACGAGGGAAGAAACCAGCACCCCCTAAGAAGGAAATCCAGACGCCAGTTAAAGCCACGCCCGTCAAGAGAGGAGCTCCTGCAACAAAGCCCAAAACACCAGCGGTTAAAAAGCTGGCCAAACGGGGGGCCAAACGACCCGCGTCCAGAGATTCGTCCCCTGAGGAGGCGGTAGTCACGAAGGAGACAACGAGGTCCAGACGATCTAAGCCTGAAGAGTCTTCTCCTAAGGAGCCGGCGGTTAAAAAGCCGGCAAACAAAAGGCAGCCTGAGCCTGAGCCTGAGCCTGAACCTACAAAAGGGCCCGCACCGAAAAAGGGGGCGAAGGGCGGCAAGCCGACCACTCGTAAGTCCAAGAGAGGGAAAAACTGAGCCGGCGCCGCCTTCCACGAACTGAGCTGCTCTGAATATGCAGCCGCTTCGTTTCAGTGCTCTCTCTTTTGACCATGTTCTCCCCTTTTTAACAGGGCAGTAGTTTTTTTTTAATTTCTATTGTAGAATAAGAACGTTATCCTACCAAGTTTACTGTACGTTGAGAGTTTCCTGAATTTCATTTTTTAATCACCATGTGTAGAAAAAGCTCAGTAAGTGTTGCTGTTAAAACAGATCAGCTGCCAGATCGGGAAACATAGCGAGGTCCAATAATCTGTAACTAGAGCCATTTGGTAACTATCATTTTTATATCTGTTCCTCGTGTATTAATTAGCTGTTGGCAGTACGAGTTCCTATCAAATGAAGTGAGATATCAGTGTTTTGGATGGTTGCAAAAATTACATTTGAAGTTAAAATGTTGGTTTGAAACTGTTCCTAAAGACATTCATATTTTATAAAACACAGATTCTATGGTTGTTTTCCTGTACTGGGAGTAAATGACAATATTTTTTGTCCGTGCAGTACTACCTTAGATTTAAAATTGTATCGACATTTGTTCTTAAAATATTTTTTATTATTATGAATAAGGATTTGATGTGTTATTTAACAAAAGATTGCCCCAACAAAAGATTAGGCTTGCAGGTGACATGTTAAGGAAATACAATGATAAAACACTAAGTTAGTTTTCATTTCATACACATAGGAGAAAATGTATTTTTTGATGTGTGTGTAAACGAGCATATACATCAATTGATTTGATTGCTTCACAGCTGTAATTCAGTATCCAACTGTAAGAAATGTGTCTTGTGAGTACGAACAAGGAGGACAATAGCTCATACATACCCTGCATGCATGTATTCCTTGTGTTGTTAAGCTTTTTTTCCAAGTCATTAATAAAATGGCTATATTTGTAAAATCTTGCTGTTATTTATTTTTCCTTTATTTAGTTTGAGTGATTTATTTTAAATACAATGCATAATTGTCCTGATTCAAAAACATTAAGTAGTATTAGGTATGAATGTATGCGTTTTTATAATTTCTTCTGGACAAGATACCACAATATTTTATAGTGATGTGTAGGTCAGGTTTGCTATTTTTTTCCAAATGCATATGTAAAGATGTTCTTTCCCCAAACACATCAGAAGGGAAGGGTAAAGCATGTCTGCATTTATGCTGTCAGAGAAATTCTTCTAAAATATAAAGAGCCGTTAGATCTCTCGTGAATGTTAGACTTGGTGGGATGAATCACATCTCTTCATGAAGAGAGAAGAAGCAAACGGTTGTTAAATGCTGGGCTCTCAAACGTGTTTTGTCTTATCAGTTAAACAATACTGGGTTGATGACCAGCAGAGTTCAATAAATCATTTACTTGGGCCATCCTGATTTCCGTACAATTTAATACGGGGAATCATAACCTCAACGCATTGATTATCACATTGATATCTAAAATGTCTATTTCTGTTCAGTTACATATTTGAAAGCAGTACAGAAAGTATGGCGGCCTTATTGCATTATAATCCATTATATTGTAGGCTACTATTATATATATTATATTTGTTACCTGCTGCCTGATTCTTTTCACCATAAATTGAAAATTAATCAAAATGCAGGAAATGATGTGTCAAGTGCTTGTTTTGGGCCCAGGGCTATGTCAGGTGTCCAAACAATCTTTCTCACTTAACTTCTAAGAGAGTTTAATTTAAGCATTGAATATTTTACCAAAAAAGCAAGTTTATAGAAAATGATACTTGAAACCATCATAGCGAAATGTGCTTGTCCCAGAGGAACCTGACTTTCCCACCACAGGGCGCGTGACGTCACTGCGGTACATTTCGCAATATGTAGGAATGTGAGGAGCTTGGTGGAAAAGAGTGGATTTATAGAAAAGAGCAGCAGGGAGAGGGGGGGGTGTATCATATCTCAGGGGCCGACGTGTTCACGTACCCTCTCCTGACTCCCCGGTTCCCTCCCCTCGAGCCCCGCCTCGGGCAGCAGGTAAAGGTGCAGGACGTCGGTGTCACGCGCCGTGTGAAGACCCACTGAAGGAGACGCAGGCTTCGCGAGGAACGGGCTGTGGTCTAACAACTCCGAAAGTAAGTTTATGTGATTTCAAAGCTTTTGTTTCAACAGGTCGAGGAGCTCCGGTGCACTGTCCGCCTACACTGGGTGGAAACGAAGAACAAATTGAAGCCGAATGACACCTACGTTTGTCATTTTGGATTTATTGTAGCCTACTGTTCGGGATGAATACAAGTGAAACAATAAAACAACGTTCCCACTTGTTGGCAGCGACTTTGACTCGGTTACGTTGCTCGGACATTGGATAAAAGACTAATAAGCCTGTTTTTAAAACCACAGACCAATCCTAAATCACGACCTGTCTTCAAGTATTCTGATATTTCAAGATGGTATTGTATTTTACAATACTCTGCCAAACGTTCACTTCATTACACCCTGTTTAAACCTCATGCAGCTGTAGTCTACTATTGTAAATGTCTGACTAAGTGATCTGCTTGTTTGTTAGATAGCTTTTCAAATGAGCTTTATTCTAACTGGGCTTTGCTTTTAGGTCTAAAATATGTCTGCTTTTGCAGAGATAAACAGAAGCATGGGTGAGGCGCCAGTGGGAGAAGATGGTACAGTCACTCGATCAGCAGAGGTAACTAGAACAAGTAATTCATGTTTGTGTCTTTTTGTGTGTTTGTGTTTCGCTTTAATGTTTGTCTTTGCTGTGAAGTATGTGGGTTCATTTCCTGTGGATGACTGCTGCTTGGATGACCAGATAGAGCAGCTGCACACTCAGCTGAAGTGCCTCATAGTAAGCCCTGAGCCTTAGATTATCCCCAAAAGTAGCAACTTGTGCCCGTTTTTGGAAAATACGATATTGAATATGTTTGTTTTCTTCAGACATGCAAAAGAAGGAGGCCTGTATCCCTAAAATTCTCCATCAAAGGTGTGAAGATGTACAATGAGGATGAAACGGCAAGTATTGAGACGTTAGGCATGCTACATTCATGGACATCTTGATCTAATGAGTTTGTTTTAAATCTGGAACATTAAAGATGAAGTCGTTTTTCTCGTGTGTCACTGTATGCAGAAACTCTTGATGGCTCACGCTCTGCGGCGAGTCTCTCTGTCCACCGCCTGGCCCTCTGAGGCCCAGTTTTCCTTTGTCTCCCACAACCCAGGCAGCACTGATGCCCAGCTCTACTGCCATGTCTTTCAAGCAAGGCATTCAAGAGCGGTGAGAAACTTTGGGTATAATATTGATAGGAGAAATAGTTAAGTTATGTGTCTTACACAAGAACAATTTAGGGCAGATGTGGAACTATGCATATCTAGGATTTTGACATAATGGCCCTACAAAAAAAGTATATATGGGAAGCATCAAAGGAAGAATATGTGCTGTATTTGAAAGAAACCTGTTTATTTGACAAATATATTTTAATGGAATTGTTTTTCCAGCAAAAGATATATAGAAATGTACGCCACCTTCAACAAATAAATAATAATAATTGTGCAGTAACAGTAAACAAATGTAAAAGATATCTTACACAAAAGAATATAAATAGCACACCCACACAGACTTATGTAGCAATATTAATGATAACAGGGTAAGTTGTCCCATTGACTGAGCAGAACAAAGACACACCCACGCAGTATTTATTTAGCTTCTGTGGGTCTGTAGAGACTATAATTCTGCTATCAAAATATCTTATAATTAACACAAAAGAAACCCTCACAAGATCAAACACATTTGGTCTACCAAACTCTTATCAAAACATTGCTGACCTTAAATAAACCATGTTAACTTAATAAACCGTTGCTTAAAACCAACCTTGTTGTTTGGCCAAATTGATCGTCAGTCAGGCGTTTTGGAGTTTGTGGTGATATTTCTTCCAAAGAGAGAAAACGTTTTTTGTTAGTGTTGCTCTTAACTGAAAAATGTTTACTAGGAATTTGGTTGATCAAAAAACACAAAAATTGATGATACAATCTAAGTAGAACTGTTGTGTTTTCTGTGTCCATGTTCTCCTCTCTAGGCACAGTTCCTGAACCTGCTGCTTTGCCGCTGTTTCCAGCTGTCTTACATAGAAAAGCACCCCGAGGAGGCTCAGGGAGACTCTGTGGGCTCGGCGCCGCGTCGCAACCCCTCCCTGCTCAACCACGGCTTCCCTCTCAGCGTCAGTGCCCTGGTGTCCTTCAGAAGAGCTCCTTTTCAGGGCTTGCTGCCGGGATCTAAGGTTTGGACTTGAACGTCTTCTTATTTTCACCTACAAGATTATATTATTCCTTTTACCCCATTATTTCCTTTCATTGCATCTATAGAACAATCAAAAGTCTTCCGATGACCTGAACAGCAGCCAAGATGAAGTCTTCCCCACTTCCTCCCCCTCCCTGGTGCGCAAGAAGGCCATCCGCAACAAGGTGCTGAAATCTGGGGCCTACCGCTCTTTCACTTTCACACCGCTCAAACAGCGCAACGTTCAGGAGCAACTGAGTGCCTCACAAGGTGGGCTAAGTGTTCACAAAGCGCTTTCAAGAGTCAAAGAGTTGTGGAGGTAAAGGAAACCCCTCAATGTTTAGGTGAAGGGCAGCCACTCACTGTCTGTCGTGGTGTCAGCAGGTAGACATTTAGACACGTGATAAGTAGGTTGTTCTGGTCGAGTCACAACGGATGTAAATGTTCTTAAAACGTCTCAGTTTGAACTAGTAGCTTTAATGTGTTAAAACACTCGTTTGAATGTTTTCTTTCATCACCAACTGCTTTGTTTATCTAAATCTTGTTTTAGGGTCCTGACACACAAAGCCGATTATTGATCGACGGTCATTGCCGTTGGTTAGCATCTTTTGGTGTACTATTTGCGGTGTGTCTGGCACTATTTTTGGCCACTTCCTTTTTAAAATGTTAAATCAGTTGATTGGCTGTTGAGCTTAAGCAAATCTGTACAAGAAGAGAAACTGACGTAAGGAAAACAAACAATTGAAGTCAAAAGTGTACACCCGGTATCTTTTTGAATTTGTTCAATATTGCAACCTGGAATGAAGCTAGGTAGGGAGTGAGAGTGGTGCAAAAATGTTTGGCAAACACTGGTGGTTTTAATGTGTGTGTATGCTAAGCCTTTATAGCCCTACGTTTTACGGTTCTCTTTTTATAATAACCGTTGCATGCTGCTTATGGAGAGTCATGTCCTGGCTCACTTGTACTTTTTGGCCGAGTCGAACAGTCTTCTGGTTTCCTTTAGTGTGTCGGGGCCTTCTAAACCAAACATTCACTGAGGTTGGGATTTATTGAATGGTTCCACACGCAAACACGGCTGGTGAAATATTTCAACTTTTTGACCTCTTAGCTTTTAATCATCTCCAAATTCGCACTGATTTTTCTTTCAAATGTGAATCAGGAAAGGAGCAAGACAAAGTACCGGTAAGGAGATCACGGGCTCCGAGCTTGGCCGAAACGGAAGAAGCACTGGCTCAAACGGTGTGGTGTTGGGCTGGTATCGCAACGTAAGAGTCCTTCATGCATTTGAAATAGATGCTTCTTCTTGCCCGCTATATGTCTGTGTTTTTCTAAATGTGTATTTTTTTTTTTTTAGTGACAGCAGCTTTGCCCTGCTTGCAGACGACGTTCTCGGGTCATACCTCCTGTGCCCACATCCTAAAAAACCCAAATGTGGCTCTCTCATCATCCGCTTTCCCTCTGGCCTGATCACCCACCTTATCGGAAACACTCACAAAGGGAAATTCCTGCTCGAGGTAAATGTTTTGCTAAGGTTAATTATTACACAGAATTATTAGCAAACGGTGAGTCTGCCAGGTACATTTGTACTTAGTTTGTACTGTAAACAACTGTATCAGTTTTATTTGAGCTACCAAGGATATAGTCACACACCAAACATGTCTTTTTTCACTATTTTTTTAGATAATCATAAAGAAGCTGAATTTTCATGATTGAATTGATTTATTAATCTAGATTCCTTATAGGAACATATTCCTCTGCAATTGAGGGTTTTACTAATAAACTAAGGGATATTTATTGGGTGTAAAAAGAGTGTTAAAGAGGCAAACACTGAGACAGACATTATTATCTGTGAAAACTGAAACTAAGAATTGAGTCATGTTGGCATTTGATTATAAATGTCAAACTGATACTGTGTAACCCTAGCTGTTACTTCTGCTTTTACAGTAATCTTTTTGTTTATCTCTCAGCAATGCAAGACTGAATTCAGTTCCATAGCAGAGCTGATCGAACACTACACAGAGTTTCGGGAAGAGCTGCAGTGTCTGCTGAGCTGTGCCCGGGTAAACCACTGTTACGAGTGGGAGGAGAGTTCCAGCTCTCAGCAGCCTCTAAACCCACGCAAGAGCCTAAACAAAGCCAGAATTAAAAGTACCAACAGAAAGGACTTGGTTTAATCACTGGACACTGGAAAATGTGGAATGCCAACCTCAGAATGAGTGACAACTTTTTGGATTTTTGCACATGTATCATCTTTTATCTTTAAATCATATTTGGTGTTTTTGGGAAGCTTCACAAAAGTGTTGGCACTTAATGTATATAGTATACTAGTCATTTTATAATGGGGTACTTATTTGTAAAGTTGCTTTTTTATGTCTTTCGATAAAGTCTTTTTAATAGCCCTGAAAGGCTAGAAGAGTTTTTTTGTGTTTTTAAGACGTGAAACCTAACTAATTGATTGGGTCATACAGAATACTTTTATTTCTTGCAAGTTGCACACATACATTTGATCAAATATTATTATTCATCCAATTTTAATCTTGCTTTCATGTTTCTCTTAATGTGTTTAGACGTTAGACCTGGGGAATATCTAAGCAGTAATCCTATGCACCACAATGTGTTATGGTGTAAAAAAATAGGACCATGATGATATTGAATATTTTCTATATCTCGACACCTTAGTAGTGTATAGCTTTTTCCTGTATTATGGCCCCTAAGAAGGGTCATTCTTCTGTGTTTTAAAGTTTGTTACTTCCAATTTAAACTGGTACTTTTTGCATGCAGTTTACCTAAATTAAGTCTTTATCATAAGATTGTCTGATATTTTGTTGTTATTCCTAAATGTTCCATTTCAATTTAGGTAATAAATGTGATTATTCTGTACTATCTTTTACACATAGGGTAATTTTCATATTATTCACCCTTGTTTGAGATTAAACAACTGGGGTTCTCTGTTTTCAACCAATTTCCTGCAAAAGTGTTGATTTTTATTATTTATGACTGCATACCACAACATCACCTGTGGCTTTGGTATTGAGGACGATAATACTTGCTGCTTAGTATTATGAGACAATGTATACTGTACAAAGTTTCTAAATCTTAGAGCAGAACTCTAAATTACATTGTTCAATTATCGTGATACACACTCAGTTTCTAAGGTTTACTTAGTTATTTTATAATCATCGATAAATAAATAAATCCTACATTTATTTAGGTTATGATCTGTTTTTGTTATCTGTTTTATAGAAGTGAGTTGACCTTAATGATTGCTCTAGCGCTTGCAGTTTGTGGTGATGTTGTATTTGTATTGCATTTACACAAGACCAGTGTTGCTCTTAAATCGTCCACCCAATAAATACCAATGAGTGGCTTAAAAACAGAAACACCTTTCTGTATTATGTTATCATTTGAAAATGTAAAAAATATTCAACATCTCTCAACAAAGACTGCATCTTTTAACCTTTATGAATGCATGAGTTATTAACTTATTGTACCACATAGGTTAACTGTTAATGGAAGGTGAAACGAAACCCATAATACAGGCATCTGTGGGTAACCTATTTGTTTACCCATGTTCTCCTATACTAAAAACATTTATTTGTAACTCCAAGCAATATTACGAGGTAGGTTCGCTTCCATTGGTCAACGGTTGTTTATGGTTGCTAAGCAATGTCAACGCTGTGGGAGGAACCACGAACCAGTGCAGAATGCAATGTAACCTATAACGACACCTGAACAGGAAATTAAAAGTCTCACTTTACTTTTTAAGTACATCATTATTTTGTTGGTGGTGTTTGATATCCTCTGGTTGTCAGTTTTTCTAAACCGACTTTAACCGGGATGGGAACTGTTTTTCAGCCATTTGTCCGCGTGCTTTTAAACTAGGTAAGCTAATGAGGCTCAACTCAGCTGTGTTACGTTAAATATGTATAAATGATAATTGAACAGTGTTCTTTGTTTTTTTTATCTTTAGCTAGCTACTGTATAAGTCGACTGCTGTGTTGTGGATGTTGAGCCATGGGATCAGAGTCAGTGAAGGTGGTTGTGAGGTGCAGGCCCCTGAATGACCGGGAGAAGGCTCTCGGCTCTAACACGGTTCTCTCCATCGACCCGCACCGCTGCCAGTGCTTCATAGAAAAGCCCGGGGCAGTGGACGAGCCGCCCAAACAGTTCACCTTTGATGGGACTTACTTCATTGATCAAACCACTGAGCAGATGTACAACGAGATTGCCTATCCTTTGGTTGAGGTAAGCTCTGGCACCCACTTTTGATTCTGTTTTTTTTTTTTAATTTGTTTAGTTTTCAGTGCCAACATATACAGAAGCATTACAAAAGTGGTCACTGGACACCCTGAGTCCAACAACAGCCTATATCTTATTGCTCATGACAGCAGACCTCATTATTTACTTAACAGGTTGCTGTCAGTCACTTTCAGAAGGGTGCTTTTTAAAGAATTGTCTTGCATAAGGTCATGCCAGACTTTATTCCTATACTTTTCTTTACAGGGTGTCACTGAGGGATACAATGGCACAATCTTCGCCTATGGACAGACTGGAAGTGGGAAGTCTTTCACCATGCAGGGGGTGTCCGACCCTACAGCCCAGAGGGGGGTCATCCCAAGAGCTTTTGAGCACATCTTTGAGAGTATACAGGTAGATGAAAAAATATATATATTTAGCAACACAAAAATAAACAACACAGTACAGGAAATGAATGTACGATATAATATAATTTAATAAAAAATTATGGAAGTTATGCTACACCACAATTTACAAGAAAGGTACCATTATACTTAAAATGAAGAGAACGTTTTGCATATTTATTTAATGCACAGATAAATGAAAATGCACAAAAGTGACAATTAATTCTCAGGTTAATAAAAAAAAGAATTGGTCAATGGTTTCAGCTTCTGAAAAAAAAGCAAGGATCCACTTCAATTTAAATATTTTTGTAGAAAATAACAAGATAAACTAATAATGCTAGTGATAATAATGCTTAAAATTGATTTATTTGTCTTTTAGAGTATTTAGGTAGGTTGGCTAAGCACTTTTTGTACGCCATTCTAGTGGCTACGACTTTTCTTACATATAGTCCTCTGTCCAGGCTTGTCTGAGCTTTATGTGCTCCGAGAGACTCATTTGATGTGTTTATGTGTGCAAGCTAGTGTGCAGAGAATACTAAATTCCTGGTGAGGGCCTCCTACTTGGAGATTTACAATGAAGAAATCAGAGACCTATTGGGAAATGACACCAAACACAGATTGGAGGTAAGTCTTTTGTTGTTTCAATAAACAAATCAGAAGCCCAAAGGATTATTGCTCTTCAGTAAGTAAAGTGATTATAGCTTCTCAGGCTATTCTCTGTCAGTGAGCTTTTTGTGGAATGTGCATGTACTGTGTAAGTTGCCATGGTGACTTACAAGCACAGTAGTTGCTTGAAGGTCAAGGTGTTTGAACAAGGTGACAGATTTGGATTGTGTGTATGTGTTTTTGTGTGGTTGATGAATACTTAGCTGAAAGAGCATCCAGAGCGGGGGGTGTATGTGCGGGACCTCTCCATGCACACTGTGCACAGTGTGGGTGAGTGTGAGAGAATCATAGTGCAAGGCTGGGGAAACAGGGCAGTGGGCTTCACGCTGATGAACAAGGACTCCTCTCGCTCACACTCCATCTTCACCATCCACCTGGAGATGTGCAACACAGGTGAACACACACACACACACACACACACACACACACCACACACACACACACACACACACACACACACACACACACACTCACACTCACACTCACACTCACACTCACACTCACACTCACACACACTCACACTCACACACACTGATGCAATACGTTTAACATGTTGAAACATATTGACATTCCGTTTAATATGTGATAAAGGCATTTTTGTCTGCATGAAGGAACATGTGCTTGATCTTCCTTTCTTTAAAGAGGCCCTATTATGCTTTTAGGGGTTTTCCTCCTGTAGTGTGTTTTAGAGGTTTTGGTTCATGAAAATGCTCTGCAAAGGCTAAAATCCCAAAGTTCCCTCCAGAGAGATGTTCTCTCCCACGCACTCCCCCCCTGTCTGAAATGCCTGCATTAGTGCTCCAACCCATTCTATATGATAGGTGAAGGGGCGGGACATCTCTAAGCGGTTGACTAATCACATTACATTACATTTTATTTAGCTGACTTACAATAAGTGCATTCGACCAAGAAGATACTTATTGTCACAACAGAGCCGTCTAGCTAACCAATCAAAGCAGACTGGGCTCTGGTTTCAGACAGAGGGTGAAAAGAGATGCTGCAGCAAAGGCAGTATGAGAAAAATAAATACCTTTTTGAACATTAAAGCATGTTCACAAAATACAAATATGAACCTGAAAATGAGCATTATAGGGCCCTTTAAATTCCACTTTCTGAAATCTTTGATAGTGTGAATAATGAATATTTTTAAAATAAAGTGTGACCAGCTTTGATACATTTAAATGCTGAATAGGAGAGATGATCATAAACCCAGACCCAGCAGGATTTTAAAAAATAAATAATTTCAGGGTGTCTTTTACTAATTGTAACAGTAACAAGTCACATTTTTCACAATGTTCTTTGTCATCCCATATTCTCAGATGCAGAAGGCCAGGATCATCTACGAGCAGGTAAACTTAACCTGGTTGACCTGGCGGGAAGTGAGCGTCAGTCTAAAACCGGTGCTACAGGTGAGCGGCTCCGCGAGGCCATCAAGATCAACCTGTCCCTCTCGGCGCTGGGTAACGTCATCTCGGCGCTGGTGGACGGACGCTCCAAACACGTCCCCTACCGAGACTCCAAGCTGACCAGGCTGCTGCAGGACTCTCTGGGAGGAAACACGCGCACATTAATGATCGCCTGTCTGTCCCCCTCGGATAACAACTACGAGGAAACCCTGAGCACACTGCGCTATGCCAACCGGGCCAAGAGCATCCAGAACAGGCCTTGTATCAATGAGGACCCCAAAGATGCTCTGCTGCGGGAGTATCAGGAGGAGATCAAGAAGTTGCGGGCCCTTATCTCAGGTCAGATGGGCACCACAAACCTATCATGTAAGTATTTTTTTGACCAGCCTTTTAATTCAAGCCAAAATGCCATTTTTATTTGAATATTGCTAAATTATTTTTATGCTACCAAGAGATATCAAGAGACGTTCCACCTGGATATGCTTACTTGTTGTGTGATTTTTAACGCCTGCTTTTTATCCTACTTTTTCTTCTATTTTGCATGCAGCTCTGCTCTCTGGTCACTTTTCTGAGGAATCCCCTGCTGCTCTTTCAAGGCCACAGTCCAGCACCAAAGAAGTAGAGAAGGAGAAGATTAAAGAGGCAACTACAGGCCGTTCCCACACCCATATATCACTTCACATCTCTACATGCTTTGTATAAAGAGCAGGTGATTTATCGGGCTGTATTCTGCTCTCGCCACAGGAGTACGAAGAGAGGCTGGCCAAGTTGCAGGCTGAGTACAATGCAGAACAGGAATCCAAGGCAAAGCTGCAGGAGGACATCGCTGCCCTGCGTTCCTCCTATGATTCCAAACTGTCCAATCTGGAGAAGGCTCGAGCCAGCAGGGGGAGCTCTGGCCCCAAGAATGAAAACAGAAAATCATCTTCCCAAGAACCAGGTAACTAGTTTTGAAATGTGGTCCAGTGCATGTCAAAAAAGCTTAAGTAAACACTCCTGCTGAACACAATGTTGTTGTATGAGATTGCATTTTTTTCTCAAGAGTCCTTGTTTTTGTGTATGTACTATCACTGCTATGGATTGTCTTGCTTCTAAGCATCAGTAAGTGCTAGCTGTATGACAGAGGTCTCAGAAGAAGAGGGCTCCTGCCACACTGATCCCGTTTGCCACAAAACAACTGGAGAAACTTCCCAGACCAAGGTACTGTTCATTAGCACCTTCCAACACTACCAGTAAACATTCAAGATATGTTATAGTTTCTATATTAGGTATCTACCATTTTAGAATAACTGCTGGACATGAATGCTGACATTCAAATACTTATTGGATATTATTTCCTCATGTTGGCGAGCCAGCCTGCTGTACCGGCAGTCGGTGTCCAGAAGGTCCAGACAGAGACGGGCTCAAAGACTCTCCTGATGTCACTGCAGGGCCTCTGGACCAGCAACATGTCCTGGAGAGGTTTGTAGAGACACATTGTACACACAGAACCAGCCATTACAACTGCTGTCTTTTTACATGATGTCTTTCCAACATTGTGCAAAGGATGTGGAGCAGGACGCCATAACACCATAACGTTTTTGTGTACCAGGGTTCCCACGCATCCTAAAAAAGCCTTAAGAGGCATTCAATTGACATTGAATATATAAATACATAAAAATAAGGACTTAATTGGTATTTAATTGTTAAGTACATATTTCAAAAGTCTTGAACATGCTAGCACATAGGAAATAGGATTGTATGCCATACTTTTCTGAAGTTGCAATGTAAATAATTGTTTGTATAATTGGTGACATATATTTTTGGGAAAATAATTGTAATATTAACATTGAAATTGCACCTTAAATGGTCTTGAACTCTAATTCCAAGTGGCATTAAAAGGGCTTAATTTGAATTTGCCTAAATTGTAGTAACCCCGTGTCGACAATTGTTCTGATAATTAAAAAAGGTCTGAGGTTGTAAGAAACTGTGTCCATATTTAATTGATTGCACCCGAAAAAGAAAGTGTAGAACATACAATAATAAAGATAAGACTTAGAGAATGCAATTCCTGAAGAAATTGCTAGTGGGAATGCTGAACAAGCTGACGCTAAACTGCCTATGCTGAAATGTAAGGTGTAAGAAGAAAGTGAAGAATTTAGATTGTAATGATACATGAACACTGGGGGCTGAATGTGTGATGAGAGAAGAACAGAAAGTAAAAAGGCTTGGAAAAGCAGCAGAATATTTGAACTGCAAACTTTTGAACTACCTTGATGGCGAATGACCTGTCGGCCATGCCAATGGCATTTGATGACATCTCATAATACGCTTAGATGCGTTGATGGCTGCATCGTTACCAAACCTGTGAAGTTTGGGCAGTTTGGAGCATTTTCACTGAGTTATGAGAAAACCGCCACCGTTTTTATGGCGAGGGATGCGTTTCCATGGAAACGGCATATGTGAGTATTGCAGATTTGACGTAGAGCTGTTGAGGCATGGAGAGGTGATATACAGGTGAAGATTGTGGGACGACCGGACCATGTCCATTGGAGCTACAGCGACATCGGGTTTTATGGCGAGGGATTGGTTTCCATGGCAACAGCCTATGGTGAGATCTCAGATTTCCCGTAAAGCTGTTGAGGCAAGGACCGGTGATAATACAAGCGAGTTTGGGGGACGATCGGACCGTGTCCATTGGAGTTACAGCGACATACGTGTTTTATGGCGAGGGATGCGTTTCCATGGAAACGGCATATGATGACACCCCATAATTGACGTAGAGCTGTGTTAACCATTATGTGAAGTCTGCTGCTCTGAGCATGTCAATTGGAGTTATGACATCATCGTGTTCCATGACATAGGTGTTTATATTTGAGCTAACGACGTGTCCAGAGATCAAAGGTTTCCATGGTGATCAGTGAGAGGAGAGCATTTTCATTGTTCTGAATGAGAGATAAACCTCTTATGCTGCGTTCACACCGGACGCGATGCGAATATTCGCATCGCTCCAATCGCTCAAGTTTCACCGCGGCTTGCAGTTTCACCGCGGCTTGCAGTTTGTTTTATCGCGTCATTCAAAACAGACATACCGTTGACGCGCCGTTGACGGACAGTTGAGGTTGTTTATACTTCCATGCAGGGCCGAATTCACCATATACATTGGGACACACACATCAATTTACTTCAATTTTACTACTTCTAAAAGGCAAGGTACGTTTATTTATATAGACAAAGAAATCCATTTTTATATATTTTCCTTTAGAATAGCAGGAAATTAGTATTCAAATTGATTGAATTTTTGGTCCCCCCCAATGTTGACTCCATGGTTACGGCCTTGCTTACATGCAAGATCGTTTTGGTTATTTCTGTCCTTGACTATGGAGGCAACTATTGCTGCTTTGTACCTTCTGTGGAAGTGTATCGTATATCTCCGGGAACCCACTCACAGCCACAACGATCATCTCTTCCATCTTTACAACTGATCAACAGCAGGACGTCAGAAGGAATTATCCCAACGCTGATTGGCTTTCGCAAGAACGCGTCACGTGAATTTGACACTCAAGTTGAAAAGATTGAACTCTCGCGTTTGACGCGGCCCCCTTCAATCGCCTCAATCGTGTGATTCGCGCGGCGTCCACCGCTTCATGCTGGCCGTCGGAGTGAATTTGCGTATGTAGTGTACTGTAGTGTACTCTGCATTGACTTTACATGTCATCGCGCCGACCCCAAACATCGCATTACATGTGAACGTTTTGTTGAAGAACCGTAACAGATATCGGTGAAATTTCAAAGCGTGAAGCATGTCAAGGAACTTGAGCATCTGAAGTGTACTTTGTGTGTACTTCCGGGTTAATAATGTGGCCTTTTTGGCAGATTAACTAAAGGTGTGCGGCTGCTGTGTGGGGAAAGATGAGGCTGGTTTAATGGAGACATGTTGAAAGTTTTTGTCACTTCATGCCCTCAAGAGGCATTTTGTTTAATTATTTTTGCTTAATTGTTTGTCATTTTTCAAGCTACGAGATGTTTTCCTATGTTTCTCATGAAAAATTATGTCTCAGGAATGTAGGGTTTGGGAATTATGGCAGGTTTAAAAGAAAATATGAAGGCAAAATGAAATCTGTCCTCCACTCTAGCTGTGACATCACTCACTCTAAATCTGAAGAAGGCCTCTTTACCAAGGTCTGAACAATGTTAAATATCTCTAAAAGTATGAATCAGATTTAAAAGTTGTTTTACACGAATAATGTCAGAAAGATGTGTAACATTTTAAAGTGGAATGAGGTTTCTGAGTGAAAGTATGAAAGGAGCAGTTAGCAGTTGAAGTTGCATGAAGATTGTTCAAGTCTGAAGAGTTTCTCCATTGACTTCCATGTTAAAAATGTGATTGTGATGTATTATGGGATGAATCTCTGAAATTATGAAAGTTATGAATGAGAAAAGTAATAGCCATCGATTCCCGACCGAGCTGAACGTTTTGATGTTTGAACGGAGTTTCTGCGATGTGGAATGTGGGAGAAGAAGAGGTGCAAAATAACCCGGCGGAATAATAAAGAATTTCGTGCGTAACATAACAGATAGTTGGAATGCTGTGTCAGCATTCCAACTAAATAAGATATAGTTTTATTAATCACAGATTGGGACATGGGGACGTTGCAGCAGCATGTAAAACAAAGTATTGCACAACATAAGAAATCAAAAATCAAATATATTCATCTAGAAATAGAAAATAAAACAGAACAGAAATGGTTGACCGTGAAGATAAGAATCTGTAACTATCTGACAAATAAAACACTATTGAAGTGCCAATTTACAGCTAAAAACATCTTACTCAGTATGTGTCCACTACAATTGAACTATAAAATGGATCTGTACCAAGATTAATAGTGCATTTAAGTGTTATTTATTACATTTAAGATTCAGACATGACAGTCCAGTATGAACAGTTCCCTGTTGATCCATCTGTCCCCAGACTACAGCAGCTGGAACAGGAGGTGGTGGGAGGAGAGCAGGCCAGGAACAAAGACTTGCAGCAGAGACACAGGCAGAGGAAGAACCTGGCTGACCAGAGAAAAGTCCATCTTATCAGCGCTTTGTCACAGAACATTGAGGACAGTGAACATGTACTGTTAAATGTCTACAACTCCATCCAGGAGGAAGTCCACGCCAAAAGCCAAATGCTCGTCAAGGTCCAGGGAAAGGTGGGTCACAGCTACAGTACAGTAGGACACATATTAAAGTTTTTATGGGAACTGCAATGGGTTTGGAGCA
The DNA here is from genome assembly GCF_902827115.2 of Pseudochaenichthys georgianus. Lineage (NCBI taxonomy): Eukaryota > Metazoa > Chordata > Actinopteri > Perciformes > Channichthyidae > Pseudochaenichthys > Pseudochaenichthys georgianus. The sequence continues at coordinate 30,960,065 of NC_047507.1, read as the reverse complement.
AAGTTCAACAACTGGGTTCAGGACGTGCAGTACGAAATACCACAGATTTAACTTAAACATGTCACGCTTTTCCGGTTATTACCCGTCCCCTTGTGTGTTATGTAGCTTTTTCTGCATGTAAACGGTCTGCAGAGTCACAAACCCTCAAAGTACACCCTGTAGCGAGTAAAACTCTAACACAGAAAAGACCTGTCTGTGCTGCCCCAGAACGCCTCGTTGGAGATTTCTCTTTTTCCATTTTTTTCTTCCTGGTCATAGTGACGTAACGGCTTGGACCAATCCGCGGAGCTCCTCACACACACACACACACACACACACACACCACACAACACACACACACACACACACACATGCACGCACGCACGCACACACACACACACACACACGCACACACACACACACACACACGCACACACAAGCCTTATATTTTCTCAGCCGCGGCTCCGCGGATCTCTGCACTGTGAGTGTGTGTGTGTGTGTGTGTGTGTGTGTGTGTGTGTGTGTGTGTGTGTGTGTGTGTGGCCACGCCCGTCAAGAGAGAGCTCCTGCAACAAAGCCCAAAACACCAGCGGTTAAAAAGCTGGCCAAACGGGGGGCCAAACGACCCGCGTCCAGAGATTCGTCCCCTGAGGAGGCGGTAGTCACGAAGGAGACAACGAGGTCCAGACGATCTAAGCCTGAAGAGTCTTCTCCTAAGGAGCCGGCGGTTAAAAAGCCGGCAAACAAAAGGCAGCCTGAGCCTGAGCCTGAGCCTGAACCTACAAAAGGGCCCGCACCGAAAAAGGGGGCGAAGGGCGGCAAGCCGACCACTCGTAAGTCCAAGAGAGGGAAAAACTGAGCCGGCGCCGCCTTCCACGAACTGAGCTGCTCTGAATATGCAGCCGCTTCGTTTCAGTGCTCTCTCTTTTGACCATGTTCTCCCCTTTTTAACAGGGCAGTAGTTTTTTTTTAATTTCTATTGTAGAATAACGTTATCCTACCAAGTTTACTGTACGTTGAGAGTTTCCTGAATTTCATTTTTTAATCACCATGTGTAGAAAAAGCTCAGTAAGTGTTGCTGTTAAAACAGATCAGCTGCCAGATCGGGAAACATAGCGAGGTCCAATAATCTGTAACTAGAGCCATTTGGTAACTATCATTTTTATATCTGTTCCTCGTGTATTAATTAGCTGTTGGCAGTACGAGTTCCTATCAAATGAAGTGAGATATCAGTGTTTTGGATGGTTGCAAAAATTACATTTGAAGTTAAAATGTTGGTTTGAAACTGTTCCTAAAGACATTCATATTTTATAAACACAGATTCTATGGTTGTTTCCTGTACTGGGAGTAAATGACAATATTTTTTGTCCGTGCAGTACTACCTTAGATTTAAAATTGTATCGACATTTGTTCTTAAATATTTTTTATTATTATGAATAAGGATTTGATGTGTTATTTAACAAAAGATTGCCCCAACAAAAGATTAGGCTTGCAGGTGACATGTTAAGGAAATACAATGATAAAACACTAAGTTAGTTTTCATTTCATACACATAGGAGAAAATGTATTTTTTGATGTGTGTGTAAACGAGCATATACATCAATTGATTTGATTGCTTCACAGCTGTAATTCAGTATCCAACTGTAAGAAATGTGTCTTGTGAGTACGAACAAGGAGGACAATAGCTCATACATACCCTGCATGCATGTATTCCTTGTGTTGTTAAGCTTTTTTTCCAAGTCATTAATAAAATGGCTATATTTGTAAAATCTTGCTGTTATTTATTTTTCCTTTATTTAGTTTGAGTGATTTATTTTAAATACAATGCATAATTGTCCTGATTCAAAAACATTAAGTAGTATTAGGTATGAATGTATGCGTTTTTATAATTTCTTCTGGACAAGATACCACAATATTTTATAGTGATGTGTAGGTGAGGTTTGCTATTTTTTTTCCAAATGCATATGTAAAGATGTTCTTTCCCCAAACACATCAGAAGGGAAGGGTAAAGCATGTCTGCATTTATGCTGTCAGAGAAATTCTTCTAAATATAAAGAGCCGTTAGATCTCTCGTGAATGTTAGACTTGGTGGGATGAATCACATCTCTTCATGAAGAGAGAAGAAGCAAACGGTTGTTAAATGCTGGGCTCTCAAACGTGTTTTGTCTTATCAGTTAAACAATACTGGGTTGATGACCAGCAGAGTTCAATAAATCATTTACTTGGGCCATCCTGATTTCCGTACAATTTAATACGGGGAATCATAACCTCAACGCATTGATTATCACATTGATATCTAAAATGTCTATTTCTGTTCAGTTACATATTTGAAAGCAGTACAGAAAGTATGGCGGCCTTATTGCATTATAATCCATTATATTGTAGGCTACTATTAATATATTATATTTGTTACCTGCTGCCTGATTCTTTTCACCATAAATTGAAAATTAATCAAAATGCAGGAAATGATGTGTCAAGTGCTTGTTTTGGGCCCAGGGCTATGTCAGGTGTCCAAACAATCTTTCTCACTTAACTTCTAAGAGAGTTTAATTTAAGCATTGAATATTTTACCAAAAAAGCAAGTTTATAGAAAATGATACTTGAAACCATCATAGCGAAATGTGCTTGTCCCAGAGGAACCTGACTTTCCCACCACAGGGCGCGTGACGTCACTGCGGTACATTTCGCAATATGTAGGAATGTGAGGAGCTTGGTGGAAAAGAGTGGATTTATAGAAAAGAGCAGCAGGGAGAGGGAGGGGTGTATCATATCTCAGGGGCCGACGTGTTCACGTACCCTCTCCTGACTCCCCGGTTCCCTCCCCTCGAGCCCCGCCTCGGGCAGCAGGTAAAGGTGCAGGACGTCGGTGTCACGCGCCGTGTGAAGACCCACTGAAGGAGACGCAGGCTTCGCGAGGAACGGGCTGTGGTCTAACAACTCCGAAAGTAAGTTTATGTGATTTCAAAGCTTTTGTTTCAACAGGTCGAGGAGCTCCGGTGCACTGTCCGCCTACACTGGGTGGAAACGAAGAACAAATTGAAGCCGAATGACACCTACGTTTGTCATTTTGGATTTATTGTAGCCTACTGTTCGGGATGAATACAAGTGAAACAATAAAACAACGTTCCCACTTGTTGGCAGCGACTTTGACTCGGTTACGTTGCTCGGACATTGGATAAAAGACTAATAAGCCTGTTTTTAAAACCACAGACCAATCCTAAATCACGACCTGTCTTCAAGTATTCTGATATTTCAAGATGGTATTGTATTTTACAATACTCTGCCAAACGTTCACTTCATTACACCCTGTTTAAACCTCATGCAGCTGTAGTCTACTATTGTAAATGTCTGACTAAGTGATCTGCTTGTTTGTTAGATAGCTTTTCAAATGAGCTTTATTCTAACTGGGCTTTGCTTTTAGGTCTAAAATATGTCTGCTTTTGCAGAGATAAACAGAAGCATGGGTGAGGCGCCAGTGGGAGAAGATGGTACAGTCACTCGATCAGCAGAGGTAACTAGAACAAGTAATTCATGTTTGTGTCTTTTTGTGTGTTTGTGTTTCGCTTTAATGTTTGTCTTTGCTGTGAAGTATGTGGGTTCATTTCCTGTGGATGACTGCTGCTTGGATGACCAGATAGAGCAGCTGCACACTCAGCTGAAGTGCCTCATAGTAAGCCTGAGCCTTAGATTATCCCCAAAAGTAGCAACTTGTGCCCGTTTTTGGAAAATACGATATTGAATATGTTTGTTTTCTTCAGACATGCAAAAGAAGGAGGCCTGTATCCCTAAAATTCTCCATCAAAGGTGTGAAGATGTACAATGAGGATGAAACGGCAAGTATTGAGACGTTAGGCATGCTACATTCATGGACATCTTGATCTAATGAGTTTGTTTTAAATCTGGAACATTAAAGATGAAGTCGTTTTTCTCGTGTGTCACTGTATGCAGAAACTCTTGATGGCTCACGCTCTGCGGCGAGTCTCTCTGTCCACCGCCTGGCCCTCTGAGGCCCAGTTGTTCCTTTGTCTCCCACAACCCAGGCAGCACTGATGCCCAGCTCTACTGCCATGTCTTTCAAGCAAGGCATTCAAGAGCGGTGAGAAACTTTGGGTATAATATTGATAGGAGAAATAGTTAAGTTATGTGTCTTACACAAGAACAATTTAGGGCAGATGTGGAACTATGCATATCTAGGATTTTGACATAATGGCCCTACAAAAAAAGTATATATGGGAAGCATCAAAGGAAGAATATGTGCTGTATTTGAAAGAAACCTGTTTATTTGACAAATATATTTTAATGGAATTGTTTTCCAGCAAAAGATATATAGAAATGTACGCCACCTTCAACAAATAAATAATAATAATTGTGCAGTAACAGTAAACAAATGTAAAAGATATCTTACACAAAAGAATATAAATAGCACACCCACACAGACTATGTAGCAATATTAATGATAACAGGGTAAGTTGTCCCATTGACTGAGCAGAACAAAGACACACCCACGCAGTATTTATTTAGCTTCTGTGGGTCTGTAGAGACTATAATTCTGCTATCAAAATATCTTATAATTAACACAAAGAAACCCTCACAAGATCAAACACATTTGGTCTACCAAACTCTTATCAAAACATTGCTGACCTTAAATAAACCATGTTAACTTAATAAACCGTTGCTTAAAACCAACCTTGTTGTTTGGCCAAATTGATCGTCAGTCAGGCGTTTTGGAGTTTGTGGTGATATTTCTTCCAAAGAGAGAAAACGTTTTTTGTTAGTGTTGCTCTTAACTGAAAAATGTTTACTAGGAATTTGGTTGATCAAAAAACACAAAAATTGATGATACAATCTAAGTAGAACTGTTGTGTTTTCTGTGTCCATGTTCTCCTCTCTAGGCACAGTTCCTGAACCTGCTGCTTTGCCGCTGTTTCCAGCTGTCTTACATAGAAAAGCACCCCGAGGAGGCTCAGGGAGACTCTGTGGGCTCGGCGCCGCGTCGCAACCCCTCCCTGCTCAACCACGGCTTCCCTCTCAGCGTCAGTGCCCTGGTGTCCTTCAGAAGAGCTCCTTTTCAGGGCTTGCTGCCGGGATCTAAGGTTTGGACTTGAACGTCTTCTTATTTTCACCTACAAGATTATATTATTCCTTTTACCCCATTATTTCCTTTCATTGCATCTATAGAACAATCAAAAGTCTTCCGATGACCTGAACAGCAGCCAAGATGAAGTCTTCCCCACTTCCTCCCCCTCCCTGGTGCGCAAGAAGGCCATCCGCAACAAGGTGCTGAAATCTGGGGCCTACCGCTCTTTCACTTTCACACCGCTCAAACAGCGCAACGTTCAGGAGCAACTGAGTGCCTCACAAGGTGGGCTAAGTGTTCACAAAGCGCTTTCAAGAGTCAAAGAGTTGTGGAGGTAAAGGAAACCCCTCAATGTTTAGGTGAAGGGCAGCCACTCACTGTCTGTCGTGGTGTCAGCAGGTAGACATTTAGACACGTGATAAGTAGGTTGTTCTGGTCGAGTCACAACGGATGTAAATGTTCTTAAAACGTCTCAGTTTGAACTAGTAGCTTTAATGTGTTAAAACACTCGTTTTGAATGTTTTCTTTCATCACCAACTGCTTTGTTTATCTAAATCTTGTTTTAGGGTCCTGACACACAAAGCCGATTATTGATCGACGGTCATTGCCGTTGGTTAGCATCTTTGGTGTACTATTTGCGGTGTGTCTGGCACTATTTTTGGCCACTTCCTTTTTAAAATGTTAAATCAGTTGATTGGCTGTTGAGCTTAAGCAAATCTGTACAAGAAGAGAAACTGACGTAAGGAAAACAAACAATTGAAGTCAAAAGTGTACACCCGGTATCTTTTTGAATTTGTTCAATATTGCAACCTGGAATGAAGCTAGGTAGGGAGTGAGAGTGGTGCAAAAATGTTTGGCAAACACTGGTGGTTTTAATGTGTGTGTATGCTAAGCCTTTATAGCCCTACGTTTTACGGTTCTCTTTTTATAATAACCGTTGCATGCTGCTTATGGAGAGTCATGTCCTGGCTCACTTGTACTTTTTGGCCGAGTCGAACAGTCTTCTGGTTTCCTTTAGTGTGTCGGGGCCTTCTAAACCAAACATTCACTGAGGTTGGGATTTATTGAATGGTTCCACACGCAAACACGGCTGGTGAAATATTTCAACTTTTTGACCTCTTAGCTTTTAATCATCTCCAAATTCGCACTGATTTTTCTTTCAAATGTGAATCAGGAAAGGAGCAAGACAAAGTACCGGTAAGGAGATCACGGGCTCCGAGCTTGGCCGAAACGGAAGAAGCACTGGCTCAAACGGTGTGGTGTTGGGCTGGTATCGCAACGTAAGAGTCCTTCATGCATTTGAAATAGATGCTTCTTCTTGCCCGCTATATGTCTGTGTTTTTCTAAATGTGTATTTTTTTTTTTTAGTGACAGCAGCTTTGCCCTGCTTGCAGACGACGTTCTCGGGTCATACCTCCTGTGCCCACATCCTAAAAAACCCAAATGTGGCTCTCTCATCATCCGCTTTCCCTCTGGCCTGATCACCCACCTTATCGGAAACACTCACAAAGGGAAATTCCTGCTCGAGGTAAATGTTTTGCTAAGGTTAATTATTACACAGAATTATTAGCAAACGGTGAGTCTGCCAGGTACATTTGTACTTAGTTTGTACTGTAAACAACTGTATCAGTTTTATTTGAGCTACCAAGGATATAGTCACACACCAAACAGTGTCTTTTTTTCACTATTTTTAGATAATCAGAAAGAAGATGAATTTTCATGATTGAATTGATTTATTAATATAGATTCCTATAGGAACATATTCCTCTCTGCAATTGAGGGTTTTACTAAATAACTAAGGGATATTTATTGGGTGTAAAAAGAGTGTTAAAGAGGCAAACAACTGAGACAGACATTATTATCTGTGAAAACTGAAACTAAGAATGAGTCATGTTGGCATTTGATTATAATGTCAAACTGATACTGTGTAACCCTAGCTGTTACTTCTGCTTTTACAGTAATCTTTTTGTTTATCTCTCAGCAATGCAAGACTGAATTCAGTTCCATAGCAGAGCTGATCGAACACTACACAGAGTTTCGGGAAGAGCTGCAGTGTCTGCTGAGCTGTGCCCGGGTAAACCACTGTTACGAGTGGGAGGAGAGTTCCAGCTCTCACGCAGCCTCTAAACCCACGCAAGAGCCTAAACAAAGCCAGAATTAAAAGTACCACAGAAAGGACTTGGGTTTAATCACTGGACACTGGAAAATGTGGAATGCCAACCTCAGAATGAGTGACAAACTTTTTGGATTTTTGCACATGTATCATCTTTTATCTTTAAATCATATTGGTGTTTTTGGGAAGCTTCACAAAAGTGTTGGCACTTAATGTATATAGTATACTAGTCATTTATAATGGGGTACTTATTTGTAAAGTTGCTTTTTATGTCTTTCGATAAAGTCTTTTTAATAGCCCTGAAAGGCTAGAAGAGTTTTTTTGTGTTTTTAAGACGTGAAACCTAACTAATTGATTGGGTCATACAGAATACTTTTATTTCTTGCAAGTTGCACACATACATTTGATCAAATATTATTATTCATACAATTTTAATCTTGCTTTCATGTTTCCTCTTATGTGTTTAGACGTTAGAACCGGGGGAATATCTAAGCAGTAATCCTATGCCCACAATGTGTTATGGTGTAAAAAAATAGGACCATGATGATATTGAATATTTTCTATATCTCGACACCTTAGTAGTGTATAGCTTTTCCTGTATTATGGCCCCTAAGAAGGGTCATTCTTCTGTGTTTTAAAGTTTGTTACTTCCAAGTTAAACTGGTACTTTTTGCATGCAGTTACCTAAATTAAGTCTTTATCATAAGATTGTCTGATATTTTGTTGTTATTCCTAAATGTTCCATTTCAATTTAGGTAATAAATGTGATTATTCTGTACTATCTTTTACACATAGGGTAATTTTCATATTATTCACCCTTGTTTGAGATTAAACAACTGGGGTTCTCTGTTTTCAAAACCAATTTCCTGCAAAAGTGTTGATTTTTATTATTTATGACTGCATACCACAACATCACCTGTGGCTTTGGTATTGAGGACGATAATACTTGCTGCTTAGTATTATGAGACAAGTATACTGTACAAAGTTTCTAAATCTTAGAGCAGAACTCTAATTACATTGTTCAATTATCGTGATACACACTCAGTTTCTAAGGTTTACTTAGTTATTTATAATCATCGATAAATAAATAAATCCTACATTTATTAGGTTATGAATCTGTTTTTGTTATCTGTTTTATAGAAGTGAGTTGACCTTAATGATTGCTCTAGCGCTTGCAGTTTGTGGTGATGTTGTATTTGTATTGCATTTACACAAGACCAGTGTTGCTCTTAAATCGTCCACCCAATAAATACCAATGAGTGGCTTAAAAACAGAAACACCTTTCTGTATTATGTTATCATTTGAAAATGTAAAAAATATTCAACATCTCTCAACAAAGACTGCATCTTTTAACCTTTATGAATGCATGAGTTATTAACTTATTGTACCACATAGGTTAACTGTTAATGGAAGGTGAAACGAAACCCATAATACAGGCATCTGTGGGTAACCTATTTGTTTACCCATGTTCTCCTATACTAAAAACATTTATTTGTAACTCCAAGCAATATTACGAGGTAGGTTCGCTTCCATTGGTCAACGGTTGTTTATGGTTGCTAAGCAATGTCAACGCTGTGGGAGGAACCACGAACCAGTGCAGAATGCAATGTAACCTATAACGACACCTGAACAGGAAATTAAAAAGTCTCACTTTACTTTTTAAGTACATCATTATTTTGTTGGTGGTGTTTGATATCCTCTGGTTGTCAGTTTTTCTAAACCGACTTTAACCGGGATGGGAACTGTTTTTCAGCCATTTGTCCGCGTGCTTTTAAACTAGGTAAGCTAATGAGGCTCAACTCAGCTGTGTTACGTTAAATATGTATAAATGATAATTGAACAGTGTTCTTTGTTTTTTTTATCTTTAGCTAGCTACTGTATAAGTCGACTGCTGTGTTGTGGATGTTGAGCCATGGGATCAGAGTCAGTGAAGGTGGTTGTGAGGTGCAGGCCCCTGAATGACCGGGAGAATGCTCTCGGCTCTAACACGGTTCTCTCCATCGACCCGCACCGCTGCCAGTGCTTCATAGAAAAGCCCGGGGCAGTGGACGAGCCGCCCAAACAGTTCACCTTTGATGGGACTTACTTCATTGATCAAACCACTGAGCAGATGTACAACGAGATTGCCTATCCTTTGGTTGAGGTAAGCTCTGGCACCCACTTTTGATTCTGTTTTTTTTTTTTAATTTGTTTAGTTTTCAGTGCCAACATATACAGAAGCATTACAAAAGTGGTCACTGGACACCCTGAGTCCAACAACAGCCTATATCTTATTGCTCATGACAGCAGACCTCATTATTTACTTAACAGGTTGCTGTCAGTCACTTTCAGAAGGGTGCTTTTTAAAGAATTGTCTTGCATAAGGTCATGCCAGACTTTATTCCTATACTTTTCTTTACAGGGTGTCACTGAGGGATACAATGGCACAATCTTCGCCTATGGACAGACTGGAAGTGGGAAGTCTTTCACCATGCAGGGGGTGTCCGACCCTACAGCCCAGAGGGGGGTCATCCCAAGAGCTTTTGAGCACATCTTTGAGAGTATACAGGTAGATGAAAAAATATATATATTTAGCAACACAAAAATAAACAACACAGTACAGGAAATGAATGTACGATATAATATAATTTAATAAAAAATTATGGAAGTTATGCTACACCACAATTTACAAGAAAGGTACCATTATACTTAAAATGAAGAGAACGTTTTGCATATTATTTAATGCACAGATAAATGAAAATGCACAAAAGTGACAATTAATTCTCAGGTTAATAAAAAAAAGAATTGGTCAATGGTTTCAGCTTCTGAAAAAAAAGCAAGGATCCACTTCAATTTAAATATTTTGTAGAAAATAACAAGATAAACTAATAATGCTAGTGATAATAATGCTTAAAATTGATTTATTTGTCTTTTAGAGTATTTAGGTAGGTTGGCTAAGCACTTTTTGTACGCCATTCTAGTGGCTACGACTTTTCTTACATATAGTCTCTGTCCAGGCTTGTCTGAGCTTTATGTGCTCCGAGAGACTCATTTGATGTGTTTATGTGTGCAAGCTAGTGTGCAGAGAATACTAAATTCCTGGTGAGGGCCTCCTACTTGGAGATTTACAATGAAGAAATCAGAGACCTATTGGGAAATGACACCAAACACAGATTGGAGGTAAGTCTTTTGTTGTTTCAATAAACAAATCAGAAGCCCAAAGGATTATTGCTCTTCAGTAAGTAAAGTGATTATAGCTTCTCAGGCTATTCTCTGTCAGTGAGCTTTTTGTGGAATGTGCATGTACTGTGTAAGTTGCCATGGTGACTTACAAGCACAGTAGTTGCTTGAAGGTCAAGGTGTTTGAACAAGGTGACAGATTTGGATTGTGTGTATGTGTTTTTGTGTGGTTGATGAATACTTAGCTGAAAGAGCATCCAGAGCGGGGGGTGTATGTGCGGGACCTCTCCATGCACACTGTGCACAGTGTGGGTGAGTGTGAGAGAATCATAGTGCAAGGCTGGGGAAACAGGGCAGTGGGCTTCACGCTGATGAACAAGGACTCCTCTCGCTCACACTCCATCTTCACCATCCACCTGGAGATGTGCAACACAGGTGAACACACACACACACACACACACACACACACACACACACACACACACACACACACACACACACACACACACACACACACTCACACTCACACTCACACTCACACTCACACTCACACTCACACACACTCACACTCACACACACTGATGCAATACGTTTAACATGTTGAAACATATTGACATTCCGTTTAATATGTGATAAAGGCATTTTTGTCTGCATGAAGGAACATGTGCTTGATCTTCCTTTCTTTAAAGAGGCCCTATTATGCTTTTAGGGGTTTTCCTCCTGTAGTGTGTTTTAGAGGTTTTGGTTCATGAAAATGCTCTGCAAAGGCTAAAATCCCAAAGTTCCCTCCAGAGAGATGTTCTCTCCCACGCACTCCCCCCCTGTCTGAAATGCCTGCATTAGTGCTCCAACCCATTCTATATGATAGGTGAAGGGGCGGGACATCTCTAAGCGGTTGACTAATCACATTACATTACATTTTATTTAGCTGACTTACAATAAGTGCATTCGACCAAGAAGATACTTATTGTCACAACAGAGCCGTCTAGCTAACCAATCAAAGCAGACTGGGCTCTGGTTTCAGACAGAGGGTGAAAAGAGATGCTGCAGCAAAGGCAGTATGAGAAAAATAAATACCTTTTTGAACATTAAAGCATGTTCACAAAATACAAATATGAACCTGAAAATGAGCATTATAGGGCCCCTTTAAATTCCACTTTCTGAAATCTTTGATAGTGTGAATAATGAATATTTTTAAAATAAAGTGTGACCAGCTTTGATACATTTAAATGCTGAATAGGAGAGATGATCATAAACCCAGACCCAGCAGGATTTTAAAAAATAAATAATTTCAGGGTGTCTTTTACTAATTGTAACAGTAACAAGTCACATTTTTCACAATGTTCTTTGTCATCCCATATTCTCAGATGCAGAAGGCCAGGATCATCTACGAGCAGGTAAACTTAACCTGGTTGACCTGGCGGGAAGTGAGCGTCAGTCTAAAACCGGTGCTACAGGTGAGCGGCTCCGCGAGGCCATCAAGATCAACCTGTCCCTCTCGGCGCTGGGTAACGTCATCTCGGCGCTGGTGGACGGACGCTCCAAACACGTCCCCTACCGAGACTCCAAGCTGACCAGGCTGCTGCAGGACTCTCTGGGAGGAAACACGCGCACATTAATGATCGCCTGTCTGTCCCCCTCGGATAACAACTACGAGGAAACCCTGAGCACACTGCGCTATGCCAACCGGGCCAAGAGCATCCAGAACAGGCCTTGTATCAATGAGGACCCCAAAGATGCTCTGCTGCGGGAGTATCAGGAGGAGATCAAGAAGTTGCGGGCCCTTATCTCAGGTCAGATGGGCACCACAAACCTATCATGTAAGTATTTTTTTGACCAGCCTTTTAATTCAAGCCAAAATGCCATTTTTATTTGAATATTGCTAAATTATTTTATGCTACCAAGAGATATCAAGAGACGTTCCACCTGGATATGCTTACTTGTTGTGTGATTTTTAACGCCTGCTTTTTATCCTACTTTTTCTTCTATTTTGCATGCAGCTCTGCTCTCTGGTCACTTTTCTGAGGAATCCCCTGCTGCTCTTTCAAGGCCACAGTCCAGCACCAAAGAAGTAGAGAAGGAGAAGATTAAAGAGGCAACTACAGGCCGTTCCCACACCCATATATCACTTCACATCTCTACATGCTTTGTATAAAGAGCAGGTGATTTATCGGGCTGTATTCTGCTCTCGCCACAGGAGTACGAAGAGAGGCTGGCCAAGTTGCAGGCTGAGTACAATGCAGAACAGGAATCCAAGGCAAAGCTGCAGGAGGACATCGCTGCCCTGCGTTCCTCCTATGATTCCAAACTGTCCAATCTGGAGAAGGCTCGAGCCAGCAGGGGGAGCTCTGGCCCCAAGAATGAAAACAGAAAATCATCTTCCCAAGAACCAGGTAACTAGTTTTGAAATGTGGTCCAGTGCATGTCAAAAAAGCTTAAGTAAACACTCCTGCTGAACACAATGTTGTTGTATGAGATTGCATTTTTTTCTCAAGAGTCCTTGTTTTTGTGTATGTACTATCACTGCTATGGATTGTCTTGCTTCTAAGCATCAGTAAGTGCTAGCTGTATGACAGAGGTCTCAGAAGAAGAGGGCTCCTGCCACACTGATCCCGTTTGCCACAAAACAACTGGAGAAACTTCCCAGACCAAGGTACTGTTCATTAGCACCTTCCAACACTACCAGTAAACATTCAAGATATGTTATAGTTTCTATATTAGGTATCTACCATTTTAGAAATAACTGCTGGACATGAATGCTGACATTCAAATACTTATTGGATATTATTTCCTCATGTTGGCGAGCCAGCCTGCTGTACCGGCAGTCGGTGTCCCAGAAGGTCCAGACAGAGACGGGCTCAAAGACTCTCCTGATGTCACTGCAGGGCCTCTGGACCAGCAACATGTCCTGGAGAGGTTTGTAGAGACACATTGTACACACAGAACCAGCCATTACAACTGCTGTCTTTTTACATGATGTCTTTCCAACATTGTGCAAAGGATGTGGAGCAGGACGCCATAACACCATAACGTTTTTGTGTACCAGGGTTCCCACGCATCCTAAAAAAGCCTTAAGAGGCATTCAATTGACATTGAATATATAAATACATAAAAATAAGGACTTAATTGGTATTTAATTGTTAAGTACATATTTCAAAAGTCTTGAACATGCTAGCACATAGGAAATAGGATTGTATGCATACTTTTCTGAAGTTGCAATGTAAATAATTGTTTGTATAATTGGTGACATATATTTTTGGGAAAATAATTGTAATATTAACATGAAATTGCACCTTAAATGGTCTTGAACTCTAATTCCAAGTGGCATTAAAAAGGGCTTAATTTGAATTTGCCTAAATTGTAGTAACCCCGTGTCGACAATTGTTCTGATAATTAAAAAAGGTCTGAGGTTGTAAGAAACTGTGTCAATATTTAATTGATTGCACCCGAAAAAGAAAGTGTAGAACATACAATAATAAAGATAAGACTAGAGAATGCAATTCCTGAAGAAATTGCTAGTGGGAATGCTGAAAAGCTGACGCTAAACTGCTATGCTGAAATGTAAGGTGTAAGAAGAAAGTGAAGAATTTAGATTGTAATGATACATGAACACTGGGGGCTGGAATGTGTGATGAGAGAAGAACAGAAAGTAAAAAGGCTTGGAAAAGCAGCAGAATATTTGAACTGCAAACTTTTGAACTAACTTGATGGCGAATGACCTGTCGCCATGCCAATGGCATTTGATGACATCTCATAATACGCTTAGATGCGTTGATGGCTGCATCGTTACCAAACCTGTGAAGTTTGGGCAGTTTGGAGCATTTTCACTGAAGTTATGAGAAAACCGCCACCGTTTTATGGCGAGGGATGCGTTTCCATGGAAACGGCATATGGTGAGATGTCAGATTTGACGTAGAGCTGTTGAGGCATGGAGAGGTGATATACAGGTGAAGATTGTGGGACGACCGGACCATGTCCATTGGAGCTACAGCGACATCGGGTTTTATGGCGAGGGATGTGTTTCCATGGCAACAGCCTATGGTGAGATCTCAGATTTCCCGTAAAGCTGTTGAGGCAAGGACCGGTGATATACAAGCGAAGTTTGGGGGACGATCGGACCGTGTCCATTGGAGTTACAGCGACATCGTGTTTTATGGCGAGGGATGCGTTTCCATGGAAACGGCATATGATGACACCCCATAATTGACGTAGAGCTGTGTTAACCATTATGTGAAGTCTGCTGCTCTGAGCATGTCAATTGGAGTTATGACATCATCGTGTTCCATGACATAGGTGTTTATATTTGAGCTAACGACGTGTCCAGAGATCAAAGGTTTCCATGGTGATCAGTGAGAGGAGAGCATTTTCATTGTTCTGAATGAGAGATAAACCTCTTATGCTGCGTTCACACCGGACGCGATGCGAATATTCGCATCGCTCCAATCGCTCAAGTTTCACCGCGGCTTGCAGTTTCACCGCGGCTTGCAGTTTGTTTTATCGCGTCATTCAAAACAGACATACCGTTGACGCGCCGTTGACGGACAGTTGAGGTTGTTTATACTTCCATGCAGGGCCGAATTCACCATATACATTGGGACACACACATCAATTTACTTCAATTTTACTACTTCTAAAAGGCAAGGTACGTTTATTTATATAGACAAAGAAATCCATTTTTATATATTTTCCTTTAGAATAGCAGGAAATTAGTATTCAAATTGATTGAATTTTTGGTCCCCCCCAATGTTGACTCCATGGTTACGGCCTTGCTTACATGCAAGATCGTTTTGGTTATTTCTGTCCTTGACTATGGAGGAACAACTATTGCTGCTTTGTACCTTCTGTGGAAGTGTATCGTATATCTCCGGGAACCCACTCACAGCCACAACGATCATCTCTTCCATCTTTACAACTGATCAACAGCAGGACGTCAGAAGGAATTATCCCAACGCTGATTGGCTTTCGCAAGAACGCGTCACGTGAATTTGACACTCAAGTTGAAAAGATTGAACTCTCGCGTTTGACGCGGCCCCCTTCAATCGCCTCAATCGTGTGATTCGCGCGGCGTCCACCGCTTCATGCTGGCCGTCGGAGTGAATTTGCGTATGTAGTGTACTGTAGTGTACTCTGCATTGACTTTACATGTCATCGCGCCGACCCCAAACATCGCATTACATGTGAACGTTTTGTTGAAGAACCGTAACAGATATCGGTGAAATTTCAAAGCGTGAAGCATGTCAAGGAACTTGAGCATCTGAAGTGTACTTTGTGTGTACTTCCGGGTTAATAATGTGGCCTTTTTGGCAGATTAACTAAAGGTGTGCGGCTGCTGTGGTGGGGAAAGATGAGGCTGGTTTAATGGAGACATGTTGAAAGTTTTTGTCACTTCATGCCCTCAAGAGGCATTTTGTTTAATTATTTTTGCTTAATTGTTTGTCATTTTTCAAGCTACGAGATGTTTTCCTATGTTTCTCATGAAAAATTATGTCTCAGGAATGTAGGGTTTGGGAATTATGGCAGGTTTAAAAGAAAATATGAAGGCAAAATGAAATCTGTCCTCCACTCTAGCTGTGACATCACTCACTCTAAATCTGAAGAAGGCCTCTTTACCAAGGTCTGAACAATGTTAAATATCTCTAAAAGTATGAATCAGATTTAAAAGTTGTTTTACACGAATAATGTCAGAAAGATGTGTAACATTTTAAAGTGGAATGAGGTTTCTGAGTGAAAGTATGAAGGAGCAGTTAGCAGTTGAAGTTGCATGAAGATTGTTCAAGTCTGAAGAGTTTCTCCATTGACTTCCATGTTAAAAATGTGATTGTGATGTATTATGGGATGAATCTCTGAAATTATGAAAGTTATGAATGAGAAAAGTAATAGCCATCGATTCCCGACCGAGCTGAACGTTTTGATGTTTGAACGGAGTTTCTGCGATGTGGAATGTGGGAGAAGAAGAGGTGCAAAATAACCCGGCGGAATAATAAAGAATTTCGTGCGTAACATAACAGATAGTTGGAATGCTGTGTCAGCATTCCAACTAAATAAGATATAGTTTTATTAATCACAGATTGGGACATGGGGACGTTGCAGCAGCATGTAAAACAAAGTATTGCACAACATAAGAAATCAAAAATCAAATATATTCATCTAGAAATAGAAAATAAAACAGAACAGAAATGGTTGACCGTGAAGATAAGAATCTGTAACTATCTGACAAATAAAACACTATTGAAGTGCCAATTTACAGCTAAAAACATCTTACTCAGTATGTGTCCACTACAATTGAACTATAAAATGGATCTGTACCAAGATTAATAGTGCATTTAAGTGTTATTTATTACATTTAAGATTCAGACATGACAGTCCAGTATGAACAGTTCCCTGTTGATCCATCTGTCCCCAGACTACAGCAGCTGGAACAGGAGGTGGTGGGAGGAGAGCAGGCCAGGAACAAAGACTTGCAGCAGAGACACAGGCAGAGGAAGAACCTGGCTGACCAGAGAAAAGTCCATCTTATCAGCGCTTTGTCACAGAACATTGAGGACAGTGAACATGTACTGTTAAATGTCTACAACTCCATCCAGGAGGAAGTCCACGCCAAAAGCCAAATGCTCGTCAAGGTCCAGGGAAAGGTGGGTCACAGCTACAGTACAGTAGGACACATATTAAAGTTTTTATGGGAACTGCAATGGGTTTGGAGCAAAGTTCAACAACTGGGTTCAGGACGTGCAGTACGAAATACCACAGATTTAACTTAAACATGTCACGCTTTTCCGGTTATTACCCGTCCCCTTGTGTGTTATGTAGCTTTTTCTGCATGTAAACGGTCTGCAGAGTCACAAACCCTCAAAGTACACCCTGTAGCGAGTAAAACTCTAACACAGAAAAGACCTGTCTGTGCTGCCCCAGAACGCCTCGTTGGAGATTTCTCTTTTTCCATTTTTTTCTTCCTGGTCATAGTGACGTAACGGCTTGGACCAATCCGCGGAGCTCCTCACACACACACACACACACACACACACACCCACACACACACACACACACACACACACACATGCACGCACGCACGCACACACACACACACACACACGCACACACACACACACACACACGCACACACAAGCCTTATATTTTCTCAGCCGCGGCTCCGCGGATCTCTGCACTGTGAGTGTGTGTGTGTGTGTGTGTGTGTGTGTGTGTGTGTGTGTGTGTGTGTGTGTGTGTGTGTGTGTGTGTGTGTGTGTGTGTGTGTGTGTGTGTGTGTGTGTGTGTGTGTGTGTGTGTGTGCGCGCTCAGGCTGAGTTCCGCGGTGTCTCTGTCGCAGACCCCACGCAGCAACCAGGAAATGACACCAGTAATACTTCCCGCCAACACGGCACCCAGACCCCACGCAGCATTCTCATCTGTTTGTCCTTACTGGTGTCATTTTCTGGTTGCTAACAAACGCCATTGTAACACATAATCACTGATGTTCAGCTGTAACGGTGGTTGACTCATCAGAACAGAGTGGGCAAGCTGACCAATCAGAGCACAGTGGGCTCATAGGGAGGGGGGGGCAGGAGCTCCAACAAGCCATGGAGGACAGATGCCCCTTTCACACCAGCGCCTTTTCAGCTCCGGCTCGGAGCTAGAGCCTGAAAAGCGCCGGGTTTTCCTGTTCACACCGGAGCTGCGGCGGCTCTTAGCTCCGGAATCCGCTTCATTTCCAGCTCCAAAAAATTGTCGGTCCAGAGGCAAGAGCTTTGGAGCTAAGAGGTGACGTCGCTTACATCTCTCTTACGTCGAGGCGTGCAGGAAACTAAACCCACCTCCCATGGGTCGACTGTTATGCCTGCCTACAAGCAGTAGTGCCTATAAACACACTTTATAAAGTCAGGCAACACTAACCAGGCTTCGTGTGATTCTGTTTATTTGTGCCTTACTTTGACCATCCGTTCGCTGTTATCGATCATTGTGGAGAGAGGCAGATTGTATTATTGCAGCTATCGGATGCAAGTAGTCAGTTTAGCTTCGGTTGCTATGCTAACATCACCCGTTTTATACCAGAGAAACTTTCATAACAGCGTTGTGATACCAAACAGTGTCAATTCAGACTGACACACATTCAATTAGGCTAAGGGAACTGGGGATATGCATCAGCTGCTTGCAGGGGCGGCGCCAGGGGGTATCTAGGAGTTGCTATAGCAACTCCAACAATTGGCCTAGCAACGGCTTAGCAACCCCATTGTTTTGATATGAAAATGTATCATATTTATACACATTCTCACAGCCCGCGAGAATGTGTATAAATATGATACATTTTCGCGGGATCTATCAGGGGCGGGTCGTTGTAATTTACTGTGTGAACTGTTACTTGGCTAATTCTCAGTAGATCAAAAATGGAAACATTTCTCACAGTCACAAGTCAGCGTAAATGACCGCGTTCTCCAACGGAGCCGGTCCAGCTGGACAACCCTGCTATCCACAAGGATCCCGATGCACACTATGAAAACCGGGAGGATTGGGACCACGAAGAACAGGTGCCCCCGCCAACTGACCCGCTGCACCCGCAGCAGCAGGACCAGCTAGCTGCTACCACGAGCTGCAGTGGAACTAGCGCTGCTCCTCGTCTCATTTCCTCCACCCTGCTCTCTGCAGAGCTCCACTCCAGAATATACAACTTCTGCTAGTCCGTGATTCTCAGACACAGCGTCTCACCCTTTGAGCATCTCGGCAGAAATGAGCAGTCACTCATCTCAGTTACAAATGGTCATTTTAAATGAATCAAGAATGTGTTGTATTTTCCGACATGGCGCATTGTTCGAGGCGTGCTGACAGTGAGATCTAACACGGGGAATTGTGAATGAGGAGAAGAGAACTGAGAATGAGAATGAGGAGGAGGAGGAGGCCAGAGAGGAGGAAAAGTGCGTTATTTAGGCAATGTTGTTGGTGGGAGTTAGGGAGAGACCGCCCCTTCCAGGTGTGTATGTGTGTGCGTTGTCCGCTGTGTGTTACGTGAAAGTCATGAGTGTTACACTATTGATTGGTTCTGTAAATAAAGAGAACGTTTTCGACATTGAAGGCTTGAGTGATCTTGAATAGCGGTGAA
The DNA here is from genome assembly GCF_902827115.2 of Pseudochaenichthys georgianus. Taxonomy (NCBI): domain Eukaryota; kingdom Metazoa; phylum Chordata; class Actinopteri; order Perciformes; family Channichthyidae; genus Pseudochaenichthys; species Pseudochaenichthys georgianus. The sequence continues at coordinate 30,940,649 of NC_047507.1, read as the reverse complement.
CGCAACAATATGAACAGGCTCGTGCTTGGCCCACTGGTATTGTTTGTTTATTTTGAAAATTAACTAGCAACGCCGTGCTGTCATATAGCAACTCCTAAGCTACTACAGCAAAAAAATCCTGGCGCCGCCCATGGCTGCTTGTGTGAGTCGGACAGTGAATACTTTAGAGCGGCCGCTGCAGTGTGAGCTAACCGGGAGCTAACGGGAGAATAAACTCCGTGGAAGAGCAGCACTGCAGCGGTCGGTAAATGCTGCAGAAACACATTAATAAACAATGAACCACGGCACTCTGGAGAAAAGTATAAGGTTGGAGAAGTCGTTATTCAATTTATTCTGGCTTCGTGTGATTAAAAGCAACACGATCATCGACCCGACGCAGTTGTTGTTGTGAGCTGCCGTTGGGGGGCAAATCAGCGATGTAAACGGTGACGTCATGACGCAGCAAGGGCAGCTCTGGGGCGCCAGTGGGCGGTGTGCACAGAGCGGGAGCTGACAAGGGAAACCGGAGCTGAACCAGAAAAGCTCCCGCTCGGAGCTAGAAACTGAAAAGCGCTGGTGTGAAAGCCGCAAGAGAGTGATACTATACAGAGAAGCTGTATGAGAAACCAATGTGAGTTTGGAACATTGAACAATGTAAATCTATTCTAGTAGACCTCAACAATGGAATTATGAGCAGTAGAAATGGCCATGACATGGGACCTTTAACACCAAAAATGAATATATAAATGAATAAATTATATACCTAGTCATTTTTGGGGATAAAAAAGGAATATATCAATATTCAAAAAATAATACAACTCTATCTTATAGTAGCCCTATAATGTTCATTTTCAAATGTATTTTGTGCCTTCACATGTTTCCATGCTTTAATGTTCAAAATGCTCTTTATTTTTCTCATACTGCCTGTGCCTCCTTTCACCCTCTGTCTGAAACCAGAGCCCAGTCTGCTCTGATTGGTCAGCTGGCCGGCTTTGTTGTGATTGGTCAACCGCTTAGAGATGTTCACGTACAATGTATTTGAGCGCTAACAAATAGAAGCGCAAGTGTTACGTAGTGACGTCACTATGTCTCTGAAGTATACTTAGCCCAATGGAGGCGTTTAGGCAGGGGGAGGGAACTTAGCCTTTGCAGTCCCTACATGCTCCCAAACCTATAACACACTACAGGAAAGGGAAAACCCCCAAAAGCACAATATGGATCCTGTAGCTCAGCCCTTTAGGTGTCTCTACTTAAGTAAAGCATCTGAGTGTTTCCCCCCCACTGGTGACAGCTGAAAGGAGCCAGACTGGAGATCCGGGACCTGCAGGCGGAGTTCGAGGTGGAGCGGGATGACTACCTGGCAACCATCCGGCGGCTGGAGAGGGAGGGCCTGCTTCTGCACAGCCTGCTGGAGCGCATGGTGCCGCTGGTGCGCCGGGACTGCAACTACAGCAACCTGGACCGCCTGAAGAAGGAAGCTGTGTGGGAGGAGGACAGCGCCACCTGGAGGCTGCCGGAGGTGACGGTTCAGAAAACAACACTGCCTTCAGGTGCACAATGGCATATTGGAGTGAAATGTGTGTCAGTTTTAGTAATGTAGGGCTATAACCCTATGTGTTCTGCAGATTACTATGCTCATACTGGAAAACATTCCTGCCTACAATTTAATATTCCATTCCTTACAATGTACAATGCCTTGCCTTTTTACATAAACATTTCCCAAATTGGGATCAATAAAGTACTTCTTATCTTATCTTTATCTTAAATATTATCTTGCTCTCTTTCTCCCTCACAGCAGGGGCTCCGAAGGTTTCAGCTGGCAGAGGTCCAGCTGCTGATACTGGAGAGCCCTTCATGGTGCGTTCATGTTCCACGCATCATCCAACACACACCTAACACTGTCACAGAGCCTTAACCCTGTTGTGTTTTTAGCAGATGGAGGAGGACAGGTACAAGGAGATGCTGGCCCGCAGTGACAGTGAGAACATCGCCAGCAGCTACTTCAAATCAAAGAGAGCGAGCCAACTGCTGGGACGTGAAGCTACCAAGGGACACGGTAGGGACAGGACAAGCACACACACACATTTACTAATGAGATGCTACAGTTTAGTTGGCTAGTTAGCTTAGTTTAACACGGTGCTCTCACTGTGGTATATCTTTTTTTGGGGATTCTGAACTGTATGCAGACCAATATCATAAAAACAATGGTACAAAATGAATCATGATTAAATTGTAGAAGGTCGGAAATACTTACATTTTACTTTTTAATTCGAAAAAGAAGACACACTTGGGACACCAATATCTTACCTGGTAGAACTGGCGTCTACCCTATCTACAATAAAATGGTCATACAAATAATATAGAAAAATAAATAAACTACACATTCAACGAATAGTTTGCTAAATATTAATCTCAAGTGATTCAACATTCAAAGGTTTTATTATCATATGCACAGTAGCTCCAGTGTAGTTATGGCAATGAACATCTTAGGTACAGAGCTCCGCCAACTATGCAGCATATTATATAAAGGACATCATTCAACAAAATAACAATAATAATAATACAAAAATAAGTACGATACATTTGAATAAAATAGTGCAGTTCAAAGAAACAGAATGTAAGGTTAAATATTTTACAGTGAAATACAATTAACTATAACTGTTAAGATAATAAATTAAATACAATTTGATTCAGTGGTACGAATGTATGCAGCATTTAAGTAACGCTAAAGCTATTTCATATTTAGGTGTTTATGCTCATGTTGGTTTTACCCATCTGATGGAGCTCTCTCTCCTACAGCGGTCCACTCTCTCCCCCCGGCTAATGGGTCGGCCCACCTCACAGTGAGCGGCTCCACCATGAGCTCCCCTCTGGGCTCAGACTCTGTGTTCCCGCGCCCCTTCCGCCTGGAGTCTCTGGGAGTCCCTGTGCCCAATGCTAGAGTGAAACGCAAGAAAAGTAAATCCCACATCCATAACGAGGGGATTTAAAATAACATCCCTTAGGTTCTTAAATACTTAAACACATCTCACTGTCATCTGTTTTTTTGAATATATATCCTGTTATCGGTCACATACATTATGCATTTTATTATTTGAAGTCTAGTGCCCACCAGAATGCACACAGCCAACACTTTTTCTGGACACTTTAAATTCAGTTGTCATGTGTTTCGAAAATATTTTCAATTGTTATTTTGAGAAAAAAATACTACCTACATTCTGAAACTACCATTGCACTTTTTGCACTGTACCTAAACTGTGAAACTCTAGTACCATAATATTTCATTTATATTGTATTTTGCTATTGCTGATTGTAAACCACAATTAAACCTGTTTATCTAACTTCCAACATCTTGCTGCTAAATATAAAAATTAAACAAATGATTCCACCACTTTATGGCACGTTTCTTTTTCCTTTGTTAGACATGGGTTGTTGAGTGTTACACAAATTAGATCTGAGTTTGTGTTGTTGCAGCTACAGATGACTCCACCGTCACAATTAGGTCAGGGGGGGGGGCTGTTGTCATGGCAGCAGCATGTACAGGTAGTCCAAGCTTAACTCAGGTTACTTATGACCTCTGGGGTCAGCGTAGTGGATTATTATTAGTGGATTGCTTAAGGATAATAGAGACAAGAGAGCTCTTTTTATTCTGTAGGCAATGTCAAAAGGTTGCATGGATTTAGTTTTAATACTGGATTATGATTTTAGAATATCCTATGATCAAGTATCCTGTTGTTTTAGTTTTTTGTTTGTTTTGCTAACACAGCAACAGCTCAACGCCGTAGTAGCATTCGTATCTCTACTGATGTATCAATCATTTCCGCAGCTCACTTTTCTGTCCCGGTGTCCTATTTCCGAACGTGGCCATGGCCTGATTTCTTCACCCATTGTTTCATATTAGTTGACCGGCAGAGAGCCGTGTCAGTTTCAACATTTGACACCCTTTGTTTGCCTGTGCGCAGACATACTATACACACATTCTGGGCTATTAGGCCAGCTCCTGTCCTGACCGAGAGGTAACACTTCAGAAGCCAACTGTAATTGTCTCTCACAATAATCAACCACACATTAATTTAAGACTGTTGCGTAACCAATGCCTGGCCATTTAGATAAGTCAGTGGTGGGAATTATAAGTCTTACATGGAAGGGATAGTGAGAAAACAGAAAGGAAGACACCGGTGTGCTGAGAGGTGGGGCTCAGGATAATCGGATAATGGAAGATCAGCTGAGCAGGCTTTCTCGTTGCTCGAGTGGCGTGTAAGATGAGTAGGGTGACTGTAAGTGGAGCGCTGGATGAGGCAGGCACGTAAAGCCCTGTGCAGGTTTACAGGGATGATAGTTGGACTGAATCAAAGACCCTTTGTCTCTCTGTGCAGCTGTACCTGCAGGATGTTATTCAGCAGCTCAGTCTGAAAAGCAAACTAAGTTAATCACATTTAAATCACAACATGTATAAAAGATGTGAGGTTAAAGATAACGATACACGGTATTTAACATGCAGATGTCTTTATTTTCACAGGTATTCATGAAAATGGTAAAAATGACATGATCACTCTTTTTAATTCTGGTTGAACTCATCCAGTATTTAGACAATTAAGGCAGCGGCTCGGACACAGTCTGTCACATTAAAAAACAACTACACCATACTTCCTGTAAAAGTAGTAGCAAGAACAAATCCGGGGCTTGATATTAGGATGTACTGCTGATGCGTTTTGAAGATTAGAGAATACAGAACCCAAAACATTTTCCAAACCTTTTTTAATTTTTATTATAAAGATCTTTAAGATTTTGCTCCAATGGACGTTCTCAACAATCCACTTATAGGCACAACTGGGATTTGTAAAACAATCAGAAATGTAACAAATCTGTTGATTTGGGTCGATGTTGACTTTGAAGTGTTTTTATGTGCAAAATAGGTTACCTGCAATATTTATATTTGTATTCTCTCGGTAAATAAGGATAAACACTTGTTTACAGCCATACATGTGTGTGTGCATACTGTATGGAAATGAGTATTTAACCAACCATTCATGTGCAATAGATTAGGTGTGGGTCTTGAAAAATCATATTTAACTGAAATTTGTTTAAAAAAACACAATGAGATATCCTGATTAGATGGCGTTACATCAACATACCATTTAATCAACACGTAGAACCTTGAGAACTTGAAGAGTTTAAACTGCTTTTTATAGATGAAATCTACAAAAGATCCATAATCGAGAAAAAAACGACCCTCATGTACATGTACCTCAATCCAGTCCCCTGTATTGCAAACTATATTCAAAGGTGTGATCGTGCCCTTTAAACTCACTCTTCTTCATCCTCTCCTGCTCGCTCTGAGTGCCAAGTTTCCACTCAATGCTCTAATCTCTTAAAGCTGGTGGTACTCTTGAACTCTGCGCACTGCTTTTACTCAGGCTCTCTTCTGCTGTTTACCTGATTCAGTCTTTGAGCAGTCCAAGCTTTCTGAGTGCTTCCTTTCGATCCGCTCCCATCCCAGGCACCATCATCACCGTATATCCCACTGAGTGTGGGGGTTTGTGGGGTACAGGCTGTGCGTTTTCTGCATTTCTGTGTTGGTCTCGTGTAGCAGCGCGCTCTAGGCTAGCTGCCTTCACTCCGTTGGATGGAGCGGAATGTGACGCGGACGCAGGCAGCTGGTCCCGTCTGCAGCAGAGATGGAAGCTGGCACTGCTCTGCAGAGCCTTGTTCTTGGGCTCGGTAGGCGCATGAGAGTAGGACAACGACGGGCTTCTTGATGGGTTAGCATTAGATGTACCTCTTGAGAGTCTGTTGGTCGTCGGGTCCAGAGAGGAGGGAGATTTAGTGGGAGGCCGTGGAGCTACTGTCTCATTTTTGGGCTGTTCGTCTTTCAGGAGACCGAGCTTCTCCAAAGCCTCCAGTCTTACGACCTTGGGGTCTTTCGCATTCTTTATATTGTACGAAACATCTTCTGCATTTGGGGTTTTAACAGATGTTTTGGCTGTTATCTGTTTGGGTTTCGGGGCCACAACTGGAGGGTCTGTCTTGGACTTAAAAGCCTCCGAGTTAAATCTGTCAGATCTTGGTAGATTTCCAAAGTGTGGGCCTTCCTCTGTGACAGGAAGGTGCTTGTTCAAGTCTATTGTATGATCAATCGTGGGACATAGAGGCGTCTTCTTTGTTGAGGCACTCCTCCGCAGATAAACCAGTGCGTCGTAGGACAGGGGGCCTCTGGGTAAACCTTCAGTCAAATCCCTGGGTTTGGTGGCAGGAGGTATCCCAACATTAGCATCGAAAGATACATGGTGGTTAACAGGTTTCGGCTTGTGTTTGTGATCAGGTTTGTTGCTTGAAGGAAGGAACTGAGACAAGGAGCTCAGGTTTTTGTCAGGAGAGAAACCTGCCTTTGCATTTGGTATGGAACATGGAGAGCTGCTAGCTACAACAAACGGTGTAGGAACCAGGTAGCTGTGCATGGGTTTGGTGTCAGCATTTTCCGAAAAGTCTTGTTTCTGCAAACCTAAAAGACAACACTTGTTGGTCAATAGAAAGTATTTCATTGAGAACATTTAAGGTCATTCTGCATTTGGGCCTTGAGATGAACTCACTGTTGAGCTTGGTTTTGCTCATGGAAGCCGACAGGTCAGCCAGTTTGGAGACCAGGTTGCCGGCGCTGGGCAGTTGGTCAGGCTCATCATTAGACAGCCCACTATCCTCCTCAGTATCCAGAGAATCAATAGTCTCCTCCAGAAACATGAGGCAGGCCTTCTCCTCAGCAGAGAGGTGCTCCAGACTATCATCACTCTGCAATGCATCAAAGAGGACTCTCCTTTTGACAACACATCCATGATGAGATGTCACACTAAATCTGAGAAATTGTCAAACTGAAGAATTGAGATGTGACACCCTTTTTTATCGGAACAATCCTTGACTTTTAAATACACACATCTATGAAGACACCTAAAAGTACCCATGTTGCTTTGCATAAGGAGTTGTAGTAATCTTTTTCTTAGATGCAAGAGATGAAGGTTAGAAACTTACAAAGATAGAGTTGGCGCTGACAACGCTGTCGCAGCTGCCGGCGCTGTCCATGCTGGTCTCCAGTCCAATGCCACCTGGCCAGGTATCGCTTTTAGGCATCTTTAGTGCCCCAATGTATCCAAGGTTAGTGGCAAAGGGCGTTGCGTTTCACTCTGTTAAAAAAGAAAATACATTGTGAGTTAAATTAAAAATAGTTTCTCAAAAACCTTGGCATGGTAAAATGGATGAATATGTTATTTGATAAGTAACTTCTATTTAATAGATCATTCTAGTTGTGCCTATTTCAGTCACATTCTTTCTTTTTGTGTCTGTGTACTCTATCTCCCAACACATTGGGAATTCTTTTTCTAATACTTTCCTATTGCATTCTCTTGCAGTCCCTTCGCATTCAATCTCTCGCCATATTGTTGGTCTATCCACATTTTCTGTAACCTAGTGCTAACCTTGTGCCGCAATTTGTAATCAGTATTAAAGAATACCCAGTTTACAAATAACTAATGTGTGTGCAACCGACAGGCAGAACACACACTGGTGTGATGTAATGAAGGCTTGTCTGTAAACATGTATGTAATTACACGCTTATGGTCTAATTAAATTCTTTAGAGACATTTACTTTGACTTTTAAATGGAACCTATTAGCGGTAAGTACCAATACGTTGGTTCTTGCCTTGGAGAAATTACAAGAGCCCTACAATGTCCAGACCTCTAAAGAACAGTAACGATAAAAAGAACAGACGTTTACCCTCAGTACTGGTTCAAAACGTCATGATGCCAGATGTGTAGTGTAAACACTCTAAGGGGCTCAGGATACAATTATTCATCACATCGTCTGACATATTGTCAAAGCACCATTTAGTAACATTCAGTATTTCTTTCACTGACTATTTTTGATACTCCAGACCTTTGACCACATCTGATGTGATGTAACTGCCATGTGAAATTAGATGTTTAAGTGTAAAGGAATGTTGGCTTCCTCTGTTATGATTAAATAATGGACAGTACAATGTGCACAGGCCTTGGTTAACAATATTCGGCTTGGAGCCAGGTCAGCTGTACATTTGATCCCACAGACGCTTTAGATTTGGCTGATGTTTAATACTTGAGAATTCCATGTGTCAAACCCTAACCTGAAGTTATGTCAAACACGATTACAATTATTCCTTGATTACTTTAATATTATTACTAACATAAACTGTAAATGTGGGGTGCATTGTGGTTGCGCAAGAATCTGATATAATAATTCAGAGCTCGTTCGTTTGCCGGATGGCTTGTGTGAGTAACGGCTGTACATCAAATCGCTATTAAGTACTTTTTTTTATGTGTTTTCTTTTATGTTGCGGGTCTCCCCACGAGCCACTACCACGGAGCGGGTCGTAACAATAGCACACATTCGATGATATCCATGTTTTCTTAATGCAAAAATATTCATTTGTGATAATATCTATATAAATGATAATATCTACCTTGCAGGCTCCCTAGGGGGAATTAAAACAAGATTATGTAAAAACTGTACAGTAACTCTTGAAAACAAGTCAAAACTATTATAAATCTATCAAAAGTGTTTTTAAATTTCCTAAATGCTTACTAAATGATCATAAAGTTAATTTCCATACTAAATTGGCATTACATTATTACCATTTGCTGCCTGGAAGTTCATCAAGTTAGAATGTCTTACCAAATGGTTCTGATGTTAAAGGGGGACCTATCATGCAAAATGCACTTTTGTACGTCTTTTATACATGAATATGTGTCCCCGGTGTGTCAGGGAACTCACCAAGTGTCACAACAAAAACAAAACTCAACCCTCTCTCTTTTCCTCCATACCCAAATCTCTAAAAACGGGGGCTGCAACAGAGCTGATTATTATTTGAATTGTTCTGACGTCAGAAAAGGGGTGCTCCGCCTATATGGGCAACTCTCCACCTATCAGGGGAATGAGAGAATCGCTCAAAAGCGCTGGAGACGCTGCAGTACATATGCCAGGCCTGTAAGTGGCGCTGTAGTCTGCCACAAAAGCAGAATCAGCCCTTGCAAAAACAGGGCTGGAAAAGAGCAAATAGATTGAAATGAGGCATGGCTAAAATGCAGGATCTGTTTGGTATTTTGAAAAAAAAACTTCACATGTTTTATATAGGTATGGCCCTACAATATATTATTCATATATAGCATGATTGGTCCACTTTAAGGAAACATAGTTTGTAGTTAATGGCTAACACCTGTGCATATGTTCAAATGGAATCATGTTTAAGCAATTTATAAAATAGTTTCTATCTCAATCACAAAACCTTGTTGGGCTTTACATGCACAGGAGCTTTGCAGAACGACAGGGTATCTTAGCTCAGAGTGTTTTTGACAGATATCTAGCTAGTCCTCTAGCTGCATGTGACTCAGATTACGGGACGCATGCCACTCCTAATCTTCCTCGACCGGATCAGTTTCAGAGAGTGTGGAGGGCAGCAGAAACAATCCCATGAAAGCCATATGATATCCATCTTGTCTTACTGCAACACAATTCATTTGGGTGTATGTTTATCTATAGAATAATCATTGTTTTCAGATAATGTAAATATGAATACCAGGTTAAGGGATAGGTTACTCCTGGGATGGAAACATTTACACTTAAAAAAAAAAAAGATTACAAATTGAAAGAACAGTTGTTCAACAGTTTCGTTCTACAGAAAAACACTTTATAGACAAAAAATACATTTTACTTTTCTTCTGAAGTTTAGTATAAAGGACCGTCTGTATGTAATAGAGAATGTACTTTTGGAAAAGTTTCAACACCTGAGAGGGAAGGCTTTCTAGATAAGCCAAGAGAGGCACAAAGGCACTCCTGTTCACCTGGGTTGCTTTGTCATGCCATCCCATCACTATCAGCTGGCAAATATGTAAATGTTCCCATACGTGCTGATGTATTTTGGTCAGGATGTGAAACTGAGATAACATGAATTGTTTTAAACTGACACAATCGGGGTTGATTTGCATGCAAATAACAACACTGGGTGTTAGAAGCTTCTGATTTTTGGTTATCTGTTTAAGTAATGAAGTATTACAGTGCTGCGTGTTTTTCCCTTGTCATAACAAACCTTCAGACTACTAAGAATGTAGTTAGTCATTGACCCCTGTTGACCATTTCCAGTGGAGGGCCATGGATGAATATACAGTGCATCATAATGTTATCTCTATTCTATAGACACACCTATCAACAAAGTAGCTACCGCCAAAGAAAGACATGGAGAAGCAGAGATTAAAGCAATAAACCTAAATCCTTTGTCCAACTCCATGGAACATTATCTCTGCTATTGACACAGTGGCAGTTTTTTAAATTTATTGTATCTATTAAAGAGCAACTTTCCAAGCTTGTATTAATGCATTATTTGAAAGGGATTGGGCAACTGGGTTGAATCATCACTGTTTTTATTATAAAGTTATTTTAAACCTCTGCCTCAAACCCTATGCCTTAAAAGTAAATTAGAATTGTCATACACAAAATATACATTTACCAAAATATGTTAGTTAAATGTAAGACTTCCAATTCAGCCCCAAAAGGCAAGATAACTAAACATTGTAAAGAAGTTATTTAATTACAACAGTAGCCTATGACATTATATACACGTATGAAGTGTGGCAACAGAAGCTAGGACACATAATGGTTAAAGCCAACATTTAGAACTTGTACATCAACCTGATGGGATCAGCTCTCCACAAGAAAAACACGATTTAACAATTTAAATAAAGAGGTATTTAAATTGACCACGAACTGGAAATTGCACTAATTGAACACATACCTTGAATCTTCGAGCATTCGTCAGTTATCCATCTTCTGCTTCTTATGCAAGTGAAGACGCGGGTAAATGAGAGAGTGGCTCTGTGTTGCCTGCACGAGGGACTTTATGCTCTCAGCTTTTAGCCAATCAGAGAGCAGGATTCTCCTTCAGACCCACGAGCTGTCGTTGTCATATTACCTACAACTGCATTAAACTGCTGATCAGTATGTTTCAGACTCTCTCTGCTGACTGTGGTGTGAAGTCGCTCCTTACTCAAAAGTAACTTGTTACTTACTGCTGTAAAGGAAATATAAGTGGATACTCTTGCGATAATTACTCCCCAGATTTGGATATAACAAGTTACATAAACTGTTTTTACTAAGGCAAGGCAAGTTTATTTATATAGCACCTTTCAGCACCAGGCAATCAAGGTGCTTTACAAAAATGAAAGACATTCAGATAAAGGCATTTAAAAACAGTAAAAGATAATAAAAGAAACATTAAAACAAAAACAAAAACTGAAAGACATTAAGAAAATGGCATTAAAAATCAGTCATTAAAAAGAGAAGCTAATAAAATAAACATTAAAAGATAAAAGTTACAGTGCAGTCTAAGATATGAATAGTTTCAATTATTTCGGTTCTTGATTTTTATTTATTCACAGAACCTCCCTTTGGAAATCCGAACATTTCCGTCCCGATTGTTAATTTAGACTGATTGTTTTCACCATGTTATGCTCGCATGACTTCCACAATACTATACTAATACTAACTATATATGATACGAAAGATAAATACTTGTAAAATAACAATCCAATACGAGTAACCCGTATTGGATTGTTATTTTAAAGTGAGACAAAACAGAGTGAAGTTAGGTTTAGGTTGGATATTGGACACACTTTCACTCCAGTCCTCTTATCCACTTCTTATCGGACCATCAATACATTGGCTGCTGGCATCTATAACTTTTTCCATCTCGCCAAGACTTTGTTCATGATATTGTTGAAATGCTAAACTGGGATATTTTTCACATTTTTGGACATCCTACACTGACTTTTTCATTGTTTTTCTGAAAGTCTATGCCATGATTTTTTTCTGATTTGACTATAATATGATTTTAATTTTTTTATATAAAGAAGATACTTTTAAAATAAGGGACCCTTATCTAAAACGTTTTTTTAAATAAGGATCCCCCCTTATAATACAATTTTACTTTTTAGATAAGGGTCCCCACTCATGTCTGGAATACATTTTTTAAATAAGGGTCCCCCTTATCTAAAACGTGACACTTTAGATCCTTGAAAAAAAAGTGACTTTTTTGATAATGGTCCGCCTTATGTCCGGAACAACATTTTTAGATGAGGGTCCCCCTTATATCCGGATTTTTTTTTTTTTAGATAAGGGTCCCCTGTTACAAAACTATTTGTCTGTGGAGTTTACATTTCAGTTTTTTATATTTTTCGACTATGTTGTTTTTTATTTATATTTTTATTTACTATGTTTTTTTTGTATTTACAACAGACTATACTATGTTGTTTTTTCTTTATGTATTTTCGACACACTATACTGTGTTATTTTTCTTGATATTTTAGACATACAATACTTTTGTTGTATTGTTATATTTTTGTTATACTATACTGATATGTTTAACAAACTATAATATGATTATTTAGTACATGCTGCTCTTTTTCTTTTCTTTTCTTTAAATATAGACAAATACACACTAGGTATAGTATGATATTTTTCTGATATATTGAACATAGTGTAATATAATTGTTTTGTACATGCTGTACTATACTTTTTTTTTTAAACATGCTATACTATTTAGTTTTTATGACATTTACAACGTACATAGATAATTTTGACAAACTATACCATGTTGTTTTTTCTGATATTTTCACATTGGTTATTGATTATGAAAATAAAGCAATTACTACATTGAAAAGTCTCATTTCTACTCAATAGCTGTCATCTCCATATCAACGCGGATTTGTATTATTACACTGACTAGACAATAAGGACACACCTACTTATTTTTATTTGATTTTAGGGCTTCTTCAATTTTATACATATATTATAAAAATGCAGCAGTTTTTTGTATTGAAAAGTCATTGTTTCCCAAATGTTTATGTCATGTGACCCAGTGACTTCAAATCAGCTGTTCTCCATCAGTGTTTTGAACTAATGATGTTAATTATATGTTAAATAATAACACTGTGCATTAATGGGATTGTTGCATGATACTGCTGTAGAGGTTCAGTTATCTTTGGGGGATGAGAAAAACAGCCCTGTTTTCAGTTTAGTGTAAATGCAAACGTGAAGTCTACTTATCTTTTATCTCTTGCTTTTTGTAGTAGCAGTACTGATGATGTAATGTAAATGGTGGTAAACACTAAATTGTTTTGCAAACAAGGGTTTGATTGACTCATACATAAAATGACTCATACTCAATACCGTTGGCTATAACTTTTAATTGTGACACAACACTGAAAAGATCAAGTAAGTCCAGTTATTCCGTAGTGCTTAGTGTGCAACATTCATTGTTTTTGTCCTTGAAGAGTCATGAGATCTTGGTAAACACAACAAAGCCAGTTCCTACTTTCACCTTTCCCTGTTAAAACTACCTTAAGGTAACAGATGAGGGGGGAAATCATATGTATTCACATTCAAATAATTAAGATAAATCTACAAGAAAATCTCAATCAAATCCTCCACTGTCAAATTGATTTTTTGGCAACAACTCTGTACCAATATTGTCATCACAGAAAGTGAATTACAAATACTGGTTCTCAAGAGAAAAAGTAATCCCACAATTACATATTCTGGCCTCCTCTAATTTATAATGTTTGAGCTATGATTTAAGAAACAAGTGCATGCTTCATCCTTCTAGGCAGTGCAGGAAGAGCAAAGAGATCATGTCTGACTTTAGCTGAAAATGTGAGAACATGCTCCATGTGTGCAACACATACAGTGCAACATGTTTTATGACAAAATACACTACACAGTAAACCAAAGAAATACTTCTTTTCAAACACCCAAAGATACTTTAGGCCTTCAAATGTTAGCTGAAAAGTTGTGATTTCAAAGATAAATGGTTGTTGTTGATTAGCTGAATCCTAAATGCATCCGTCAGCGAGATTTCTCGTACATCAATTCACAGTCTCACACTTTAGATTTCGAGTCCCTCTCACCATCTTTTGTAATATTAAATAAACGCTCAAACAAATGAACATGCTTAGTGTTTTTTCAAAAATATGCAGCAATGTAAATCTAAAAAAAAAGATTTCAGCATGACATTTGAATATAACACTATAATAAAAAAACACTCCTGAAATACTGTTGTACCCATGAAAAAAAACAGAGCTACATATTTTATGTTTTCAGCACCATTTCTTTTGACTAATCTAAAATAAGATAACTGATAAGACATATTGTGAGAAAAATGAAGATGAAATAGTCTCACATAAGTAGTAACTTTGGATCACAATTGGCAACGTGATATTGTATTTCAAAATGCTTAACCTCAATCTCAATGACCACTGTTCACTATATTCAAACCCAACTGTGCCGCACAGAACAGATTTCTACATTTGATCAAATTATACGTTTTAAGTATTCAACTAGTTTATGACACAAAAAACATGCTACATAACCAACATGATGAATAACAGTCATACTTGTTGTGTGCACTTAAGACAACGGTGAGTTGGATCACATCATAGTGCAAATCATTCCTAGTCCTTTTAAACTCTTTCAAGAGCCAGATAGCCGGGTTTTAATCAAACAGAAGTTTAGTCCACCCGAGCAAGTATTTGCAAATTGGAAGATTTTTTCATTTAAAAACACATTCATTTTTTTCTACACAACCAGCTATCAAGTCGTTCGAAAGGGTTAAATCCTAAAAATGGTTTTGCTTTTTGTTGTTGACCCAGATTAAAAAACCTACGTAACAGACTAAAAAAGATGGTTTAGAGACATCGTAGCACGGCAGTAGCGTTCCTGACTTTGAGAACGTACAGCAGTTTAAACAGTAATACTTAACAGGTTAGAGGCTGGACACAGTGTCTGCAGATTCTCCATTGATGTCGTGAGGTAGAGGATCCACACAAGCAGAGTGACAAAAAGACCAACAAAGTTGCCAGACGTGCAGATGTTGTATTGTGAGAGGGAGAAAAGACAAAACAGTGTTCACACTTCGCCGAAATTGGTGTGGCCTGTGTCCTTGGCATGTTCACGCGCCTCCTTTTGTCCCACAAGGCCTTGCTGGCAAACCATGCAGCGCAAAGCGAAGCGGTTAACGTCCGTGAACTGCCGCTTGCGGCGGGCTTCGTCCGCCAGCTCAAGTGCCAG
Organism: Pseudochaenichthys georgianus; assembly: GCF_902827115.2. Lineage (NCBI taxonomy): Eukaryota > Metazoa > Chordata > Actinopteri > Perciformes > Channichthyidae > Pseudochaenichthys > Pseudochaenichthys georgianus. The sequence goes on along the minus strand of NC_047507.1, from coordinate 30,925,531 downwards.
AGCCAGGATGACGTCGTCCGTGGTGGAGAAGATAGTCAGGGGCGGAGCGTCGGAGCCGGGCGTCTCTTTCTGCAGGGGGTCGTAGTGGATGCCGTCGTAGATGAGCAGCACACGTTTGTGGTATCCAGCATCCTCCCCAAATCGATCCACTCGCACCGTCTGAGTGTCCACCACACAGATCTCGCACTGGTAAAACTTGGACAGGATGGAGACCTCGATGGCCCCCCCCCAGGTGTCGTCACGTCTGATCCACGTGCAGTAGTCCTCGTTGGTCTTCCCCAGCACCGCTTCAGAGTAAGCTGTGGTGTCACTTGACACGATCTGGGCTATGAGGCCGCGCATCTCTGGGGCGCACGCAGGGTCATACACCCCCCCCTCCACCACATAATACACACTGGTGAAGAGGCATGAGTTGTCTGCTGGGACGACTCTACGTGCCAGCATGGGCGAGGCTTCCAGTCGTGGTACTTTAGTCACAGCGGGTTGTTCCTTTGGCTTGTTTTTGTCTTCCTCAACAATGAGTGTGTCTCCTGTAGAGGAAGGCCACACAGTTTAGCCTAGTCTGACTTTTGTAAGAACAAATTGAGAGGAAACATCTATTTTGTTTACAGCTTTGCAGTTGTTAACAATACGTTGAGTTATAGTCAGAACACCTTAACTGCAAATAGGTTTGCCACTTCTTGAGATATATGCCGCCAACTTTCCAGATTTGTTATAATAATAATTTATTCCAAAATGTACTTAAATGTTAACCCAGTCAATACATGATGTGAATGTATCTGAATGTTTGACATCAACATACCTGATTTGATAGGGTAGTCTTTGAGGTGAGCGTCTCCATTTCGAAGATCCAGGCTGCTGGGTGGATAACCAACCATGATTTTCTGCACATCACACGGGATACCAGTCAGCTCCTCCACCATACTCTTCAGCTCTTGGACACAGGACTGGTGAGTCAAGCCCTGCATTATGTGGCTGCCATTTTTGGTTTTACAGCGAAGCCGCAACATTCTACCTGCAAAAACATTAGACATTGTATCAGTAACAAACCTATACTCATCCACTAATCAGGCCACTTATCAAGTGATTTAAATAGCCATCAAGGACACTTTATGGACATCCAGCTTAATAAAAAACATCATATCAACTTATTAAGTCAACAGGCATAACCCTGTTCTGCTGCTGTCATTCTTATGCCTAATAGTAGTTAAGTAACAGTCCTATTCCTCATCAATTGAAGCATCATTTACTGTCTTTCTGCCACATATGGTTGCACAACAAAGGGACTGAACAGCTGACCGCAGGACTCCGATGGGAGGAACATACATACTTTGTTCACATCAATACTGTTTCCCTGAAGTTATATTTTTGACCGTTAAAATGCAGAGGATCTGCTGAAATTAGTGGTAAATTATTCACTTTTCATTTTGAAAATGACACATATCAAGTTGTTCTGATATTGACAGTGACATTCTGAAGTTTACTAAAGTCAGATGAATGTATTATATATCAGGTTGATATATTTGCCACTCCGTGAGAGACTTCTTGAGTAGAAATATGGTGTTGCTTTATGACTTTTGGTGCCTTACTTATTCACTATGCACCACTGCAACTTTTGCATTGACAATTATTGAATCAAACTTTGATTTATTATTCTTTGGTTGTGAATTATACGTGGCAGCAGCTATTTATAACATTTCCATTATTCTGCAAAGGCCTGTTTCAATTCCCATAAACAAAGAAAGCCATGGGTGGAGCACATGTACATTTGTTTTTTGGGGAAGATTAAATAAAGGCCACTCCGCAGGCGGGGTAAATATTTAAGAGTCTACAGTCATTTCAAATGATGCTGATAGTTTGTCTCCTATTTACTTGATTGTGTTCTATTTACTCTAACTATTTTTGAAGTAATACACTCAAAAGGAATGTTTCACAAACCTTAATCGTTTTCTGTTGTGCCAACAGAATAGGAACTTAATGTACCCAGATTATATTCACTTTGTGCCGATTTTAAATCAGCCATCATGATCATTTAGCTACACATAATATGCACGCCACACGTTAGCTAAGTTTAGCTCGGGACTCAGCTGCTTCATGGTTGTAGTGGTTAAACTGGTTGTTTTAGATCACTGTATTGTTAGCCAAATGTTAACTTTTTGCCTCACAACAGGAAACCAGGGTGTCAGTTAGCCGTTGTTTTTGCTGTCCGTGTTGTGGTAGTACTGCTTTCTGAATGGACCCAGCATAACAACTGCAATGCTGATGATGCATTAAAGGGCATCAAGTGACAGCGACATGCTTTGTTGTTTTTTTTCTTTGTTCTGTCAGTTAACTCATCAGCAGACCAACAGCGGGCTAAGCTAGGAACTACCTGCCAAGCGAGACAATATAGCATGATTATGTAGAGCCAGTTACTTCATAACATTGGACAAGAAGGGCGTTAGTGACATGAATTATGAACATGTTTGAAATAAACACACTTGCCCAGACTCATAGACCAACGTTAACGGTAGCTATATCATGTATCATCTGCTAACGTTAGCATGCTAAACCTAACGTTAAGTGGACCGTTTTTTCAAGCATTTCGAATCTATGTAGACTAATGTACATCATGTTACCTGTCAATTGAAATATATTAACACGACAGAGTATTTCATAAGATAAATGACAACGAGATAAGTTCATTTGTTCGTCTTACCTGCTGTTGACTGCAATCCTGCCTCAAACAATAAACACATCTAGTGAGAAACTGGTGTGTGTGTGTGTGTGTATAACGTCAATCTGCGTCTGTTCTACGTCATGACGCTCAACACGGCGTGTACCGTACATTTTCTCTATACATCCATTCCCTTTTAAATGTATATAACAATATAACCAAGTTAACCGTACATTACTGTACTTACACAAGACTCATGTGCCACATAAGAAAATACCCTGCTAATTTTCTTATCGCTAAATTTCCAAACAATTATAGCATATTTATGTTATTTTTTCAAGATAAGACATTAGCATCTATTTGATCATGTTTGGACCATAGACTGTATATATAAAGGTTTGGACCATAGACTGTAGGTTGTGGACAAATCTGGAGAATTTTTTTTTAAAGCTAATCTTTATGTCGGCTCTTTTAACTTTAAACTATTATTTGCTACCTTGATACTCCAGATGATGGCGCTCTTGAATATCTTATCAATTGTATTATTCTATTTAGATTTTTTCTTTCTTCAGGCATTTTCTAAAGTATTACGTTTTCATCTTCTTGTAGAACTGAATTATTTACACTTCAGTTTATAATAACAAAACAAGTCATAAGATTTTGAAAAAAGAATGGAACCCTTTTCCCTGAAACCTATGACTAAATGTTTATAATTTAGGTAGGCCTACTCCTGTTTATGTCATAGTCTTTATCATTTTTGCTCCTATATCACATTAGGGCGGGCCATACTATTTTTTTTTTCTAAATCGACCGAGAGGGGTGTTCAAATAACGTAGTTTGGCGTGTAGAACACAAATCTGAAGACATTTTTCAATTTCAATAAACCTAAGCTACATCAATTTGCAGTTGAATATTGTCTATTTTTTGATTATTTAGCTATTCTTCAGGAAAAAAGAGACTTAAATTGGGGGGCTTTTATTTTGAAGTCAGGGCTTTTATTTTGAAGTCAGGGCTTTCATGTTCCTGTCTGACGTGAAAATTACAGGAAATGAAACGTTTTCAGTGTGAACTAGTTGAAATGGCTCAAGTCAAAACAAGGGCAAAATCGAATTCTCATTTGAGTAATCTTGTTGGCACTGGGCGAGAGCTGTTGGTGTCTGAACTGCCAACTTTGAGGGATATCCTGAGGTATGGCATCTACTTGAGGGATCAAAGTACAGATGATAGGAGGAACTACCCAGTGGACCAGCTGGTGGGTGACATCTTCCCTGGTCTGATTGGTCAGTGGTCCAAAGCGAATGCTCTTTTCAAGCCACCTGTTATAAATGAAAAGGTGACCATCATGTCCAAGCTCAAGGAGGTCTGGAATCAGGCAGTGAAGTTTTCCCTTGGGAAGGGAAAACTTGATGCAAAAGAGAGGTTCAGTGTCAAGTTAGACCAACTATTTGATATTTTGACTTGCAAGTGTCAGATTAGCAGTTGTGAGAGGGGAGGCTGTGATGGCTGTGTGATTCAAGCCCACATGAACTGTTGCTGCAGCAGAGAGAACAGGATTCCTTTAAAAGATCTTGCATACATCAAGGGACAGAAAGAGAAGGTTGGAAGTAAAGGACCCCACCAAATGGGGGGCCCCTGATCTGCAGGAGCACAAGAGACAGGTGAGGACATTGGAAAGGCAGGGGATGGAAAACATGGCTGAGGAAAGGAGAAGGAGCAGGGAGGAAAATGCTGCAGCAGCAGACAAGGCAGCCAGGAAGGATGTTAAGAGATTTTTGGCAGATGGTGATGAGGATCTGGAATTGGAGAGTGGTTCTGAAGATGAGTTTGTCCCTGAAGTTGAGCTCTTCCCTGAAACTGAACCTGAGCCTGCAGCTTCAACAAAAGTGCAGAAAAACTATGACGATATTCTAAATATTGCGCTTGCTGGTGTAAGGTATGGCATAGGGCTGAGACCAACTGCAGCGATAGCAACTGCAGCTCTGATTGATGCAGGAATCAACACAGAAGACAACACAAGTAAAGTGATTGATAAGAACAAGGTCAAGAGAGCACAGGAGAAGTTGATGAGAGAGCTGGGAGAAGAGTTTGAGGAGAAGTGCAGGGAGATGGGGGGGATCTCCTGCATCCTCTTTGATGGGCGGATTGACCTGACCAATGTGATGATGGAAGCTGAGGGCAGTGACCAATCTTTTCCTGCAAAGATCAAAGAAGAACACTATAGTGTTGCTAGTGAGCCTGGCAGCAACTATCTGTTCCACTTTACCCCAGAGAAAGCAACTAAAGAGGACTCACATGCTGAGCAGATTGCTAAGGTCCTGTTGGCCTGGCTGAAAGAAAGGGGTTTTGATAAGACCTTATCGGCCATTGGAGGAGACTCAACTAATGTCAACACTGGTGTGAAAGCTGGGGTTATGCGAAAGCTGGAGCTGCACCTGGGGAGAAAGCTGGTGTGGTTGGTGTGCAACCTGCACACTGGTGAACTTCCCCTGCGCCATCTCATTGTTGGCCTTGATGGCCCTACTCTGTCAGACAGCAAATTATCTGGGCCAATAGGAAAGCTCCTTGATTCCGCTACAGACTTGGATATCAATCCAAACTTCACCCGGATCTTTGTTGGCCCTCCACTGATCAAGCTGCCTGACAAGGTCATTCAAGATCTCTCAACTGATCAACACTATGGCTATAAAATGGTCTGTGCAGTCAGGGATGGAGTGTTTCCTGCAAGGCTGGCTCTGTTGGAGATTGGACCAGTAAACCACAGCCGCTGGCTCACCACAGCAAACAGACTTCTCAGGCTCTGGGTGTCAAAGCACAGACTTAAAGGAAAGAAACTGAAGAATCTACAATTGATTGTGGAATTCATCATTGGAGTGTATTATCCATGTTGGTTTAACGTGAAGGTCAAGCACTCCTGGATCGAAGGGCCTAGGCACATCCTGTTTCAGCTGGACTGCCTCAAGTCCCAGAGGAAGGAGGTTCTGGAACTTGTGATGCCAACTGTGAGAAGATCTGCTTGGTATGCCCACAGTGAAGCCATCCTCCAAACACTGCTGTGCTCTGAGGATCAGAAGGAGAGAATTGAGGGGGGTGGGGAGAATCCTGGCCATTAGGGGAGAGGGGGACCCAGACACTCAGCTGGGGGACTCCTCTGTCAGGACCAGAAGGACTCCTGACATCAATTGTGATGCTTCCAGCATTGGGGACTTGATCAGCTGGTCAGAAGGTGTGTCAGAGCCACCTCTCACCTGCTTGCTAAGCACCTCGGAGGTGAAAAACTTCATCAAAACCCCCATGGAGGTACTAAACTGGCCTTGCCATACTCAAAGCATTGAGAGGGTCGTTAAAATGGTGACCGAGGCTTCTGCTACGTACTTCTCACAGGAAAAGAGGGATGGAGGGATCAGAGCTCAGGAGACCAGCAGGAGACTGATGTCCAAGAATGAGTCAAAGCAGGACTTGTGCCACCTGACAAAGTTCAGATCAAAGTCAGAAGATGTTTCTTTGTAATCTTATCCAGTTATACATATGCAGTTCACCGGTTAATAAATATGTAAAAATGATTTGGCTTTGTCAATATAAATGATTTCCCTTATATATTTTACTATCTTATATAGACGTTCGAAAGGGTAAAATTGCCAATTTAGAAATACAAAACGATGTAGCTTAGAGTTATCCTATCTAAAAAATAAGCTCATATTTGAATTCCCCATAGAAAAACACATAATTTTGACACCCCTCATGTTAGGATTTCCTTCAGATTCATTTTTGGCACCTGAGTATGACCCGCCCTAATATCACATAGGCCTATACACACACCCTGCATTTTTAAAGGACACTGGGTCTTAGTTTTTAATAATTGTGAGACCTTTTTGCATCAACCAAAGAACAATTAACTAAACCCCACACATATTATATAGATGTTTGTAATAGATTTGTACCACCCCATTTTGAAGATTACACAAAGGTCTTTACTACACACACACTGGGTAAACAAAAATCATATGAGAATTCACTTTTATTTTCTGCATGAAAGGCACAGTAGGCTGCTATGAGCGAATACATATCAACATTCAAACATTACAAAGTCGTAGAATATAACTTGTGCTACTGTCTAGGATTAAGTATGATGAGAGGATTTTGTGTTTTGAATATGTCAAGAGAATTAAGTAAAGAGTAAAGTTACATTACACAAGCAATTAAAAGAAATGTATGGCAAGTATGATAAAATGATGTCCAGATATAGCTAATAAGCCATCAACATGCTTGGATATAAAGTCAAGAAAAACAACAAACAGATGAACATTTAGGGTTTAAATTGTGATGGAGCAAACCATCTCATTACAAGTAGCCTATGACAGAAAACTAAGCTTCTTTAACTGCTGCTAGAACACAGTTTTCCCAATGGGGTATTTCTAACAAGACCAACAAGATATACAAGGCTTCCAAAACATAAGAAACCAACTAAATACAGTATTTTAATTTCCTTAAACAACAAAAGCACAAATAAAAACCAAATAGTCACATAACATGTGATGTTAGAAATATGAATATAAGACTTACAATTACAGTATGTTTGCTAAATGAGAATATTTGTATCTTATAAAATAATTCCTACAACATCTTCTGTATAACAAGTTCTATTTGCAATGACCTAAAAATGGTTTTCAACGTACAAGTTAAAGTTGAGGGAGGTATTATAATATTTACATAGACGATAAGTTAACCTGTTTATTCTTGGTTGCTTGATTGTTGTACGCATGCAGTAGTGTTTGATACCCATGAAAAGTCTTCCAGTTTGAAGCCTCAGCATGCAGAGTGAAGTTAAACAGAGAGATTTAGGACCAACAAATGACCTCATAATCAGACCAACATTTCAAAGAATATGGTTTAAAACAAATAATATCATCTTTCTAACATGATTGAACCCAGAACTTTGACACATTGAAGGAAGAGACCTTCATCTTCACTCAGAAGCGGACACAGCCACTCGTTTCTTCGGGGCTGTCAGCGTCGCTGTCAGCGTCACTTCCTTCGCACAGGGACTCCTTCGAGAGAAAGGAAATGTCACAGACATTTACAAATTAATGACTTACAGCAGCAAATGCTATTTTAGAGGAAAACATTTTACCAGGGGCCCCAGGAGTCTTAAGTTCTTATATGAAAAATTAGGTCATTAAGTGAAGTGTGGTAAAACAATCACATTAGAGGAGGCTCTTTCAGGCAAATTATCAAAAAGAGATTAATAACTAATCACATTCTCGCTCTATGAATCTAGTACACTTAATTAAATACAATATGAAGGAAATAAATAACTAAATATGTTAAGATGTTCTCAATTTTGTTTCATTTTGAACTATATCTAGGTGGCTAATAATGACTTTCATCAAAGAGTTTTACTGAAGTATTAAAGGTGATGGAAGGTTAGAGAAACCGAAAGATTGAAAACTATTTAAATACACCACTGTGACAACGTATGACATGGGTTGTGGGAAAGAAAAGGGCTAAATAAAGGGCTGGCTAGATAGACTACGAAATACTCACAGACAACCGCATCCTATTCGAGGCTGCAAGACAGGTTTAGAGGAGGTGGAGATAGAAACAGATAGAAGTGGGAATGGAAACGGATAGATGTAGAGATGGACTGAACACACAAGGCAAGGCCAACAAATACACAACACGTATAAATATATTATTCTATGCTTTTTCAAATTTGAATGATTAAAATCTTTCATTTGTGTATTGTTTATTTGCCTAATTGCTCTCAAATTGGATACATTTTGTAATGTATTTAAGGGAATTGATGCATAACCAAAGCTGTGTACATTATAGTACACTTGTAAAAAAAAAAATACAGTATAAGATGTCTTTGATGTTTGTGTGTCTTTTGAATCCCATGTTGGCTAGCTCAAAACAAATTGGCATGCTGTTCTGCATATTCAAGCAGCCCAGTAGTGAAGCATAGGTCATGCATCGAGAGGATCCAACACTGAGACGAGGGGATGGCAAACTGTGAAGGGAGGTGACCGAATACAGTTGACTGGTTTAGAAGGGGGCTGTAACTCTGGCACTAACTTGGCTATGCCGTCCCTCTGGCATCAGTGCTGCGGGGGTCGGGGCGAGCGGGAGCCAGGGCTGGTTGCCCGCGCTGTAGAGCCTAGGACGCTTGAACTGGTCGTGACTGGACAAGGGAGTGTAACTATTCCGCCGGAGTGTGAGAGCAGAGTCCATCGCAGATTTATCCTGGTAGGGGAGGAAATATAGCAGGGAAAAAAGATTAAGGTACATGTGAACTCCTGGCAGGAGGGGGGGGGGGGGGCTTAACCGGACAAAGCCAAGCAAACTAGCCGTCTTCTCCACATGGATCCACACCAACAGGTTAGACAACTGTAAGTGTTTTAGGTGACAGACGCTGTTTAAGCAAAGGTATTCCATCACACAAAAAAAATATCAAAGAAATCAGCCCTGATTTCACAGGAAAAACAGAGAGTATAATAACGGATGAACAATAGAATAATAGCTCAAATACAGATGTCTTTCATATCAGAATGCAAGCAGGGCAGAGCCAAGCAAGTTAGCACAAGCCATTGCCTCCATCAAGGTCAAACAAAACCAAAATAAACAACTTATTCAACATTCATCATATTGCTTAAGCCAGACTTATTAATAAGGTTCAAAGATAAAGGAACATAAGGAATATATAAAAGGGAGTCAAAGCAGCAAAGCCTCACACAGGGTAAGAAGTGCACCAAACTAGCAGACACAACAAACACAGGGCTTTGTTTCAGATGTTGAAATATGCTGATAACTTTTGAATTAATACTGGGTAAATTAACAATAAACATTATTTGAATGGATTATTATATTTTGAAGCTTTAATTAAAAAATAATAATGTGATTTGTCAGCTCAATCCAGAGGGACTTACAAGAGTCCGGTCTCGATGCGTGTTCACTGCGTCCACATTGAGATAAAACAGTTCCACCTTGCAACCTATTGGAACAAAAGACAGAATACATTTAAATAAATAAAAACATTTAAAAAAAGAAAATGGTGTTATATTTAGAGGTAAAGACGTACCATATGCAACAGGGGTTAGCTTGAGTATCGTGTGGAGTGGACATTTCATATATGGTAGATCTTCTGCGGAAAGCGAATGCATAAAATGTCATCATCTTTTTTGTAATGTAATTATTGATATTTTTATGTTTACAGGTGGGTTAGGTAAGTTTGAGAAACCGGCTCGAGATACACTTTTCGTTATATTCCATGGAATGCTCTTAACATCCCGATCGCAATGAATATATTAAATGCTTTGACAAAAAATCCATTAAAAAATGTCATCTGTGGAAGCCGTGGCGCTGTAAAAAGCACGACCAATCATCTGAGCCGGCCTGGATAAAATAACTGGATGGCCTACCTGCCTGTCAGCCTTCCATCTGTGCACAAACTTATCTTGTGCCCTAATTGGTCATGTTCGTGTGTGTTGGAGGAGGGGCTCTGTGAGGAAGTGGCAGATTTTTTCCGGTTGTGTATTTTCAAATTCTAGTGCACTCGAGCTGGTTTCTCCAAAATTACCTACTCCACCTTTAACCGATTAAACATACATACAGTAGTTTAACCTTCTAGGTAATTATAGTTAGTAATAATACTTAAAGGTGGGGTAGGTAAGTTTCAGAAACCGGCTCGAGTGCACTAAAATTTGAAAGTACACAGCCGAAAAGAATCCGCCCCTTCCTTCAGACTTCCTTACAGAGCACCTCCTCCAACACACATGAACGCGCACATGACGTCAGCAGACTGGTGAAAGTGGCCGCCTGTTGCTGGAGAGTCATTGAAGTACTGCTGCAGCTGCAATGCACGCCCAATGTGGGCACGCCCAATGAGGGCACGAGATACATTTGTGCGTGCACGAGATGGAAGGCTGACAGACAGGGCGGCAATCTGTACTACGGCTTCCACAGATGACATTTTTTTATGGATTTTTTGTCAAAGCACTTCAGATATTCATTGCTATCGGGATGTTAAGAGCATTCCATGGAATATAACAAAAAGTGTATCTCGAGCCGGTTTCTGAAACTTACCTACCCCACCTTTAATAATTAAAATGGACAGATGTTTTATTTTTTTTAAATAAGTACAATTATAAAAAGTCAAACATTTTTAACAAATTCCATCAACATCGATCCTATGGGGGTTTCTCAAGAGCTTAAACATACAGAAGGGGCCAATTGAGGAGCCGCCAACATTTATCCAACACACAGCAATCCTGCACTTGGCTTGTAGTAAACATAGGTCAACCATTTTTATTTCTCTATCAGATAGAGAACACTGGTGTGGATAAATGCTTAATAAAGTTAATTGAATACAGGTCATGTGATAGAAATATAATATAACCAAAACTGTTCAAATCTATATCACTTCCCCCAACTGATATTTGCCCAAAAAATACACTTAGATTTGTCAGGAATATAAGGATCAAATGTGTTTCACATTACAGGGGTGATTCTGACCTGCACTCTCGTCCAGGAAGTAAGCCAGCAGGCAGCGCATCACGGCCTGATGGCAAATGACCAACACGTTGCCCTGCCTCTCCAGCTCCATGATGACCGGCTCCAAGCGCTGAACCAGGTCTTGGTAGGACTGAAAAAGAGAGAGAGAAGACTATTTTAACCACACTCCAAATGTCATGTTCAAACAACAAGATGAATTCAGTGTATTGAAAGTAAAGCATAGAGGGATTATTTCAGGTCACCTCTCCTCCTGGGTAGCGATAGTGGTACTTGTCCTGGTCCCTCAGTGCAAACTCCTCTGGGAATGTGTTCTCAATCATCTCATAGGTCATCTCCTCACACACACCCTGGATATGGAAAACAGAGCATTTGTCAAAATGTCAAAAGCACAAGTAAAAAGCTGAATGGATGCTTTTACAGCAGGATTTAAATACAGTCCACAAAAAAAACACAGCAGTCGTTCCTTTTTAAAGAAGAATGTTAGTTTCACCTGTAAGCACAGATATTTACATTATGTTTTAGACTAATGTCTATCAACAGTACCAGGTGGTTTTTATTTGTTTTTAATATCTTGCCCTGAAAAAGGTCTTGCAAGGTTGAAACTGGTTGCATTTAAAATGAACAAAAAAAAGGTAATCTCCTTAGATTGCCTGAACTATTCTCTCTTTACTGTGACCAATATCTTTTGAAACTGGCCTTTTGATTTTGGTGAGTTGAGTACTTTACTAAAGGAACCCATTTTAGGCACTTATTTTCATGCCACTTTCTACTATGTTTTAAAGGGAAATATTGTTTTACACCACTGCAATTATCTGACAGCAGTAGTTATCGGTTACTTTACATTAAGACATAAAAAAAAATATTATGTTTTGTCATAAATCAAACTACCCAACGGTACTTTACTGAATACCTCCTCTACCACTGGTATTGAGTGATGTACATTAGGATGCCCCTTTCCCCGTGCCAAAATGTCTCGGAGAAACATTGCAAATAAAGTTTCTCCCCATCCAAACCAAAGGTACATAAATCTGTAATGAATCTGCTGAAGGTTAGAGGATGAGGGTACTGACAGCATCGATCTCGTTGAGTATCTTCCACTGTTCGTAAGGGACACACAGCTCCTCGGCTGTCTGGATGGTTCTTCTCAGCTGACTCGTCCACACCTTCAAATCTGACAGCTCATGCTCTTCAATGAAATCTCGTAGGGCATGGGAAAACTGCAATGTTGGAGACACAGACAGAGGTTTCAAATCATCTAACCATTAATAATTTATATCCTTAATAATTGATTAAATTATTTATTTGCTTTATAAGAACCATGTTCAGTTGATAGCGACAGGAAAACAGGAAGTAGAGAAGGTTAACTGTGGTTATGACTCAGGTGTTCATAATACTGCAGTAAGGAACACCTTATCTCACTGATATACCTCCTTAAGAAATGCTTGTAGCTGGGTTTCAGGACACAGTGGTGTTTCAGTTCATTAAATGAGGATTATAAAAGAGAACCTGTTTCCCTCGAGGAGAAAGCTCCGAGTCTCCTCCGATTCGGCCTTCGACGTTGTGGTCGCTCTCTCCGTGCCGACACAGGTAGATGGAGTGAGAGTGCACTTGGATGTTCATGAGGTAGTACACTATCTTACTCTGGATGTAGTCCTGCACTCGGTTCACCAGGAAACGCCGGCCCACGTTTATCACCTTGATGAAAGATAGGTCCCTGTAGATCAATCAATCAGACTTTATTTTTAAGCACTTTTCATACACAAACGTGCTTCACAAGTAGAAATATAAAACAATACCAACCATTCCTGACACTATTTAATGATATTCAATTTAGTGATTAAAGAGGATCTAGTATGCTCATTTTCAGGTTCATATGTGTATTGTGTGCCTCTACTGTGACATGTCTCTATGCTTTAATGTTCAAAAAGCTCTTGATTTTTCTCATACTGCCTGTGCTGCAGCATCTCTTTCCCCCCTCTGTCTGAAACCAGAGCCCAGTCTGCTCTGATTGGTTAGCTGGCTCGGTTGTTATTAGTCAACCAATGAGACATGTCCCGCCCCTAAGCCTATCACAGTATCACATACAATGTGTTGGAGCGCTAGCCAATAAAAATATGAATGTTGTGTAGTGATGTCCTTATGCTATGGAAGTAAACAAAGGAACACAATGGAGGCGTTTCAGGCAGTTGAGGGAGAGTATACGGGAGAGAAACTCCCTCTGGAGGGAACTTTGGGATTTTATACTTTGTAGACTATTTACATACACATAATTACACAACTTAATAGACACAGTACTGAATAAACAAAAAACATTCATTTATTTCTAATTTCAACAGTAGTTATTGAAATGTTATAATTCATGTTTGAAAAACATAAAAAGAGGCAGAAGAAATGAGTCCTTACTTGTCATAATCATCAGGATCTATTGGTTGGTAAGTAACCTTGTAGCACTCGATTCTTTTGAGGAAATCATCCATCACCCTCTCTCTGTGTCTCTCTGGGTAGTCTGGACTGGACACTTTCACCTCCTGTTACAGGTATTCAGCACATTCAAACAATGTAAGAGAGCATGGTGGTTTTCACATAGCACTGTAGATAGTATGAATATTAATAGATTATGGGTTTGACCCAGGCAACAAGTCCAACCGTAATGTCTGGCTGGTGACATGAGATCATACCAGAATATTAGCAGCAATGACCTCTGGGTCGTCACACACCGACTCCACAAAGAACACCTGTTGGAAAAGGGCATCTCACAGGGTCAGCACGTGCTAAACTTCCTGTAATGGTGCATTGAATCAACGCCATCTCACATATTCACCTGCTTTTTATCAGATAGTAAAGACACCCTGTGAAGTTGTCTTTACATGTACTGTTTATACCAAAATGAATTGTGTGAATTCTTGATGAAAGTAAAAATGTTTTCCTCACGAAACATTTGCAAACATATACTATATCTTACCTTATAAGCATTCTCTTTCACAAAAGATATAATGAGGTCTCGTCTTTCTCTTGTTGTGTTTGTTGCATCGAACACCTAATAAAGGAATCACAAAGGAGATTTCTCATGTTTAATGTGGGGTTTCTCTAGTAAATTGTCAGTAAGATTAAGGTTGCCTTAATGCCAGATGTGTTTCTGTTCTGGATGTTTTCAGCTAGTATGTATTGAAACGCAGACAGGGACACAGATCAACATACAGCAAAAAGAGGACTCACTGCGATCTGCCCTCCCTCCACCGACAGGTACTTCTTCACATCCTTCAGAGCTACCAGAGCACACTGCCTTCGAAAGGGAGGAGAAACATGAGAACAGTGCTGATAAAAAGCCTCATTATGATCTCATTCTAAATCTAATACTTACTTTGCCCATAAAGTAAACTGGTGACCAGAAAGAAAATTGGATGTCTTATTTGGAGAATCTTTGAATTTAGGATATCCACTGTTTCCCGGTTAAACATCGTTTTACCTCAAACAAAGTGTATTCTTTTATTTGCACTGCTTTTAAAACAGTGATAAAAATACAATTCAAAAACTAAGCAGCAATATATTTTTCCAATTACATGTACTGATTACATGATTGATAACCCATAGACCTTCATTTGCACTTCTTTCATTGCGACTATTATTTTGTAAGAAAAGTTATTTTCGGGTTAAATTAGTTTACCTGTGCACGGATGTGTTTTTTGTTGGTGTTTTTAACAAAACAAAACAGAACTGTCTCATTAATTTAAAGAGACAGTTTGATATTTCAAACATTTGCTTAGTCTATTTCCGTCCTTGATACCACTTTCATATCTGTAAGCAAAGTAAAGCAGTTCCCAATGTATCCAGTCTTGATGATAAGCTAATCTAAACTAAGGTAAGCTAAGGTAAGCTAAGCTAAACTAAGGTAAGCTAAGGTAAACTAAGGTAAGCTAAGCTAAACTAAGGTAAAATAAGCTAAGGGAAGCTAAGCCTAGCTAAGGTAAACTAAGCTAAACTAAGGTAAACTAAGGTAAGCTAAGGTCAACTAAGGTCAACTAAGGTAAGCTAAGGTAAGCTAAGCCTAGCTAAGCCAACAGGTTGTTGGTGGTAGCCTTTTGATTAAATAAAACTTGATACAATATGAATAGTAAAAAATGTTATATTAAAACAGACATGAGAATGGTATCAATGTTCTCATCTTTCTCTTGAAATGAAAAGTGATAAAGTATATTTCCCAAACAGTTGGACAATTACTTTAACTCAATGGGACTGGTTTGGAACCAAAGCAAAAAGGTGAACTTCACAAAATAAATGATTCCTTTAAACGAACATATCGGGTATTTCCAATAGCATAAGGACTGCAGCTACTATTTGATTCAGGTTTGAAACCCATGCAGCTGCCTGGCGGACTTGTGTCAGCTTCAGAGTGACAGCGGCAGCTTGTTTAATATCAAGGTCACGATTCAGCTCTGGAAGGCTGTCAGGAGCCTGTCACAAATCTCCTGATAGCCCTGAAGGACAAACCCCAATCCAAAAACCATTACTGGATAAGACCATGAAGGAAAGAGACATTTATTCTGTATACTTTTGGAGAAATCGGCAGTGGTTTACAGCTGTCACATTAATTTGAGATAAGTGCCAGTTTAAGGTCACAAGAACACCATGGAGACCCTGGTTTATTATAGAATGTTAGCTCAAAAACTGCTTAGTCACTGATGCAGCAGTAGAGGCTGCATAGTATCAAACAGAGCCATGTTGATTGGGAGGACATTTTTGGTCAGACAGTAGAGCTGCTACAGCTTCCCTTAAAGGTGACATGTCATGCTTTTCCGGTTAGTACCCGTCCCCTTGTGTGTTATGAAGGTTTTTATGCATGTAACGGTCTGCAGAGTCAAAACCCTCAAAGTACACCATGTAGCGAGTAAAACTCTAAAACAGAAAAGACCTCCCCAAAATGCCTTGTTGGAGATACGTCACTGTCCATTTGATTCTTCCGGGTACATCATGATGTCATGTCGTCCCCGGAACGAAATGGACCAATCCGTGGTGCCGTTACGTCACGTCCGAGGAGCTGTTACGTTAAGCCCCCGCTGATTGGTCCAAATTGACCAATCCACGGACTTCCTCACACACACAGTGCAGGCAGCTCAGCTGATCTCTCCTCCCTGGCTGCAGGCTGATAACAGACAGTTGGGATCTTGGCGAAATTCTCTCTGCAGACCCATTCTCACAGCGTTTATCAACCTTTTTCTTACTCAATATCAAGCCACACTTATTGTTTTTACTTCGGCTGTGACTTTGTGTGTGCTCAGGGTGAGTTTGGCTGTGTATCGCTAAACAAGGAAATCACACCTCCACGGAGCTCAGCGCGATTCACAACGTCCCGACCAATCGGAGCACACTGGGCTCACAGGGAGGGGGGGGCAAGAGCTGCAACGAGCTGTTCAGTGGAGAGAGTGAATACTGCTGAATACACATACTTTACAGAGATGCTGTATGCGAAACCAATGTGAGTTTGGAAAATTGCACAGCATAAATCTATTCTAGTAGACCTCAACAATGGAATTATGATCAGTGGAAATGGCCATGACATGGGACCTTTAATAGATATATAATGTGCAATCTAATGACTGGACAAGAGCATATTAGTTAGAGTGGAACTTACTTCCTTATCCTCATGGCATCCTCATTGTCATGGCGGAAGAAATCATAGGACTTGTAGGCTCTGACAGCCTCTCTGCGGTACACGCCCAAGTTAAACACTGCAAAATGAAAACAATATATTAAAAAGGCTTAATCTGTACACGTGTGCATCAAGTCACCCACAAGTTGCTTTTTAATAAGTAATTTCACCTATTACAAATTAAGCTTAGCGCAAGTTCAATAAGGAAGACCTAACACGAGTCACTTACACGTCACTCGATGGCTCCCTTCCCCCCTCATTAAATATGAGGGCGTCACCCCTCAGCAGCCAATAGCTGCACATGCTAAATTCCTTAAATGCCTGCTCTTCCTCCCTGTCAGTTGTCATTTGCAGATGACCGCAACCCGCCTCCACCCCTCTCGCCTCCAGTCTCCTCCAGGACAAAGCTAAACCTTCCTTCTTCAGACCGGTCTCACCTACTCAGCACCACCACCAGTGTCTAGACCCCGGGGATTTCATCGGAGCGGTGCTTTCCCTCCTAAATGATTATCCTGCAAACCGGGGCCTAATCGCCAAAACACCATTACATTCTCCTGTTGTATTATCATGGCAATCATTTCATTCATATGACGTGTAAACAATAAATATGTAAAATCTTACATCACGTCTTTCCGGTTTGAACTCAACTGCTGCAAAATTGAGTTTCCTATTTTAAAAATACTTTGACCATCATTGCAAGAATATCTGAAGATTTCCATTCCTTTGGCGGTTCAATATCAATTACAGTATAAAATATGTAGTGAGCGTTTTTGATTGTTATATTCGGTCTGCGCTTCATATTATATTGTAATTTTTCGGTTAGTTCAAAGAGAGTATCAGTAGAAAATAGCACTGAAAGGTGGGGTAGGTACGTTTGAGAACCGGCTCGAGATACACTTTTTGTTATATTCCATGGAATTCTCTTAACATTCCGAGAGCAATGAATATCTTAAGTGCTTTGACAAAAAATCCATTAAAAAATGTCATCTGTGGAAGCAGTAGTACTGTAAAAAGCACGACCAATCATCTGAGCCGGCCCGGCTAAAGTAACTGGATGGCCTACCTGCCTGTCAGCCTTCCATCTGTGCACAAACTTATCTTGTGCCCTCATTGGTCATGTGTGCGTTTGTGTGTGTTGGAGGAGGGGCTCTGTAAGGAAGTGGCAGATTTTTTCCGGCTGTGTATTTTCAAATTCTAGCGCACTCAAGCTGGTTTCTCCAAAATGACCTACCCCACCTTTAATACAGTGTAACTATTATTTTTGACATTGCTTCCTTTTGTGTTCTTTTTTATTCAACAAGCAAACATGTTGTACTTTAGCAGTATACCAAAAGAAGCAGAAAGGCAGAACTGAAAATACTTTCATATGATATCGCAAGTAATATCATTTTTGCTAAATTGAACAACATCATTGCATTTTGCACCTTTCCTAATAACAAGCAGCTCTAATATATAGTCAGAATAAATGAAAGACAATTCAACAGGTTTCCATAACATGTCTTGTACTACCTTTGGTTGGGACCCCGATCCAGTTGAGGTAACGTGTGAGTTTCTTTGACATGTAGGTCTTCCCTCTTGCAGGCAGGCCGATCATTACGATCACCGTTGGAGAATTTGTCATATAGGAGGCCCATGCTAAAAGGACGTAGATCATAGGTCACTTCAATGGTAATCCCATGCATAAGAAAAATAAGCAAAAAAATGACGTCATAATGTAAATGTACCCAATGTTAGTCAACCAACTGATTAGTCAATTAATTGATTAGTTGGTCAACAACAAAATTATCTATTTTGATAATCGATTCATAATTAAAGTCATTTCTCATGCAAAAATGGCAGCCGTTTTCAGCCTTCCAAATATGGAGACTTTCTTTTTTTCTGTGTTTAACGTCATTTTTAACTGAATATCTTTGGGTTTGTACTGACCACACAACCCATTATTAAACATTATCTTGGACATTGTGAAGCTGGGATGGACAAATCACTATTTGCTGACATTTTATTGACAAGATGATTAATAGATTCATTAAGAAAAATAATTATGAGATCAATCCATAATTAAATAGTTGTAATAATTGTGTCTATTCTTGCAGGATTAGGACACTTACATAACTAGGCCATTACTGGACAAAAATAATTTTCTCAGACAGGATCCGAAGAAATTAAAAATAAATCATCCCTAGAGAAAAAAGCAATTTCCTGAAGAACAGTGGAAACCACAGAAGGTGCCACACTTTTTTATATCTTCTTCTTCACACTTTAGTTTTTTCGCCCAGATGTTCACCTTTTCATTTTATTATCTTTCGCAGGTTGGAGTCTTAAAGGAGACATTGGTTCATACTTATATTTGGGTTTCTACTAGAACTTGTTAAATGCTTCAGTGTTTAAAAAACAACTCTTTCTTCCTGTAAACTGGTTTCATGTAACTAGGACACATTTAGAGGATTTACATATGGTATTTACATCTAAAACTGTGGGATGGTCTTCATGTATTGTGTTGTATTATCACAACAATCAGAAGTCCTGAAAGCTCATTTAAATGAAGTTCACGAGTTCAGGATTGAGCGTTTAGATATGTTTACAACATTCAATAATAAAAACTGCTTTAGAAATATAAATGTAGATTAAAAAGTCTATGTTTACAAAAGAGGAGGCTTTAGTGAAGAAGTGGCAGTGTCCCAGGGAGGTGATTTAGAAAATGTGTTATAGATCCAGAGTGAACAATACAAGGTTTTATATTACAATGGCACCTGTAGACTGACTGCAGTCATGCAACAATAACGTGTTTAAATCAAATTATTGTGGTAAAACCTCGACTTTACTTACAGCATTTCTTCTCCTTGGTTCTCAGGTCTGTTTTCGTAGCTTCTGCCGAGTTTGAACAGCCATTGTCTATCTGAGTGCACGACATGTTTAAAGTATTTTTGAGTCAAAATCAGCTGTCCCTCGATGTATTTCTCAGAGGGACATCATCCAAGCTGATCTGAAACAGATGAGTCACAATCCATGTCATCCATTACTTCCATGCATCTCTGGTAGAACAGAATCTTGCACAAATAGCAATAGGCTACATTCTCCAAATAGTATGTGTTTTTGGCTTTATGTATCCGTGGTAACATGAGCCAGAGGAGTTAAGGATGAAATGTTGCCACATCATCCGTTTACAAAAACCCCGCTTTGGCTGAACACACTGTAGCCGCATAAGAGCACGCGGTGATGTCCTCTCAGACGGGGGTGACTTGAGTTCATGCGACACTTAATCTGAAGTGAAATATACAATATAATCCTTGCAGGACGCGTTTCTAACAGCATCTCATTCAAATGGTTATTGCTTTTTTTACCTGCTCGATTGGCGGTAGTCTTTCCGGTAAGCCTCTGCGGACACGGTCGGCATGCGGGACTCTCGAGCTGCCGGGCCGAGAGTTTGATCCTGCCGCTGCGGCCGGAGGAGGCGGTCTGCTCAGCCTGCCCTTGGAGCTGGGGTGCCTCCTTGCCCGGCTGGTGTCCTTCCAAACTGGAGGTGTGCCACGACGTCGTATTTTTTGTGCCTACCGTAACGTTGATAATAGATCATACGTAAACGCGTAAAGCTCTAATATATTAAAAAGACAACATAATAGGATTTTTTTAGAAGGCAAAATGTTAAAAGAGAAATATTACACGATTGATAGGTAGATAAAAACATTTATTCACCTCTAACAAGTATTTTCTTTAAGCAAAACTTGGCATAGTTATTTCCTTTGACAATTGTCATCGACACAAAACACAGAGTGGTCATTATTTACAGGTACCATTACAAGTTTAAGTGATAAAATAGACCCCCAAATAAATAAAGCCCTCTTACAATCACAAAGTTTCCTCTTTAAACAGTACAAAAATCTAATTCCTATGAACATTCATTTAATTAAACTGGCAGCCCCTTTTGATTTAGCGGCTTCAGATAGCACATAGCTTGATTTACAGTTAGTTTAACTAATATATTGATGGGAAAACATCAGTAAGACTATATAAACTATTCACTCCAGGTCTGTATTTACATTTTGTTGTACACCTCTGGATGCCACGGATGCCTGAAATGATCTCAGACCTCAAAATCACCCCTATATAAATTTAACGACACACTGAAAAGGGGTAAAACATTAGGCACTGGTTTAGTGGCGTGGTAGATGGACACCAACTGAGCCGCCAGCAATTGTGTGTGAGCAATAGTCAGAGCATCTCAGGCTTGGGAATGACTGATGAAACTCAAGAGACAGACGTTTCTGCTGGAAGGCACAGACAATGAATAACAGTCAGTAGATTTGCACTTTTTTTTTTGATGAGACGCTGTAGCTGCGGACAGAGCTTCTGGTATCCAGTGTCCGACTGTTAGTGGTTTTCTCTTTTCACATTAAGGCTTGATTTTCCACAGCTGGAAATGAAGCAGAGGAGATACAACTTTTGTTAGAGAAAGCGTAAAACCACCACACACACACACACACACACACACACACACACACACACACACACACACACACACACACACACACACACACACACACACACACACACACACACACACACACACACACACACACACACACACACACACACACACACACACACACACACACACACACACACACACACACACACACACACACACACACACACACACACACACAGAACTACAACCAGGAGCCCATTAGCTCAGGTTGTTTCAGCATAGTTCAAAAATGTACCACGGATTACCATGTATCTTTTGTTTTAACCATAAAATACTACTAGTAATAGTTAATAAGTGAGCATTAGAGAAGTTAATTGATGTATTTTTCAACTTTGAATGCAGCTAGACAAGCTATTTTCCAATGCTCCCAGTCTTTATGCTAAGCTAGGCTAACAGCCTCTGGGGTTCACACACAAACATGAGAGTTGTACACATAACTTAATACTAAAGGGAAATGTGCCTATTCAATTAAGTATATTCACAATAGAGGGATTGCTAAATTACACATGAGATGTAATTTAACTAGCAGAAAGACCCTCACTCTGATGTTGAAGCCGAGCAGGTCGCTGACCACAGCAGACACAGCGGACAGGATGACCACTCTGGTGATATTGTAGATCAGAGGGTTCACAGTCAGACCCAGCAGTCTGAAAGGTATATCCAGCTCCTTAGGAGGAGAGAGGGAATACAATGTTATATAACTTTACAAAATGAGTCAAAGCTAGAATGAATTATGGAGGTTATTAGACTGTAATACTAAGGGACAGTTAAGTAGTTAAACATAAAGTGAGATTACTGAACACCAATTATTGAACAATTTTAACTAACAAACATCAATTTAGTCAGTGGAAGTAACAGTTGTATTAACATAGTCAACAGGATGAGGAATTATATATTTTTTATTTTACATTTTGGTTAACGTCAGCCATTGTTTATTTTCTAAAAAACACATTTTAAACCAACTCTGAATGTTTCATTATTTAAAATAATCTAACCTAAAAGTGCTGCCTTAATCTTATTTTGAAAGGATTAGAATGCTAATATATGCAGTATTTTACACTTAAAAATCAAACAAAGCCCCTATGATGGTACATTCAAATTAGAGTATTTCTTATTCAGAAAACAAGCTAAAATTGCTTACCTTCATCAGTTTTGTAGCTAGTTTCAAAACATTGTTCACAATGTTGAGTTCTTCTTTCTTATTGGGTTTTTTCTCCATCTTGAGATACAAATTGATCTGCAACCAAGAACAGTTTCACATAATATAAATAATACAATAAAGTCATGGTCATTTTTTAACTGAATGATATACTGACTGTAAATCATCTGATAGTATTGCTGTACAGGGCTGAACCCACAGAGAAATAACCTGCAACTCCATGTGTTTCCCTCTTTGCAGACACATATTCTTACCTGCTCGGTGAGCAGCACTGAGGAGTTGCTGTATTTGCAGTTTGTCTCTGAGCCGAGCGTTGCCAACCGTAACAGAAAGAGGATGAGGGAGGAGGCCCACACCATCAGCTCCCAGTTAGTCAGGGTCTCTAGGAATGTCTGGTGGTTGCGCAGAAGCTAAAGAAGGGCAACAAAACAACAACAGTGGTTATGCTTGTAGCCCTCAGCAATTAGTTGTTGTAAGAATTGGGATTCAACTATATCATGACATTACATTGTTTTTAGCTGACACTTTTATCTAAAGGGACTTACAATAAGTATTATTATTATTTATACCAAAAAGATACAAACTCAGAACAGCAAGAAACGTGCAGGTTCATTTGTTTCAATAAGCCAAACCATTGAAGGTGCTGGAGCATTAGCTTCAAATGAGCTAAAACCATTGAAGTACAACATTTAGCTTTCCTGATATCAATGGAGAGCTTGTTTCCACCATTTATGAGCCAGGATAACTACCAAGAGTACTTTTGACAAGCCGAGTGATAAATATGTCTCATCTTCTTGTCTGGCAATATGATTAGATGGTTGCATCTTTTGTGGCTGTCTGGTAACATTATTACATTTGGGATCGCTTCACAGATCAGACCTGTTCCAGCTGATAAATAAGATGACCTGACCTGGGCGCAAATGATGAAGGAAATAGAAAGTGCCAAAAGGAAGATAGTGGAGACGATGACGTCAACGGAGCGCTGCGGCCCTCGTCTCTGCAATAAAATCAGAACTATTTTATTAATATCCCAGTGGGGAACAGTGCAGATAAAAAGGCAAATGCAATATGTATTCAATAAGTAGCAGCAAAATGACGTACGGGTAGCATCCAGTAAGAATAAGCAAGTCAGTGAACACACCACTACAAACAAAGACTAGTCCAGTGAAACACTCTTGAGGTGAATAAAATATACACAAACAGGGGGAGTTTTAAAGCAGGAGAATACACACCCTGAGAAAAGAGCGGAGTGACAACCACATCTTAATGTTCTGGACTTTTTTCAGCCTGAAGTGAGGGATCTCGGATTTCTTGGCCTTGCGAGCTGAAGTCAGGTGGCTGAAGTACTTGGCAAACAAGAGTCTCTGTAACGAGAACAAGGGAAATACAGTGTCAGAGATGCAAAGCACAGATAGAGTTAAGCAGTTCTGCAAAGAGTCAAGAGAGGTGACTGTTTAAATGGTTCTTAACACCACTAGAGGGAGACATTTGTTAAATAAATGAACTGAATGAATTGATAAGTGTGGATGAGTTGGATTAATGTAAGTACATGGACTTTCACTTCAAGTTTATTACGAAAGGGCAATATTTGCACATGTAGGGCTTGAATAAAATGTCAGGGGATAAGAGCCAAGTTTATTAGATATTCTGAGAATTACAAATCTGAAAAGAAGCTAATTTATAGTTCAAAAATATGGATTTTGTCACTATATTCAACTCTTCTATTTTGATTAATACGGTTTGGAACAGTTCCTCTCATGCTTTGGATGATGCCAATAGGAAGTATAATATGTGTGGTTAGTGAGTTAGCTGCATGCTTCCCCTTGAGCTCTGTTATCTTTAGTCAACATTTTTTGGCATTTGCTAATTTGGACCTTTGAAAAACATGCCGATTTAGCCGTTAGTAGTTCCCGTTTGCATTGTTACCATGGATGTCAGGACGACCAATTCAATAATTAATTCTCATATTGAAGAACGTTATAAATGTGGTAATTATGAAAAAAGAACTGAGATTATAGGAGATTTTTTTCTAGGAGTTATAAAAAGACACAGACGTTTATATGACCTATTGATAACCTCAGGAGTTACATTCAGTTATGAAAAGCTATTTCGTTTTGACTGTGATGGAGGAATGCCACTTTTGGGTTAAAATTGATTCTATAAGCAATCATATTTAACTACACATAACCTTGTGGCAAGACATAGCTGAGAATAAAGTGTGAGAAAATATATAAAAAATACTTCAGCGCTCACCTGTTTGTACGTTCTCTCAGCCACACACATCATGAAGAAGAACAGTCCTATGAGGCAGACTCTTTGCAGCGTTGTGATGAGGAAAAAGACGTAGGCATGGAGACCATGCTGCCCCAGCGCCATGTCTACCAGCTCCTTCTGTGAAAGGGAGCTGAGTTTGGACACGTCCAGACGCTGAGCCAGGTGGAAGGCAAAGGGAAGCAGAGCCAGGGTGGTGGTCATCAGCCCACCAAGCATAAGGTAGCCCACACCCTGCTCCACCAACTTCACCTGGGAAGAAACAGGAGGGAGACACAGGAGACATCTTGTTATGCTGCAAAGAAATTCTGCTAATAAAATCAGTGCATCTGGACAGGTACTCAGTCAGAACATATTGATTTAAATTAACATCGCCTGCATGTTTATTACCCAGAAGTGATTTAACAGTACATGTCTGACAGTTAAACTTTGAGATTTTCAATTTTTTTCATATCGGTAATCATGTAACATTTACATTGTAATTGTAAGAGCCATTTTGATGGAGTGTCATGTTTGGGTTCAAGTTGTCACAATGAGGTGTTATTCACTGTGTGTGCCATAGGGTGTCGCTGTCCTATTCCCTATGGCGAACGGTATTTACGTTGTTTTTTTGTCACCTTGTCTGACCCCGGAAGGGCAAATGGTTAAGGGCAGTCGGAATACCACAAAGCATGTTTGTTAACAAGGATAATTGTATGGACTTCACTTTCACGATGCACAAACCCTGGTCAATAAATGGAATGTACTATTCCGCATCATTAATAAGCCTACTGACTAATCATAGAAAACAACAACACAAACGGTATCTATAAACGCAGTAAGCGCGTCAGCCAATTCATCCCGGGAGTTAAAACACCACATGGAAGCTTCAGTATTGGGCTCCTTTGGCAATCCTATCTGCACCTTTATTGCATAACTCAAGATGACTACACTTTGAATTGCAATATTTCTTGTCACAGATATGACTGTGTGTGGTAGACAAACTAGGAGACCGAGAAGAGGTTATTGTGTAAATGTTGTGTTTTAAAGGGTTACGAATCACCTAAGTCACACAATAACCAAAACAACATAACCAATCTAGGCAGTTGTAGACCAGAACGATCCTCTGTCTAAGTTAAAATGATTGATTTTGTCAGAGGAGTCTGGTGGTTTGCAAAAAGGGCATCGACAACAGCTTCTGTTCCCCTGTGAAAATGGCTGTCTGACACAGCAAGGTAAAGAACAGTGAACTCTCCCTTTGTAGGCACACAGTCTTGGTTCTTGGCTTCAAACACTTGTATTATGCAGCACTAGGAGGGCTATCAATAATATATTGGTTTTGTGATATGAGACTAGATCTCTAAATATTGCACTAAGTGACTTTCTACTGGTTTTAAAGGATGCATTACGTAAGTGACAGATTGTTCTAGCTGTCTGTTATATTATTTGCCGTTACCCACATAGCCATTATATCCACATACCTAATAATCATATTTAATTTTTTTTTTTGGGTGAAAGCAATAGTCAACCCTATGATATTGCCGCAATCTTGTGCCCCGGCCACACGAGGACGAAAATGGTCGTTTGCGTTACTGTTTAGTGTCATATAGACCGTTCGCCACACGAGGACGACCGAATACGGCACTAAACGACTGCGGAAACGATAACGGGTCCCAAGGTGGATAGAACGGCATACGCAAAGCTCTGGGGGGTCCAACGGCTCCGTGTGTACGCCATATACGATACATTTCTGATAATGATGAGGCAATAGCCCCGCCTCTCCCCACCTCTGCTGCTCACCCCCGCATCAAAGTAAACTGCACACTGAATTCAGATTATTTATCTTTCTCTCGATATGGACATAAACGCGAGTGAAGTCTAATCTGACAGGACGGAGACACCTCTCAAACTACCTAAGCTAGTTATAAATATGTTTATTTTTACTGTCGGCCAGGTCACTCATTACTGGATCAGCTGCTGCATGAGACAGACACTGACGCTGTCAGAAGAGAGGGAGGAAAAAGAGAGGCTCCGTGTATTTTATTATTATAATATATAGATTCGTTATTCATTTGTTTTAAAGCTCAATAAATAACAAAGAAGACCTTTGACCGGCACTTTTATAATTTTGTCCGGAAGATTTAAACTTTAATTCACGTTGACTGGCGAAAAACTCTGCCCGGTTCCCTCGGCCCCCACCGCGGAGAATAAACAGAAGGGCAACCATGACAACCATGCTTCTTCGCTGCTTTTGTGGAGGAAGTTACAGCGCCACGTACAGGCTCCTGCATATGTACTGCAGCTTCTCCAGCGGTTGGAGCTAAACGGAGCGGTCTCGTGTGGACAGACACTATCCGGATGACTATTGCGTGTGGACGGAAGCATTTTTGCGATTGCGTTAATCCTATGCGTTTAGCCGTTTTCGTCCTCGTGTGGCCGGGGTTAGTCCAGGTATTTAACCTCAAATATTGTGATATCGGATGTCTTCATACCACACAGTCTAAAACTGCACATGCTGTATTATTACAAACATAAAGAGGATAATGTGTACCCGTGTGAGGATGATCCCACTGATCTCCAATACTGACATGTCTGCTTTCTTACACTCGCCCTGCTCCCATATTATGGCACTGACACGGTCCTTGGATGGGTGACACGACTGCAGCCAGGACAGCTGGTTCTGAAATCACATGCACAATAAACAACATTTAGTTTACTGCTGCTTTTAAATGTGTAAATAATGCTGCAGTGTCGTATTCTGCAATGGTTCTAGGGCTAAATAGGATTCTGATTTACTGGGATTAGTCATAAAATGTGGAGATCTGAAAGTAAACCATAACTTTTAAAACACAACCGTTAAGTCCACACAACACAAGGTTTATTGTCGATCTTACTCCGGCGATCCCCTGCTGCAGGCTCTCATCGTCACTGCTCAGAGTGGTGGTTGGTGGGAGCGTCAGGCCGGCGTTGTACCTCCCGTTCACCTCACTGTCGCTGCTCTCCGTGGAGGCGGAGTCAGGCCCCTGGAGAAGCTCCTCCCACAACGTGTCATCGGTGTCGGAGGCAGGACGAGAGCCCAACCTTGGCCTGAGGCGATCCACCTCTCGAGGCTTCACTTTGATGGGATCCCCACTCACTTCCTGTTTCAGTGTTTGAAATAATTATTTAAACCCTGCATACTGTGATCAATCTTAAATACCTGTTCTATATACAAAACACCAAACTTCACCTGAGGTCTTAATGTGGGTGTGGCCATAGAGTTTAGACTCCTCCTTCTAACAGAGGCCCCTGTTTCAGATGGCGGCCATGTTGACGCATGTTGTCTCTCTTGATCAGATGCTGGATGAATTAATTCCACCGGTTGAACCCCCTCCTCTTCCTCACTGGAGAGCTCGTCGGATGCCCCAAAACCTGACTTTCTTGTGATCTGTGAAAGAATATCAAGTCACACAAACAAAAGGAATGACAACACATGCATGAATTTGAAATATGCCATAAGACTAAGATTCTATGGTGTACAAAACATGTTATTAAAGAATCTAGAGCAGCTTTGAAACACAACCCTTAACCAACGGAAATTCATAAAATAACAAAACCATCCGTCAGTGTGATGAACTCCGATATAATAGCGAGAGTTGATAAAACAACTGCACGTTTTAATATTTATTAAAATATCTATTCAGATATAGGTCATCGACTTCATTAAAGATAGTTTTCATCTTTATTACTACTTATTCAGGTTTAACTCAATCTGCCTCTCTTTTTGAGACAGCAAACTAAACAAAAATACCTTATTTTGATGTTGATATTAGCCATGAGGTAACACAATTCAAAATGTTATTAAACCTACATGTCAATACAGCTCACCTGCATTTATTTGGTGTTATTTTTTATCTTTGATTCATAAGTTATTTTCTTCTTTACTTGATATCACAGTCCTGAGATTCAGTAGTTTGATGAGTGACTGTACCCTCCTCTCTTCGTTCCTGTATAACAGCTGGCTTTCTTCAAACGGCCAGGGCCCCTGCTGCTCTCTGTCCTCGCTGTCATTCTTCTCCTCAGATTTTTTCAGCCCTCTGCTCTTCCTTGGCCTTGCAGGAGACAGAATAAAAATGTCAGTTGAAGACAAGAAATTCTAAATACAGCAGCCATTACAAAATGAGCTAAACCCACAGGAGTGAAAGAAGTTCAAGAGAGGCCTTACTGAATAGAATAACTCTAAGTTTAAGGTCTCTGAGTCTATTGGTGTGAATAATGTGGCAGTTTATGCACCTGCCAAGAGGTGAGAGTGTGTTTGTAAAGGCAAATGAGTGTGCAGTGCCTAACAATGAGTACAGCACCTCCGTCTGCGAGCAGGGCTGGTGGTGCAGCTGGCAGCTGGACTGCCCGAGGACCACCGGCTGGACTCAGTGGACACAATCTGGCAGTGCACCGTGCCCAGCAGCAGCATCAGAAACATGGGGCCAAACACCTCGCTGGCACTCGCCCCAGGGACATCCACGTACAGCAGCAGCGCGGCCACTGAGGGGAGCAACACATTTGGCATGAGCAAACAAAACGGTCCCTTCGGGGGGCCATTATAACAGAATTCCTGCTTACTAATGAGGTCTTTCTGTGTTGCTCAGGTGTGACGGTTAATATGGTTAGTGTTGCACATAACTGTGTAAACTGTGACTAATGGAGATCCTGAATTAAGTACATATCAAAAACAGGGTACTGTTGTTTTCCTTTAATGACCGTGTTTGTGTTTTAATGGTTTAACAAAGTCAATAGAAAAAGCTCTAAAAGATTATTGCAGCTGCAGAGATGTTGTAATTTAGGAACACACACTCAACAGTAACTGTTGTAATATACATGAGCTTTGTCAGTTAATATTACCCAATGCATGTCAAGTTGGTTAACTCATTTGAGCTCCATTGGTTCAAGAAAAGCATGTTAATAATTAGTATTATAAAAGAGGCCGTTTTAAAAAAGGTACAAACATAATAAACTATCTGAAAGTCTAGAATAGGGGTCCAGACAGAAAGTATTTACAAAATATATTACTAAGACATCTGAAACCTGTTCTCCAACATCAAGTGACATTTCAGTTATAACTTAAAATCGTTCATGAGTAGCATAAGTGTCAAGACAACCCACTTTGAGTTTGTTTAAAATGTGTAGTCATGTCATTTGTACACTGGTTCTTGTAATTATGTTAATGTTTGAATTCATAACCCAACGCAGTCCAGTTCTCTGAGAAACCACTGCCCCATTATGAATACAATTAGATTGAGCCGGTGAGCAAACCTTGCATGAAGTAGATCACGAGGATGCAGGAGGAGATGGACTTGGAGGTGACCTGGATCCACCACTGGAAGAACAACGGGAACAGCAGCACTCGGACCAGACCCTTCCGAGTCAGAGCTGTCCAGGGCCGGTCTGGTTTAGCTTTGCTGAAAGTTGACCCTAAAGGGAGGAATAAGAAAGTCTCTTACAAAGCTTCATTGAAACCATTATAGATTTGACAATATCTCACAGCTTTACAACATAATTGTTGCTCTGTTGCTGTTAGGGTTAAGCAATACACAACTACATTTAACTAAAGTTACAGAAACAGAACATACAAAACGGATCAGAACATAGGCAGAAATGACTTAGGTTAGGGTGGATATGTGTGGACAGGGTAAGGAGCAAATGTATTTACTGCTAACAATAGATGGAGAACTACTCTTCATCGATCCTCACCTCTTACTAAGTCGACATCGATGAGATCTGGTTTGATGTGGCCCGTCTTTCTTGGTTTGCTGTTCAAACCCTTGATACATGGAAAGTGGTATTTTCGATTTAGTGGGAATGCCGAAGATAGATACACAAAGTATTTATTTATCAAGATTTTTTTTGTCGTCTTACATTTAGATCGGTGTGCTTCAGAGATTTCTCCCAGACTTGTTGATCATAGGCTCCGATCTGTAGCAACAACACAACTTTTATCAATACTTTCCTTCAGAACAAGCAATGCAGGATGTTAAATAAACTGGTTATTAAAATAAATGCATTTTAAATACAAATTATTAAACCAATGTACTTTTATCTGGCATTTAAATAAAACATTGAAGCCTCATACACATCACAAGTATGACTACAGAACAGCAGGCAGTAGCTCAGTCTGTACGGACTTAGCCTAGGAACTGAAGGGTTGCCAGTTGAACTCCTGATCTGTCCAAAAAATGATATATAATTAGTGTGGACTGGTAGCTGGAGAGGTGCCAGTTCACCTCCTGGTCACTGCCGAGCTGTCCTTGAGCAAGGCAACTTAACTGCTCTCTGGCACCGGACAACCTAGCATCCTCTTCGCTCTAGCAGCTCTCTATAAAATGCATGTGTGTATTTGTACTGTGCATTACTATGCATTAGGGCTGCACGATATTGAAAAAAACTGACATTGCGATATATTTTTTTCCTCTGCGATATATATTGCATTTTATATTTTTTATATATTATATATCTATATTTGACTCGCACATTTTTTACCGGTGTTTTGATGGTCTGCAAACTAGCGGGGCGGGTGATCTGATAAAGAATGATTGTGATTGGTAGTTTGCTGTGCATGCAGAGCCTGCATGTCACTCACTCAAGTACCCCTGACAAGAGAGCCGCGCAAGTTTTCCTTTTGTAGCAAGCAGCAAAATAATTGTAACATGACGTGTTGGAGTTAATTTACCTACTGAAAGGTGGGGTAGGTAAGTTTGGTAAACCGGCTCGAGATACACTTTTTGTTATATTCCATGGAATGCTCTTAACATCCGATAGCAATGAATATCTGAAGTGCTTTGACAAAAAATACATAAAAACATTTCATCTGTGGAAGCCGTAGTGCTGTAAAAAGCAGGACCAATCATTTCAGCCGGCCCGGCTAAAGTAACTGGATGGCTTACCTGCCTGTCAGCTTTCCATCTGTGCACAAACTTATCTCGTGCCCTCATTGGTCATGTGCGCATTTGTGTGTGTTGGAGGAGGGGCTCTGTAAGGAAGGGGCAGATTTGTTCCGGCTGTGTATTTTCAAATTCTAGCGCACTCGAGCTGGTTTCTCCAAAATGACCTACTCCACCTTTAATATCGCACGTCCTAAAAATAAAAAAAATAAAAAAATATTAATAAAATCGCACGTCCCTGCGATGTGAATATCGCGCATGCGCATATCGCGGTTATCGCCATGACACGATATATCGTTCAGCCCTACTATGCATGGGTTTGTTTTTACTGTGTGTGTTCAACCAACAGAGTAAAAAACTGAATCTCTACTTGGGGATAAATAAAGGGTCATCTTCTTCTTAAAAAAACAACATGAACTACTAACATAAACAACGTAAGAGATGATGGAATTTGTTATATTATATGATTACAGGTTCAGCAGCAAGAAACACTTTCAATTGCTCCACTGCTGTTGAAGACATGTAAACACATGTCTTCAACAGCGTCAGATGTTGTTCACATTTGATGCAAATCAGGTTATATGAAAGTGAGCTCTTAAAATGAGTATTGCATAAGTGTGTGCTTCTGGCAGCCTCCTACATGTTTCAACATATGGTAACCTAACCTGTAACTGGTCCCACCTTTTTTTCCAACTTCATTTGCTTTGTAAACAGTTAAACAAAACAGGAAAGGTATGCAGGTGTTGTTGTAGAATCAGCAGTGTCTCTGTCAATTAAACACACAATACATCAACAAGTCTTCATCTTAGACTTGTGTCTGCTGGATTTTTCTGGGACCATTTGCATTTATTGATATAAATATTGCCTTTTAAATAAATACATGGCCTTTGCCAGTATATTTTTACAACACAACCCCTCATTTATTTATCTTTGAAACCTGTTTGTTGGATATATTAATGATATGCCTTTCACAACAACATAGGTTGTTTACCTTCTCTTGATACCAGGCTATTCTGGCCATTGTGATCGGATTCTGGAACCAGTGAAGTCACAGTCAGGTCATTTCACAAAGAGCGCAGGAAAGAGAGACGACTGGGCAGAAATCCAGATTTGTTCACTAGACAAAAAAAGAGATACAGACACATTGAACCAGACAAAACGTGATGGAATGAAGCTAAGTAGATGGGTTAATATTATTAAGTGCTGTCCTTAAATTGTATACATTAATGTAAGAAGGTACAATGCACATTAATTAACATGAGCACTCGATTCCATCATGTCATTTGTCGGATTTAGTTGCTAATGTTCCAATGCAGTCCCTATGGTTCGAGAGCTTTCTTTGATTCTTTTTATTTTGTTTATAACTCTACTACATTTAATAGGAACATATTGTTCTTTTAACTTCATAATATTTGTTACAAACATAAGTTACTAACTATTCTACAGATTCAAGTACATTCAACAACAACATGATACAAGTTTGATGCCCGTAATAATAACCCAAAAAAGAAAAAATACATCGAATAAACAACATGTTTTAAGCAACATTGGATCTGTTAATTATGTACCTCACATGTATCAATTACAACAATAGTAATGCTTACACATTACTGCATCGCCAATTATAATACAATCATATAATACATATTATTATGCAATTGGCCATTCTGCATTATTGATTATTTTACTATTGCTACTTATATTAAATGCTAATACTCATGAAGGCTACCTTTAGATTTTGAATGCTTTACTTTTGCTGTGACATTTCTACCCTAACTTAAGTTAATAATCGGAGTAATTCTTCCAGCAATGCATAACAGCAACACAATGAAGACAATAGTTAGCAAGCGTTAGCTGTAGATGTGGAGCGGTTCGTTAGCTACAGTAAGTTTCGTGATGCAGCACACATCTGCTGATGTTCAACCATATTCTTTGTAAACAAGTTAATGTAAGCTAACAAAAGCTAACAGTTAGCAAGAGGCTTACATAACTCACCTAAAATGAAACAGAGCGGGTTGGTCTGCCACAAACTGGAAGACAGCTTTAATAATCATCACAAACTGGTCGCTAAATACTTCACTGTCAGGAGCAAAAGCAGCGTCTTGTTGTCAAACTGAGCTAACTCCTAGCTACGCGTTTATCCCAACTGACACTCTTCGACGCGTTACATAACTTCAGAATGTTTCATTTCTAAACTGCTTCCTTCATACGCATGAACGTATGCCGATACGTTTATTCCAGGAACGGTGTACTTCACTAACTACACTTTTATTTACTTTTGGTTTAGCATTAGGGGCCGTGTTCCGCTTCCCTTTTCCGGGGTTTGTTGTGCTTGTGTGGGATTAACCATCCCTCAGTCATGTCTCTCAGGCTGAGAGTGCGCTCTGTTATGATGCAATCTGAATCATTTTCCGTGGGTAAGATTCAGACAATAAACCGCTACTATTGCATTGAACGTTCAATCAACAAGGTCTGATCTACATTTTTAAATACAAGTTTGACTGATGGGGATGGTCGCAGCAAGTTGAGGAATGTGCTGCCTTAAATGTCCCTATATGGTCAGAATGTACCCATAACCTGAAGCTGTTCCTAACATTTCAACCAATCAGTGCGCACCAACAGTGAACCAATATGTTAAGAATATACTAATAATGTACTTATATATTATTAGCTTATACAAACGATTGATTTATCAATTGACTGTTTGGTGAATATAATTTCCTAAAGACAAAAGTGACATCTTCAGGACCATTACTTTTTTAAATACTGCACTGAGAAATGTTTTAATAGCCACAAGAACAAGGTATTTTCCCAAAATGTTCCTATGCCATGAATAAAGTCATGTTATATAAATTAGAAATCTTATTCTTTTAAATTAACGATGCTGGCCCTATATAGGGACTCTTAACATATCTGAACTTGGTATTAAAAGAAGGCATTTGAAATCTAAGTGAAACTGTACATTCCAGGGAAAATAAAACATCAACATTTAACAAAACGTTTAGAGGACATAGCTGTCTTTAATGTTGGCTAATGCCCTGTTTAAATAGTTTTTGAATGTCAAACGATCCCAAATATAATCAGTGTAAGACCACAAAAGACAAAGAAAAGCATATCATTTCCACATGTAAAAACAATGGGGTGTTTTGCACATTCGCTTAAAAAATGTATAAACAACAAAACAAAACAGTTAATAAACAACATGGATACAAAAATTAAAATACCGATTGACTAATGGCTTCAGCTCTAATGACAATGACCTGTTAGTTTTCAGTGATAAAATGACCACAAACCACATAGCCGGTTCAGAAACCTGTAGAATTATAATTTTATTCAAAAATATACTCAAGAGACATAAGACACTGTATCACCATTACAAGGCACTATTTGTACTACTTCTAAAAAGTCCATTGTTCAGCTAAATGACTGTCATCTGCAGCAGGGTTGAAAATGATAAGGTCAGAGAAAACAACCTTGTCTTGTTTGTCAACAGTCTGTCAAGACAGCAAAAGAGTGTCATCTTTCACTCGATTCCTGATTGTCTGCTGACGGCTGATCTTGCTCTGCTGCACACACGATCTTTGCCTTGACCTTCTTGTTGGAGGACATGATGAAGTAGGGGCTGAGAGAGGCATAGCAAGAGGAGAAGAACACCCTCATATCAGCCACCACTGGTGACACCTTCGGCACCGTCAGCATGTAGATCCAGATCACGTTATCAATGCCGAAAAATAACACATACAGAACCACCAGGGTGACCACCGTTTTAGCCGCCCTGGTCTCTGCCCCTCCGCCATGAGAGCGACGCATCCCTCTCACCTTGTGGCTGTGGCGGTGGAGGAGCAGCAGGATGTAACCACTTGAGCCCAACATCAGGGCAACAAAGGCAAAATCCCTCACAGACACAGCCACGCCATTTATCACATAGGACAGGTAGTCTCTGAAGTCCACATGACAGAAGCCCAGGTTAAGAGTAAAGGCAGGGACCGTGCCATTACGTGGGGCCATAGAGAAGAAAGGGGCTGCGATGCATATGGCCATGTTGAGTAACCACAGTCCTGCAAATGTAGGAAGGACCAGGGAAGGAAGTGCAGATTTCAATCTGGATAAACGGGGTCCAGCGGGGGCGATGGTGACTGCCTGAAACACACTAAGCATGCAGGTGATGCAGACTGACAAAGCCCGAGCGATACGGTAGGCGTAGATCACCACCTTACAGCCAGGGTCATTCAGCAGGTCCTTCAGCCCAAACACAGTCATAGTCTGGGGGACGCAGCGGGTCAGCAGCAGCATCAGGTTGGCGAAGGCCAGGTGGCACAGGATCAGGTCCACAGGAAGGATCTTGGGCTCGGTGCAAATGATGTTGGCGTAAGCCAGCAGGACCACAGAGTTCCCAAAGATGCCCATTCCTGTTTGCAAGAGGAAGGAGACTCCTTTGATGGTCACACACAGATCCATGACAGCAGCGCCTAAAGTGGTCCTGATTTGAAAAGCAGACACAGAAACTGTTATAAATACACTGAAAACATCCTCCATGCTACCAAGCCACAAGTTTGATTGAAAACTATAAACACATAAATAATACAACCAAACTGGATACAATCATGTTATTTCTCAAATGTTTTTATTCAAAATTAAGCTTACCTCAATTTGCAGATGAACCGAAAAGCCTGTTGTGCATTAAATGTTTAATTGCCTGTGAAATTGCAATTTATAGTATCCGATGCCCCTTGAGATCATTGGCCACCGTTGCAGTTTTCAGCCCACAGTTTGGAAAATTAAAGCAACAAAATAAATCTGACTCAAGTGATCTCAGAGGACAAAGCACTAAAGAGGGAATTTGTACAGCTGAAGGGCACACACAGTTTTAAGTCTGGATTAAAGCAGTAGTCCCATATGAACATTGAACCCATTTTTGTTTTCTGTAATTATTCCTTCTGTTCATATCTTACTTTCTGGAAAAAAAACAACATCCTTTGAAGAACATATCTTTTGAACATTGTCCTTGGTGGCCAATTCTTTGGGCTTTGTGTATCTCTTTTACACCTGCGAGACTACAGCAGCCATTCTTCTTCTAGTGACAACAACTATTACTCCACAAATGTCCCCAAAACCGTCCATAGGATACTAGAAAGGAGTATTTTTGTTTACAGTAAGCACATTAGTAATAATAATTACAACAAAATGTGTTTAATGTACTTATGGTAATATTGTGTTTGTTTGAAAACATACTTCAAAACTATTTTAATCTATCATTTAAGTTTTAATGTGACATTCTCATCCAAATGGAAGAACATTTGGACTTCTGAAATGGACCAATCTGCATACTGAGTACTTTTACTTTTGGTACTTTAAGTATATTTTGATGCTAATACTTTTGTACTTTTACTTGAGTAACATTTTGAATGCAGGACTTTTACTTAAGTACAAGATCTGAGTACTTCTTCCAACCCTGTTTTCAGATTAGTTTTAGTGTTGGTCATTTTTCCATCATTAAAAATTATTTAATTTAGCTGCCTTGTATTTATAACATACCGTATGTTACTTCTAAACTTCAGTGGTCTTTTCCTGTTCTTAACTTCATCACTTCAGTGTCCATAGACAGAGACTGTCAGTTAATCATTGTAATGCTATTTCCCAGCTGACTGAAAACAAAGTTAAACTCTCCCTGCGGAGACAACTATAGTGGTTATTGTTGATGCAAAGGCAGCCTGATGATGCCTTGAATGAGCTATCAAGAGGCTTTTACAAGCACAGCTGGTGCTTGAGTTGCGCTCCTCTCCTCCTGCATGTCCTGGGAGCGTGTTAAAAGACACAGAGGAACAAGACAATTAGCCATATAACAATGCATGTCTGTACTAATTGGGGGCACAGGGACGAGCCGCCATTATTCATTTATGTTCCTCACTGACATATGCTACAACAGAAGTTTGCAATTCGTATCACGCTTTTTCAGCACCATGAACCAAATGTGTCTTCATTAAAAGCGCTGTGACCGACTGGTTTATTTTATTTTTCAGTTTTTTCTCTTGCAAAGCTGGGACTGGGTCTGTGAGCTGAAACATTGTTGTTTGAGGAGCGTCTCTTCTTTCGGGAGTGGGCTGTGGAATAACCCATCATAGGATGTGTTATTTCCCTGTGTGTGTTTTTTCATTACATGTTTACATGTTCAAAGAGCTAATTAAAACGGCAAGTTCAAGCATGTCCTTCTCAGGGGATTGCATCATGTAAAGTACGCTGCGAAATCTGGGCTTTTTCCCCCTTGACATGAAATTAGGTTTCCTTTTTTATGGATGATGTAAATAGTTTTCTCCTGTTGCAGTAATTCAATTTAAATTTGTATGAAGTAATTCAGTTACAATATCATCCTTAGAGGTGAAGCACACACATTTTAATACAGTTCCTGTCACCAAATATGTCTTTTTTTGTTCGCTGCATGTATTAAGACAGTGTGTTTTCCTAAATAAGACGTGCATTTATTGAGGGTAATAATAATAATAATACATGGTATTTTTATATCACTTATACAGGTGCTCAAAGATGCTTTACATGCACTCAATTTTGTGGACAATACCCAGAGGAGACATTTGGGATGAAGTGTCTTGCACAACGAGTGCTTAAAAAGATTCTTCGCACAATGGCTGTACTCAAATGGCATTTTCATAGCTTTGATAACAGTTTTAGATCATTCACTTGGCAACTGGCATTTTCTTGCATCATTATGTGCTGATGTTAAATCAGTGTTAAAGTTAGTTGTTTTAATATAATTGAAGATAGATTAGTACTTTTTCAACTTTTGCACCTTTAAGTATGCTGGTGAGGGCAACAGCTTTGGTTGGGGAATATTGAGTGCACCCCTTACTGTGCAATGAATCTGTCCCACAGCAAACATTTGGTTTAAGAGGCTTTTGGCTTAGCAGTCCTCCGTCAGATATTGGTGGACCTTATACTCTGTCTGCATTTAAGGTGAAGGTGGCCACATCAAGCTGTCACAACCTTTGATATAGTTCTCGATATGTTCTGTATCCTTTTCAGTAAGATAACTCAATCGAGCATAATGAAAAACACAAACTAATCCTTAAAATGTATTTTCATTCCACTGAGTGCTTTTACCTGTCACACCTCATCTGCAGTGATCATTCATCAGTTTAGGTGTCTGCCGTT
Organism: Pseudochaenichthys georgianus; assembly: GCF_902827115.2. Lineage (NCBI taxonomy): Eukaryota > Metazoa > Chordata > Actinopteri > Perciformes > Channichthyidae > Pseudochaenichthys > Pseudochaenichthys georgianus. Next base: position 30,886,747 of record NC_047507.1, on the reverse strand, counting down.
TTCTCTCTGTTCTCTCTATCCAAAACATCCATCCATCCATCCATCCATCCATCCATCCATCCATCCATCCATCCATCTTCTCCCGCTTATCCGTGGTCGGGTCGCGGGGGTAGCAGTTCCAGCAGAGAGCCCCAAACTTTCTTTTCCCTGGCGACATCAACCAGCTCTGACTGGGGGATCCCAAGGCGCTCCCAGGCCAGCGAAGAGATATAATCCCTCCACCTGGTCCTAGGTCTACCCCTTGGTCTCTTCCCAGCTGGACGTGCCTGGAACACCTCCCTAGGGAGGCGCCCAGGTGGCATCCTAACTAGGTGCCCGAACCACCTCAACTGGCTTCTTTCGACGCGAAGGAGGAGCGGCTCAACTCCGAGTCCCTCCCTGATGACCGAACTTCTCACCTTATCTCTAAGGGAGACACCAGCCACCCGGCGGAGGAAACCCATCTCGGCCGCTTGTATCCGCGATCTCGTTCTTTCGGTCATGACCCATCCTTCATGACCATAGGTGAGGGTAGGAACGAAAATGGCCCGGTAGACAGAGAGCTTTGCCTTCCGGCTCAGCTCCCTTTTCGTCACAACGGTGCGGTAAAGCGACTGCAATACCGCTCCCGCTGCTCCGATTCTCCGGCCCATCTCACGCTCCATTGATCCCTCACTCGAGAACAAGACCCCGAGATACTTGAACTCCTTCACTTGGGGTAAGGACTCATTCCCTACTTGGAGTGGACAGTCCATCGGTTTCCTGCTGAGAACCATGGCCTCAGATTTGGAGGTGCTGATCCTCATCCCAGCCGCTTCACACTCGGTTGCGAACCGATCCAGTGAGTGCTGAAGGTCGCAGACCGATGAAGCCATCAGAACCACATCATCTGCAAAAAGCAGTGGTGCAATCCTTAGTCCACCGAACTGCAGACCCCCCCCCCCACGACTACGCCTCGAAATCCGATCCATGTATATTACAAACAGGATTGGTGACAAAGCGCAGCCCTGGCGGAGGCCAACCCTCACCGGAAATGGGTCCGACTTACTGCCGAGGACCCGACACAGCTCTCGCTTTGGGAGTACAGAGATTGGATGGCCCTGAGTAGAGACCCCCTCACCCCATACTCCCGCAGCACCTCCCACAGTAACTCCAAAACATGCTTTTTTAAATATTTTTTATTATGTTTTATGCACCTGCAAGTTTGTGTGCAAATTGTGTTTCAACATGTATTTGCAGGGACAATACAGTGGAAGAGAAAGGAGTTGGATCCTCTACTTAAGTACAAACGTGAAAGATGACTTTTCAAGTTTGTTAAGGGCAGTGCAGGGCACTATCTTTCCTGTAGTGTGTTATATAGCTTTCTGTTCATGTTAATGGTCTGCAAAGGCTAAAATCCCAAGTTCCCAAAGTTTCTCTCCCTTCTGTTGCCTGAAACGCCTCCATTGTGTCAGGGTTGGGGAAAAATAGGACCCAAATGCAGAATGAGGAGGGAAGCAGGTTTCAAAATGGAACAAAAAGGCGAGCTTTATTCACAAAAGCTGAAAAAACAAGAATCCATGAACAGGTACAAGGCACGAGGTAGCATCCAAACAAAAAGGGACTGTGACCAACATGAAGGGAGACATGAACGACAAATAATGAACCAACACTGAACACAGGAAAAGACAAGACTAAATACAGGGAGGGATAATCATGAGACGAGAAACAGCCGGGCAGGGGAGGAGAAACACAAGGGCAACAGGTGAACACAATCAGACAATTAGACACACCAGGGAAACTAACGACAGGGAGGACAGAACAGCAAAAATAACCCCAAAACTAGACACACACAAACTCAATCCCTAACATAACCCCCCCCTCAAGGGACGGATTCCAGACGTCCCTTCACAAAGTCAAACATTTCAAACTGGGTGGGTGGAGGGGGTCCGGAGGAAGGGTCTGGATCAACAGCCCAGGAAAGGCATAGTTCACTGAGGGGTTCTCGGGCGGACGGCCCGGGGGCAAGGCAGAGTCCATGGTGGGGGTCTCGGGCGGACGCCCGGGGGCAAGGCAGAGTCCATGGAGGGGGTCTCGGGCGGACGGCCCGGAGGCAAGGCAGAGTCCATGGAGGGGGTCTCGGGCGGACGGCCCGGGGGCAAGGCAGAGTCCATGGAGGGGGTCTCGGGCGGACGGCCCGGGGGCAAGGCAGAGTCCATGGAGGGGGTCTCGGGCGGACGGCCCGGGGGCAAGGCAGAGTTCATAAAGGGGCGAAGGCCACAGCGGGCGAACTCAGGGGGCCGAGCATGAGGGCGAAGGCAGCGGCTGGAAGAGTCAGGGGGCCGGGCTCGAGGGCGAAGACTACGGCACTCAGGGGGCCGGGCTCGAGGGCGAAGAAGGCGGCGACGGGACAGCTCCGGAGACCGTGCCGGACCCGGTGTTGGCCGGACAGGAACCGGAGCCGGTGGGACAGGCGTAGACGAGATCCTGGACATGACATGGGCTGGTGTCAATGGGACCCCGGATGGAGCAAGGGCTGATGTCGATTGGACCACCAACGCAACAGGGCAAGGAGTAGGCAGGACCCCCGGCGGGACAGGTGTCGGCAGGATCCCCCACGGAAGAGGACAAGGAGTTGGCAGGACCCCCGGCGAGACAGGTGACGGCGGGACCTCCAACGGCACAGGACATAGGGTTGGCAGGACCCCCGGCAGAAGAGTAGTCGGTGGGACCCCTAACGGGACAGGACATAGAGTTGGTAGGACTTCCAGCGGGACCTCCAGCGGGACCTCCAGCGGGACCTCCAGCGGAACCTCCAACGGCACAGGACATAGGGTTGGCTGGATCCCCGGCAGAAGAGTAGCAGTAAACAAGAATCCATGAACAGGTACAAGGCACGAGGTAGCATCCAAACAAAAAGGGACTGTGACCAACATGAAGGGAGCGGGGCTCGACATTAACGACTGCCCGATGGCCCGGGGCCATCTAGGCTGCAGTCGAATAGTCCATTTAGTGAAATGACCCGGAAGTCCCTCAGTGGCAGCCATGATAAGTGCCGTTCAAATTCTCTAGAATGACAGGAAAGGAGGTTTCAAACTTCCTTTATAACCTCCTTTAGCTTAGGAACCACTGGACCTCCCTAACCGACAGGAGAAGCGAAAATGCTGCCCCACAATGCATTGCAGCCGCAGCATTTGCCGTCACTCAACAGTTGGCCGTTCACGGAAACAACCGATTATGACCGAGAAATGATATCATGAAAGTTACGGTGCTTATTAAGCTTTTTAAAACGTATGTGGTAAGTTTCCAAAGTGCTTTCTTCTGAACGTTCATCAGTATTATAATCAAAGAGAGAAATATGAACGTTAGTTTTTACTGAAATGATCAAATAAAGTCAACATTTCACAGTCTTTACTGAGCTGTGGAGTTTGTTCAACTTCTAAAAGATGTTTGAATGGTGATATACACAGTGATAGATGTTAAGGAATAACGTTTATAATAAATACATCTGTATTATTGATTTTAAGATCTTTTCATCAATCATACGTATTTGGATCATTGGTATTAATGTGGACCGGAGGGAGAGGGAGACGAGCAGAAGTTTCACTTTCCTTTTTAATTTCAATTCCAGCTTTGGTCATGAAGAATATGTTTCTCTGTTGTCTACGTTCATAAAGCATAAAGCAACAGCATCAGAGCACGGTGCAGAGTCTCCAGATGAGTTTACAGAAGTCCCTCGTTCTTATTGAGCATCCATGTTGTAGTCCGCTGTATAGAAAACTGTTGTTTCCATGGTTTCCCCACAGCAGCAGACGCACATTCATGACGTCCGCTGGCGCATCATAAACACGTCGGATAGTGAAAGTGCAGTCGATTCTCTAAACTACCGCAGTCTCTTCTCCTAAGTCCTTTTGAATTCTCCTATCCACTATCCCTTAACCCCGTGACGTTTCACTCAGAGGTCAAGGGATAGGAGATAGGGTTAGGATTTAGGAGCTGATCTTTGGACTATTCGACTGCAGCCCCGCAGTCTCTTCTCCTAAGTCCTTTTGAATTCTCCTATCCACTATTCCTTGACCTCTGAGTGAAACGTCACGGGGTTAAGGGATAGTGGATAGGAGAATTCAAAAGGACTTATAGGGTAGATAGGGTTAGAATTTAGGAGCTGATTTTTGGATTATCGGAACGCAACCTTACATTTTATCTCTGACGTCGCCATTTTGTGTGCTTCACGGATGCGCTCGGCTCCTCTCGACTGCTGCTCAGGTCTGCTCCGTCAGCTTCCGGATGAGGAGGCATTCGTTCGACCAATTTACAGTATATAACATTACACACATTTTTAACAGGGGCCATAATAGTGTAAATAATGTTTGTTTTGGCAGTTATATCTGAATGTAATGTTTTCTACTTTTTTCCATCTGGGAAGGCATTTGCCTTCATCAGATGGAAAGTGTCTTGACCAACAACTTAAGTATTTATTATAGCTATGCAGGGCATGCAAGCGAGCAAACACAAACAAGAACAAACAAACAAGTGAAATGAAGAATACAATTGAAATTGTACAATGTAGTATTAAGAACAGAGTTACAATCTTTATTAGCCATTAATAACAGAGAGGTTATCACATCAACTGCTCTGCTTGACGAGCTAGCAGGAATGCCAGCTAACGCTACAGGTGTTCCCACTAAAGGGTCCGTGTGGCAACACAATACGAGAGGTGAATTATGTCCAATAACGTGTCACCACACAAGCCCCCCCAGAATTCACGTGTAAACAAAATCTGTATGGCGGGGAGGAACAATCCGCCTGCCCCCACGAGACCTGCGCACCGGAGTCGGTACAGCGACCTCCGCCCGTGCGGCCCCTGACAGAGGAGGGACCGGAACAACAGGTCCACACTCCCTGACAGGAATCAAAGCCGGGGTTCGGCCCCGTCTCGGCGGCCGAGCCAGCACCACCGGCCGGTCCACGTCCAAGTGAGCAGCCTTCACCCGGTCAACCGAGACGTACTCAGCCTTACCGCCCATGTCAACCACCAGGTGTTTTTTACCGTGTTCCAAAACCCGGAAAGGTCCATTGTAAGGGGGCTGCAGGGGGCCTCTGTGTGCGTCGTGACGAATGAAGACGTGCCCAGCCGAGCGTAGCTCCGCGGGAACTTGAGACCCTGGCGCACCGTGCTGAGTAGTCGGGACTGGAGCGAAAGCCTCCGCCGCGTCACGCAGAAAAACTCGCTGGGCCGTGGCAGACCAGGGAGCTGATGCATTTGGGAGGAAATCCCCCGGAACTCTCAGCGGCTGACCGTAGACCATCTCCGCTGTAGAGCACTGCAGATCTTCCTTAGGTGCGGTCCTCAGGCCCAGCATCACCCAGGGCAGCTTGTCGACCCAGTTACCGTCCGTAAGGCCGGCCTTGAGGGCCGCCTTCATGGAGCGATGAAAGCGCTCGCAGAGGCCGTTAGCCTGAGGGTGGTAAGCGGTAGTCCGGTGCAGCTTAACCCCCAAACCGCCTGCCACAGCGTTCCAGAGCCCCTGTCTGAGGAAATGTCTGACGGGGTGCCAAAATGACACACCCACGTTGCAATGAAGGCCCGGGCAACGTCTGCGGCTGATGTCGAAAACGAGCGGAACCGCCTCCGGCCAACGGCTCGTTCTGTCCACCATGGTGAGGAGGTAGGAAAATCCCTGAGAGGAAGGCAACGGACCAACCAGGTCAATGTTGACGTGATCAAACCTCCTCTCAGGCACCAGGAAACGCTCCAACGGGGCCTTCGTGTGGCGGTGCACCACGTCCTCCAAGCGCAGCCCCGCGCTCTCCACCTTCAGAGCCTGGACGCCGGGATCTGTGACCTGGTCCGCCGCCATGCGAGTAGTCCAGGCCCAACTGGACGGCACCGATGAGATGACGACCCTGGAGAGGCAATCAGCAACCAGGTTCGACTTGCCAGCCACGTGCTTAATGTCCGTAGTGAACTCCGATATGTAGGACAGCTGCCGCTGCTGACGTGCCGACCAAGGCTCCGCCACTTTTGACATGGCGAAGGTGAGCGGCTTGTGGTCGACAAACGCCGTAAATTCACGGCCTTCCAGCATGAAACGGAAGTGCCGCACGGCCAAATAAAGTCCGAGGAGCTCCCGGTCAAAGGCGCTGTATTTGCGTTCTCTAGGCGTCAGCTGGCGGCTGCCAAGCGCCCTCCACCCACTGCTCGTGCACTGCGCCGACCGCATAGTCCGACGCGTCCGTGGTGATGGAGATGGGAGCCGTAGATGATGGGTGTGCCAGCAAAGCCGCCTGAGCCAACGCGGTTTTGACCTCAGCAAAAGCGCCGTCCGCCTCTGCTGTCCAGTCGATCTCCTGGACGGGGGTCTTGCTTTTCAACGCTTCATACAGCGGCCGCATGATGTGTGCGGCCCGGGCGATGAAACGGTGGTAGAAAGTCAACATCCCCAGAAACTCACGGAGCGACCGGGCTGTGAGCGGGCGAGGAAAAGCCGCAACAGCCTCCACCTTCGCTGGCAGAGGTGTCGCACCGCCCTTGGTGATGCGGTGCCCCAGGAAATCGATGTCCGACACCCCGAACTGGCACTTTGCAGGATTGATGATTAATCCGTGTTCGTTGAGCCGTGTGAAAAGGGCTCGGAGGTGGGACAGGTGCTCCTGCACTGAAGCGCTGGCGACGAGTATGTCGAGGTAGACAAACACAAACGGCAGGTCCCGCAGCACCGAATCCATCAGGCGCTGGAACGTCTGAGCAGCATTCTTGAGTCCAAAAGGCATCTGCAGGAACTCAAAAAGTCCAAAAGGCGTTATCACTGCTGTCTTGGGAATGTCCAGGGGGTGCATGGGCACCTGGTGGTATCCACGCACCAGGTCCACCTTGGAAAACACCCCCGTACCGGCCAGATGCGCCGAAAAGTCCTGAATGTGCGGCACCGAATAGCGGTCAGTTCCGTTTGGGAACGACGTGCAGGGGGGAAGCCCAAGGACTGTCGGAGCGGCGGACAATGCCCAGGCGCTCCATGGTTGCGAACTCCACCCTCGCTACAGCCAGCTTAGAAGGGTTCAACCGCCGGGCCCTGGCGTAGACAGGAGGCCCCCCGGTAGTGACGTGGTGTTCCACGCCATGCTTAGTGGTAAGCGCAGAGAAGGTGGGTAGTGACAGGTCTGGAAACTCGGCCAACAGTCTGAGAAACGTGTCTGCCCCTGACAGCGAGCCTGACAGCCCGTCGTACGCTGCGCTGCCAAGTGTGCACACGAGGGAAAAAAACGTTAAGGCATCAACCAAACGCCTATTCTTAACGTCCACTAAGAGTCCACGAGCACACAAAAAATCCGCTCCGAGGAGGGGGAAAGAAATGTCCGCTGTCACGAAATCCCAGCTGAAACGCTGTCCTCCGATGCACAGACACATAGGCCTCACGCCGTATGTGCGAATGGGACCGCCGTTAGCCGTCGTCAATCGTGGTCCGTGCCCCCCACGGGCGACGTCTTCACTCGACGCTGAAACTACGCTCCGTTGAGCGCCCGTGTCACACAGAAACAGGCTCCCCGAAACGCTGTCGCTGACGAAGAGGAGCCTGCACGTGCCGCCGACGCTCAGAGCCACTACTGCGCACGGAGCGATGTATCTCTTCGCCCTTGTCCCGAAACGTGCGTGGTAAACGCACTCTCCGGCGTCTCCACGCCGGCTCGCCACAGCCGTGTCTGGCCTCCGCCACGCTTTCTTGAGTGCAGGTGGGCCGCTGAGCGTCGCGGCTAACGTCTCTGCACCGGGCTGTTGTGTAGCCAGGAAAAAACGATCTGCTTCCTCAGCCAAAGCACGGGGCTCCGTGACAGGCGTGTTGGCCAGCGCCGTCTGGACCCGGGTAGGCAAGTGACGCAGTAAAATCTCCGTGAATAAAATCCGGGGATCTTCCCCCCCTAGCAGATTTAGCATTTTCTCCATTAGCTGGGATGGCTTGCTGTCTCCTAGGCCTTGAATGTCAAGTATCTGGCGGGCCCTCTCCTTAGCAGATAAGCTAAATGTCTTAAGGAGAAGGGCCTTAATCGCCTCATATTTGCCATGATGTGGGGGGGCTGCGATGAATCCCACCAACCTGGACGACGCAGAGCTGCCCAGCGCTGCTACCACATGATAGTATTTCAGGTCCCCGTCACGGACCTGTCGGCAGGCGAAGTGCGCCTCCACATGTGCGAACCATGCCTCCGCGGCGTGCTCCCAGAATTCCGGCAGCTTTACGAACACATCGCGTTCAGCCATGCTCGTTAATTTCCCGGAAACTTTCTCGGAAACGTCGGGGTCACCAGTGTAGTGCCAGGAAAAGGGAGTCGGAGGCGGTGTATTAAGAACAGAGTTCCAATCTTTATTAGCCATTAATAACAGAGAGGTTATCACATCAACTGCTCTGCTTGACGAGCTAGCAGGAATGCCACCTAACGCTACAGGTGTTCCCACTAAAGGGTCCGTGTGGCAACACAATACGAGAGGTGAATTATGTCCAATAACGTGTCACCACAACAATATAATATTGTGGTGGTTCATTTTATAATTCAGTCTAGAGAATGCACCAGACAGCATCTAAGACCTGCAAACATCTAAATGTTCTAGGGGGAGGCCCCCCAAACCCTTTGTGCGTCATTTTGTCCGCGCACATTTTTCAGGGAAATCTCTATTGGGCTCAGGGCCATCTGTAAATTAGCTTAGATGGCACACTAAGCTCCCAAAATCCTTAATGTCATGCACTGGCATGACATCACCATGTAACACTTGCGCTTCCATTGGCTATTGCTCCACCACATTGTACGTGATAGGCTAAGGGGCCGGACATCTCTAAGCGGTTGACCAATCAAACAGAGCCGGCCAGCGAACCAATCAGAGCAGACTGGGCTCTGGTTTCAGACAGAGGGTGAAAAGAGGTGCTGCAGCACAGGCAGTAAGAGAAAAATAAAGACCTTTTTGAACATTAAAGCATGGAAACATGTTACAGTAGAGGAACAAAATACAAATATTAATCTGAAAATGAGCATAATATATCCTCTTTAACTCTAAAAATAGGGGAATTAAAAGTATTACAGTAAGTTCATATTAAGTAGAAGTCATGAAAATATACTTCAAGTTAGAGCCCTCAATGCAAAAAAATAAATGCTCCTGTGAGTGTCACACTATCACCGTATGCTATCATTATATTGCCAACAATAATACTAAAATGAACTGTGTTACATTCTATAAGGTACAGAGCTTTATTATATATATATATATATATATATATATATATATATATATATATATAACTAGTGGATGCTTTTGTGAATGTAAGTTATCTAATTAATTATTATATTAGTATTTATTATTTTCATTTTAGTGGAGGTCATGTCTCATAATACACTTGTGATACATGTCTTAATATCCACTATCAATGGGACATGTTGAAGTTAAATCATACAGCCCATCCACACTTATTTGCCCTATAATTTCCTTTTTTTTAACTTGAATTGCTTTGGATGAAGTAAACAAACATACATCAATGCCATGGATGCTTTTTAAATGACATTGCGGGTGATCTAATGCAGACTGACTGTGGAATGTCCTCTGGCTTTAACTTTTCAACTCTCTCCACTGGAGGACACTGTGGTGTTGGTGTTTGACTAAGCAACACAAGGACTTTCTACCTTTCTGTAGGTAGTGGCTTTTATAATTAATTGTAGGAATTAAAAATACAGAAGCAATATGAAGGGTTTTAAAAGGGAAACTAAATATAACATAAGTGATTAAAAAAAGTATTCAATAGTCTCCACTTGGTGAAACAGTGACATGGAGAAATTGTTTTAATCTAAACATGTGGCTAATGGATATTATCCGCTCATTAACACCAGATTCTCTGTCCACTGGTTGGCTTTCTGTTAATGAATCCAAACACAGTTTCCTCTGTTATCCTGTCTGAAATCCATCGAGGGGACAGAAGCAGTCATCTGAATTGATCTCAAGTAATTGGAGGCTGAGGGAAGAGAAGTCAATGGAGCATGAAAAACAGATCCAACAACTGTTAGTAAGTATAAGAGCACAAACACCCCAACTACTTCAGGAGAGAGGGATCAGGGACAAGGTCCACTTCAGATGTTCCTAGCTTTGACTGTTCTCAGTTCGGCGGTGTACATTTCTGCAATGAGTTTGTTCTGATATCATTTTAAATACACTTGGTTTATTGTACTATTCCTGCAGGAATGCCATCGGAGGAGTTGGTCCGAGGGGTGCTCTACTTGTCCCTCACCGTTGTGGGAGTCCCAGGTAATGCTAGCGTCATCCTGGCATTCCTCCTCTTGCTCTACCAGGAGAACCGCCTCCTCCCAGCTGATGCCATCGTCCTGCACCTGGCCTGCGTCAACCTGCTGGTGATGGTCCGCTGTCTGCTGGAGACCCTGGCCTCCTTCAGCCTGGCCAACATTTTTGGAGACCTAGGCTGCAAATCTGTCATCTTCGTGTACAGAACATCCCGTTCCCTCTCAATCTGGATCACCTTCCTCCTGAGTGCCTTCCAGTGCCTGAGCATCACCCCCCCCGGCTCACGCTGGGCCTCCGTCCGCACCTTGTTGGCCCGCTATCTGGGCTTTGTGTTCCTCTTCCTCTGGGTGCTCAACACCTGCATGACCTCGGCAGCCATTCTCTTCTCATTTGGCACCAAAAATGAGTCCAGCCCAATAATCCATGGCATCAACGTACAATTCTGCTTTGTAAACTTTCCTTCAAAGTTGTCCAAAGAGGCGAACGGGATAGCTCAGGTGGTCCGGGATGTGGTGCCCATGGCCCTCATGACTCTGGCCAGTCTGATCCTCCTGGTGTTCCTTTACAAGCACAGCCACCAGGTGAAGGGGCTCCGCAGCAGCAGCGGTGGGGGGGGGGGGTGCCGAGCAAAGAGCTGCCAAAGTTGTGGTAGCACTTGTGAGCTTGTATGTGGTTCTTTATGGGGTGGATAATGGGCTTTGGGTGTATACTCTCACTGTGAGCAAGACCATGCCTTCCTCGCTGGTCTCTGACCTGCGCATATTCTTCTCCTCGCTCTATGCAGCTCTAAGCCCCGTGGTCATTATTGCCTCCAACAGGAAGGTGAATGGCAGGCTGAAGTGTAATAGTGCAGGAGAAGCCTGCTCATGAGAAAGACACGAGTCTTACCAATATGTGATGCATGCTGGGATTACTGACAGGTCAGCAGAGGAGGCCAACATGATGAGGATCAGTCTTTAAGTGTGTCATTCTATATATATTGTGTAATGTGTTTGTGATAGAGAGATCTATCTTTCCTGTGGGGTTGTGATTTCATAGCTGAGAAGTTTTTATAAAAGTATGTGTATTTCTTGGTCGTGAGACTTTCCAGATAATGTGTTTAATAACTGATGAGGGTTTAGCACATGCAGCTGTGAATGAGAAAGTGTACCTGTGGGTTTATTGTCTCACTGTCTATGATTAAGGAAAAAACTGTCATAACAACACTGTTGCTCAATACAGGTCTGTATGAATCCTGTCACTGTGTGTCTTTGTTTGTTTATTCATTATGTTCTCTCCATCTTAATTTGCTGGAAGAATTATAGCTGGGTGACGCAGAGCTCAATGTAGCTGTCAAATGACTTCCAGCTGCCCATTTAGCTGCAATTAAGACTTTGAATGAAATCTAATAATACTAGGCAGGTTAATTGTCCAACAGAGAATTGGTTTAGAACCTGATGGGAAAACTATATTCCTTATAGCAAAGAATAGATGTTCATTACCTAAGATGAGTCACTCAATACAAGTCTGAGATGTATGTCTGAGCTATTTGGGTGTAGTTATAGGAAGAAAACACTTAAGGGTCACAAAACGATGTCTTGGCACACACCCTGAAGAAGTTTGCAGTGGATGTGGCAATGTGGGAATTTAGGAGTGATTATGTAATTGCTATGTCTTGGAGAAAGCAAGGGCAGGGAGACAGGGTGAGGACATAACAACCGCAGTGACTGACATTCCAACAGACAAAGTGGGGCTGCCAGCACTCTGTGATCCTGCAATAACTCCAAAGTGCAATCAATGCAGCGCTTTTCAACTGCTGTCGCAATGCAGGTGAGGAGGAGGAGAAGTCCTCTTTTCTGTGCTTGTGCAGAACTGTGGCATTTAACACCAGGTTGACACAAAAAGATATCAAAGGACATACAATGAAGTTGATCTCCTGTCATATACACCTTTATTTGAAAAGTTTCAACCAATAAAACCTTCTTTAATGTGACGTTGTTTTTGGGAAAACTCTCTCCAGGTGATAAATTCCATGTGTTTTACTCTTCAAACCACAGAAATCTGATTGGCACTTTACACAGACTCCGGTGGAATGAAGGATAGAATACATGGATGGTTTCATTAGAGCAGCGAGCGTGCTGGAGCCTCCGGAGCCAAGTCTCTGGGAGTGACATCGCTGATACGGCTGATCCTATCCAGGCTTTCAACGATGTCATTTTTCGTCCTGTTGGGAAATAATTTTGAGATGAGTTAAAAGGATCAAATACATGAAAAACAGGTTATGTGTATGTTTGCGTCTCTTTCTAAGTGTGCGTGAGTGGAGGGTGTGCCCGGCCGGCCTCTCCCTGCACAAGACAGGACCTGTTTCCCATCATTCTGGAGCCTTTTGAGCCTCCATGAATGCAGGGTTGCTGTAAAACATGTAGAGACCAAACCCACTCAAATGTAACCCTCTATTACTGCCTTACTCTCAAATCACCAACAACCTTAGGATCATCTCTCCCTACAAGACTTCAATCTGCAGCGAAGACATCACTTGCAAAAGTTGATAAATGCACACAGGTGCTCTCTGACTACAAACTCAACTGCTTTACGAGGCAAAATGCAAAAGCTGTCAGGAAAAACAAGACAATAAAGCACAGATGCTTGACATTTAACAAAGATTTTAACCTACAAATGTTAACTTTCCTTTATTTGTTCTGTATTTAGTAGAGTATACAACACAAACCTGTACAAAAGCCTCGCAAAAAAGCTGTCAAGTTGTCCAGGACTGTTGGTTGGTTCGGTAATTCCCGCCAGCCGATCCATCCCTGCTGTGTCTGATGTCAGTCTGTTTACCTGCACCAGGTACACGCATTTTTGTCCCCCGCGTCAACCAATAGCGATGCAGCAGTAGAGTTAAACCCCACCTCTTTTCTTCCTTGAATCCAGTCCACACCCTAATATAGCCCTCTTTAGGAACTGAATGGTAAAAACCCTCTCCTCCCCCAAATAAAAAAAAACGTTTACGAAACATCATGATGTGAATCACCACATCCCCGTGTGCAACATGCACACATGTGTACTAATGCAGGAGAAAAATGACAACTGATATGGTAATACATGCAAACAGTGTCAACAAGCACCATTTAAGAAAACATCAACCTCCCAAATCAATACTAAATCCTTTTATAATGATACATAAAAGCAGAGTGAAAGCAGAGTGAACCTCTTTACGTCTGAGTTATCAATTTAATCCATTCACCTTGAAAGTTATTCTAGTTATTAATCCCATCAAATCTATCTGATGTTGTTTTTTCTTCCAGTTAAGATAAGTTCAGGCTGACTGTGGAGACTGGACACTTTGGGGCTTATTACTGTGGTGAAAATGTATCAGTAATAAACACATCCGGGGGTACTTTCAAAACCCACATTTTATGGAAATGGCAGAAGTAATAAGCCCTTTTTAGGTTTGCTGATACCGTCTTTGCCTTTCCATCAAAGGGATGTTTCTTCAGGCTTGTTGTTCAGAGGATTTATTCCCTGTTTGAGTGAAGCTACTGATGGAGGACGGCTAGAAAAACTATGCTTTTAAGTAAATTGGCTCTTTTTTTCTGAAGTGCAGGACTGAGTGTTAAAATAATGCAAATTTTTATTTTAGTGCATTCCATTTGGCGCCTTTATTTTGAATTATGTAAAGGCACTTGCTCTAAACTTTACCTCAGAATACCTGCCATGAGGTGACATGAGTTTAAGACTATATTTATTTTGTTGCACTCCTAGTTACAGACTTGTATGTGTGTGACCCCATTTCTTGCATCCGCCCAGTTTAACTGATTGCCTCAGACAGGGAACACGCACGGTCGTGTTTCAGCCTGCCTGGAATGCTGCGCTGCACGTAAGCATGGAGCTCTGTATTCAAGTTGGTGAGAATACGTCTTACAGAGTTAAGGTGCAACTTTGGCCTTATTGCCAGGACAAACACTTCTTCTTGATTTATCCTGATTAAATCTTATTTTGTAGGAACGGCTGTGAAATGCCGCTTTAATATCCACATAAATCGGCAAGCTCCGTGGTTTAATGCTTGGCTTTATAGCTGACAGCCTGATTTCACAAGACAATCTGGTGGCAACATATCAAAGGGATGGTTTGACATATTGGGAAATACTTCTTATTTGTTTCTGAGGGATGAGAAGATCGATATTACTCTCTTTGTAGCTACAGCTAGACTGAGGCAACCAAAGGTAGCAAAGCTCTGAAGCTCACTAATTACAATGTCATATATTTTATCTGAAAAAAACTGATGTGTACAAATATAATGAGCCAGGCTAACTGTTTCCCCCTCTGTCCAATTGCTGAGCTAAAGCGCTGCTGGCTGTAGTTTCACATTTACTGAAAAGACATGCAGCATTGATCTTCCCATGTAACTCTCAGCAAAAGAGCAAACAAAATCATTTTCTCCAAATTGTCAAACTATTAATTTAAATGTTATCCACTATTTGTATATTATAGAAACATTACAAGAAACAGCCTCGTTTAATTCAGTTAGTCAACTCTAAGGAGAGCAAATATAAAATTGAGGCGTAGAGAAAAGCTGCATTTTTCATAAAGGACAAAAAGGCTGAGCAGTGAAACTACCTTTACAATGTCTGCATAATCCCTGACAGACAGGCTGTATGGCAGAGTACGCCCATTCCCAGCGTACCAGTGAGGAAATGGACCACACTGAAGGAGGGTGGGGTGTGTGGGGGGGGAAGTCTCTGAGGCCCCAGGGCAAAAGCTTGCTGCAACTCCACCGCTCTCAGGTAAGATATGCACCGCTGTGCCAAGACTTGAAAGACATTCAAGATGCACTGCACCCTATCCAGCAATGTATCGCAATATAAGGAAAAGGAAAAGAGAGGAAGGACTGGATAAGAAAAGGTTGGGATGCTGAGTTGGATTAAAAAAAACTCGTAAATCAGGCATGAAAATGTTATATGAACTTCTAAGAAAAAAAACTGAAAATGAACAATCTTTCACCCTGAAAATGGGAGTGACAGTTTAAACTGTGTGAACTGAAAGCTGAGACCTGCCCCGACGTGAACCAAGGATCAGCATGTGCTACTTCAGTATGTGGATTATCATTTATCACTCGGAGTGATTTGGCTTTTGTTTTATCTTTATTCAGGTAGTCTCCCTGAGATCAAGATCCCTGTTTAAAGCAGAATATACATTTCAAGAGAGAAATACATGTGTATCAGGGAGGATCAGTCCTCACCAACATGTCGGTTGCAGAGACGTATTCTTTGATGAGCCGATCCCGTGTCCCTCAGGGACGCTGATTCATGCAGAATGATGTATGAATGCATAAATCCAGCGCCCAGGTTTTAATCTCTTTAAATGATCGTGGTTAAAAGGCAGGGCTTTTCGAACTGTGGTTTTTAAAGTTGAATTAAACTCCAGGAATACTAGTGAAGCCATCTGCAGCTGACTGCACAGCTCAGTCTCTTTCTTTTGAATAACATGTCTGAAAAATAAACCAAATGTAAAATTAAGCAATCCTTCTTCACTTTCTGAAGATCATGCAACACTGACATCAGGTCTCTTCATACGGTAATCACTCACAAACCTGCTCAGATATGGAGTATTTACCTATTCTACATCAGCACCTCCAAAGCTCACTTACTTACACATTATATTTGAATGTTTTAGACGTGTTAAACCGAGCATTTTCAGATTCAAGTGGGGTTATGTGCCAATCACTTTCTCAGCTGGTGCAAGTAACTTCCTGGAGTCTTGTCTAAAATACTCTCTTTATAAATCTACTCGTCACTTTTACATCCATAACTGGGTTTTCAAAGTTGAATTAAACTTCAGGAATATGAAGCTATCTGCAACTGTCTGCTCAGTTCAATAGTTCCTTATTTTGAATGTAAAAAGCCTAAAAAGAACTAAAACAGATGCGAAGTTCAGCACTTCTTCTTCACTGAACACCTAAAATCATGTAACACAGACATCAGGTCTGTTCATACAGTAATTACCCACACACCTGCTCAGATTTTGAATATTTAAATATTTTCTTCTAGTGAACATCTCCAACTAATCAACACATTATACTGTATGTTGGTTGAATTATATATAGAAACGCTGTAGAAACAACAATTTGCGGTTTTAAGGGGGGTTTGGTGCCAGATTCTTTCTGCTGTGTGCAGTTTCTCCCTGGACTCTTGTAGTCTCCTCATCAAACCACACCTTGTCCTTTTTTTTACACCATGTTTTTAGTCTTTATGCTCAGCTAAGCTATGCTAATTAGCGGCTGGCTTTTTGACATGAGTGTTATCAATCCTCTTATCTTACGAAAAGGCCAAAAAGTGTATTTCTGTAAAATGGTGAATGGTAAATATCTGGAGTATAATTTCCCCAAATGGTGAATTGTCACAATGTTTAATTGGCTGTGAAATCAGCCAGTTGATCCAACAGAGACCTTTAGTCACAAAGAAACATAACCGTCTCGGTGTCAAACTCACACCGTAGCAGTAACAAGGACCCTGCCCTTTATCTTTCTCATCTTCCCCCCTAAATGCCACAAAGGTGGAATTTTCCACCAGCCACTTCCCTGAGGTGGCTGAGGAATGCAGACAAGATGGAGCAAGCCTGCAGCAGCGTGTTGAGGTGCTTAGCTTGTGCACATCATGTCCACCTCTTGAATTCTCCCTTCAGGGGGGTTCGTTGAGCTATAACTCAAATATAGCTCTGCCCTGCAGCGCTGATAGATGCTACTGTTGCTGGTCATTGTCACAAGGATCCTGTAAGAAGAACATTTAGGAGCTCAGCCTCTTATTTGTTTTTCATGTAATGAAGTCAGAATGTGGTTATCATCTATTGTGCATAGCAGATGAACAAATAATTAATTTAAATGCATTGCTCAATTTGTTTATCCACCTGAGGAAGTCTCACAAAGGGCCCTAAACGCAGCAAGATGTTTTTAATACGACTCTAACTCCAAAGCTGCTGGAGACATTTACGAGTGCTCTATTAAACAGCCTTAGATTGCTATCTGTGCCTCAGAGCAACAGACCTTGTAAAGTGATACAACGTGGGCATGTGCCGACACAACAGCCACACATTTCTCATCCTGCTAGCACCACCCTTACACGGGTGAAGGGAATGCAGAATAAAGTGAGGAGAACACGACAAGCACATTGTGCCCCTTGTGTTAGAGTGTGACAACATCCCGTTTTCACATATTGTATATCCATATACAGAGCACATCAATGAATCACAGTCTTACTCTGTTAATGGGACGTATACAAGATGACAAATTGCCCGGGGTGGGGATTTGTTAGCATGAAATGATAAGCTGCGTAACTTTACCATACTTTAAAAAATGGAGTCTCTTTGTGCTTTTTCAGAATAAGTGGTGTCACTCTACCCACTTAAAGCTGAATAATAGATCTGATGGATCCTCTGTGCATCGTACAGCTGCCGCCAGAGTAATTACAAAAGCCACATACCACATCACAGTTTGTAGCAGGCGATGAGTCACAGTATCATACACTTCAACTTTACTTTCCAGGGTCTGCGGATGTGGACCACCTTCCTCTGACAGGTGTTGTTGCAGCAGCATCATTGTGCTGCTGAAGGCCAACATGTCCAAACCAAAATGTCTATTTGGGAGCTGGGAGGACATTTTGCGAGCATTTGTTGTTGTAAGACGAACTCAGGTTGTGTACCTTCAAGTGTTGGGAAATAGGGCAGGAAAGGGTGCCACCTGTTGATTCTTCATGGTACTGCAACAAAGGGGCAAATTGAATAAAGCCACTGCAGCGCCGATATAGATTAGGAAATAAGTCTGAAATCAATTATTCAAAAAAAATCTACAATATGATAAGTATACGCAGTTAAACTGATTGTTAATATTTTGAACTGTGTTCCACTTTTATGCCTCACACAATTATTCACACATCTAAAACAGAAACGTCAATAAAACGTTGTGATTTCTTAAAGAAAAGAGATTTTAGTGACTTTGAAGTTTAAACTTGATAGAGTCGGATACAGTTATATTACATGTCATGCTTTTCCGGTTATTACCCGTCCCCTCGTGTGTTATGTAGGTTTTTCTGCATGTAAACGGTCTGCAGAGTCACACACCCTCAAAGTACACCCTGTAGCGAGTAAAACAAAGAAAAGACCCGTCTATGCTGCCCCAGAACGCCTCGTTGGAGATTTTTCTTTTTCCATTTTTTTCTTCCTGAGTATGGTGACGTAACCATGCCCAGGTCCAAATGGACCAATCCATGGAGCTCCTCACACACATACACACACTCACTAAGCCTTATCTTTTCTCAGCTGCTCTACTCCGCGGAGTTTCGCCGGCAAACACACTCACTCAGCCTTATCTTTTCTGAGCCAGGAGCTCCAACAAGCCGTTTAGGACAGAGAGTGAATACACATACTACTGTATACAGAGATGCTGTATGAGAAACCAATGTGATTTTGGAACATTGAACAATGTAAATCTATTCTAGTAGACCTCAACAATGGAATTATGAGCAGTAGAAATGGCCATGTCATGGGACCTGTGATTACCTTTTACCCCTGATCCTAAATAAGTGAAACCTTTAGTGCATGGCTGGACACATTGCTGTTGTTACCTCTAACTTCCCATCAATACTGCATGGTGCACACAACACACTGAAATATGGCATCTTCATTTTTCATATTTTGCTCTCAGGGACACAGAAACCAACCTCTCGCCCTGCTGGAGTACGACCTGGCCCGTGGTGTTCTGTATGTTAAAAAACAGTTGGGTATTTCATGAAACAATACATTTATGTAGGAATCTTCATTGACTCGGGAGTAAAGGTAAATGTATCTCTTGCAGTTACATTAGGAAAAGACATTATCAGATTACTGTTACATTTAAAAAATGTGGAGATTACTAGTAGGATTACAATTCTTACAATATATTAGAAAGCATATGCTGTGGAGGCTCTTAATACATATACACAGTAGTTAACTGAAAAGAGTGTATTGTGATTCTTGTAAAAGGAACATATTTGTTCTGTGTAAGCTGTCCTGCTGAGTACATTTAAGATAACAAAGAATCATCTTATAGACATTTTCTCTCTTTTATTTATGTGCATTGCATTTGATATTGAGGCAATCCAAAAGTAACGGAAAGTAATAAGGTTACACAACCTCTATATTGTGATATAATAAGGTGACTGATTACTTTCTTTTAACACGTAACTAGTAATTGTAACTGAATATCATTTTTTAATTATAAAAAAGTAAACCCTGTTCATTCACCATGAAAGAGTAATGTATTGCAGTGGATAAATAAATATATTTTTGTATGCACGTACATAAAACATACATAGCAAGCAGCATGAAGCAGCTCGAATTCTACGTAATAGATATATGTCTTACATTGTATCATTTTTAAGAGCCTCAAACCTTTTTTCAAAAGTTTGACAGGTGGGTTTTAAAGTGGTCCTACTTTTAGATGTATTTTTCCGTCTAATATAATATATGTTTAAAGCTGTTTACACACCAAACAAATGCCTACATTCTTCATTTGTTCAGCCTTGTCACAAAATGTTTTGGTATTGTCAAAGTAAATTACATGTTTTGAGTGACCACATGAGAAGCTTATATAAGACTGGCAAAAACACAAGAGCTGTGGGATCACTTTCACTACAATTGATAAACGTGCCAACAAATGATTTTCACATTTCACTATGTGTCCAGATATCTGACATATAAAGAGCCAAACACATTCCTGCAGCCTGCAACAAATCAATGAAGCCAAAGCCTCAGTGAATCCACACAAATGAGAGGACAGGCTAAGTGCAAATGTATGGCTCTATTCATGAAAACAAAGATATTTGTAGGTAAGTAGGCAGGCCAATAGTCCTCTGCAGTGTCACAGTTTCTATGCACTGAATAATGTATTGACTCATTTGTGTGGAGGAGCGCCACAGTAAGCCAGGCGATCAATGGCACAGCAGCAGAGCCAGATAAGCTTTTGTAGGAGAGCCAGTTTTCTTTTTTAGTGCCACAGTATTGTCTGTCGTGGCCATATACAGTCTGAGGTCGCAGAATTAGAAAAATACTGATGATTCTTTCAGAATTCATGTCCTGGTTGAAGGTTGATGTACAGACAGGTGTCTTATGTCTAACAAAATGAGAGCAACATGTTTGTGATTCGACCACTAACTGCTTAAAATCAAACTAAAGTGGTAAGAAAGTGAAACAAATCTGCTTTTACCACAATAGCATTAATGAAAGAGGCCTGTTCTTGAAGAAAAAAACAACCTTTTCATCTAAATCAATAAACCTGGCAGTCAGATAATTACACAGCAGTGATCATTGTTCCCAATTTTCATTCAAATCGACATCCAGCAACAACATCAAACACGACCTCTTCACTCCTCAGCCTTCAACACAAACATCTGGCCCATTTAGGTGGATTTAGTGAGACCACTTCACCTCCAGCCTCACCCTCTACCCCCTATGGTCCTCCCCAATACACTCATGAACAGTAGAGGGCATTGGACCCAGCACCTCGTCGCCTCCTCACAGGACCCCGGCCCTCCACCTGACCTTGGCAGTGGTCCAGAGCAGCATCACATGAGGCCCCAGGAGGGGGGCAAGGAGGTCGGGGTACATGATGAAGGTCAGGGACGTACTGCAGAGGCTTCACTGCATGCTGAAGAGAGGTTTCTTTTCTCTCTTTCTATCTGTGACCTCTAGGGAAACATCCCGCTGACACTGACAAATCAAACATTTTGTATTCAAATCTCCATCCTGAACAGAGAGTAGGAATTGTTGCCATGGAATTTGGGCTACAGGGTCCAACGATTTAAAAAGTTTCGATTAAAGCACTTTTGTGTGCAGCAGTTACACAAAACAAAGAGTTTAATAACAGATCAAATGTAAGTGAAAGGGTCTTTAAATATTGTCCTCAGTGAATAAAGCTTTATGTTCTTGTTTCTTGTCTTAAAGGGGCCCTATAATGCTCATTTTCAGGTTCATATTTGTATTCTGTGCCTCTACTGTGACATGTCTCCATGCTTTAATGTTCTCATACTGCCTGTGCTGCAGCACCTCTTTTCACCCTCTGTCTGAAACCAGAGCCCAGTCTGCTCTGATTGGTTAGCTGGCTGCCCCAGTCTTGATTTGCCAACTGCTTAGAGATGCCCCACCCCTTAGCCAATCACATGCAATGTGTTGGAGCGCTAGCCAATAGAAGTGTGATTGTAACGTGATGTCACGATGTTAGGGAAGTAAACAAAGGAGTCCAATCTAGGCGTTTAAGGCAGGGGTGTCTCCTGGAGGAGACTTTGGGATTTTAACCTTTGCGGATCATATATATACGATATATACACATAAACCTGTATAACAGACTCCAGGAAAGGGAAAACCCCAAAGAGCATAAAAGGGCCCCTTTAAATATTTGTCCTTGCTGATACTGAAAATGGAGCTGCTTGATCTGTCAATAAAGTTTTATTTTACCGTTTCTTCAACCCTTGAATATGATTTATGGACCTGAGATATCTTCCCAAAATGTGATGTGACATTGAGTGCTGTTGATTCCCTGTACATGCTTGTAGCTGGCTGCAATAACAGTGTGACACTTTGTTTTGGCGGCTGAAGACATTTAGATCTTAAAGCAGGACCACCAGCACTTTCATCTGGCAATAGAATCCTGTTGTCTTGAAACACTGAGTAGGCGGAGGCAGAAAAAGAAAAGTCAATTTATAAGGAAGACGGAGTCTAATGTGGAATCGACCAGAGGCTCTTTTAAATGACTACTGGCCGCTCATTGATCAAGCTCTCCAAGAGGGAACAAAGACCGCTTTGAGGGACGAACCCTGGGCCCCCGCATCTACTTCAGAAAGCAGTAATCAAGCGTCTGACTCATGTCTGCTCTTGGTTTAAAAGACAACAAATAAAATAAAATTCAAGGTCATCAATGGTGTTGTAAATATGAATCTTTGTATGATATCATTTACGTCGATGATAAATAGGATAATCTACAAGCAAATATTCAATACATAAAACAACCTATGCCTTTTATTGTTTTTATATAATTGTACTTCCAGTTCTATGTTTTTTGAATGTTTGTAGGGATGCTAGCAGCGTAGCTCCAGAGATGGAGATATTTATCAGGCTAAAATGTCTCTGCAACTATTGGATAGATCTTCATGAAACGTGCACACAAAGTTACAGAGGGTGAATCCTATCTTTTACTCTAAGAAAAGCGCATTTAAAGATTAGCAAATTTTAGCACGCTAATCTAAGATGTTAAACATCAGAGGTAGACAAAGAACTCAGATTTTTTACGTGAGTAAAAGTAATACTGCATATTAAGAATCCTATGTTACAAGTTAAGTTCCTGCATTCAACATTTAAATTAAGTAAAGGTTTAGTGTTATCATTAGCAACAGTCACAATGTATGTACCAAAGGTTACGCTGACCATAACCGGCTTATTTCAGAACATTATATGTTGTATAATTGTATTATAATCAATGATGCAATAAGGAAGAGCTTATTTATTTATATATCTTCTGCAGGGTAGCTTGTGAATTTTATTTAGGGATCAATCAAGTTTATCCTGAACCTCTAATAATACAAATCATTATTTATTGTTTGTATTTCATATTTGTATTTAATCGTAACTCAAGCTGTCAGATAAATGTAGTCAAAAGTCAAATTTGCCATTGAATAAGAGTTGAGTATAGATAGCAGGAAATGTACAGTAAATACTCAATTCAAGTATAAATACCTTAGTGCAGTGAAAGTACAGGCCTTGTACAACTGATATCATGATAGTGATAATATGTATGTGTTGTGTGTACAGGTTTTTCTAAAACCCCTAAAAGGACTTTCAATCAATATTCTTTAAATAAGTTTGCACAGGAAAATAACCTGCTAACTTTGAATTATTCCGTTATTTCCATCCCATTATGATCAGAAACACATATACAGACAATGGAGAATTTGTACTGGTATTTCGCACCTGTTTGAGGTGATTTCATAGATTAGTCATTCCATAAACATCACATGTCATAATATAAAGGAATTTGAAGATGTGTGCTCTTTCACAAACACCAAATAGCCCTGACTTCATACATCTCCTTTTAGTGTGTCAACAACTCGTACTAAAACACAAAAAGGTCAAATCTGCTAAAGAAGCATAATGGATTACCGAACGGCACAAAAGTGACAGCTGCCACATTTGAATGTATATTCTCTGGTGTGTCGGCGGTGTGTCTCGTTTGCAATACATTACAGAGTTCAGCGTCAGCCCTCCCTGAGAAAAACACGCTGCTTGCTACAGTACATTATGAAAGGTTGCAAATAGGCTAATTTGCAGCTTTGACAGCACCAGCCTCAGCAAAGGCGGGCAGTAATAGGTTCTGAGGTGCCGCTTCAGCGACTGCTGTGATGGGAATGCTGTGGCTGAAAGTAGGCATAGGTCAGGTTTCCCTGGAAACTCTGACAAATTAAAAACAGAAAACCTTTGACATTTATCATGCTTGGAGTCTGCAAAGGTCATTGCCTGCACTCGCTGCTTTCGTTTTCCTTCCCCGTCCCCTCTGGACATGTTTTCTGTGATTGCAGGAGCAGGGGGAATCAGGAGCTGTGATTTCTACATTTCTCATTCTAGAAGCAGATATATGGATACACCGGAAATGTAAACTTATGGAGTCTATCTGCTGCTCCGCTCCTTTTTCCTCTTATTTATTCTCCACATCAGTGATAGGCTGGTTGTTAATGAGCCTATCATGATGATTAGTTATCACATCAGTTTCATCAGGATGCTATTTCGAAGTAAACTGCTGTTGTGTAAAAAACAACCATGTGTATGTAATAACCTCTCAATACATCATTCCACCCCATACACACTGGAAACTTGTAATCCCGCTGGACCATGACTGTCTCATTTAAATGTTAATATAATTCCCGTCTCTCATAATTTAATGTGCTCCCTGACACTTCCCCGTTCATCTCCCTAATGCTATTTTATGTGACAAGCCAATTTACTGCCAGAGTTGACCAAATTGCTTTAGCATTGTAACGCTAACACCATAATAAATCCTTGACATACTGTTCCTTCTCAGGTAATGAAAGAAGAATAATAGAAATGTATACACGTTCACGGTGAGATCTATATTTTCATTGATTTTCTCTGGCGTTACACACAGAGAGATTGTGCTTTTAATTCAGATACGATACAGCAGGAGAAACATTACATCTGAGGAATGTGACAGAGATTGGCCTTTCTGCCCTCTCGTTCTCCGAGGTGGAATAAGCGGGGCTGAAAGCAGTGTGAGAGATGACACAGGCGGCGGTGGGAAGACGAATCAGACAGATTATAGCTCTGAAGGGAGGGAAGAAAGACAGCGGGGCCAAGCTTAATGCTGCTCGGTGTCATTTTGTGTGACCTTTCTGGGAATTATGAGTGTGCATGACCCAGAGCATGTCTGCCTGTCACTGAGACAGTCTGGGGCTTCTGCTCTGTCCCCCCCCTCCCCTCATTCTGGCCAAACTCAGCCTCCCGATGCCCGGCACCTTCCATTTGACCTGATCACGGCCAATAACTCTGATAATCCCTCAGTTCTCATTAGCTGCCTCGCACAACTTGAACTGAAATTTGAATTCTACGGGCTCCCTCCGTATCTGCGAGGTAGACCTTTGATAATATGTCCGCACGTCTTAGCAGAGAAAACCTGGGATTAGTCGACTCTTGGGAGAAAAGCAGCATCAGAAGTTGATCACCATTTAGGTGGGGGAATATGAATGTGGATTCACTCAAGATACTGGCAGTCGAAGCTTGAAATCCCGTGATTAGGACGTGTAATCCTATGTTAATTGTAGGATTGCTGCATATATTTTTAAATGGAGATCAGTCACTGGAAGACAAATATTATTTCAAAGCTGGTATATTAAATTCAAGGAGAATAAGCCTGATGATCTTCTACATTTTAACAATAAATCAGGTGAAAAGAACGTAACTAAGAATGTATCCATCGTATTATTTATTTTCTATAATATTTTCAACATCCCATTCCTGTTAAGGCACTCAGCCTCAAGGCTAATGGTTCTGTTCAACTTTATAACATATATATGTATTCTCTGTCTAAGCAACAAGGTTTCAGAAGGGCTGTTGTAAAGCATAACATATTTCTACAAATTCACCTTAACAACAATAGAACTAAAAACATCCACATACATAAAGACTAGCACAGTGTATTAAAGTGCATTTAGAAAGTGCATGTCTCAACGTTACTCATACTGGATTAAATGGTGGGGACAATTTTCTGCTGCAGACTACTTATTTAATGCTATAGCACAGTATGCATTTACCGCAGCATGACATTATGCGTCTCATCGACTTGAAACTGAAATTCAGCCAAATGCCAGACACTGCAACAGTGTGTCTCAATAATATTCTTATCTTTTTAAACATTTTTGTGGGCCAACTCTAACCACTGAGCTATACAGCGGCTCAATGATATGCTATTAATAGTATTTTAAAACAATGGCGGTCAATGACACAAAGGAACATCTATATTCAGCTACCAAGAGCGCACTTCAATGTGCGATTAATTAACTGTTGGTTTCGGTATTTTATTTGGAATTTCTTGACAATAAGATAAATACATTCATTGCTTTAATCCTACTTAAAAGCAATATTTAACTCTTTAGAAATAGAGTTACAAGATATTAAACTTCACTTACAGAAAAGTGTATTCAGTGCTTCTACTGTGTTATGTTTCAATGCTTTCATGTTCAAAAAGCTCTTTATTTTTCTCTTACTGCCCGTGCTGCAGCACCTCTTTTCACCCTCTGTCTGAAACCAGAGCCCAGTCTGCTCTGATTGGTTAGCTGGCCGGCTCTGTTATGATTTGTCAACCGTATAATAGAGACATTATTATAATAAATATATGTCTCACTGAGCAGGGCTACAACAAAACCGGCTTGAACTGCAGCCAACATGTCCGCAGGAAGCCACTTGCAAAACTAAAATCACTCAGCTTGCAAGGAACGAGGTGCAATTACTTCAAGGTCCTAATTAAAATAAATTAAGCGAAAAGCGAGAGTGGGATAAAGACACAGAGGGAGAGACAAAAGGAAGCGGTTTAATAAAGTTCAATTTTAATTCTTCTTGAAATGATGTCTGAATAGGTGCTTCAATCCCAAAGAAAAAAAATCTTTGAAGAGGACCAACATAAATCACTTTCTCTTCCCCTCAACATGTTTCTCCCTGAAGAGGAGTTTCATATATTCATGACAGCCGCACCGTGTTTATGTTTTCTCCTCTCTTCACATCCCGGTCTATATTTGATGTCCTGCACAATCCAGCCTTTGGACAGAGAGTGTTTTGAGAGACAGATGAGAGGAAATGATTCATTCATCAGGCGAGGTCTCAACTACAAATCCCAGCTGACCTGCTGATCAGATGGGTGATATTGCAGAATTTCCTCGGGGCGGGTGTCGGGCGGTGCTTGTTAGAGCTTTCAGCGAGGCATGGTGCAGGGTGTGCAGGTCATCATCTCTCTCCGGTGACTCTTTGTGACAGCAAACACAAGCTAGCCTCACCTCAGAGTATATGTGCACATCGCACCACCTAATTCAAACGCCAAAGCAGATAAAGAAGTGCGGGGATGATTTTGTGATATGAGGGCTGGACAGGCCTGTCAGAGCAGTAATTATTTTACAAAGAGAAGATATGGATTTGGCCTCAGGTGTGTGTTTTCTTGTTTCTGAGGACATTCTGCGGGTAAATGTGTCACAGCAGAACTTTGCCGAGGCAGGTATATACTCATCAAAACTTTTGTGATTGCTTTGGGCCGGCAATTTCAAGACGAAGCGCGGAGGAAGATGACTGAGTGCAGCTGACGTGGTGCTGAAATTGACATACAAA
Source organism: Pseudochaenichthys georgianus (assembly GCF_902827115.2). NCBI lineage: Eukaryota > Metazoa > Chordata > Actinopteri > Perciformes > Channichthyidae > Pseudochaenichthys > Pseudochaenichthys georgianus. Next base: position 30,859,632 of record NC_047507.1, on the reverse strand, counting down.
GACGTGTGTGTGTGTTTGCTTTCTCTATCTGTAGGTTTGACAGAAAGTACAATATATTAGATGGAAAATAATTATTCTGGGGTGTTTATATCAACACAGTGTCGATCAGAGGGATTTTATCTTGAATTCATGGCAAAGTGGCCACATCACAGTAGTAAGCTGCATTTTTAAACAAAAGGTAAAAGGTAGATGAATATGATGAAATGTTTTCTCATTACTTCCTGCCACCTGCAGAATAAGATTCATGATGTGTATGAAAAAGGCTTTTTTTGCTTTGTACTTTCCATAATATGTGATGCATTTTGTGTGGTAATTAAAATACCATTTGTCTAACTTGATGGCTTCATCACATCGTTGCTTTTCATTGTTATTATGATTAAGCGAGTCATATTCATTAGACCACATTTCATCTCTGTTTCCATTCAGGACTGAATATGTGTTTATAGTAACTGTCAGTGATGTGTTTAGATGACTTGTTGAGAGTTGAAACCCAATTGAAAATACAAATAAAGTCCTTCTTTTAAATAATTGTTAGTATTTATTTGCGAAATGCACTCAAAGTATCGATCAAAGGTACTCATTACGCAGACAGGATGGCCCCTTTTCATAGTGACATATTATCCTATATTATAGTGTTTGATTATTATCACTTGTGCACTAAGATGTACGCAGTAGGTTTACCTTCTACTCTGTTAACATACTGCTGGGTAGTTTAACATGTTTTAAATCTTTATTGGCAAAGTTTCTAGCAACTATAGACAAATATATGATTTGAGCTAAATACTAATGCTACGGCAACATGTTCATATGTTGATCAGTTATAATATGTATTTGAAATGTAATGTGTTAGCATGCTAACATTTGCTGCTTATCACCAAACACATAGTACAGCAGAGTCTAATGGGAACATCATTTTGCAGGTAGGCCTATACGGTGAACAACTTCTGGGCAACTTGGAATGTTGAAAAATAAGTCAACACCTTTCATTCCTAATAGTCCAGCAGAGTCCTCAACAAAGGCTTTAGTTTTCGAGATACCCCTACCCGAGGTAGAACAAATGACAACAATGATTTTTCTTATCTTTAGGGTCTCCCATTAATGAAATTGATTGTTGTCAAATTTTATTTTGTGGGAAAAAATGTTTTTTGGGTTGTTCTTTAGAACTATCCCAATCCCTGAAAAAGAGCCAAATTAGACCAGGCCGAATACGGGAAAGGTGACAAAAAAGCCCATAACTTGAGAATTACAACTCTTTTCCTCTTCAGATTTGCTGAGGTATGAACCAGGTGGCTGTCCTACACCACCAAATAGTCAGACAATTATTTAACTAAGAAAATACTGAATTATAGTCCTGTAAACTTAGCTTTAGTTTAGACGGAAAGTGTACTTTTGGTGATAGGAACATAGGACTCAATCACTTTTCTCTCATTTATCAGAAACACAGAAATCCCTAAAAAATATACCATTACTGAATTGTCTAGGGTGCTATTGAACACTAACCAGTAGTTGTATGGAAATATCTGGTACAGTTCTATTGCAAATGAGATTTCTTTAGACATAGGCCTACCTCTTCTCGGAGACAGTCAAACTCCGAGTGGGGGAGAAGTGGCACAATAGCCTATAAGTTAAGAATGCTCACTCTGATGGTCATTATATCTGGAGAGGGAAATACCAGGTGGCTGAACTACATCACCAAATAGTCAGAATAAGAGTAACCCAATACAATCAAGTGTATTAGTTCTAAATTGCAAGCCTCTAAAAAACATAGGTGTAAATAGTACAGGTTTTATTGAAACTGGAACCTTAATTCAAAGTATAGTGTACAATTCATCAAATAATTATGAGAGAGGTCAAGTATATAGATACTAGAATATAATGTTAAATGTCAGGTTCCTCAGAAACGGTAGGGGACACATTTTGACATTCTTCACAGCAGGTGCAGAACTCCGTACAGGGAAGGCCAACAGAGAGGCACTGGCACTTTCCACTCTCTCCACACTTTGCATCTTTGCAATACAAGTGAGTAATGTCTCACTTCTGTAGGTGCTGGGGGTTTTGTAAATAGCACTGGTTGAATGGCCTCATCTCTGACAATCCACCCCTTGCCAACAGGACTCCATAACAAGGGTTTGGGTTCGGGCTGTGACACCATATCGCTGTCTGAAACATTGCTCTTTACATGTTGTTGAAATGCATCCTCTGTTGGCGGCAGATTTTCCGAGGCTGCATCTGTTGTTGATGCAAATGAACCTCAGTTCATCCAAGTTTGTGCACATCAGTCCAATTTCCTTTTTTCCATATAGCAGAAGCGCAAATTCTCTTTTTACTGGCAAAGACTCTTCCAAGCTGGCAGAGTCCAAAATGGGCCAGATCTTTGAGCTCGCTGAGATGGGTCTTGAGTTTGGTGAATGCTGTTGTCTTTCCTATTCTGTACAAACTACTTGTTGAGCCACAGCCAGTGAGTGCATGACATGCTGGTAGACAGTTAGACATGTCTTTTCCAATTTTCTCACATATGATGTTGATGGGGACATATCTCTCTCTCATTCCATGGCCTGCATGCATGCACACTAGAGACGAACCAAACATGTATTTGCTTGCATAATATATGAGCAGTACTTCCACACCTGTGTCATCAGACCCAGTGGCGGCTGGTGGAAAATATTTTTGGTGGGGGTATGGAAATAGGGACCAAACCATACTAGGGTGGTCTGGGGGGATTGTCCCCGGAAGACATTTTTGAGAAATGACATCTTAAATTATGACTTCTGGTGATGTTAGAGGGGGGGGGGGGGACAAATTGAGGCTTAAAAATATGAGATAATCCACAATCTTCAGTGTGGTTAGCTATGAATCTTCCAAAACTGTGCAACAGTACAGAACACTGGTGCTTTGGGAACAGTCAAATGATTTAATTCCCATTTAAAATCAGGAGACTAAATACAAACTGTGTGTGCGTGAGTGTGTGTGTGTGTGTGTGTGTGTGTGTGTGTGTGTGTGTGTGTGTGTGTGTGTGTGTCTGTCATACTTGCCAACCCTCCCGATTTTCGCGGGAGACTCCCGATTTCATTGCCCTCTCCCGGTTTCCTCCCGGGGTCATATTTCTCCCGCATTTCTGACTTTAATACAGCTACACCATTGTTTGGTTTTCATGGTAGCGCGTCTCTTTAGCAGCGCACGCAACTCAAAGTTAGGGCGAGGAAGATGAAAACTGAAGAAGAATCGACAACTCCACCCTCTGCTCACTCCTTTCCTGTAAAATACAGGTCCAGCCCACACATATGCTCCATGGTGCTACAGGCATTGCCCTTACAACTACAATAAGCATGTAAACCGGAGTCTCCACCTGCAGACGCAGCCATCCTCGAGAACTATTGTAGCGTCACATTGGATACGAGTCCAAACAACTCACAGACACACAGGCCAGGGCGCTGACACGGCGCCCTATGAGCATCAGATCTGACGACGCTGATTGGCTGAAATTATGTTTCGGCTGCATAGTTTACAGATAGCAACAGTCAGCTTGTTGGCTGCTGCTGCTCTGGCTGAAGGCTCCTTCCTACCGCCCGGACGAGAGAGTGTAATGATACACGCTGCGGCCAGCCAGGAAACATGTGACTTATCAGTAACTTTAGATATCGTAAAACTATTTTAAACGAGATTTTATTGTAGATTATACATTTTACTGATACCAACTATATAATATTTACCTTGTTCATTAAAAATAAAAAAAATATATATATATTTTTTTAGCGAGGACGTTTTTTCTTTTTCTCTCACAGAGGAGGAAAAGATTAAAGAATATTAACACACCAGTTAATATTCTTTAAGAAAAAATCTACACCGTCCTTTTTTCTCCGGATTAAGGACAGGTTGGAAGAATTTTTTTTCTCGACAACGTACCTGTTACGAGCGGGTCCTCTCCACGCCACGCGGCGAACAAGATGGACGTCTCTCTCCCTCACACCAGAGGAGTCAGGGACTCGGAGGCTCGGCTCTGCGGCTGCAGGTTGAAAATATCAGGCACAGACTCACACCAGGTCTGCTCGTCCTGCCTCGGGCTGGAACACGCCCAGGAGGCTATTGACAACCCCGGCTCATGCGGGCATTGTGCCCGCTTCACCGTAAAGAGCCTCCGCCGACGGTTAGCACGCCAAGCTAGCTTGTCGGGACAGGACCCCCTCATGTCCGCTGATTTGCCGGCTGGCAATCAAGACGCGGGGGCGTCCGCCGCAGAGATTGAGCCCCGCACTGTGTCGGTCTGGGGCTCATCAACAGCGGCAGCCGCGGAACCGGAGTCCCGTGCTGTGTCAGGCTGGGACCCGGTGGCGGCAAGAGACGCGAGAACGGAGCCCCACGCTTTACCAAGCTGGGGCTCCCGGCTGCACTTCACCATGGTTTCGCCCGCGGAGGATGTCCTGGAATTGGATTACATGGAGGACGAAGAGGATGCCTCTGAGTTTCTCCTGTCTGATTCGGATGAGCAAGAAGACGATATCTTCGTGTCATCGGCTCAGGCTGCAAAGCCGGGAGCGATGGCTGCTCTCCCGGGCGATAGCACACCAGCTTCGCCCTGTCTGAGCATGGACCTGCAGGCCGTGTGTCAGCATGCCGCGTCCAGACTAGACATCCTGTGGCCCGAAATGGCCAAGGAGACCTCCAGGTCCCGTCACCAAGCAGGAACCCCACGCTGCCAGCGAAGGCGGACCGATTCCAGTCGACCATGACTGAACGGTCCTACAGAGCCGCAGCGTTGTCCGCCAGGGCTTTGAACGTTTCCTCGCTGCTAACTGCATACCAAGCGGAGCTCTGCGAGGATCTGTCAAGCAATCCTGGACCGGCCGTTCTGGACGAGATGGCCGCGATCACAGACATTTGTCTCCGTGTTCAACGCTGCGCCGTCCAGGCCACGGGCAAGGCAATGGGGATCATGGTGGTGCAGGAAAGAGCTAGATGGCTCAACCTCACCAACCTCCCAGACCGGGAAAAGGAGGATGTGCTAGACATGCCCATCATTCCCGAGGGGATTTTTTCGGCTCCGCTCTCGCCTCCATGCAGAGGAGATGCGGGTCGAAAAAGAAGGAGGATGAGGCCCTCCCCTCTGTCTCCTGTTATGGAAATCTGGCTCCCAAACACGGCTCTGGAGAGTACAAGTCAAATGATAAAACAAATAAATGGTGAATCAAGCAAAGCTGTCTTTTGGTTATTTATTTGAAGCTTCAAATACACGACATAATAATATATTGTCACCGGTCGGGCAGAGTATGGAAAGTCTGCCCGAGAGTGCGCAGAACAATGGAAAAGCAAAGGTTATATAGAAAAAGGAGTGGGAAAGAGAACAATCTGGGTTCACACAGTCAGATTGTTGATGAGACACCGTTTGGCCTTGCAGATAGCATGACGGAACTTTGTGTGACTGTGTATGAGTCTCCCAGTCTGCTGAAACAGCTGTGGCCTTGCAGAGACTGGGAAACTCATAAGAGAATATAATAGAATAATAATGGTAAAAGCACAACAAGAGGAAATAAGAAGCATTTGGTTTAAACATATGAAAGACATAATAAGGATAATAATAAGAATGATAATAATGAAATTTTCCACTACACTCCCTCGAAGGGTCCAGCCGCTGCCTTCACAGCGGCAGTCCTTCGCCCCAGCTGCCTCGAACCCTGCTCGGTTCAAAGTACCAAAACAGCAGAGGTCGCAGCCCGCCCCGAGTCCCCAGCCCAGGCAGGAGACGAGGGCGAGTTGGCCTAGAAAATCTCCGGTTCCGGCTGCAGCCCAGGCGCAGCCAACCCAGAATTTCGGCCAGCAGTCGAGGAAGAAGAAGCGGGCGGCCTGACAGCCCCTCCTTCTCCCCTCTGTGACAGAGCTGGACGGTTCCCCAGCTCTAGATGTGTTCCCGCTGCCTCGAGAGATGCCTCAACGCCATCCTCAAGTCCGCAAAAACACATGTCACAATATTGTTGTTGTTTCTCACATAAACCACTTTCCGCTGACGCATCCAGGCTTCAGGCCAAGGGCGCAGCTCAAAAAAAATAAATGAAAAGAAAAACAATAAAAACAATAAACAGTCCATCAACTGTTCCCCTTCTGAGAGCAGCTACGGCCTCTCTCAAAAGGCGGATAATAGACGGGTCTGTGAAGGCACCACCGTCACGCGCATGCGCAGTGTCGGTGGGGATTGTCGAAATGGGGTACCACCGTGTTCAGACACTAGAGGGCCCCATAACACAACAAATAGAGACTCAGAGGGGAAGAGATGTGACATCTCCGCTGGCTCTAAGGAGCACACAGTGGAAGATGCTCACAACATCTACTTGGGTTTTCAAGACAGTAACACGGGGCTACAGACTCCAATTCGCTGTCACCCCCCCTCGCTTCTCGGGCATTCTGTATTCACAAGCCCGGGGAGAGTCAGCCCATATTCTAGAGAGAGAGATCCTCTCACTTCTAGAAAAGAGGGCTATATCTATTGTACCCGCCGAGCAGAGTCAGAGCGGCTTTTATTCCAAGTACTTCCTCGTTCCCAAACGGGGAGGGAACGGGATTCGGCCAATACTGGATTTGAGGGTTCTGAACAAATATCTAAAAAGATATAAGTTCAGAATGCTCACTCACACATCTCTGCTGCGTCTCGTGCGACAAGATGACTGGTTTACATCAGTCGACCTGAGATATGTATTTTCACATCCCAGTATATTACCCACAGGAAATATCTGAGGTTCACATTTCAGGGGATCTGTTACGAATACAGAGTACTTCCCTTCGGTCTGTCTATCAGTCCAAGGGTGTTTGTACGATGTACGGAAGCCAGCGATAGCCCCGTTAAGACAACAGGGTATTCGCCTGGCGACCTACCTAGACGATTGGCTGCTCCTCGCACAGTCGGAGCAGGAGGCTATTACACAGACAAATGTCCTCGTAAAGCACCTGCTCAACCTGGGTTTCATAATAAACACAGAGAAGAGCATGTTGTGCCCCGCGCAGACTATACTCTTCCTGGGTTTACACCTGAACTCGGTGCCCTTTACAGCCCGCCTGTCAGCGGAAAGAGTGAAAGCTTTCAGAGCTTGTCTCGCTCAATTCCAGCTGCGCAAACATGTTCTCTTCAGATCATGCCTGCGGTTACTGGGGCTCATGGCGTCAGCCATCCTGGTCGTACGACTAGGACGCTTACACATGAGGGAGTTTCAGCGCTGGGTAGCCGCTCTAAAACTAAACCCCGCGCGTCATGGCGCGCGAAGAGTAATGGTTACTGTGAAATGCGTAACGGCACTGCGCCACTGGCTGCACCCGACTTTTCTAGTACGGGGCGTGCCTATGGGTGCTGTCCTTTCACGAAGGTGGTCACCACGGACGCATGTGTGACAGGCTGGGGAGGTATTTACGAAGGTTGTCCGGTGAGGGGTCTCCAGCGGGCGCACATAAATTACCTGGAGCTTTTAGCGGTGTTCCTCACCCTAAAACGCTTTCTGCCTTTTCTCAGAGGACATCATGTCCTCGTGAGGACAGACAACACGACCACAATATCGTATATAAACCGCCAAGGGGGTTTGCGTTCTCTCCAGTTACACATGCTGGCACGCAAACTGATCTTATGGAGCAGCAGACGTCTCCTCTCTCTGAGAGCGACGCACGTACCAGGAGTGATGAACCTCGGGGCGGATCTACTGTCCAGAGGTACACCACTTTATGCAGACTGGACTCTACATCCAAGGATTGTGAGTCAGCTGTGGGTGCGTTACGGCAGAGCCGCGGTAGATCTGTTCGCATCAAAAGAAAATGCTCAATGTCAGCTGTTCTTTTCAATGCGCGATTTAAACGCACCGTTAGGCGTGGACGCGCTCGCGCACGTTTGGCCTCCGGGCCTTCTGTACGCGTTCCCACCCCTGGCTCTGATACCCCCAACTCTGGCCAGAGTGAGGGAACAACGCCACACACTTATCCTGATAGCTCCACACTGGCCCGCAATGTACTGGCTGGCGGAGATATATCAGCTGCTGTGCGGGCAGCCATGGCAGCTCCCGCTACGCAGGGACATACTGTCTCAGGCGGGGGGGGCGATCTTTCACCCACACCCAGAGCGCTTGGCACTATGGGCCTGGCCCGTGAGTGGTACAATCTGAATACAGTGGGGCTCCCTCAGAAGGTGATAAACACTATTCAGAGTGCGAGAGCTTCCTCTACCAGGTCTCTCTATGACTGTAAGTGGAGGGTGTTTGAGGAGTGGTGCCTTCAAGAAGGACACATCTCTTTTCAATGTCCTGTCGGGGTGATTTTATCATTTCTACAGGACTTGATTGATAAACACAGAGCTTTCTCCACGATCAAGGTGTACCTGGCTGCTATTGCTGCATGCCATGTGGGCTTTGAGGGTAAGACGGCTAGCCAACATCCTTTGGTCTGCCGTTTTACGAAAGGGGCTCGCAGGCTCCTCCCTGTCTCCAGGTCGCTGGTGCCCTTATGGGACCTGGCAGTGGTTTTAGATGGGCTCACTCGACCTCCATTTGAACCCCTGGAAGAAGCTGACATGAAGCACTTGTCACTCAAGACAGTGCTGTTACTGGCCCTGGCATCCGCCAAGCGAGTCAGTGACATTCATGCGCTATCTGTACATCCTTCATGCACTCAGTTCGCCCCAGGACAAACAAGAGTGTTGTTGAAGCCCAACCCTGCCTTTATACCTAAGGTGGTTGGTTCATGTACCCCAATTGACATTGAGGCATTTCCTCCGCCGCTGTGTTCCTCCGGGGAGCAGCAGCAGGATTTGCTGTGTCCAGTCCGTGCTTTACGCACCTATGTGGACAGATCAAAAGAGTTTCGTCATACTGACCAACTCTTTGTGTCCTGGGCTAACCCTCAGAAGGGCAAGCCCGTTACTAAGCAACGGCTCTCCCACTGGATTGTGGAGGCAATTGCTTTGGCCTATACGAGTCAGGGTTTGCAGGCACCTTCGGGTCTGCGGGCTCATTCGACTCGTGGTCTGGCTACATCCTGGGCTTTGTTCAAGGGTGTTTCCATCCAAGACATTTGTGCAGCAGCGAGCTGGTCCTCGCCGCTCACTTTTGTCCGCTTTTACAGGCTAGACGTCTCTGCTCCTAGTGTGGCCCGAGCAGTGCTGGGCACCTTGTTGAGTCAGAGCTCTACCTGTTAAGTTCTGGTTGGTTTGGTGAATTTCGAGATAAGCTCGTCTGGCAATACGGGAGCTACAATATCCCATAGTGAGACATCGAACGGAGTGTTATGAATGAGAACTATAGGTTACTTACGTAACCCCAGTCTCAGAGTAACATGTAGTGAGATGTTGCTATGGTGAAGCGAGAAGAGGTGCTTATTTTGAATGATGCATGCGACGTAGCGCAAGCTACTTATAGGGGGTGGATTCCCTGATGCTGACGTCAAGATCACCAGCCAATCAGGATTGGAGTAATGAGATTGATGCTTCTGTTTGCTCCGCGATGAGGCGCATCCCATAGTGAGACATCTCACTTCATGTTACTCTGAGAACTGGGGTTACGTAAGTAACCTATAGTTTTGTTGCATTCAAGCCTTTATCTCCTCAATGCAGGTGTTAAAGGATGTTGATGGGAACGGGGATGATGATGGTGACAGTGAGGATGCAGGTGGGATAGGGTCTGTCTTTATATATAGCTACGTGTCATCAGCGTAGCAATGGAATGATATTCCATGCTGGCTGATGACACGGCCAAGGGGCAGAGTGTACAGGGTGAACAGAGTGGGCCTGTTTAGTTGGAGATGGTCCTGAAGCTGAGCGGCAACTACATGTCTAACTGTCTACCAGCATGTCATGCACTCACTGGCTGTGGCTCAACAAGTAGTTTGTACAGAATAGGAAAGACAACAGCATTCACCAAACTCAAGACCCATCTCAGCGAGCTCAAAGATCTGGCCCATTTTGGACTCTGCCAGCTTGGAAGAGTCTTTGCCAGTAAAAAGAGAATTTGCGCTTCTGCTATATGGAAAAAAGGAAATTGGACTGATGTGCACAAACTTGGATGAACTGAGGTTCATTTGCATCAACAACAGATGCAGCCTCGGAAAATCTGCCGCCAACAGAGGATGCATTTCAACAACATGTAAAGAGCAATGTTTCAGACAGCGATATGGTGTCACAGCCCGAACCCAAACCCTTGTTATGGAGTCCTGTTGGCAAGGGGTGGATTGTCAGAGATGAGGCCATTCAACCAGTGCTATTTACAAAACCCCCAGCACCTACAGAAGTGAGACATTACTCACTTGTATTGCAAAGATGCAAAGTGTGGAGAGAGTGGAAAGTGCCAGTGCCTCTCTGTTGGCCTTCCCTGTACGGAGTTCTGCACCTGCTGTGAAGAATGTCAAAATGTGTCCCCTACCGTTTCTGAGGAACCTGACATTTAACATTATATTCTAGTATCTATATACTTGACCTCTCTCATAATTATTTGATGAATTGTACACTATACTTTGAATTAAGGTTCCAGTTTCAATAAAACCTGTACTATTTACACCTATGTTTTTTAGAGGCTTGCAATTTAGAACTAATACACTTGATTGTATTGGGTTACTCTTATTCTGACTATTTGGTGATGTAGTTCAGCCACCTGGTATTTCCCTCTCCAGATATAATGACCATCAGAGTGAGCATTCTTAACTTATAGGCTATTGTGCCACTTCTCCCCCACTCGGAGTTTGACTGTCTCCGAGAAGAGGTAGGCCTATGTCTAAAGAAATCTCATTTGCAATAGAACTGTACCAGATATTTCCATACAACTACTGGTTAGTGTTCAATAGCACCCTAGACAATTCAGTAATGGTATATTTTTTAGGGATTTCTGTGTTTCTGATAAATGAGAGAAAAGTGATTGAGTCCTATGTTCCTATCACCAAAAGTACACTTTCCGTCTAAACTAAAGCTAAGTTTACAGGACTATAATTCAGTATTTTTTTAGTTAAATAATTGTCTGACTATTTGGTGGTGTAGGACAGCCACCTGTTTCATACCTCAGCAAATCTGAAGAGGAAAAGAGTTGTCATTCTCAAGTTATGGGCTTTTTTGTCACCTTTCCCGTATTCGGCCTGGTCTAATTTGGCTCTTTTTCAGGGATTGGGATAGTTCTAAAGAACAACCCAAAACATTTTTTTCCCCCAAAAGAAAATTTGACAACAATCAATTTCATTAATGGGAGACCCTAAAGATAAGAAAAATCATTGTTGTCATTTGTTCTGCCTCGGGTAGGGGTATCTCGAAATCTGAGGGCCCTTCCTGCTAGACTATAGGGGAACATGAATGTTTGCACCAGATTAAATGGTGATTTATCTGATAGTTGTAAAAACATTGAACTAAAAACCATATATGTCAACCTCCTGATGATACTAGAATAAAAGTCAGATCAAGACCATGACTGTCTGTACAGAATTTCACAGCAATCGATCTTATCTAACAATGCTGTCTGTGTAGACATGTAGACAATGTTCCCATACATGTGCAAGTTCCTGTATACATATCAGTAGTGATGATTTACTGTACCATGGTAAGAACAGATTTCTGGAAAAAGAAGGTTATGCACTGATAAATATGCCGATTTCAAAACAGCTTTACCTTGAAAGACGATATAAACACCTGCAGTGGATGAAATAATAATAATTTGAAGTGTATACCTGAAACCTATTTCTCTGCTTTATTTCAGATAATACTTCCAACGATGAAAGCAACATGGTTCCACGACTGCTTTCCAAAAACCGGGGATGGATGCTGAAGCACACTCTCTTCCTCTGCCTCGCTTTTCTTTATTTGCTCAACCACTGTGCAATGATTTCCTGTGCCGAGGCAGAGGCACCACACATTCAACTCTATTCTGAGCACAGCCCTGTGTATTGTGAAAGAATCCAATAATAAAGCCTGAAAGTGAGAGAAACCCTGCAGAGATTTAATCAGAGCCACACATTGTACTGAGCCAATGTCCATGGTACGCCATCAGTAGCCATTTTCAGGAGCCAATCTAAGAATCATCGCGTCTGGTCAGGTCTGAGGAACATTTCTTATAGCGCTAATTTAACAAAAAATCTTCTCTGACATTTGTGCTGAGATTTCAATAGGCGACCCCCGGCACATCTGCAAAGGGGCAATTCTGAAATCCCGCTGAGCAGGTCGTTAAATGGCAGTGATAGACATTTTCTACACTTTTTCATTTCGCAAAAGTGAAGTCCTCTTTTGACCACACCGGCTGACTCCGTCTTACACTTAAGACCCCAATTTCCTATTTCACCACATTAATTTGCAGCTCCAGGGAAAGGCTTCAGTCTATTCCTGCTGAATATTTACACATGCAGTATCTTCCTCTGACAAGAAAATGCCAATTTACGTGGCACACAAAATTGCTTTCATCCATTAAGCCAGATGCAAATTAATTCCAGTAAAGAAGGTCAAACATATTCAAGATTTACCAAGCCCCCTTTAATAAAAAGGGCCATCAAAATATGGAAGTTTTTTTTTAAATATCATCCAAACTGCCTTGAAACACATTTCAATAGCCTTTGATTTGCCTGATAACAAAATATGGGATCGATTACATTCGCTTTCAATTGATAACAATTAATTTGTCTGCTTCACAACCCCTCGTATTGACATTTATCTGTAGATTTCATGCATACACAGGGCTCAAATGTGTGCAGTGGGAAGGTTACCAGAGCGATTTGGCTTAAAGAGCGCATCCTGCTCCACAGGAAGTGGGGAAATGCTGAGTGGGCTGATCAAGTTCCTCGCACCTGTTCGCAGAGGGATGACCTCCAGGAACAGGTAGACATCCCAGCAGGGAAAGTTCCTGCTCCAGCCAAGTAGCTGATGCACATACATGTAGTGATGAAGCCCTGAACTGAGGGAGGGAAAGAGGAGCGAGCTAAGCCCAACATTTAAATGAGAGGCAAAGACGTGAGGTGGATAGAAAACACCCAGAAACTTCGGATATAAAAAGGTGCCATCTGGTATTTTGGGCAAAGCTGATAATATTCATTCGAAAAGTGCTGTCACATTTTTTTTCATTGATTTAATAAATAGCCCGGGTTAAAAGAGAATGTGCCGACAGGTCTAATATTTCTGTTGTGTATTAAGACACAAATCTGTATGAGCTGTTGGGTCATTGGAACGTTGTTAATATGAACTAACTTGTGCCCCTCCCCCAGGGTGTGTGTGTGCGTACTGGATGTGTGTGTATGGGTATGGGTAGGTTTAAGTTTTGTGAATTGATTTTGTCGAGTTTAATGGTTGGTAAAAAGATGAAAAGATGTAATTTTAAATATATACATATCATAATAAGTTGTCACATCGCTATGAATTAGGGCGCTTATTTTCTTTGTTTATTAGTCTGTTGATTATTTTATTGAAAACCAATGGGGAAAAAAAGAGAATGTAGGAGCCATTGAAGTTCATTTTCGTTAAGTATTATTATTTTGTTTAGATGTATCATGCAATATTATTCTGAACACTTGTTGTGCAGGGATTAGCTGCGCAGGCTGAATAAAGAGGGTCGTATACTGAAAAATACAAACATTGACTTTAATTACATGTATTATGTCAACAGATTTCACGTAACTGTATAAGGTTAGTTGAAAACAATACTATCAAGTTTAAATAAAAAATATTCGGTTTAACTTAATTAATTTTAATTATTGCTTTCAATTAACCTATTACAGTTATGTGAAATCTGTTGACACAATACATTTAATTAAAGTCAAATTTTCTTACAAGATAAGATGGAACTTCAGGCGTCAGTAATAGGGTCAGAGTGAAAAACAGGATTCAAAAAAGGTAAAAAATAAAGATAAAATAGAATAACAATTCAAATAATAATACAAATAAAAACAATCAAGTGATAAAGTAACTGTTCAGACAAGATATAACAGTAGTGTTGAGCATTTGAATGGACATATAAAGATATTTGGATTGTTAAATATATTTACACAAGTGTGAGTGTAAGTTAAAGTCTTGTAAAAACAGTGCAGGTGTTATGTGTGTACAGTCCTGGTTACTATTAGCAGGGTTACAGGTTTTAGCCCTTGGTTGTGCAGCCTGATGGCTACAGGCACAAAGGAGGAGGGATGAGTCTGTGGCTGAACGTACTCCTCATCTTCACTAGCTCTGCATGGAGGGGTGGGAGGGGTTCTCCAGGATACAGTTCCTCGTCCTCCCCTCCACCACCTCCTCCAGATTGTCCAGTTGTACTCTAACTACAGAGCTAGCCTTCCTCACCAGCTTACAAGACTCAGATGCCGACTACAAGAGGCAACAGAAGCGCAGCTATAACCCCAGAACACTTTGAAATCGAAACTTGGTATTGTTCAACCTCTGCAACAAACATCAAACTAAATTGCAACCAACACCCGGAAATCTTCTGTTTGCGATCACTTTCACCACTTTCCTTTGTATTTATGGAATTTGCAGAGAGAACAGTGGGAGATGTACATTCCCATTTTAGAGAATACATCAACATTTGAAGCCAATAAACTTCTCTAGGACAAAGTTATGGCTCATGTGTGAAAAGTGATCAGAAAACATGAATGCTTAGTGACTCTGAATGTAGCTGGAAGCATTTAATCCCACATCAATGACCTAGAAGTTGAGATGAAATTAATATCAACATAATTCCACTGGTGCTGCACATACAATAACTGGGTTGGTTAAATGCAGAGTCTAAACTCCACTGTGTATGCGGTGCTGCCTTTCATCAAAAGTGGATTTAATTATGAATACTCTATTTCCATTACAAAATTCTGCTAAATTATGTCAATATTTACAGTATTGATTTGTCTCATTATAAGCGCTTGAATAAATAGGGAGGCACAAAATGTCAGTAAATGTCAGCTGATGAAAATGCATGACTGATGGGAGAGCTGTGTGTTTCATATCACATTCACACACAATTGACTCTCAGTGTCTGCCACACTGAGAGTCAATTGTCCCCCTCTCCTAATGCTCAGGGATGCGGCATCCTGCAAAAAACACCCTCAGATGAGAGTCAATGAGGGTAATAAACTGATGATAAACACCGCGCTCACATAAACAGATCAGAGAACTTCATTTACACAGTGTTGTAACCGGGGAAAGGGTCAATTTATCTTAAATTCAATCAGCGGAGGATGTGGATTGCTTATAACATTCATAAATCTTTGCCGTACTTCTATAATCCGTCAAGAACTCGGGAAGAGGTCTCTGTCATTAGTTTATAATGTGAGGTTTAATCTCATTTGTGAAGTGAGTGAGCTGAATGTGAACGGAGCGCAGAGCTGAGCTCATTATACCTGAGCTGTGTTTGGACTCAGGCTCACTCATCAGCACTTTGCTCTTAAAAAAAGAATGATTTGTATGGTTATTATTTAGATTTTTTCATTAGATTTTTTTGACAGTTATTATTTTTGTATTTTATAGTTTTATTAAATGATAGATTAATATTGCTTTAGATCCTGCAGAATACAGTTTGGTTATTTGGCAATGTTCTTATGGTCCAAACAAAAACAATATATGCATAATAATGAAAATGCATTTTTTAAATACACAAGACAACATGTATGAGCACAAAGATGCATTAAAGCCGTGGTTCTCAAACTTTTTCTGTCAGGCCCCCCTTTGGAGAAAAGAAAAAGTCGGGCCCCCCCAACACAAATTGTCACGTAATTGGCCAAGTTAACATTTATTAAAAGACATAAATATGGACGTGAGCATTCCTTTAAAAAAAACAAAAACAAAAAACTCATCAAATAACTTTGCTAGAACAGTGATAATCACACACACACACACACACACACACACACACACACACACACACACACACACACACACACACACACACACACACACACACACACACACACACACACACACACACACACACACACACACACACACACACACACACACACACACACACACACACACACACACACACACACACACACACACTTGAATAAAACACAGAGACCCAGACGTAATTTTACCGTATCATATTGTTTTCAAATCAATAATTTTTCAAATGATGATTTTTTTGTCTTTTTTTTTTTAATAACCATTTTTCCTCCTCGTCTCTTGCGCCCCCCCCTGACATGCCACTTTGAGAAACACTGCATTAAAGGTACCAATAAACCCTCAAATAAACATGTATAAGCCGATAATCCTTATACTCTGATGTACTTTATGTACTATAAAAACCTTCAAATTGATGCTCAAGGATTTGCATATTGCAGGACGATGAATTAGGTCATGAATTGTTCCTCTAATTGAGTCCAGTCAGTTTCGTTGGAAAAGTAACTGATTAATATTTATGACATTAAATGGAAGCTTGTATTTTTCAGCCTGTCCTCCTACAAAAAACGACCATATAGGTCGATTGTTCAGCAGCTAAATACGAACCAGAGTCACGTTTTAAAGTGTAGCACCTCTAGTGGTCGTGTAAGAAACAACATGCTCCCGTCGATTACAAACACTCCGGAGGGTCGTTTATTCACAAATAATCCTCTCTGGAAAATCCTAAATTGTGGAATAGTTTGGCGATTAAAATGCTTTTTGATTAGATTTCTAGCGAGAAGTGTATATTGTACCTTTATAATCTACGTCCAGTGGATGTGTAGGATCTATAGTTTGATAGATATAACGAAGATGATTTGAGGTCTCGCCAGGAGAACGTGTATATGGGGCAGCTTCCATGTAAAGTTAGCGTGGGTGAAAACAGTATTTCCGGTCTCGAAGTTTTCATAATAAAACCGGAAGTATTCCCCACACTGTCAAATGATTACACAGTGATATCTCCATTACTCATCCACTAAAAAACATCAGTTTATCCTTGTTAATTACACAATATTGATTGGTTTAAATTGTGTATAATGCTTTTGTGTTTTTAACCTTCGATTCGGAGAAACAAATTGTTTTTTCGGAGTTTAGACACTACAGAGTTTCCGAAGACACTACACTACCCAGAATCCCCAGCTATCGTTTGGGACTACAACATCCGCCTTGCTTTACAACCCCGTGATTAGTCATCAAGCCCTGTGATTGGATGTTGGAGTGGCAGTGCGACAAGGTTACACCGAGCGTCAAACAGCTCTTTGAAATGGAATGGAACCACGCCAGACTTTCCAAAACTGGAATTGGACGGGTCCAGCCCAGCCCTCCCCCCCAGAATTACACATGCTGGCTATAGTGTGTTTCACAACATGTTCTATGGCACGTCTCTACTGGGAATTGTAGTTTGAAAAGACGTTTTCGTATTTCCCACAATTAGAAGTTGCCAGTATTAAACTGTATACATCCCTGGAGGTTTAGGGGATACGAAACACATTGGTGTTATCACATTTAAAACATATAATTAATACATGGGTGAAAATTGCTTGTGTCCATAATGGGCAGCATTAATATACCCACATGACAGCTAAGGTCAGAAGAGCTTTATTTAATAGATGGTCTTATGTCTGTGACCCCTCCTGTTGTTAATTGATAAGCCTGAAACATGCACTTGTATAGGGTCAGAGGCAAATTTTGCAAATATGGCAGTAGCATCGATCATCTTAAGATAAGACAAGATCCATCCATCCATCCATCCATCTTCTCCCGCTTATCCGTGGTCGGGTCGCGGGGGTAGCAGTTCCAGCAGAGAGCCCCAAACTTTCTTTTCCCTGGCCACATCAACCAGCTCTGACTGGGGGATCCCAAGGCGCTCCCAGGCCAGCGAAGAGATATAATCCCTCCACCTGGTCCTAGGTCTACCCCTTGGTCTCTTCCCAGCTGGACGTGCCTGGAACACCTCCCTAGGGAGGCGCCCAAGATAAAATACTTTATTGATCCCAAGTTGGGAAATGTTTTTGTTACAGCAGCATACTACTTTGTTCTACTCCACTACAATTCAGAGGTTAACCTGGTATTTTTACTCCACTACATTTATTTGAGTTACTTTGCAGATTCTGATTAATGATGTGAAATATAAACAACCCTTAAATCAGACTTTAGTTACACCTGAGTAAAATTCAGCCTCATTAGTTTGTCTGTTTTGCACATCCTCCTGTTAATATCTTTGGACGTCCTGCACTAAACTGTTTTATTGTAGAGATCACTACAGTATCTTCTTGATATTTTATATTCTATATTTCTATCATGCCTTCTACTTTCCCCCTATTTTGTATGAAGGCTACTCTTAATATTTAAATGTTTTCATCAAATATAACTTATTCAACAACTACATTCAATAACGTGCGTTAACCACTAGGCGGTGCGGGTTAAAAAACCAGTGGTGTAGTTAAAACATAATAATATCAAACATAATATTACTATTAACTTTATTGTGAAATTAAAACAGAGCAGTAAAGGAAAATACAGTTTCAGTCTCTCGATGTGAAGCTTATGCATTGTACCATGAACCCGTATAGACCTGTAACAGTCAACTGCATGAGGAGTTGGAAAGGTAGTTCAGAAAATCAGTAATATCTTTAAAAACTACAAAAAAATCCCTTTCTATCAGCTGTGCACCGTTATGGTGTAAATATAACCTATCTACCAATTGGATCAAATATAAAAGTCAGCCGCATTAATGTTGATACTGCAAGGAGACGTATTGGGTGAAAAGAAATGGAAGATGTTGTTTAATTGTTGATATATTTATGATTCACGTCACATATTCAGTTTTGGCGGCATTTCTTCCAGTTTGTCAAAAGGTCTTCTGATAAGGGCTCTATAAATAAAGAACTACGGCAGATGTGTAATATTTAATGCAGCCGAACCGTGTATTACAATGCCGTTATGTAATGACTTCCAAACAGAAGTCACAAAAACACCATATCCCGTCGTGCATTGCGGCTAAAACATCCAGGATTAGGTGTAGTTCGATCAAAACCTCTGAAAAAAGAAAGGTGTTTCTCAGAATCAAAAGAGAAAAACCTATGGGAAAAACACAAAAGCATTGTACACAATTTAAACCAATTCATGTCGTATAATTAACAAGGATAAATTGATGTTTTTTAGTGGATGAGTACTGCAGATATCACTGTTAAATAATTTGATCATTGGTTTTATTATGAAAACGTCGAGACCGTAAATACTGTTTTCAACCCGTAACTTTACATGGAAGCTTGCCGCATACTTCAAATCATCTTCGTAATATCTATCAAACTATAGATCCTACATATCGACTGGACGTGGATTCTAAAAGTACAATATATACTTCTCGCTAGAAATCTAATCAAAAAGCGTTTTAATGGCCAAACTATCCTACAATTTAGGATTTTACAGAGAGGGTTATTTGTGAATAAACGACTATCTGTAACGTTTGCATTCAACGGGAGCACTAGAGGCCGAAAACTTTAAAACGTAATTATAGGTCGTATTAAGCGCTTGAACAAACGACATATTTGGTCATAATAAGGGCTTGAACAATCGGCCCATTTGGTCGTATGAGTTGGAGGACTTTTTGTAGAAACATTTCCCACGAGTGAATTACATTTATGAATGAAAGTCATATTTTTGGGCTAAATAGTATCTACAATATAATGGTTATATCTTTACATAAGTTATTACTCATCAGGTAATTCAAACTAATGGCTGCCGAAGAGCTGCATGTTAAGCATTCCTCACATCTTCCTTTACAATGTCAGATGGTTCATATCTGAATTTCCTCGTCTCTATGTAAATAAGAGCTTTATCATGCTGGAACATGGGAACATCATGAGAGCCGTGTTGGCAGCTCGGGTTCACCTGGTCTCGTGAAATGTTGTCATCTTTATTATCTACAAGATGATCACCTGACCATACAACCCCCTCCACATGTCTGCTCAGGCTGAACACATTTGAGATAATAATAATAATACATTTGATTTCTATAGCGCTTTTCTTGAACCCAAAGACACTTTACATTTGGGAGGGAGGGTAGACAAACAAAACAAAAACAAAACAGAAAAGAAACAACAAAACAAAACAAAACAGAAAAGCAGTCAGGAGGAAGTTGGTTGAGAGAGGGGGGGGGTTATGGATACAGAGTTG
Source organism: Pseudochaenichthys georgianus (assembly GCF_902827115.2). Taxonomy (NCBI): domain Eukaryota; kingdom Metazoa; phylum Chordata; class Actinopteri; order Perciformes; family Channichthyidae; genus Pseudochaenichthys; species Pseudochaenichthys georgianus. Next base: position 30,839,618 of record NC_047507.1, on the reverse strand, counting down.
AAGAGGTGGGTTTTGAGGCGGGACTGGAACAGGGTGAGGAACTCAGACTCACGGAGGTATTGGGGGAGGGAGTTCCAGAGCTTCGGGGCTGCCACAGAGAAGGCTCTATCCCCGAAGCTCCGGAGTTTGGCCTTGGGGATGGAAAGCAATCCGGCTGAGGTGAATCTGAGGGACCGGGGTGGTTGGTAGAAGATGAGGAGGTCAGTGAGGTAGGGGGGGCCTGATCGTGGAGGGCTTTGTATGTGAGGACCAGGAGTTTGTAATGGATGCGGTGTGAAACGGGGAGCCAGTGGAGTTCTTTGAGGACCGGGGTGATGTGATGCCATGATTTGGTGTGGGTGAGGAGTCTGGCGGCTGCATTCTGGACACGCTGGAGTCTATTGAGGGATATAGTGCTGATGCCGTAGAGCAGTGATTCTCAAATGGGGGTACGCGGACCCCTAGGGGTACGTTGGGGTACTGCAGGGGGTACGTGAGATTTAAAAAAAAAAAGTTTAATTAAAGAAATAATCTTAGTAAAATTAGTAAAATAAGTTAAATAGAAAACACAATTTTATATAAAACATTCCTAGAACCACCAAGGGGGTCCTCATATAAACATGTCAAATGTGTGTATTGTATTTTATTGTTTTTCACAATAACATATTACGTAAATTGAAAAAAGTGTTATGTTATTTTTTTTCATGCATAAAATGAAAATATCCTTAGTTTGTTGTAATGCATACCACGAATGAGTTAATAAATCACACACTGAGGGAACATCACTATATTGTAATTATTTATATAGGCTTTTTCGATCAAAAATGTTCGGGGTCGGTCAGGGGGTACTTGGCTGAGAAAATGTTTCAAAGGGGGTACACTACTGAACAAAGTTTGAGAAGCACTGCCGTAGAGGAGTGAGTAGCAATAGTCAAGGCGGGAGGAGATGAAGGCGCTCAGCTGCAGGGCGGGTGAGAGAGGGACGGAGTTTGGCAATATTGCGGAGGTGGAAAAATTAGGTCTTTACAACTTGACGGATGTGGGGCTCGAGGGAGAGGGTGGGGTCAAATATAACGCCACGGTTGTGTGCCTGGGTGGAGGGGGAAACAGGGGTGCCATCAATGGTGACTGTCAGGTTGGGGGTTTTGCTGAGGGTGGATTTGGAGCCGATGAGGAGGAGTTCAGTTTTATTGCTGTTGAGTTTGAGGAAGTTGTATCCAGGATTTTATTGCAGTCAGACAAGATTCGATGTGGGTGGGGGGTGGGGGGGGGGTTGTAGGGGGATTTGGTGCTGAGGTAAATCTGTGTGTCATCAGCGTAACAGTGAAAAGTCCAGGTTGTATTGGCGGAGAATCTGACCAAGGGGGAGGATGTAGATGATGAAGAGGAGGGGCCGAGTACTGAACCTTGGGGAACACCTTGGGTGACTGGAGCTTTGGCAGAGGAGTGGTTGTTGAGGGAGATGAAGTGGGATCTGTCGGAGAGGTAGGACTGGAGCCACCTGAGATGAACTGTTGCTACGCCTCGTCGGTGTAAACAACCTCTTACATTCTGCATATCAAATACAGTATCTTGTTCCCTGTTCTAGGCTCTGTAATAGTTTAACAAATATAATACCATCATGCTTTAACAACTAAATAAAATATAAAGAAAAACATTGACCTTAGAGTTCTATAAGCCAATCCTTTGATAGGCATCTTTCTTAGAATAGTCGTCTAAAGAGAAAAAGCGTTTTTGGCAAAACTGCTGGGGTCTATGGGATTTACTTAATACATCCAAGGTTTCAGCAAGTAGAGAAATCCAATGCTTGAAAGGCATCCTAGTTTTGGATTTTCAGAAATGTTGTTCAATGGAAGGGGTTGATTAAAGGGGCCATTAAATTGCACATTTTCAGGTTTCATAATTGTATCTTGTCCATTTTTACATGCTTTAATGTTCAAAAAGGTCTTTATTTTGCTCATACTGTCTGTGCTCTTTTCACCCTCTGTCTGAAACCAGAGTCCAGTCGGCTCTGAATGATAGTGATGTCACTATTGGCGCATTTTCCCTACATCGCGGAGCTCGCTTTAAGCGTGCCGTGCCCGTTTTTGGTTGCGTTTCCACTTGGCGTAGTTCCGGCTAGCGGGTACTATTTCACAGTTTTTCTGGCCCCATAAAATCGAGTTTAAGGCAGGGGGGGGAGTTTTGTGGGGGAAAAACTCCTTCCTGTCTAAACTTTGGGATTCTCACTTTTGCAGACCATTAACATGCAAAAAAAACACACTAGAGGAAAGGGAAAAATAGGGCCTCTTTGTATATTTCATGAATGATTTCACTCACTGTTCTTTACTCTGGGATATTTTAACAAATGCAAAAACACAATGCTTTAAAACCAAATCAAATATAAAGAGACAATTGGTATTGGAAGAGTTCTAATAGTCATTCATTTGATATTAGTTTTAGAGTCATTTTATAAAAGTGGTCTATAGAGAAAAAGCTGTTAAAAAACTGTTGGGGTAGTGCGATTTACTTTCTAGTCGAGAAATCCAATGCTTGACAGACATCCTAGTGTTGTTAGGTTTACTAAATAATACCCTTTACACCATGTGAAACCCTACTATGGCAGTATAAATCGATTGATATTTTTTAAACTGAGAGTTATAGCATCTGAATCATATTGAACATATTCTGTTTAACTACTCAGACACACTGTTGTTCTGTAGTTACCTCAAGCTGTCTCGCACTGTTTGAAATGATGTGGAGTCAGACGTTTAAAGAAAAGCGTTATTTGTGATTCTGTTTTGCTTCTAAACTGAAAAGAGATACTTTTCTAAGACATCTTTTAAACCTTTATCTAATCCAACACATGTTTTGTTACCTAAAGGATAAGGCTGGTACATTTTCTATACTTTTGTTATTGTCAACAAATCCCATGAAAAGACCAACATGTACAACAATGTGTTTTCCTATCTCTTAATACTTTGTCTGTATCTTTTAAACCTTAACACGATCCATCAGCCTCAACTGAAAAATGCACCTGAGTTTACTTTTCTTTTGGATGGAAACCACGTCTGAAATTGTTTTTATGGACAACAGAGAAGAGAGATTTATATGAAAAGCCTAAACAGGAACTTGTGACAAGAGGAGAGATAATTGTTTTCCAGCATACGAGTCCTTTTGATGAATGTCTCATTATAATCCGGGGATGATGGATGTGAGTTGGATAAAGCCTGGAGTGTATATGTGACTATTTAGGCAAAATGAGGGATACGAGAGCCTCTCAATCCTATTCTTTGCACAGTGAGGTGCAACGGTTCGGAGTGAAAGGTTTTAATGGCTTTCGTTTGTTATTATTCCATGTGTTATGACAGCTTGATTTGGCCAGCAGTCTTATTTCATTGCTGTTTCATTTGCATGCACCTCCCTTTGCTGCCTTCCCACAGCTTGTGTTGTTATGGTAATTTTCATGAAGTAGATTGCATCGAGCTGGCTCTCCTGTCTGTGGGAGAAGCCCAGAGCGATCGTATAATGATCGTAATGAACACATCTGTGTGCAAGGTTATAGTTAGGGTTACATCTAATGTAAGAGTTCATTCAGAGCAGTACTCACGCTTACACTGTTCAGGGGCTAAAGTGCCCTATGGTGTGATGTCTATAGGCAAGAATAAAGTGTGTACATTTACTAACCTTGGTTTATTAATAATAATTCTGTCTAATCTGTGCATACAACATCTATTACATGTCTGCTTTTATCAGAGAGGTTATCCTGAAGGCTTGCATGCAAATGTCAAAGGACAGAGCTTTACATATGTTATGAAGCCCTTTGAGGCCAATTTGTAATTTGGGTTATATAATATACATTTCCTTTAGGGCATGTTCCTCCAAAAATACAAGCCTTATCACTAAGGACACTTTGAGAAAACCACAGTGCAAACCAAAAGCGCTTTTTGTGCATTCAGGGAATTTCACAACGAGGACAAAAAGTGCTTCTTGAATTATTATCTCAAGTGCTTAATGAACTATTCAAACACATGTAGATTATTTATAATATGAGCCTGATAACTGCTATTAAACAACACTGAAACAAGGGACATCCTGTACTGTCTTGAACTGCTGCATCTTTCCCTGTGCGCCACTGAATTAGATTTTGTGGAAATCAGCTTGGAAAAATTACTACACAAGGAAAGATTGTGATTTCCCATGAAACAGTGCACAATTGACTTTCAAGGGTTAACTTATCTCACACGACCATATTACTCATTCAAATCCTCGATTACTTGGCTGACACTGATGGTGAAATGCTAGAGTTAAAAACATAATTTAGGATTTAGATGTAGCCATGGCTGGTGGCTTGGCTAATTTACTAGTGAATCTTCAGAACTCACTCTTTAATTCAGCAGTTAATCCATAAACATTCATGCTAACAATTTGCCACAATCAGTTTAGAGGAAAGACAAGAGGCACATTTTTTGGTGTAAAACATTTTCAGCCACATTCATTTTTCAATTACTATGATTTAATGAGGTATTTCAAAGACAACTCTGTTTTTCTGCATCCGCAGCAGCCTCCATCAGATACTCTTCACTTGAGCGGTTAACCTGTGGCTTCTCCTCTTCGTGAGTTTTCTCCAGAGTCTTGAACACACTGCAGGAGTGCTGCTCTTGAAGGAGTGATAACACAAGTTTGCGCAGCAACTTCAAAACTAATTAACAGTTGGAATCGCCCTTGAATGAAACAGTGTTGAGTACTTCAGCGTGTGCAGTGAATATAACAATCTGCTGCAATTTAGTTGCACTCAGACTTCACAGCATCGACCAACAGTGGAAAACAGCTCAACTACTGTGTGTCTGAATCATCATGCTAACCTTGGTATGTATTCCGCATATGTATATATTATTAGTTTACATTATACAGTATTTATTCTACTATACAGTATTTTATTTTAACATAGCGATTTGTTCCTATCCAACTATATGTTTATGTTTCCTATTCCTGAAACTTGCACCATTGTCTTGTCTTAAAGAGGCCATATAATGCTTTTGGGGTTTTCCATTTGTTGTAGTTTGTTCTATAGGTTTGTGTGCATGTAAATGGTCTACAAAGGCTAAAATCCAAAAGTTCCCTCCAGAGGGAGTTTCTTTCTCACACACTCCCCCCCCCCTGCCTGAAAGCCAGCGTAGTCTTTTTTTACTTTCGTCAGTTACACGCACGCGTATATTGGCTAGTTACATTGTACTAACCCCGGGATTCGACCGGGTCCGGCTGCGCCGCGGTTTTGGTCCGACCTCCTCCTCATACCCCACCGGGCGCGTTTCAGAAGCCGGCTCGCAGTTTTTGTTGATTTGGGAATATTTCCTGGACAGGCTACTTTGTACAGACAAAGTTAATAATAATTGTAATAGTCCAGTTATAAACGAAATGAATGAAAGATATGTTGCTATATTTTAGTGGTAGAAAATGCATTCATCATCATAATTATTCTATATATATAATTTACACAGTGCCTGTAAACCGGAGGAGAACGCTGGGATGTATTCTCCTACTTGAAAGACTACGGAGGGATAGGATCTGTAAAATTAGTTTATTTTGGGGATTGACTGGATGCTCTGACCGTTCCACTTCCTGCCTGGCGCTATACAACACCTCGCGTCTCGCATCAAAAATAGACCAGCCGCATATTTTTGATGAAACGCTTCTGGGACGCTTCTGAGCCGCAACGCGGCGCGTCTGGTGGAATAACACGCATTGACTAGAGTGGCCGTGATTGCGGCCGCATTACGAGCAATTAACCGGAGTGCCTGTAAACTGGAGGAGAACGCTGGCATTTCTCCTCCTATTTGAAAGACTACGAAGGGATAGGGTCTGCAAAATTAGTTTTTGTGTGTATATATATGCTATATATGCTCTGAACGTTCCACTTCCTGCCTGCCCGACATTACCTTACGGCTGTGTCGCGTCAAAAAATAGACTTCAATCCTATTTAGAGCGGAGCCCAGCGGCGAGGCGCTTCTGGGAGGCTTCTGAGCCGTAACGCGGCGCGTCTGGTGGAATAGCACCCATTGACTAGAGTGGCCACGATTCTTGCGGACGCCGCGGCGCAGCCGTATCGCGCCGCAGACGGACCCGGTGGAATCTAGGGGTAAGGGGCGGGACATCTCTATACGGTTGAGCAATCAGAACAGAGCCGGCCAGCTAACCAATCAGAGCAGACTGGGCTCTGGTTTCAGACAGAGGGTGAAAAGAGGTACTGCAGTACAGGCAGTATGACAACAATAAAGAGCTTTTTGAACATTAAAGCATAGAGACATGTCACAGTAGAGGCACACAAACAAATATGAACCTGATAATGAGCAGAATAGGGGTAATATGGGTATTGCATATTTGTAAGATTTTCTTTGCCAAAACTATGCTGTAGTAGGTATTGTATAATATAGTACGACCGACAATAAAGACTGAATCTGTGAATTTACTGTAACTCATGTGATATACTTTCCAGCACAATTGTTAGCTAATGATGAATCAAGACTTTACTGATAAAACAACTAACATTTGGAGAAAGATTCAAATTCATAAAGGGAGGTATTTTAACAATTTTAAATGAACTGTTAAAAGCATACTCACTTCATCACAAAAGCCAACTCAACACACTTATATCGGTCTATCTTCTGATTCTATTTTTCACTGTTCCCCTCACCTGCAACTGTATATTCCCTCCAGCATGTTTGCATACTTATTTCCAGCCCTGTGAATCTGCTTGCCTCAGGTTCATGTATGCCTATGTGTTTGTATGTCTGCAGGCTTTTTTTGTTGTTGCATATTAGTATTTGTGTGCGTGTAGCGTGGCCTTGTGAACCCAGGCCGCTGACGTGGGCTCGATGAGGAGGACGGCTGCCATCTGCAGCGCTGAGGGATACCGCTGGCCTCCCAGAGTGACGCGCCCCGAACAGGTAGCCCGTCTGACATCTCCAACTCATCTCCGCACACCAAACGGCAGATAATGAGGGGCAGACAGCTGGCCGACAGACCCAGTGTGCCCCCCCCCACCCCCACTAACATTAGGAAAAGTGCCGACTGAGCTTTTCAGCAACGTACGCAGTTCTGTGATAGTTTCATCTGGACAAATTGCTGCCTGGCTTTGGCTGTATGTGTGTGTGTCTGTGTGCATATTTTTCATACAAAGTAAGGGATATCCATACTTTATACTCCCTCTTACTCAACAGCCACACATTTTTTAAACTTTTACCTGAAGCAACTCAATAATGAGGCTTCTTTTAAAAACAGGCTTTGAGTTAGGAGGATGTGTTTCATCACTCCGCCTACAGATGGCAGTATTTCAAAGGAAACTGAGTGTCTGCTGCTGTGCTTTTATCTGGACTTCTGAATGAAAAGATGAATTCACTGTGAAAGGTTTTATTACTTATTTTTATCAAAATGGTCCAGTCTAACTCTCTTTCTGACTTGATGAGTTGGCCTAACCTGCATTTGAACAGCTTTGACATCATTTCCTTTTACACCTTCTAAAACACAGTTTAGATTTACCAAAGAGGATGTGTGGATACATGTATGGAAATATACAGCCAGTATACCAACACCAATATACATCAACAACCGAAAATGGAACCCATTTGTACATGTGGAAGGCAGTCATTTTAGAAAAATATACAGATAGCAATCATATGAAAAATAGGCCTATTTTAAACCCTGACATTATCTTCATCCTGTGTCCTGCTGATAACATATGCAGCCTCTGTCCATTTAGAAAAAGTATATACATATATATTATATATAGCTCTGACGATTCTCTGTTACATGTACTACATTTAGCCTATTGATTCTTTTTCCCTATTAAAATATATTGACTTCCTTCTGCCTTGATGTATAAATCTACAGACACTTTGAACAGTGCACTTTATCACTAAAAGACATAAAATATGTATTGCAGTGCGCTCCAGTTGTGCCAAAGGATGACGCGACGGAGGTTGGGTCTAGAAAGCGCACACAGTACGTGAGGTGCAAGTGAACTGATGGGTGACTTCATATAGCGTCCACACAGAGAGAGAGAGAGAGAGAGAGAGAGAGAGAGAGAGAGAGAGAGAGAGAGAGAGAGAGAGAGAGAGAGAGAGAGAGAGAGAGAGAGAGAGAGAGAGAGAGAGAGAGAGAGAGAGAGAGAGAGAGAGAGAGAGACGCACGCACGCGAGATAGATAGAGATTTTGTGGCAGGCTGTTGTAGAAAATGATCAATCCCTGAACGAGGCAGCCGGGTCACTTGATACCGCCTGTCTCTCAGCGGCTGACGGAGAGATGCTCGCTGCTGTCCACATGACTTTACTGGCTGTGCGTCGCGTGCAGCGCATAGGATAAATTAACCGGCAGTTTTTACCTCGCGGCATTTAGCTTGCACACACCTTCCAACGCGGGACGTTCCCAACTAAAAAATCCCATTGAAAATAACCGGATCTGCGCTATTCATGAATGAGTCTCCTGTTTTTTCAAGGTGAGTAGCCTCTCCTTTACTGTTAGACGCCGAGCAGCAGCCTGTAGTGTGCACGAGGTTAAAGTTGGGTACACTTTACGCGCCTATAGGACGCAGCCAAAGACGTCCGGTGCACTCTGCGGAATTGATGTTGTATAAAAGATGTTGCATGAGCCAATTATTGGATGATTTCTCTGCTGGCCACTTGGAACAAACAACAGATGTGGACTGATGCTCTGACCGAGCTGCTGTGGACGCCTCAGCACAGGAGCAGCACTGTAGCACATCATTAAATTATAACAGGGAAATATCTCACTTTAGTTGAGAAAACAGCCTGCTTGTTCAAAACTCTCTGCACTTGTGGATTATTCTGGGCAGCGCATCAGATTAGTGCATCAGGAGAATACCAGAGTGAAGTATTTAGCCTGGAGACTGTCAGTCCTCCACTGCTGCCCTGCCTCCCGCAGCCCTGGCAGCCGGGGCAGAGCCAAAGCCTCTGGGACGCTGATAATGCCGGGCAGGAGCTGAGATGGAGCCTCCAGCCTGAGAGAACTAAAGCACACGGGGCTGTAGCTGTGCCAATCTCAACAATGCTGTTGACCAAGTGCGTCTTTGTTCGAGCCCCCCGTCTGTGTGAGTGTTTGGGTGCTACCAGAGGGGGTGAGGAGGGGTGGTTGTTGAATTCACGGTTCTTTGACTCTCACTCTTCATGCAAACCAGATGAAGCCCCTCTTCCCTCTGTATGCTCTTTCTGGTCCGGCTTATCTGGCCGGCCAGTTGGATAGCTTTTATTCTCCTGGCCCCTCCAGAGTGGGTAAAGCCTCTCATGGAGGGAGGGAGAGAAAGATTGGCTTCTCCCTCAGCGTGTTCATGCCAGTCATGCACTCCGGCACTTTATCAGCTGCCTGCTAATTTTAGAATTTAAATGAATCTCCATTAGTTCTGTCTCTCACTCCACGCTGCGTTTGACGGCAATAAATGAAACTGAGGTTTTGGTTGTGGGGATTGTGGTTCATGTAAAGGAGTTTAATTGGTTCCTTTGAGGGTTTACCAATACACTCTTAAGCCCATTTATAAGGGTGAGTTTAATCAGAAGACATGTATATGTTTGCCACTTACTTCTTGTGGTTATTGCCATGCAGATGCTTTAGGTTATACATGCTGAGGTTTTGAAATATGTGTGCCTGCCACATTACTACAAAGGAACATGTTCCAAATTGGCTTGTCTATTCTGTAATGTCATGCCAAGAAAACCCACAGATGTCAGTGTGACCAGTTTTCTACTTTTAAAGAACATATTTTATAAAATAGAAACACTGTGGATCACCTGCACCCCGTTTCTGAAAAGACAAGTTGCTTTACAGATTTAAATGTCTTTTTTCAATGTTTTGAGGGACACATACACATTACACTTATTGTGTTTTTCAGCAAATGAAGTAACAGAGGATGATATCAGTTTAATGGCTGGACACTAGGGTCAAGTGTTTGATTAGTTCACCCTTTAAGGCCCTATACATCATTTCCCACCATGCTGAGTCAGACTAATGCATTACATTAAAAAACAGGACACGTCCAAAAAAATGACAAAGAAGAGAGGTCATTGATTTATTTTTGCCTGTTGTTGCATTTGTTCCAGGTTTTTAAATGGTAGTTTAGAATTTAGAGTGATTGTGGGGGTGAAACTGAAATATTTGTGATTCTCTCAACCCAAGAACACATCAGACTGGTGTAGGTGAAGTCATTTAGAACATCTGTCTCTGTCAAATTCACCCACAAGCCAAGGAGTTATCTCCGGCTCCTACGAAGATTAATGTGCTTTAGTGTTTGTTTGAGAAGAAACAAAAGGAAGGAATCAGGAACACAACTCTGTTAAAGCTGCAGGAAAACATCTCCTGATTTAAATGACCACAGTTCCAAACCATGACATTGATTTTAGATTAATTCGAACATCAGGAAGCGTGATGTGGGTCAGGGGCAAAGGCGAGGTGCAGTCACTGCAATAATACATCAGGAGAATTAGTGTATGTAACGCAATTACACGGTGTGTGAGTGCACAGCAGCTCTCTACTACTACTACTACCCATAGCTGGAGACCCCCCACCTCAAACCCTCACCCCTCCCCTCACCACTACCCCTGTTGCCAACGGAGACACTGATTAAACACGACTGTTCAGATGCTACAGCCCGAGGAAGAAGAAGAAGAAAAATAAGGAGAGCCCCTAGTGTGTGTGTATTGTGTGTGTGTTAGTGTTTGCATGTGTGGGCTTGTACTGTGTGTGTGTGTGTGTGTGTGTGTGTGTGTGTGTGTGTGTGTGTGTGTGTGTGTGTGTGTGTGTGTGTGTGTCCATTCATATGTGGATTTACTATTGCATAGGAGGGTATGGAATAAGCAGCAGGAGAGAAAGCATCAAAAAGAGAGGAGACACATAGTAGCGATATGAAACCTTCAGTGACGTGGAAAAGGAAAGGAGAAATGAAATACTGCAGATCATAAAGCACGACCGCTATGCTGTTGTCCTCACTCTTTCCCCTCCTTCATCCCCCTTTCAATCTTCACGCTTCTTTCAGTATGTGATCCGGGCCTGGAGGGAGGTGGACCGACAGGTAGATAAAGGTGGAGAATGGAGATGAAACAGGCAGAGAGGACAGGGGGGAAAAGATAAAGAAGCGGGAGCAAGACAGACCAATAAAAAGAGAGGTGGTAACAAACATTGGAGGAGCGAAGTGAAAGGGAGGAGAGGTACAAGTGGGACGCGTGCGGCTCACCTGCCAGATGGCAGCTTTGGCAGCGCTCAGCATGCAGTGATGGCGGTCTTGCAATATGGCGCACCGCCTCCAGATTGTCACACCGGTGTTAATACAAACAGTGCAATAACTTTGCTGATGTGTGTGTTTTGCATCATTTTCTCTGGCACTGGTGTGAGCAGACAGCATATGGTTCTAAAGAAAACGGACAAAGTTGATGAAGGAAGTGCATGTTTGCTTTTTTTCTTGGGAAATAATTGACACATCAATTTTTAGAGTTTGTGATATGCTTTTTCTTAAAGGGGCAGTTCAGTGATTTCAGACATAAGGATCTGCTACCTCACCTCATCATGAGCGGCCCTATTCGGAACATTTAAACAGGTGTATAATGGTTTCTGAGGCTTGGGGGACGTTTTTTAATGTCTGAGTAAATTGATGATATCATCAGGGTTATCTAAGGTTGGGCTTGAAGTGGAGGTAAAGGTGAAAGGGATTTTCTTTGGCTTAAAATAAAACGTAGCTTCCACTGTTGACTCTACCAAAAGTCACTATCTAAACCTCTTATGCACAATCCTCTACGGTGGAAGCGCAATGCTAAACCACCAATATACCAGTGAGCTAGTCCTTCATGGATGGTGCTAGCCTTCAAAGACATAATTCATACATTTAATGCCGTGGAAATAAAAAATAACCTTGGAAAATTCAAATTAGCTATCAATTAAAGTGAGAGAATTTAATATAGAAATGGAAATGTGATCATCGGTCATGGTAAATGGGTTGTATGACGTGGGAAATGTATGGACATGTGTACAGTGGACTTAAAACATCCTGTATTCAGCAGTCGCCTCCATCTTAAATCATTTTACATTTCTGAGAAATTGAAATCTTTGTAGTACTTCCTTCATGGCATGTCGGTAGGAGGTAACAATCCAAATAAATACTGTTAGTCTTTTGAACAATTTTCACATTGATCTGTCCCTGCATAGAGAAACTCCAAGTTGGAAGAACATCACGTTACCTCAGGGTATTCCCTCATTAAAACAGTTTCAGTTCCTAAAATACCATCTGTATATTACAGATGCTTGTTGAGTGTAACTGTTTTAAAGAATGAAGAGTTAGAGAACGTTCAAGGTTATACAGTATAACACAATCTTTCAAACCAGCTGAATTGAACTCCAGAAAGAGGACAGTTCTAATTGCTTCTCCCTTGTGTCTTTTGCCGACAGACACAGTCTTTGGGGGAATGATAAAGTCGTCTGAATGAGTTGCTTTGGCTGGTCCTAAAAGAAAGTTTGTAACCACTTTCCTACAAAGTGTCCCACAAGCCCCGAGCACCTGGACTACATCCGAGACGGGCAGCGTTCGGCTCTGGGCCACAAACCAAGTGGGACTGGACTTACTTACTAGACTTGGAGAATTCAATAATAATTTGTAGAACAAATCCTACCAAGGAGGAAAGGTTACCGTGAGGGGAAATGTTCTCGGCTGGGTAAATTCTTTTCTAAGATCTCCCATTTGGCTTCCAGTCAATGTCTCTTCCAGTAAAAATTCACATGTGTTTGCGGACCTCTCGCTCTACTTTTATGAAGGCGATGTTTATTTCTGAACATTTAGGATACGGTATGTCCATGAATTTGACTTTTGGACTCTGGATAGAATTTCAGAGTCAGAATTAGCGCCAAGCCGGGCCACCGTGGCGACACACTGGGATAATCTGGGCAGATGCTTGTGTTTGTGCAGCTTTTGGTTGAATGGCCACCAAAGGCATTATTTGCACTGCGGATTAAATGTTCAAGCGGTTTTGCAGCAGCAGATACTTAGAGGGAAAGTTGTTGAATAGTAGAACATGCACCATCGCTCCTCCTCTCCACTGTTTCTCTATCCCTTTGCTCGCTGTCTCCTGCTGTCTCCTCATGCTCACAGTGATTTGTCAGCAGTGGAGGTAGCAGCTGTTTCTTTTGCATTGTAATTTCTTTGATCTTAATTACTCCAACCAGCTACCTCCAACCTTGGCATCCTCCACCCCACAAAGCCATATGGGCTCGGACGGAGGAAGCAGAGGAAACATACAGGCTTCGTTGGAATAAATTCTTTGATTTCTGTGTGCAGTGGTGTGGGAATTATGGACATATGTGCTTCACAGCTTCACATGGATGCCCTGCATCAATGCGTTTGATTATTTTTCTCATTCATACACTTGCTGGGGTCTAGTCTCAGTGCCAAGTGTAATGTATACTCACTGTCAGGTCTCTACGACTCATGCATGCAAAAGCAATATAACCCTGCACATATGTAACTGAATCCGTCTGTGCAGAAATATAGATTTTATATATATTCAGTGTATACAATATATATTGTACTGATGTCAAGACAAAAAACACAGAAGACAATAAAATGACAGCCATGCTAAAGGCTGCAATTGAGCCAAATGAAAATGGCTCAGACAGAGTGCTCTTAAAGGAAAACACACAACTGGAGAGCTGTTTTGTAATGTCTCAGAGCTAGAGAGTAAATCTCACATTTCGACACCCTCATTCTTTATTCCCCTCAGCTGCACCGTCCACAGATCACTCAGAGCCCCAGTCGGACTCCTCTGTTTACCCCTTGTTCTCCTTTTCTTGCACTTAAGCGACACTAGGGGTGAGGGGTGCCGGATTAGCCGCTGCAGCAAGGCGCACATGCTGTGTGGGTCCAAAGAAAAAACGCTGCTCGATCCGTCTTCTTCTGCGCTCGCTGAATTATAGAAGACCCTCTATTGCACTCGAGCTGCATGGGTTTTCATCACAGTGCTGGAGGTCACTTTGACTTTCCCCTCTTTGCTCATCATATATGCAACACGAGGGCTTCGACAGTAGAGAGCCTGCTTGAGGTCACCAGTAACCAAGGAAGACCGACAATGAGATTTATGGAAGAGGAGACAGAGCTGAGAAGAGGAAAGGGAGGAGAAAGGCATGCATGGGTAAATCTGGCGGTGGTAGCAGAACCCCTTCATCTGGGCCCTGCTCTTAACAGCCATTTCAGATATGGTACTGTATCTGCATGTAGAATGCATACGCCCTAAGATAATGGCATGCATTGCAGAGCAGGCTGTTGACTGTGTTGTGGGGATGTGTTGGAATTGGTCCCCTTTGTCACATTTGCCTTGGCCCAGGTCCCTCGCAGCATCCTGCAGTTATTAAGAGCAGAGCGTGTTCGGTGACATACTGCTGCTTTACCGTTCCCCGCAGACGTCCTCCGCTACAATACCATCAAGATTAGTGGCCGGCTGGAGAGTACTAAAGCGTGAAATATCTGCACTGACCAATAAACTAAACAACAAGTAAGGAAAGAAAAGGCAATTACGGTTTGTTTTTGTTAATATAAAAATCATGCCGGGACACAGAAGTACCAACAAAACAAAATGAATTTATTGCAATTCTTTCCATTACAAAGCGTATCATTCATCTAAATATTTGTTTTTCGCCTGACCGAGAAAAAAGTCTAGGGGGTTCACTTCTGGTTGAATATACATTGCAGAACATAATGGGGACAATTAACCACAGGCCAACTGTCACAGTGCAGCATCAAAGTGGTGATATCCTGTGGGTATCTGCAGTGTGAGCATCCACGCTACAACGCATTATGCCCTCTAAGGCCCGAGTCTGCGTCTCTGTGAGGGGGCCTTATGAGGGAGGCGCCAACCGCCCTGGGGTGCCCCTCCACAACGCAGCCACAGATAAAACACGGTGGAGTGATCACAACACATTCCTGTTTCTAATAAACCCCACCGGTCCCATGTGATTCACTTTGACATTCATTTACAAGTCATGCTTAATAAAGACGGCATCTTCATGTCCTAATTCCCCGACTCATCACTGTAGGTACCAGCGACAGCCCCTGGCCCTGGCTCCCCCCCCACCTCCTGTCTCCGCCACGTTTGACCTACTTCTGTCTGCACAACATTGTAAACAGATCTACTAATTGCCTTCATTTATTCATTTGGAAGTCAAGTTATGTTGCGGATGGCGCCCTCCCAGCTCATTCATGTGTAATGTGTACAACGCAGGCCCTCCCCCCCCAATGACTCGTCCATGTGTATTCGCAGGAAACCCCTTACAAAAGTATCCCATGAGGCCATGTACGATTATAAACTGTAAGTGCAAATATTGTACAGTACACTGCCTAGAAGAGCTGCAGCAAAAGATTAATCCCCAAATCTGAACTCATCTCCTGGAAGGAACTCTTCGTAGCAAAAACCACTGACCCAAACATCCACGCACGTTATGACTATTGTAGTTAAGACACTTTTCCGCTCCTGTGGTCTTACACGGTTATTGCTTTTGTGCAGCCAGATAGATCCAGGCCACAAAAAACAACAGCGACAAACAATATTTGTTATCGCCTCTGAGGCTCACGCCGATGACTAAGTGTGAGCATCGAGATGTTTTCCCCTGACCTTTAAAAAGATCATGGCACGTCTGTTACAGTGTTACCGAACACATCTGATAACAACATGCAAACAACTAACTCTTTAACAGTGTGCTGTTTCTGCTAAACTAGTCTACACATTGTGTTTATTTAAGGAATAGAGATTGCCTTTATCATCATCCACTGTGTTTCCTCATCATATCAGAACAGTTACTTTTTTGCATCAAAATGTTTAAAGGTCGCCAAAAAACTTTAGTTATGAGTTACATTGCCTTAAAATAAATGTAAGTTATGAGTTTTTTTAAATACACTTAGTGATATTCACTCAAAACATTTAAAAGTTGAATTTGAATAAATGACTGACAGGGAATATGTCAACAAATTACACATAATTGTATTAGGTTAGGTAAAGTATAAGTAACGAATATTCGGTTAAACTTAAACTTAATATTATTGCTTTCAACTAACCTACAGTAATACAATTATGTGTACTTTGTTGACAGAATAGATTTAGTTAACTCCAACGTTTCATTTGTAGACTGTTATTCACAATAGCTCATTAGAATTTGAAAATCTACCCCAATTATTATTTGACATGGCCATGATTTAAGCCCTTAATGCTATCGAACATGAACAAGGACTGAGAATGATGCACATTGACAGGCTAACAAAGAAAGACCCCCTCTTCACATTCACGTCACATCTCTAATGGCAGATGGGTCAACTAACAGGAAAAAACGAACCCTTCTCTGTCTCATGAATCATGACAACCCGGGCGCTAGCTGAGGTATGACAGCATTTCACCCCAATAAAAGCTGAACTTGAGGGATAGCTTTGGTTCCACTGATCTAGATCCAGGTCAAAGGGTTGTGTTTGAGGAGCAAAAGAGGCCGGCTTCTCCCTCATCTATGCTACGCTTGGTGCCCGCTGAGAGCTGGCGTCCCCCAGAGGCCTCAGCAAACACTGTTCCTGTGTGTGAGTGTGAATGAGTCACGTCTGGGCTGGAGCGAGTCTGAGTGGCGAGGCGGAGAATTCAGCAGGGAGGACTGCGCGGGGCAAAGAGTTGTCTCTATAATCCAGGGTAAACACTGAGCAGCATGACTGCACGCCTTAGACGTGACCAAAGCCGGGAGGACAGAAATGGATGAAACCATGAGGCTGCTGCCTGCCTGACCCGCTTCGTTTGCCACCAGCACTTCCTGCTTTCTCTTCTAGTTTTTTCTCCCCGTTTCCTAATTCCTCTCGGGATTTGACAGAAGTCTCTCAATACTGAATTAACCTCTGGATGGCACTGATGGTGACTGCTGTTTAAGGTCATGCAAGACTCAAACCTGGCTTTGCAAATATCATATGGTCTGCTGTTTGGCGGTCGGATATCGAGAGCACTGTCTTGTTAATGACTTCTAGGAGGCTTGAGGTTCTGATAAGATTACAATGCAAATTACACCAAAGGTCTTTGCTCGGAAGTGTGATTTGTGATTTGAAGAATAGAAGTTCAAAGTAATGGGATTCTGCGGGACACCCCACAGAGTAAATATAATATAGATTGGTAAACACACAATGAATGTTCTGCTCCTTTTTATGAGTTAAGAGATATGCACACAAAATGTAATTTTAAAAAAAGAAGCCTACATCAAAAAGAAGAAGAATGTTTTAGAAAAAGGTTTGTTCTCAAAGCAATACAGGTTTCCGGTGTCCATTGGTTTAGGCAATTTAGTTTACTGAACACAAACACATGAATGCTTCAAAGAGTTTATATTTCAGTTTACCCAGAAGCTGTCCAAAATAAAAGGACTGTCACTGCTTCCTCTGAAAAGGCTCACAAATGCCTGAATACTCTTTTCATTGGGTTTGAACATAGAAATGGACAAATGATGAACGTCCTGGGTACATCAACACAGAAACTTCAGGGACTCATCAGATTGGAAAGCAGATGATTTGAATGATTTTCAGATGTAAGCTAGACATCCTTTTTCCTAAAATAAGGAAGATGCCAACGTGTCCTGCTAAATCTCATCTTTCTGAGCATTAATAAAAGCAAACAGTTTTTCTCTGCAGCTGGAAAAAAAGACTCACTTTTAAAAGCAGAGGAACAGATAAACAGAGCGTGACTAAGAGGTGAGAGTCATGTCATGTATCACAATTAAAGAAAAAATAAATATTAAAACTCAAATTCAGTGTGTATGAGATTAGGGCTAGGATGGAGAGGATTAAATATTGCAATCTTTTTGACCAAATACCTATAAATCTATTTTCCAACCACACTGAAGGTTTGGCTATCGGTGCATTCTCAACATACTTACAGACTTTTGATAAATAATCTTCAGTAATGTTGATAAAATGACCTAGTTTGTAAAGACAAATAATACAAATGACACTAATTTGCGGTAATACATGTTGAAACCAGGAAGATGCAAGATTCAAGCCACATGACGACCCCAAATCTAAGACGGTATAGTTTCTTATCACGATATTTGACGTTATATTGATATATTGCCCAGCCCTATGCCAGATGTTGCTCTTTGGTGGCCAAAGACGGGTGGAGTTGCTCAAACTGAGTCTGCCAAATTGAGCAGAGGAGGTCGAGACACTCGAGTGACTTCTCCCCCGATGTGAGCGTGGCGGGGACAGATGGACAGGAGACGCTGTCGAGGAGCAGGAGCAGACCCTGCCAGCTCAGTGTCAGTCCATCCGCTCCATCCCTGGCTCCCTCTCAACTCCGCCGGACGTCCTGTAAGCCAGCCAATGGAGAGCACCCACCGCATCATGACCCCCGCATTAGGATCTGACATGGCTGTCTTCATTTAACCTTTACTTATACCGGGAAGTCTCGCTGAGAAAACACCCGGTTTACAATCACAGCCAAAACACAGTTGCCGTTGAGCTAAAGCTTTCTAGCTCTTTTACATTACATGTCACTTGTTAGACGCTTTTATCCAAAGCGACGTACATACTCAGTACTGTGGACAATCCCCACAGGAGCAATTTGGGGTGAAGTGTCTTGCCCAGGGAGACAACGACATGCTGACGGCAGTGGGACTCGAACTTGCTATCCCCTGATTCGAAGTCCAGCACACTATCCACTGATCCACAGGCTCTTGGCACGGTATCTTTAGAGGAAATGAAGAAGCATTTCCCTTAAGGGGTTTGAATGATTTAGGAAAAAAAAGTATTATTAGAGGAGTGTGAAAGGGATGCTGGGCAGATAGGAAAGCCTTTAGGAGCTGGATTGGAGAAGCTTCTGGTTGCACACAGACAGGATTTAGGGCCATGTAGGCGTCTTAATTTATGGTCCGTCCTCCTATGCAGGCAGGTTTATTACTCCTGGACTACCATGAAGTAACCAGCGTGTATGAAGCCACTTTATCTACGGTGCTTGTGTTGCTCTTACTTAATTGTCTTTATTTTCAGATAAAATCCTATTTTGTTGTTCAAAATTAGCTTATTTTGTCCTTTGTATGAGAAATACCTCGCATAAAATTAAACAAGCATCACATAATAGTTTTCTGTAAAAAGACCATCAAAGATTCTCTGCCATGCATTTTCCTCATCCATCCTTCAGTCCATCCTGTGTTTGAGGGGCATTGTTTGTCCCCTGGAAATATCTACATAAAATATGCTAATGAAATTAAAGAGGGAAGTGTAAGGGCTGACGCTGCCTGGCTCTGAATCTCTAATGACTCCCTGCCATCCCTAGAAAAAAGCCTGATTATGTCGGTTGCTCTGGAGAGTGATTAACTCCTCCTGGATTCAACCATAAAACGAACAAGGCAGAGGGGAGAAAGGAAAACAGGGTGCTCAAAATATGGACGCATAATTAATACGTTTGAATCATGTAATTAGCCACCCAAACAGGGGAAAGGCGCAGCTAGTGTGCAACTGCTTTGTTCAAGTAATAGGCCACAGTTAGATCTGTCTTTCAGAGAGGCACATATAACGAGCCCCCCTGTTGATAGTGGGAATATTGGACTATCTCTCGGGTTAGTAAATACGGGGAGACAGTTTTAACAAATTATTAGTTGTTTCTTTGATGTCTAATGTGTCTGACTAAACAGAGATAGAATCGAAAACAAGTACATATATTTCTTTGCTTTAAGATGTGTCTTATGATGATACCATGAAAGCAGTTTTTCTACTCGTGAAAAGTATCAAGGATCTATTGAGTTGAAAACACTTCTTTCTTTTCTCTTTCAGAATGATGTGAAGAACACTTAAGGACGACGAGACAGCACTTCAGCTCATCTTTTCAAATCCTTGGAGACACACGATCCCAGGTGCTTTGTCTGAGCTCGGTATCTTTTGGAGCCCTATGGGGATGGGAACGTGCTTCGATAAAAGATGGACTTACTGTGGCCCTGCTAAAGGTCACCGTCCTCTAAAGGTCATGTCATGGCCCCTGGCCCTGTGGCTATTGACTCTAATCTCTGTGAATCAAAAGACGACTGTTGGACAGACTCTGAACGCCTTCCAATCGGAAAGGAGGGATTGGGCGCTGAACCACCTGACTGTGCATCAGTCTACAGGAGCTCTGTACATCGGAGCTGTCAACCGAATCTACAAATTGTCAGCTAACCTCACCCTCCTGGTGTCCCATGATACGGGGCCGGAGTATGACAACAAGGCATGTTACCCTCCACTGATTGTCCAGCCCTGTTCTGAGCCGCTTGCATCGACTGACAATGTTAACAAACTGTTGCTCATCGACTACTCCCAGAACCGGCTGCTGGCCTGCGGGAGTCTGTACCAGGGCGTCTGCAAGCTGATGCGGCTGGATGACTTGTTCATCCTTGTGGAGCCCACACACAAGAAGGAACACTACCTGTCCAGTGACAACCAGACAGGGACGATGTACGGGGTTGTTGTGCCCTCGCAGGGTCAGGATGCCACTCTGTACATCGGCACGGCTGTCGGCGGTAAACAGGACTACTTCCCGACTATCTCCAGCCGCAAGCTGCCTCGTGACCCAGAATCCTCTGCCATGCTGGACTACGAGCTTCATACTGACTTTGTGTCCTCTCTGATTAAAATCCCCTCAGACACGCTGGCTCTTGTCCCACACTTTGACATCAACTACATCTACGGGTTCGCCAGCGGCAACTTCGTCTACTTCATGACAGTGCAGCCGGAGACACCTGAGAATGGGATGCCCGCCGGCGGATCCCCTGGCGACCTGTTTTACACCTCTCGCATAATCCGCCTCTGCAAAGGTGACAAAAAATTCCACTCATACGTGTCGCTTCCTGTGGGGTGCGTACACAAAGGCGAGGAGTACCGTTTGCTGCAGGCGGCGTACCTTTCCAAGGCCGGCAGGGTTCTGGCAAAGTCGCTCAACATCAGCGCACAGGAGGACGTGCTCTTTGCCGTTTTCTCCAAGGGACAGAAGCAGTGCCACGACCCTCCAGATCACTCCGCTCTCTGTGTCTTCACCATCCAAGACATCAATACACGCATTAAGGAGCGTCTGCAGTCCTGTTACCAAGGAGAGGGAAATCTGGAGCTGCACTGGCTGCTGGGGAAAGACGTGCAGTGCACCAAGGCGGTAGGTGGACTATAGAGGGAGAAATGGTCTGATTTGCCACTTATAACACACATTTAGTTTCAATATAAAAGGTGGTGAGCAGCATTGATATAGATTTACTAAAAATGGGTTATCCACAACAATGATTGAAGCTTTAATAGCTTTTAGGCAGGGAACACGAGCTTTGCTGAAGACACCATTGAGGTTGTTTAGGATCCCACAAGAGCAGAAGAGCTGGAGGAGATTAATTCCACAATGCTAATCAGAGGAGTTCTGTATTGAGCTTTGATTTTATTCAGGGTTTGAGCACTGACTCCCCCCCGCTCTTCTTCCTTCTACTCTTGTCGCTGTCAGCTGTTTTGAACCCTTTGAGACCTGTTCTTGATCTTGAGAAAAAAGAGCTTTCTTGTAAATGTCCAAGTCTGTTCCCTCAGTGAAAGCTATAATTCTGCATAATGAGTGGCTTTCATCGAAACAAGTTGAAAGCGACCCATAAAAACAATGATGTTCATCGCATCCATGGCTCTTGAATTTCACAACATGATTTGATTTCACCATGCCATCAAACAAATAAGATGTGATGTAATTGATAAAGGCAACAGAGGGAGGAAGGAGACCCATAATAATGCTATAAATTGCTCTGACCGTGCAGTTAACCAAAGAGCGTTATATTTCAATTAGACTGTTAATGAAAGGCAAGGTTCCAGCTTTGTTAAGATGTCATTAGATACTGTGTTTTTTTGGTAACATGATTCATTGGTTAGGATTAGCCATGTCGCTTTTTGAGGATGTGTTGTTATCAGATATTTTCCTTCCTGTGTCAAGAAAAAAAACAAAAAAACGACTTATACAAATATTAAAGACCAAGGGGGTTTATTAAGCGACTTTATATAGTAGACTCTCAGACTCCCAATACTCTGACAGGCTGTAAGTCAAAAGGGTGCATTATGCTAAATCAGGGGTGTCAAACTCAATTTCAATCTGGGCCACATCAGCATTATGACTGCACTCAAGGGCCGGTTGTAACTTTAAGACTATATAAAAATACATTTATAATATATAAAATAATGTATATATTACATGATTGCCTCTGCATTGGATTATTATCGGATAGGGTAATAACTTCATAATTAACTACGTCTGAAAGCAGAAGTCTAGGGCAAATTATTTCAAGTATCTTCAGTGAGAATGTCACAAAATGATTTATAAAGAAAAGCCACATTCTTGAAAAACAAAACAAAAAAGTGAAATTTTGAAAATAAATGTACATAAAAAAAAATTATTCCGAGAAAAAGTCAAATTCTAAGAAAAACGGCATATTTTGAAGAAAGAAAGTGACATTCTGAGAAAAAATTTCTAATTTGAGATGCATTGTGGGACATGTAGTTTATGGGCAACGTGCTTCTGTAAATCCCCACGTAACCATATAATAAACATATTATATTCTTTGCAAGCTCTTGTGAAAATGAGGTTGCGGGCCGGATTTGGCCCCCGGGCCTTGAGTTTGACACCCCTGTGCTAAATGGTCATTTCAGCACTCAATTCAAATGCCTGCTAAATTATAGTATATAATGTATGCATTCAATTTCATGGCAATCAGTCCAATAGCTGATAAGACTTACACTCTAAAATGACACATTTCAACTTGCGGTGTCGCTAAATGAAACATAATAATTTTCGTCAGTAGGATTCATCCTCTGGAGACTTTGAATGTCGGGTGATACTGTAGATGAATCCCTTATACAGTATTTCTGAGGATTATTTCCAAGAAGTTCAAATTTACATAAAAAATGTGTCAGCAGACTTCCAGATGGTTAACGTCAAATGCAGTGAATAGGAACTCTTGAAACTCTTGAAACATATATTCTAATGACTTATGTTCACATAAGCAAATACAATATTCTGTTTCAAAAATGAAAGGCAAATAAAGTCTTATTTGGGGTAACATAGGAAATGTGTTTTTGCTGAGTTGACTACACCGATCACATTCAGTAAACTAAGGTACATTGATGGAAGGAAAACAACAAAAGATGAATATGCCTAGGAATTCAAGGAGGTGAAATAAGAAATTAGCTGCCCTAAAAGGTAGATGCATACAGTGAGTGGCAGGCAATTAGCAAAGGTTTGAAGTGAATGTTAGTAGATGTAACAGGACTGCAAAGCATGCAGCTCTCTTTGATGCTTAATCAAAACCTGACATCTCTTGTGCTGAGTGTTTGTGTGATGTCAGATCGAGTGATCTTAAAATCACAGAAAGAGGCGCAAAATACACAGCGTTCCTCGCGTTTGCCATCAGCAATTAGTCTGCCCCACGAATTTGCCCGCTCTGAGGCTTGTTGATTAACGCGGCAGAATGAACCTTCTTGAAGTAACCCAGAAAATGGTGCACCTAATGCATGTGGGGCTTGCCAAAGGTCAGTTTGAGTTTTTCTCTTGTATTCGTATGTGTCTGCAGTGATCTCAGTCATTTTTCCAGCTCCCACTTACGCTCTTCCCCCTTTCTCGTACCTCCACCTCCCCTCCTTACATCTGTCATCTTCACTTCTCCTCCCTCTCACTCTCCCCTCTTCTCTATCCCTCCCTTTTTAACCTCTTCTCCTGTTTTCTTCCCTTCGCCTCCTCGAAAACAACATCTCTGACTTTCCACTCTCAATGCCTTCTTCATCTTCTCCCCAACACCTGTCACTAACCCCCTCCCTCTCTCCACGCAGCCCGTTCCCATCGATGATCACTTCTGTGGCCTGGATATAAACCAGCCCCTGGGAGGTTCGCAGCTGGTGTCGGGTCGCACGGTGTTCACTGAGAGCAGGGACAGGCTGACCTCTGTCACCTCTTACGTCTACAACGGACACAGTGTGATCATCCTGGGGACCAAGAGCGGACGGCTGAAGAAGGTGAGAACAGAAATGCAGTCACTGACAAGCAGGACAGGCTAAAACTGCCTTTTTCACACACTGAACTCAATACTGAGGGAATGCGTGGTTGTTGAGAGCAAAGAGATGCAACCAGATCCACTTGATGACAAATGACTGCACTTATCTACTCAAAACACAACAATGATTTATTGAGGCTGCTATTGATGACCCATTGGCATCTCTGTCAGGGAGATTTATCTTCCTGTTTCAGATTTTCAATACAAATGCAAAATGGAGCCTGGTCCTAGACCTCTGAATCACTGCCCACAACTCAAGCGATTTCAAATAAGTCTGATGCAGTGCCCCTTTACAGCTACTGTACTTCCTTCCAAATGTAATTAGAGGTTAGTAAATGGGACTAACAAAGGGAAAGTCATGTTTCTAAAGCTTACGAGTTAAAAACGAGCAACAGAAAAATGGCTAAAATGCTTGGATGAGATTGATGCAGGCTATACAAGTTGCAACAATCTCAAGCATCAAGTCCAAGCACAGAAATAACTTTAATTATCCAATTCATATTATAAATGTTGACATTTCAAGTTAATTGCTCATCATAAGTGCTACATGTCTCTGTCAACTGAAAATGAATTCACCAGGACATATTGACGGAGTGTGTTTTGTAGGAAGGTACCTGACCTGATGACACATGAACAAATGAAAACTGATGATTTTAAAAGACTTACAGCACTCCTTTAAAGTTTGGGGAATTGCGAGCGTAAGACAACAAAAAGAATAGTCAAAATGTCCTTATTTGTAGGGTCAAAGTCTGAAAATGTTTAACCCTACATTTCCCACAATGCAACATATAGCATATCTTTGTTCGTCCTTTCCTTTGGCGTAAATCAAACTCATTTTGTAACTAATGCTCTTTGGTAAGAATTTGACGAGTCCATGCCAAGCCCTAAATAACCCTGATGACTTTATTGATATCAACACTGTCTGACATAACCAAGCTCCTTAAGAGAACATTGTTGAAATGTCCCTTTAATGTCTTACATCATTTAAAAAAAGTTTCTGCCACGCAACTCCAGATTTCATCATTTATTAGTTGGCAACTAGAAATCCACCGACAGCTGTTTATGCCTCTCTTTCTACCGGGCACATTTAGGTAATAATGATCTTTAAGCCATTAACACTAATTCATGTAATTATGTGATCAATTAATACCCTAATTAGCATGACTAGTTATGTTTAATGCATCACGGTGATTATGTGGGACATTATGCTGAACAAAGGGGCAGTAATCATGCAGCGCTGCATCTTCAGCCTTTTGGGCTGAGGACAAATCGATGTGAATTTCCACCCATGACAACTTGAGCCACGACTGAAGCACAGGCCTGTTCCTCCGGCGCCTTTGTATTAGTTGCATTAGTAACAGGAAATAATGTGCCTCTCGTGCCTCTTGTTTAACACTGTCCTGGTGGATTTTGGTTTGAATAACGTTAAGCATTATGAAGTATTTAACGGGGCAATTATCTCTGTGTACTTGACATGGATTTTTGCATATTGAATAACACAGTGCTGTCTGTATCTTTAAGGCTGAGTCTAATTATTTCTTGTGTATTGTGAGTAGGGATGGGAACGATTCATCGAATATTTTAGTTTTTTCGGAAGGGTATCTAAGTTGATTACATATCAAATGGAATAATTCAATGTATACGACAGTGCCATAGCTAAGTGTGTTAGGTCTAAAGGTGTGTTTTGCTCCGCTCACCGGCCCCTCACAGCGGGCAGAGCTGCAGGTGCTGTTCTCTCTCTCTCGCGTCCGGTTATACTTCACTCGCGTTTATGTCCAAATCCATCAGATCTAGCTAGTTCTAGCCAATGATACGGCTGCTGCCCCTCCCTACACGCAGACCACGCAGACTCAAACCTCATCTTATGCCCACATTCCAGCTGAGAGGGTCTTCTCTACAGCTGGCCTGATTGTGAACCGCCTCTCCCCTGAGTAGACATGCTCATATTCTTAAAGAAGAATGAGTATTGAATAGCTGCATTCTGTGCATAGGCCCTGTTACATGATGATCTCTGTTGTAATAGGGTTACGTTACCCTAACCCGTTGCTCCTGTATGATCCCTCTTTCATTTAAAACAAGTTATGTGTTAAGCATGAAAGCTGTAGGCTATAGCTGTCAACTGTTCAAACTGTGATCACCAGTTCAATACATTTGACAAATTCCACTTGGTTTCTATACTTATTTGAACATGTATTTATTTAATTTTTCAAAATTAATTAATTAATTAATTATAAAACACACACCAGTGAGTCACACTGTTGAACTGGGTGACACGTTTCTTCATTATGATGAATTTAGGCACAGTGGTTTACTGAGTCACCCCACATATATTGTTCTGCTGCCATAAATACTCCCTATCACACCAAATCTGCAGCTGAAAATAGACCGCAACACATGCCCATTCTAAAATATGACAGTGCCCAGCTGTTTTGGGAACTACTTAGCTTAAGCCTTAACATGACACACTAGTGAACTGTTTTAGAGTCGGCACAAACTACACGGGTTGACACAGGCCAGGTAATTCTTAAACTGTTAATATATTGACTAAAGCCATTGGTTCAGTTGGCATAACATTAGTTTATAATAAGAAAAATAGAATATTGCCAATCATATTCCTTCAAGCCTGCTTTAGTATTCCTTCAATGTGAGGTTTCTGCTGCTCTGCTGTGCTTGCATCACCCGCTCTCGTGTGGATTGAGGATTAATAAATACTGTCCTGACAAGTACAGACTGACAAGTGTATGATTGAAAGGAACTAGTTCAAACGTGTCATATGGCCGTGTCTGAAGGCAGAAGTGTTTATAGCTGTACTGATCGACCGCAGCTGTCTTAGAGAGGGGCGATAAAAGATAAACATTGAAATGGGAATATTGATGCGCACTTTAAGACTCAGAGTCACCTTAAAGCATTCATAATGTTGAAAGAAAATAAGTGTAGAAAAATAAAAGGAGGGATTAAAAGAGACTCAAGTCCTGACCATTTAAGGGCTGTTTTCATTAATAAGCAATTAGAAATATAATAATATAATAGTTGGAAAAATAATACCAATAGCTATATAGTCTTAGTATTCATTTAGGTAGGTTTGGTATGCACAAGCAGTCACGGTACAGATGTACTGGAAACAGACATCTATAGAAACGTATCATCACTCAAATGTTCCTCCGTCTTTTCTTTTCATCGCTTTAAGACCCTTTGCACCAGGCCCACGGACATAAGATGACCTCTTTCTAAGCGGTTCATAGAGTTGATTTAGCTCATTGACATCATATATCATTTGAAATACATACTGTACTGATATATTATAATCAAGTTCCTATAAGGCTTGTTTTCTGATATAACTGAATTGACTTGGTAGTACCGGGGGGCTCTGCTTTCTGCACAGTCGCACAGGCATGCAGCTGACTGAGGAAATGTGCGAGAGGACTGTTGTGACATTAGCCCGGGGGCCTCAGTCTTATGAGGAGCAATCTGTCTGACACACACAACACACACGCTCACACACACGGTCCAGACTGGGAGCACAGATAGCATCACTGCAGCTCTTTCATTGGATACAAAATAGCCTGACAGAAAGAGAGAGAGGGACTGTCTGAGGAGAGAACAACAGAAACAGAGGTCAAAAGACTGAAACAATAAGTGAGGAAAGGAGGAAAGAATTCAGGAAGAGAGAGAAGGAAAATCACAAAGAACAAGTATGTTGCATGTTCTCAGGAGGTGTGTGTTAGGAACATAAGGAATCCATCATTACTGCTTTAAGTGCAGAGTGTCTAAAGGGCCAGCGTGTGTCATTACTCTGACAGAATGAGCAGCCATGACTCAGACTCCCAGGAGCCCCGGGGGAGCGCAGGGTCACCTCTCCGAGCCTATTCCATCACCCCTAAATGGACATGCCGAGTGGAAATGGGGCATGACAACAAATGCCATCAGCAGATCACTCCAGCAGCAGGGCCATTGCAAAGGTCAAACCTGCCACAGGAAGGGTGCAACCGGGGTCAAAGGTCACAGGGATAACCACCATCCGGGCTGCATGCAGCATATGGATGAATCCGTCAACATCTCTCGTTTAGCCTGCTCCTCGTCCAGATTTACAACAGGATATTTCTATCATCACCTGCCACCGTGTGTTGCCTTAGGGCCGAGGCAGTTGATTTTAGCTGAGTAATATGACCCGGGGGGTAACTGATGTGTTAATACAAAGGGGCTGTTGCACGTTACATGACGTGCACTAATGAGGTGAATCCAGGTAAAAGCCATTATTACTCACTGATCCCTGTTTAAATCTATTCCAGTCCCAAAGCAGGACGAGTTGATTAATATCACTTTTAGTTGCAAAGTTTCCTTTTGATAGCTAAATGCTAGGGGCAACACATTGCTAAATTAGCAGTCATAGAGTCACATCAAGGTTTATACCAATTGTTGCGACAATAATGAGTTTGATGGTGTGGCTCTTGGTGATGATGCGGAAAAAAAATCAAGCAAGCTCTACAAAGACTGTGCCAGAGATCAAACCACAGGTACACAACATGGAAAGAGAAAGTGAACTTGGTACATACAAATCTTTCAAATAAAAATCACCGGGTTATCTGAGTTTACTAAATCTTAAGAGAAGATCTCTGAGAATAATGTTACTATTGAAATGTAGACAGTTAAAGATGGTGGTAGCTCACACATGTGTTCAGTGATGCATGATTGAAAGGATCATTTATCTCTTGAAAAGATAATATGAATCACAGTTAGTGGCTACTGACTTAACTGAACAAATCAATTCAAATTGGGAAAGAGATTTATAATTTTGTTTTAGTACCAGTGCTATGTTTTGAAGGGGCCCTATTTAGCTAATTATTGTGTTCATTTTTGTGTTTCCATGCTTTGATGTTAAAGGTATTTCTTGTTCTCATACCGAGTCCAATTGTTGAGCTTCAGGCAGAGTGTGTGGGAGAGAAAATCCCTTTGGAGGGAACTTTGGGTTTGTAGCCATGCAGACCACATGCACAACAACCTATATCACACACTCCACTACAGGAAAGGGAACACCTCCAAAAAGCATAATAGGGCCTCTTTAAGTTAGAATTGGCACAAGGGGTTAACTATAGGCCAACTATAACTGTAACACAGATAATCATGACCATGCAACCACACTTCTATATTTCTCTCAACAGTTACTGTGTTTACTGTCTTTCATTCACTTTGTGCATTATAGCAACATTAGCCTTATGTAATCACTGTGCTATCACCAAGCCGACTGACCGATCACAGTATTTGTGTCGTTAATACGAGTGTAGTTACATTTTTTACGAAGCTAAGCTGCGGTGACTACTTGTGCAGGCTATGTTGTTACACTGTAACCACTTAACATTGCTACTATACATTTATATCTGGTTATTTTTAATTGGACAGTTTTTCCTGCCTTTCCTGCTGTGGGGCTCTAAACAAACACGTTGCCCCAGGGGCTAAACACCATTCCACTTTTTCCACAAGGACAGCATATTTGTGTCTCTATGCTACCATATCCTAGCTAGTGAGTAAGCATAAAACACTCCGCAGATACATAACGGGCGTTTAATGGAATAGATGTTCTGAGGAAATGTTTTTGCAGAAGGACCACAATGGCATACAGAGAGCAATCAGATGTAACATGACATACTGAATCTGTTATGACGTGTATTGTGAGATAGTTTCTGGAAGGTTGATGTTCAAACCTTGGGTCTCCATAAGCTTGGGAGTGAGATCTAATGGAGAAGCTGTAGTTGAACTGAAGCATCATACACTTGAACCCTTAACCTGCATCAACAATGTTCAAACAAGCCTCAGATGCCTTTACTGGTCCATCATTGTAAGAGAACATTAGTTCTGTGCTAGTAAATATAATTTGAAAGATGAACACGCTTAAATATTAAGGTAGTGCAGTGTTAAACAAAAATAAAACCAACCAGCACATTACCTCAGTGTTTCACAGCTTTCCTTAGAAAGGGAGAAAGAAAGCCTTAGTCAAATATTCTAATGGGAAATAGCGGATTCATTATGGCTTATTGAGAGTACACGGGTGGGGACATTCTCCAGTCCGCGGCTAAATGACTTGGACTTTTCAAAGTCACAGTTTGCTACGAAGACCCAGGAAGAGGAGATTTGGCGATTGCAATCATTCAGAATGAACTTTCAGAGGAGGGGAGGGGCAAAGGTTGATATGCGTGTTTGAGGGTAAATTGAAAGGATTTCCATAACTGCACGAAGGGAGCTGAACCTGAGGGTGAAAGCCTTCAGAGCGGATCGCCATTAGATGTCTTAGTGCAGCCGAAATGGTATTAAGAAAGGCAATCTTGTGATAACAAAGAGAGGTGTCCTTCTGTCTGCAGTTTTATTTAGCAGCTCCATCTCTCTCTCTACCACTCCCTTTGTCCTCCCTTCCCTCTCTTTCTGTTCTTTTTCTCCTGCTCACACACATGGAAACACACAAGAGGACTGTGACTGCATTGCGGTCAGCAAAATGAAGACCATACGGGTGCCATGAATTGTTCCACTGTCCCCCTCCCACTGCTTTTGTTGGTGGGCCATGGGAACCTGGCAAACAATGGGAATGATTGGAGGGACAAGGGGGGGCGTGCGGAGGAGGACAGGAAACAGAGAATAGGAAACCATGTCCTCAAGGAGAGAGAAGAGACGTGAACATGCTGAGACTGAGAGGAGACTGTGGTTGAGTTGTAGAAATGGTGGTATGGAGAGTTGGAAGCTCGCCATGCAGCTGAAGGTTAGGGGACAGTTGGGCTGTAGCAACTGGAAGGCTTTTAACAATAACCCTCTAAAACACATGCATGGACACGCCATCTCTCTTCCAACCCAGTTGCTAATCGTGTTTAGGTATGGGCACTTTCCAAAAACCAGCGTATCTAGTGTAGTGGCTGGGATCAATACGCCTCTCTTTGTGACGGTAGTTAATGTGAAGGCTGACTGATTAGTCCTCTCCTGTAATACATCTCCACCTCAGTAACCCCCCTGAACGCTCATCTCTCCCATCAGCTCTATCCCTGTCCGTTGTCTCATTAGCATTCACAGAGCCGTGATGGTTATATGGGCTAATCAATGCCCGCTCTCCTCGGCTGTCGTCCTCGATCGGACCATATGCACAGCCACTCAACCTTAAAGGTGGCCAGTTGTCTCGCCCTTATGTCGCTGCATGCCCCGTGTCACAATATTGAGGCAAGCTGCTGCCAAAATCTATCTGGCTTACAGTCTGTGTATTTCCACTTTCAATCTAGTCCCATGTGTATTTTCATTCCGTGCCCCTTTTCCAGTCGTACTTAAGATGCAAGTGTGGTTTCCTTCCAAATTGTGACATATTTACTTTTTGTGGTTTTACATGAAAAACAATGCTTTTCTGAAAAGGAGTTGTTTGCATGCATGACTCAGTGATTTCCAGCTGAATGTAATGTACCGCCTGAATAAGACAAGTTAATTATAGCAGAAATGAACCAACTTCTCTGTGTTTGTCGGGCAGAGCCGTCTGCAGGGACAGATGAAGCCTTGTCTGAGTGGCAGATTGGAAATGATTGGTTCAACAGAGTGCTCCGTGCATCCTGGGTCATCATCCATATGTTTAGGTTAGCTGGGTGAATGTGAAGGCCACCGACCGGCTGGCCACATATGGACACAATTTTGATTTTTGATTGGACAGCCATTACCACATCAACATTGTAAACGGAAAAGCAGAGGTTTGAGGACATTTCCATGTATACTTCCTCTCAGCGTGAATACACTCATCTCCTGAAATGCATCCCCAAATCAACCCCATATGTAAATGCTCACAAGAGAGACATTTTGGTGAGTGGATTGCTCATGCAAGGTCTGGCAGCTTTACAACGGAGCCAACCCCGACTCTAGCCAAGTGCCATCTAAGAAGACTGGCTTTTTTTTGTTTTCTTTGGCTCTCACAGGATGAGAGAGCAGCCGAGCATTTAAGATGCAAACCAAGCCCCAGAAAAGGAGGCTGTTTTCGTTAAGAGCGCATGAGCTCAGGTTGCGTATCTGTTTGTGGAAGCAATACTAAGCTGGGTTGTTTATATCCATCACCGGTTGTGCAAGGGAATTTCAGCAGCAGGAAGGATATTGCTGTTATTGGCTTGAATATTCATCATGGGTTAAATATATATCCCATTGGACTGTGAGACGCTGGGAAGACGAGCTCACTGAGGTCACATGGACATGTGGTATTAATGGCAAATCTCCTCGAACATGACTCGGACCCCACAAGGGTTATCAGCTTGCATTTCAAAAGAGGTTTACTGAGGCTCTTTTGGAATATATGTAGACCTTGATATTGACCTCAAAGCAATGTCTTCACTATAAGACCACATTAAAGCATCTGACGCGGATCAGATCGTTTTTACGATATACAACAGCTAAGCATTTGATTGAAATCGGCACGAGTGAGACTTTAAAGAAGAGCCCGTTGTTGTCCTGCTGCGGATCATACACAGGATGCATTCATGTTGACATCATGCACACGTATGTCAAGTGAGAAGGGGCCTCAGCTTGCATGGTATGGATCGTTGCACATTGGCTGTGTGTCCCTGGTATCCATGATAATGTATTGATCCAACGAGTGATCATGCACAGAATTTACAACTACGCATTTAATGGGAGCACCCAACAAAAGGGAGAGCGTGCGTAGTGTTTCTGTGTCTCTTTGTTTGCTCGCATCTGCGTAGGTGAGTGTGTGTCTGTGTGTGCCACTTGTGTGTGTCTTTCCCTGTAAGCAGGCTCATTATAAAACCAATTAAACCCGCCTTGCTCTCATTATAGAGCTGTGGGGCTCAAGGAGAGATTGAGGACCTGTTGTACTCCCAGAGGCCTGCTGCCGGGTCAGCCCTGTTTTAAATGATAAAAACACTTTTGAATCCGCTGAAATCAAACACCACGGAACGGTCACGATGGGTCAGTATCAGTCTGAGCTCATTCCTGAACCCCTGGCCCTCAGTCAACTTCATTACCCCCCAACTAAAAACACAAAGAGCTCAAAGCTTCTCCAGACTGGATTGTTTTTGTTTTTTAAAACATGGTTTCATCACAAAAACGCTTGCATGCTCTGGTTTCTATCTCTGCTATTTATGAAAGACAGAGTGTGGGAAACAATAATGTAAACTGGCTCCATGACTGCGTGGGATAGTGGTGCTGTCAGAGTAGGAATATGATGAGGAGGAGGAGGAGGAGGAGGAGACGAAGGCAAAAGAGGAGACAGAGCAAGAGAAAGACACCAGACAATGAGCATAGAGAAAGAAGCTTAGCTCGGAGACAAATCTGTATATGAAATAAGTATTTAAAGAATGGGATTTTGCATGGTGTCGAGGTAGTAGCCAGTGAGAGACAGTCGCCTCAAATGATCTAGAATCAACAGGAAAAATCATGTCGCTATTGTGTTCATTACTTTGTATTTGGGAGACGTTGCTCTCTTCTCTGTACCCTACAGTATGTACGCTCCCACCCACATAACACACACACACACACACACACACACACACACACACACACACACACACACACACACACACACACACACACACACACACACACACACACACACACACACACACACACACACACACACACACACACACACACACACACACACACACACACACACACACACACACACACACACACACACACACACACACACACACACACACACACACACACACACACACACACACACACACACACACACACACACACGTTTGCACATATTGTCCCCTCCCTTCTTCATCTTTGGCGGACGGATGGAGAGGCACAGCTGCCTGGAAGGTGTAGGCGTTGATTGATAGATGAAGTTTTGGGGCCCATGGGATCCAATCATGTAATCAGTGTGTATTGATTGACTGTCCCCATTGAGAGACTGCTGAGACTCTGCCACCATGTGCGGCGCCAGAGCTGGCACGCATTCAACAATCTTTTGTAGTCAAATTTGATTGTGGTGGCAAGGTCGCCTGGGTCCACGCGTCGGGATGCGTGCAGGGAAGACGGGCGTAATCGCACTGCAGACGTATCGCAACACTTCCACCATGCTCAGCTCCAAATCCTCATCATCTTGCATTTATTTCAATTATTATGATTGAGAAATTAATTCAGCTTCACTGTAATTGCATCACATGGTTAATGATCCAATCTCCCTGGAATTTAAATAAGGCTTCACATAGCTAATAAGGATGTTCCAGCTACCCTGCGTTTCTCAGACTTTTCTCTTATTTCACATTTCTGACTTATATTTCAAGTGTCAAGTTATCATCTCGGTATGATGCAATTCACATCATTGCGGCACCAATTGTGAAAGATTGGAGCCATGATTGCAAATAAATATATTTTTTGTGAAATAACGTTTTTTTAAGGACATTCCTCAAAAAGACACAGAGCAATGGTTACGCAATATACATCAGACAAAAAAGGGTTTCTTTTCAGTAGTATTACCAACATGTAGTTTATATCAGCAGTAATAGGGTTTTTCAGCTCACTCACCACTTTACATCTTAACCAACACATCCTTACAAGGCTGCATCTCGACAGCTCCGACATCAGTAAGCCACTTGTTAGTAAGACAGCTCGGCTTATTTGTTTCCCTCACTGCAACAGCACATCTTGTTTGTAGACAGAGGTGGGAGTATAGAGAATTGAAAGCCCTTCACCAGTGGGCATCTGTTTTTCCATGCTTGCATTTAATAAGCCCCAAAAGATAAGAGTGCTGCCTGAAAGTCATTCTAAAGTCAAATTAAGGCTGAGCTCACTGAACACATTTCCAAACTCGACTGGGTAACGTTACCTCAGGGTAAGGATCTGATTCGCAACTGAATGAGGAGCGGCAGATGTTTTCTGTGTCATCTTCTCCATCTACAATGAACGTTCCTTTTCTAGGTGACATAAATGAGTAATGAAGAGATTTCTCTACTGCTCACTTCTTGCTTCCATTAAGAATCAGTGAGTTACTTCAGGGCACTTCATGTTCCTGTAGAAATGAACAAGCTGTCATTTCACATAAGCAGCCTCTGGGTTTATAATCTAGTGTCTTCATTGATTTATATACAGTAGAGTATTCACAACTGATTTGTCATGATTGGATTTCAGTTAATTTTGACTGAACACAAGTGTACAAGAGGAGGACATTTTGTACACTGGTACAATGGTTACATTTAAATGAATATTCAACATTCTATAACACATAGGTTTGAGCAAGCTCTCTGATTGGTCAATAGGCGTGTTTGATTCCACGATCAAACAACGATCAAATAGAACGTGCCTAATCACAAAGTATCCAGTGGCCTACACACGCCACTAGCCTACCGAAACTACTTCCATGAGCCTACATCGTGTGGTTTCCATAGCGACACACAGCCGTTACACTGTTATACATTGTCTCTCGTTGGAAATCGGTAGCTACAAAATGTCAGATTTTAAAGTTAACTTTGATTTGTTGGGGGGCCTCAGTATTGATGAATGGTTGGACATGGACACAGACAGAAAGATGTGGAGCAACGCGCTTTTTGCCGGTCCGGGACACGCCATGAAACGCCACTGGAGGAAAGCTCTTCCTATAACGTAGTCCTACCCGTGAACACCACAGCACCACCTGCAAAAAAGTCTGGCATGGAGTTCATGGAGAGCTGTTTCAAGAATTGCACTTTTAATGGCAGCATGAACATCCACCTTCATTCTGAACCCAAAATGTTTCAGCACCATGGACAGCCTGATTTGATTTGTTCCGCTATTCCCACACAGTGATTACTATTACTAATATATTATTTACTATAATTATATCAATAACTGTAAGCGGGGTAGCAGGAGTGTTCGATTGATCGGCTATCGTTACCATGGGAACTACTTTCTAGGAACTACTTTCTGACGGAGATTAACTCAAGCAGAAAGTGTAGGTTTGGGAGCAAATTAGCCCACATTATGAAATTATTTTACGATATTGTTGATTACAATGATAGTTTGTGTTATAGAATCGCAATCTGTCGTACCAATAATGACGTTCAAGAACGGCCTCTCGTGTATGATTGCTTAATTGTACAATGGGTACATTTAAATGAATATTTCAAAAATGTATTCGTCACAATATACTAAAATGCAACTAGCCCCTTAAGTGAAAATAGTTATGGTTTCTTATACATTTCTGACACATTTTAAGCATGAAAACAAACAATACTCATTGAATTAGATCAGGCATCAAACCATGACCAGGTTCAGGTTATTTAATTAGTATCCGTAAGTATATTTGGTTTGCAGTTAAAAGACAAGGGATCAATTATGACAAGGCACATCTATAAAAAGAGCAACCCGTGGTCCATCAAATTTAAACACCACTAGCATTTACATGAAACAATCAAGTAGATACATAAATAGGCACTTAATTTGTGCGATGGATGCTGGAACAAAGCTGTTTTTATACCGTTTTGTTCGACACCTATGCACCTATACTAGCCTCAGGCTTGAAGAAAGAAGCTGGCATTCATTGTGCAGAGGGCGGGAGTCATCCGTTAACATAGAGCTGGATAACCGCTGTAAACGTCTGAGGTACAGGGTCTCCAGGTTTAGCTGTGACTCACCTATTAGTCTGCTAGGCCGCGTTACGATCTGACTGAGAGATTCTGCCCTTTACAGATAGGTTACCAAACACTAGAGAAAAAGACAGAATGGCCTTAACAAAAGCACAATAAAACATGACCATCATGATTTGGTCAATGTTGAAATGGGACAGTTTTCTCAAACAACACAAACGCTGGCGCCCCTTTTTGCATACGGCTTCACAATTTGCTTCAAAGTTCAATTTTGAGTCAATAATTGTCCCGAGTTATTTGTAAGATTCCACTGTCTGACTCTTGATGGATACGACTTCATGTGTGGGGATGTCTTCGGAAATCAATGATCATGTCTGTGGGTTGACATATGGACATGCGCTTTATTTAATTTCTTAAAAAGCTGACTTTTAAATAATATTTTCTCATCACACCATTGTTTTAAAAGGACAGTGGGAGCTTGCATGCTGATGTAAAGGAAGCGTACTAGGCATACAAATTGATATACAGTGGACACTACATAGAAGTACAGAAGTACAGAAGTGTGATGCAGTGTCTTCATCTCTGTATTTCTCTGTGTCTCTGCAGATCAGAGTGGACGGTCCTCTGGAGGGAGGAGTGCTGTACGAGACAGTCAGCGTGATGAAGGATAGCAGCCCCATCCTCCGGGACATGGCCTTCTCCCTTGACAGGAACTCTCTCTATGTCATGTCTGACAATCAGGTGAGGATTCGCCCTCGTTTTTGCCTCTTGCTGTCAGGAGAAACGCTAAACGGCAGGGAGATGAAGCGAGACGGTTTTCAGCTAGAAGCCTGCGAGTTCATTGCCCTGGTGACAGCAAGCGCTCGCCAAGCTGACACGACCTTGAGCGAGATACTGTATTTCCAGCTTTAGCAGTTTTTTTGCTCGGTATGAAAAAGATGCAGCATGGGAATACTTTGCCATCGTGTCAATGAAACAATACATGTAATCCCCATTTTCTGAGGATTGGATTCAATCCAGTTTATCAGGACATTGATACTAGCATTTCAGTTATCCTTATTATCGCGCACAGACAGGAAATTACCAGTAAAACTGTTTTAAATCAAAAACATTAAATTATAAATTAATGCTATTTACTTGGAATCCTACCAGATGATTTATCCCCAAAATCCAATGTGGCAACTCCCAAACATTCACAAGCTGTATGTCTAGGGATTGTCTGTGTGTGAGGGGATGGACCACTGTTCTAATTACTTATCCATGCGAATCGCCTTACAGTGCATGCTTCTTTTGTACACCACACACACGCCATAGAAAACCATTAGCGGCTTCTTTCTGCGTGGCTGTATCCCCCCTCGCCTGCTCCTCAGTTGGCCCGGCATCACAGAGGCGAGCAGTTGTTGTTGTTGTATGACGATATTCTCTGCACTCATTGGAGATAAGAGTGAACAGTGGTAATCACTTTCAAGTGCTTATTTTGGCGCAGCTGCATGGCACTGTGAAATGGGATTAGGCGTCAGTGCGGCCAAAAAAAAAAGCCCCTATCACTGCTCTCAGTTGTCTTCTGACTGCTGGAATGTATTGAGCCAGAGTCACTGGACAGACGGGATAAGGGCATCGGGACAATTGCAGATCTGTCATTTGTTTCCGAGTAGCTCCAAAAAGCCTTTTCTGGGAACTTGAAAACCAGGCCGAAAACGTATAAAAGCTTTGAGTTTGATAAAACAAGGGATGTCATGTGAAGAGCGAAATAATAGAGACAGTATTGCGTCGGGTACTGTCTTCTAGAACAAATCAAGGCGGCTCTTCCTTCTGTGTGATAGACTGGAAGAGACAGAACATCACTTATTGATGAGCTCTGGTCGTTCAAGGAGAGACACATGCTTCCTTCAAGGAGATAGCCGACTACTCTCTTCACTATGCTTCCAGTGATATAATAACCAAACACAGCTTGGCCGG
Source organism: Pseudochaenichthys georgianus (assembly GCF_902827115.2). NCBI lineage: Eukaryota > Metazoa > Chordata > Actinopteri > Perciformes > Channichthyidae > Pseudochaenichthys > Pseudochaenichthys georgianus. The sequence continues at coordinate 30,801,087 of NC_047507.1, read as the reverse complement.
GCTTTCTCTCTCAATATTAGAACAGCTTTGGCTTTATAGCCCTCAGGAGTTTGGAGCAGAGTAAAGCTTTCCTCCTTTTTGTCTCCCTCTCCATCTTTGCTCAGCTTTCCCTTCAGACTTTCCCGCAGCTAGGGGTAAGGGATCCCCCGGGGAGAGGGCTTCAATCACAGCCTTCCCACATTTCTAGTAGATCCCAGAGATGAGAGATGTTCTGATTCCTGAGAGCCAAACAATACAGGAATGATGTAGAATGAGGAGTGAGGCACATACAGATTTGGCTGAGATCAGCCGACCCTTGTGGAATAACAATGAGCCTCTCTGTCTGAGTGAAACACGCAGGGTTAGCATGACGATGAAGAGTGAGGAGAGGAATCTGTGTTTCTGTGGGATATACAGTATGTGCCTGTGTCCATACCAACATATCATTTGGGAGCCATTATTCATATGAAATATTTTTTAAGGTTTAGGTTTGATTATTTCTAAGAATAGAAATGCTCAGTATCCAAACACACAATTGATGGCTTTAAACCTTAAAGGGGGGGAAATGCTGCAGGGTATTTGAGGGCAATCTCAAAAAGTGCCATCCTCATCCCCTTCTGTGTTTCTCTACCTGTCGGTATGTCCTCCCTCTCTCACCTGTATGCGAGTGTGCTATTCAATCTCTTTTAATCTGACGTACCTCCGCAGCTCTATCAGATGAGCTCATGCACCCGTTTACCAACACCATCCGTCATGTTGCCAATGTGCTCACTTGAATAGATTTAAAACTGGATGTTGCAGAACACTATTAATTAGGTTCAGTCAGGTATACATTGAATTACAGACAATGGACACAACAACCATTTATCATCCCTTTTAGCTATTTATTTCAACTAAGCTTGCTTGCTTACTGGATATGATGAAAGATGATATTCAGGTGTTTTTTGACCTGAGTTTGTGGGAAGTGTGTCCTGTGCAGTCGGCTGGTTAGATCACACTCACCTCCCGCCAGAAATGCCTCGATTGGACTCCTTTGTTACATCACTATGACTGGCGCTTCTATTGGCTAGGGCTCCAACACATTTGACCTGATAGGCTAAGGGGGGGGGGGGGGGGGGGCGACATCTGTAAGTGGTTGAGCCATCACAACAAAGCCATCCAGCTAACCAATCAGAGCAGATCGGGCTCTGGTTTCAGACAGGGTGAAAAGAGGTGCTGCAGCTCAGGCAGGTGGTATGAGAAAAATAAAGAGCTTTTTGAACATTAAAGCATGGAGACATGTCACAGTAGGAACAAAGTACACATATGAACCTGAAAATGAGCATAATAGGGCCTCTTTTAATACATTCTTCAAAACCAGCTACTTTGGCAACTCCTGAAGTGCCTCTTGGGTACACAACACATACGTACCCATAGCTGCGAATCACAGCTTAACAGACTTAACTCACATGCTATGTAAAATTACTTTCAATAAAATGGATCATAAATAATATATTGTTTTGATAATACAGTAAGTAATGCTTAATGTGTAATTATACAGTAAAGACAAATTATGAAAAATGTTTTTATGTGACCTTAGTTTTTAGGATTTTGTGCGCTGTTAGTCAAAGCAACAAAAACTAACAAGACACCAAAGGTATGAGGAATTAGTTTAATCGGTGATATACAGTATGATACAGTTGGTAAAGATGTAATATGTTGTTTGCATCACAAAACACTTTAATTCATGAGTTAATGTGATCAAGAAGTGATTATTTTATTAATTTTAGGAAATGAAAATATAATAAAGACACAAATAAATCTAAAAGCACAACATCCTGTATATGACCAGATAACCAAATGAGGTGAATGGATATAGAAGGACAGCAAGTCAAGTAGTCTAAAAGCCTGCATGCTTATCTGAAGGCATTCATAAAGTTCCAGTTAATCCGGATGAAAGCGTTAAAAAGATAGCAACTGATAAGATGATAAGGTCCAGCATTAGTGTGAGGGCATCCCACAAGTTGAAAAGATACACATTTATAATTCCCAGAGCTGGAAAGATGGACGCAATCATACAATACTGAAAAAAGGCGATTTAACCTCGCCTGAGCAGAGGCTTTTTATGGTTTTGTGTTTGCTTTAAATGATGATCAATTATCTCAGAAGACAAAATAAACAGAAGCTTGATGAGAAATACTACTGATGATAAATGATTTATGAGGACTCTGCAGTTCATTCATTGAGGACGAAGGCTTGATTCACTTACGCAAGCTTGTGTAACCATTACAGTCAGAAGAGGAACTCATTGTGACAGAAGTGTATGAACTAAAAACAATCCTTCAATTTTGCTACAACCTTAAGTCCCCATGAAATACCTCTATCAATTCCCGACTGCGCAGAACATTTGAAAGATAGATACATTCAATGTTGACTGTAATAATAATTTGCTTTCTTAAAGAAGATAAACAAGAATCTACTGCACCACTTGATATTTGAAGTTAATCAGGGATTCATTTCATCTCATTTGAAAAAACCTTTTAGCTGTAATGTCCTCTGTCGTTTGGACAACATACGGTTTTGCTGGTGAAGTTTGACCTGCGATGGTCCAGGGCTTGAAGAACATAGTGTTCTAAAGGCTGTGTGATTTTAAATGCTACCCTTGTTAAGGAGGAATTAATTCCAATCAAGTTTTGTGGCTACAGGATGTTAGTGTTTTATTAAAGTCTACAAAGTATAGTGATTAAGACGCATTTAAGAGTCCCTGCTTTGATTTGAACCGGAAACATTTGTTTCGTGCTTCACTCCTCTGTCCACCCTCAATTCTACACTTTTACTGTCACTATCCAAAAACAGGAAAATACCAAAATATAATCTTTAACCTATGTGAGTACTATACAATGTAAGTGATTCACACACTGAGCTGCAATGCTTTCCAGACGTTGTGGATATAAAACTAAGGTCATGTCTTTGGGTCTTATTTGGATTCAACACGGTGCGTTCCCGCTCGGGTGGCTCGGATCCACTAAACAAATCAGCCCTGATGTGCAGCGAGAGCCTCACAGTTGATTCTCCGCCGGGCAGCAGAAAGCAGAAGATCCATAGCTCTCCTCTTTCAAAGGTCACGCTGCCTAACGGCCACAGACCGACTTTGTACGTTTAGGCGAGCTCCAGTCCACAACAATTCATGGATTACTCCCACTGCGTCAGACATGGACTTAGAACCAAAAAAATCATTTTGCTAATGGGATGCACTGAATGGGTTCGGAACTGCAGGAAAAAGAGAGAAAGTTATTTCATAGGGAGCAGCAGATAATCCATTTTGCCAACACAGACCTGAGAGAGCACCCACTTACGCTATCAGGAGCAGCGGAGACACTCTAATCCATAATCCACTCTTCATTTGTGATTGCCTACATCAAGAAATTGCTTGCATCATACGTCCAGACCTTGAATAATAACAAAGTATAAAATAACCGGGCTCAGGCTGCGGCTCCAGACCTGGTTTTGTATGCGGAGGTGGTGCCTCGCGCAGCAGCTAATGGAGAGTTAATACTTTGCCAGACATTCAGGCAGCAGTCGCAGAGTGTATGGCTGTCTATCTGTCACTTTGACTATGTCTTTATGCTTGTGTGCGCAGCATAAACCTATACTGGGCCCTCACAGAAATCGTCATGGTTTAGCAGTGCAAGAACGTTCTTTATCAAACGTTTAAAAGAAAAGTTAAGTAATAGGAACATTGCTGCAAAAATGCTTTTCAAAAAGTTGTGGAGTCATTTCATGTTCTGTTTGACATCGGAGGATAAAAGAAAATCTGGAAATGTGTCATGTGGGCAGAAGCACAATGCTGCAAGTTGCACATTTGTGTCAGCAGCAAGAAGTAAACAAATGAGAAAGAGTGAGCTGTGATTTTGCTTCCATATTTTGCAAGAGAGACAACATGATGAAATGGGCTCTGGTCCCTCGTCATCAGAACCGCTGATGAAATGGGCTCGGGTCCCTCGTCATCAGAACCGCTTATTATTTCATCAGACAGTTTTGGCTGTATGCCTTCGTTGACCTTATTTCCAGTCCATCGCAGACACTTTTGAGTTTTGTCACAAAAGGAATTTAGAACTTTAATCAGCAATGGAATACATTAACATAAAATTAGCGTTTAAAATCAGACGTCCTTTGCATAGTAGTTTACACATGGGAAGGTCAAACAAAGCAAGTGATTATGTACTTATGTTCTGATTTAGATGTTTATCTGATATAACTGTCTTTTTTATTATATTTGTCTACTATTAATTCAGTTTGTTAGTAATTGTTTTGTAAATAAATGATAAAAAAAGCTCTAATTCCCAGAGCGCTAGCTGACATTTTCAAATGCCTTAATTCATTAAAACAACAGTAAAACAACAACATAGAATTCAGGTTACATCAATATAAACCAATAGCAGCAAAACCTCCCATTGAAATAGCTGGAATCTGAACGATTGGACAGGTTTGTTTGAAATTGACTGCAATTATTAATGAGAATAGTCGACAAATAAGATTTTTTTATTTGGTTCAGAGCTGAGCTAGAACAAAGTGGCAACTGGTGACTACAACACACGCTTGAATGTGGCTGGAAAGTGAGTTAAAATCTACCTACTGACTAACTACCTATGTTTAATTCAGATAGCTACATACATGCTCGTTGCAATTCTCTATTGAGATCCATTCAACAGATCTACTGTATTTTGGTGAAAAGCCAAATGGCTTATATCCCTTAGTGGTTGGAAGATGTACAATATATGTGCCTAGTCGCACCTGTTCTCTCCTCTCATCCTGTGTGTCTTGAGTAAATGATAAATTGAAGACAAATTTGATAAAAATAGACATTGTAATTTGTATATTGATTGTGCAAAAAAGTAAAGGATCATATTGGGCTTCACTTCCTGGGTGTGATGTTAACTCAAGATGTCTGTTATGGAAGAATGTCCACAACTTTACAGATGCCAAATAGATAATGTTAGAAAAATATAACTTGACACCGGCTTGAGTTTCAATAATCAGGATGTACAGTATATAGTGTACTTATCATTCTTGTAGAATGGAGGTAGTCACCATAAAGCAATGGTACAACTAGTTCCCGAACAGCGTCCTTCACTTGCTTACATACAAGAGAGGGTGTTTCACAGTCACAAGATGGAGGGATACTGGTTCAAAGCAGTATTCTTTGTTCAAGATAACTGAGGCCCACGTCAGAAATGATCATGCTTGGCATATGCCTATCTCAGTGTGACAATGTTTAATCATCATGTTAAACATTGTCACATAGCTATCATATGCCTTTAACAGCGTGTCATGCTTATCTTCTAGGAGGTCAACCATCTTACCATACACTGTCATACACTGTTACCACGTGCACTTCTGTATCTTTGAAAGAGCACATTCAGTATTTTCCAAACAGCTAATATAAAACATGTTGTTCAAATGTTAAGCAAGGAAACCAGTGCCATTGTTATGCTCTCTTTATGTCTTTCCATAGCCTGGGCAATTCCCCATTGTAACCCTCCTTGTGCTCCCTCTGGTTTAGGTGGCTCAGATCCCTGTGGAGGCGTGTGAGCAGTACGGGACATGTGCCGAGTGCCTGAGCTCCGGTGACCCCCACTGTGGCTGGTGTGTCTTGTACAACATGTGAGTGTCCTTCTTTATCTTCTCCCATGCTCCCATGTGGTTTCAAGCCCAGGGATTGAAACCACAACATTAATGATTACCATTCAGCTCGTGGAAAGCTATAAAAAAGGCTAGGCATGTTGGCATGAGATTTGTGTGGTTTAATACAACAGAGATCCCTGGGGTTCACCGCTATCAACATCTGGCGGGACAAACTGAGAACCAGGAAGCGGTTGTTGGACAGAGTGATCCCTCATAAATAACGCCATTCACGACAGCAAAAAACTGCATGCCGACCAGATTTGATTGTCTGTCAGGCAGGAGTGTTAATGGCTAAGGAGGGATTAGCCTGTAAATCACAGCGGGTATACAAACTGCACCTCTACACACCCGGCCACGGGGAATATTTTGGACCTCACGGAGCAGGCTTATCCTTTCCATCTTAATTATCTGACCCCCAGGTTAGCTTGCATAAAACCTCAATATGGAGCAAAGGGAATTCGGAGATTAAAACGCTGTGTTTCTGAAAAAGCCGCCGCATTTGAAGCTGACCTCAGCCAGGGATTATGACGTCGACAGTAGGTACATTTCAACGAGCCCTATCTTGATTATGATCAGCGTTATTAAAATTGTAGCTCGCAGTGTTATCAAATCTGCAGCAAAGTGAGAGAAAGAAAATGCAAAGTTTTGTCTTAATCCAAATGACCTCATTAAACAGTTGTTTTTTCCTTTTTTCCCCAGAGTGCTGACTTTGTCTGCAAGTCCCATTATACTGTTTATTTAAATGAATGCCTGACACGTATCAGATGCTGCTGTTTCCTCAAGTAACCCACAGCGAGTCATGATCCCTCACATTGCAGAACGAGGCTACTTTATTTTCTGTCTACTAAATCCTGATGGGGGTCTTTTTCTAGCCTCTGAATGACTCTCAGTGTGTCGTGTAGACCTCTTTCAGGATCTCACTTTCCCACCCCTGACGCGGTGCACCAAAGCACCTATCCTACAAAGTGTGTGGGGGGGAACAAAAGCCTCATGGCAAAGGGAACAAATGGCTCCATCAGGCAAAATGCCGCAAATAAAAGGCAATGAAAGATAGACTGAGATAAAAGGTGCACTTTTTCCCAGGCACTTCAGTTGATGAGCGGTCAGGAGGTGACTGTCTATACTCCTGTGGCTCCGGTCCGCCTCAAGGAGCGGAGCCAGGAACAGCTGTCACCGCGTTTCCATTCCGCCGTTTTATTGTGTTGTAATTACAGCAGAGGCCTCGGCGCTCTTTGAGCTCTCTCAGGAGGTGCCACCCCCTCAGCAGCAGCTGAGAGTGTATTACTACGATCAACCCTCGCTGTGCGCATTACGCATTTAAAAGAAAGAAATGATGGTGTGCCGCCAAATACTCTCTGAGTTTGGCACTGCGATTTAACTCTGCAGCTAGGAGACTCTTGTTCTTTCATTACTTTCTGAGCCTGCAGAGACCTACTGTACCTACTGTAACTCATTCAAATACATCTGTATCAAAACAACCGCATTAAAAACCATCTGAACAACAAACCCCCATTTCAGGAACTGGATACATTTGTAAAAGTATTCAAAATCCCTTCCCCTTGGCATAACTTTAAATCTATCTTTGTACTCCTCTCTTACATGATTATTCTAGGGTCGCACTTTGGTGCAGACCCTTTCAATTCTTACTTTTAATTGCCTGTTAGGAGCTGAAGCTTATTCTACTGTTGCAACCAGTGTAATGTGCTCTGCAGAAAACCACAGTCAAAATGTAAAGGGAACGATTTGAAAATGCAGCTGACTAAAAGCCATGCAAAGAAGATAACCAACAAACACAAATCTAAACATGCATAAAACAACAAACTATTAAAACAAACATTAAACAGCTTTCAAATGATTTTAAACCTATGGGATTTGTCCATATGTTATAATGTGATGGAACTCAATGTTTGACTTTTGGTGCTAGATGAAAAGTCACCAAGAGGATGAATCTCCAGATGTAATGACATTCAATGCAATAGTTGATCAGACATGTTACTAATGTGTGGGGGGCAGTAGCTCAGTCTGTAGGGCTTGGAACCAAGGGGGCGCAGTTGGAGTCCCGATCGGACCAACATACGGAGCGTTGACTCGTAGATGTCTGTCACTCTTTACAGAATTAGTGTTACAATACAATTATTCCAACTCTCACAGTTTCAGCCCTAATGGACTCTTTGGGAAACACTTTTCAGTTTGCATCCTGGGCACTGCTGAGGTGTCCTTAAGCAAGGCCCTGAACTCCCAACTGCTCTTTTCAAGGATCACTAGTCACTCGGAAGGATTCATCCTCTGGGCACCATGATTAATGCACAAACTTGAATGGCAATATACTCAGTTGTGCTTGAGATACTTCAGTTTGGAACAAAGAAGAATCAACATGCCATTTCGAGGCGGCAGGCCAAAAAGCATCAGCATTTACATAATTCATAATTAAACTTGCTGCACTATGTTTTACAATTTTAATTATGAGTCCCGCTTGGTCTACAGGTGCTCGAGGAGGGATCGGTGTTTGAGGGCGGAGGAGGCTTTCCATTTCGCCACCGACATTGGTCGCTGTGTGAAGGTCATCGCTCACCCCGACAGCATTGCTGTGTCAGCACATAGTGTCCCTGTGAGTCTGCTTATCATCCACCAATCTGTCACTCCACTCACAATGTTTATGAGCAATCACTGAGAGTAGCCTTGTACAGCCACATGTATAGTAAGAAAATACTAGAAGCCAAGATTAGTTTTGTGAGAGGGTGTTTCTCCTGTAGGACACCAACTGTATTTATTACCATTTGAACACATGCATAACAACATTTTAATACCCCGACCGGGGACACACCGTTGTGCCTCTCCAATTAAATTATCCAGTCCACAATGGCGAGGCCTCGAGAATTGACATGAAGGATAAATGTGAGGAAAAAACATGAAAAAAAGGGTGAGAGTTGTTTTTGTGGCAGTGAGCCGCTGCATCTGTGATGTATCCGCCAACAGGTTGATTACATTTCCTAAAAGCTTAATTCAACCGTTTGTTTTACAGTAGCCAGGAGCACACAGGAGTGAAGTACAGTAGGAGTTGAGGATTATCTCAAGGGAATAGTTCAACATTTTGGGAAATACATATTCCTTCTTGCCGAGAGTAAGATGATTAATAGCACTTCTGTATCTGTCTCTTAAAAGTGCTGCTGGAGCCCACAGCTGGTTAGCTTAGCTTTGCACAAAGAGGCAGCTAGCCTGACTCTGTCCAAACATAACAAACCCTGCCTCGCAGCACTTCTTCAGCTCACTAATTAACGTCTCATATCTTGTTGGTTTAATCCGTAGAAAAGCACAAGGGTAAAAACAACAGAATATGCTTTTACAAGCTAGTGTTGTGCCAGACTATTTCTAAGCCAGGAGCAGTAACTTCCTTGAATCCATTTTATTGTATTTACAATTTGGCCTTTGTAGGGATTATACAACAACAAGATTGAACTTGTTAATTAGTAATTTAAAGAGGTGCTGATAGGAAGAGTTTGTTGCCTTTGAAAAAAGCAAAAAGGCGAAAGAAAAAACAGTATCTCTATGTTTATAGAACTTTTCGAAAAAAGGGAGCTAAGATAAGCTAACCATCTCCTGGCTACAGCTTCATATTTAACAGACAGAAAAGATAAGAGAAAACGAAGAAACTACTTTTCCAACTAATAATTACGCTTTAATGCCAAAGCCCTGCCACAGTATTCACTAAGTTCAGGACATTACATTGTATCCCTCCCTTTTTCTTTTAGCTTCTGCTGGAGGTGAATAATGTTCCAGACCTTTCTGCTGGGATCACCTGTTCCTTCGGAGAGCAGGCTGGAGTGGAGGGTCATGTCAACGGGAACAGGGTTATGTGTCTATCCCCGGCTGGGAAGGAGGTCCCTCGGATACCAGAAGGACAAGGTGAGACAAACATTCACCCACTGAATTTGCATTTCATAAATGTATCCGGCCAATCAGGAAGAGCCTACCCGAATGCTTGCGACAGCCTCACAGTATGCATAAGGCATATGTGAACATCCTCTTCAGGTAGTGGCATAGCTATCCTTGGTAGAGGGTTCCGCCTGTGCTTATAGCACTAGGGTTACAATATGTAACCATCATCATATGCCACATACATCCAAAAAAATGGAAATGGACCACCTTGCATTTGTGTTTATCCTAAGAGTTTGATAAGTACCAAAGAGCAGTGGAATTTTATCAGAGCATATACAGTAATCCTCCAATTGAAGTTTATGACTGAAGGGTTTCTCACGACAACAGCAATGTGCCCTTGCAGAGACGCAGACACCAGGTGGCTCTTTACAAAAGTGTGATAAAAGTATTAACATTTCTTCTCATTTTGACCTCCTTTTCTCGCTTCTTATTTTTGTTCCTTCACCCTTCCTTTTTTGTCTGTCTCTGTTCCTCTTTCACACTGTTGTCTCTCTCTCTCTGTCATTGACGCTTGCATATTATTAATTCCCTCATTCGGCCTTTTCACTTATTATTCTCCCCCTCCCTCAGACTGGGCCGGCGTAGAGCTCCGTCTAAACTCAAAGGAGACGGGTCGAATGGTCGCCAGCACGGAGGTGAAGTTCTACAACTGCAGCACCCATCAAACGTGAGTCCAGCTGCCCCCCCCCTCTAATTCATTCAATAGATGGGAGAGCACGACTTCATTTAGGGCAATGATGTACTGATGCTCACAACTCCACTTAAGATCGGGCTGTTAGATAACCTCTCAGTTCAATTTATCTGTCAGGTTTCATTTAAATCAACATGATGCATTTGCCATGGCCTGTTTGTTTCGACTTTGTTTAAACTGGCAGTCAGTGGGCGGATTGCGTACAGCTTTAAATACAGATAACTACAGTGCAACCCAGTGATATTTATTTTTATTAAACCCAAAGCAGATATATATTTTTTTAATGGTTCTTTTTTGGGGCTTTTTCATTTATTGATATTACAAATAGATAGGCTTCTTAAGGCTCTTTTCATGCAATATACCTTATACATATTCACAACTGTAGACGCACAGTGTGCTTTGCTGTAGGCCAGCAGTCCCAGAGGAGCCCTGAATAGATAAGAAGTAGACTCACAGATCTCTTTCCTGACTTGATTTGGTCCCAAGTGGCCCTGCCAGAGTTTGTTTGTTTTAAGATATTATATTTTGATTGTTAGCCTTGCTCCAGTGCCTTGAGGGCATATAAAGTAATGTGAATTGAAGAGTACTTTATTTAAATGCTCTTCTGTTTTGTCTTGCCAATATAGGCTTCCTGACTGGGCCTTGACTTTGAGCCATTATGCTAATGTCAACTTTGTTCATCCTAACTTTAAATGACAAGAGTGTTTCCATCTGAATAGTAATTCCATACACTGGGTGGTTCTTATTAGGATGAATGCCAATTAGCAGCATTTGTCAGCTCCAAAAGATGTCAGTGAATCAGCACTTTCAGAGTTCTCACAGCTTAACAAAGCTCCGGAAAGGCTAAATCATACAATGTTGAATTAATAACTTCAAAGACCTTATCATTAGAGTTTCCCTTTTGTGTCAAAGTCAAATATCCTTACTTTTTTTAGGTGTTGCTGCCCTTTACTAACCTTTAACTGTGCTATAGATTATACCGAAAGATGAAGACTTAAAACTGAATACAGGAATAAGTTCACTTTAGAATGGAACACTTGATTGAATGGTGTTTTCATAGCTAAACCCTGGAAATTAGCCCACAGTGGAGGCACATGCCGCATATTCAAAGCGCTCTTTGACTGCAACATGAATGCCCTAATATAACCATATTAAGCCATTAGAGAGAAACAGTCGGGAGCTCATCACATCCGCACCGCAAAAATACAGCCTCCATTAGCTGCGGAGTGACCCTGTGAACTCCTGTGATTAATATTTCAAACCAAACACACTCCTTACCCAGCACCTCTTCCTCCACCTCCCCCACTACCACATCAGCAACACATCACCCTCCATAATTAATTATCCAGTGTTTAAAGCTCTCTGCCAGTCCAGTTCTATTAATACCCGACCCCCCTAGACATATTACACACACACACACACACACACACACACACACACACACACACACACACACACACACACACACACACACACACACACACACACACACACACACACACACACACACACACACACACACACACACACACACACACACACACACACACACACACACACACACACACACACACACACACACACACACACACACACACACACACACACACACACACACACACACACACACACACACACACACACACACACACACACACACACACACACACAATGTCCATACTGGCCTTGGGCAGCTAATTAATATCAACATCTAATGGTGCTGCACTGCATTTATTGACATTTGTAGCATGCTATGAGCCGCAGTATTGGAGTTCTGCTGGTGGTTTCCTCAGGGTTTCATTTTATTGCATGACCAAATTCAGGAGAACAGACTTTGAAAGTGCATAGATCTGTTTTCTGCACAGTGGTACACTTCTATTATACACAGCCAAGCCTGCGTTACCCCCCCACAGGAAAATAGGACATGTTCAATTTTCAGCTCTCCAATTGCTTTGTCTGGTTTATCAACAGCTGTGCAGCACACATCTCTGTTCTCTCATCTTTTCATCTCCCAGTTCTACACCCAAAGTTGTATGGAAATGCAGCTCCCCGTCTGCTGAACGAGATGGATTAAATCCAGTCTAACAGGGTTGCTTCAGCTCAACTCTAATCCATAACTTAACTGACCGTTGGCTGCAGTTCACTGAATCAGAGCCAATGTGTTGTGCAATTCTACCCATCAACTATTCTGTTTTCCTTTTCATTGATGTTTTTGTTGATCATCCAGAATTGGACGGGTTGGATGTTCTGTTTTTATTGCATTAAAAAATGTGAATATAAAGGACTATGAAAGGCAAGGGTTTGTCAAAAAAAAAATGTCAATGTAATCTCAGTACAAAGGCAAGGTATTCCCAGTACATCTTTTTATGCAACACTGTTTAACTTTAACTTTTCATTGCTTAAAAGTGCTTCAATGACAGAAGCACTTCAATGGAGCTTTCCTGAAATGACTTCATAATAAGGGTCATATATTGTCATCTATGAGAAAAATACTACCATTCTTTGCAGTCTGCATAGGAAAATGGGACATCTGATCTTTCACAACACTGGCGTGATGAATTCAACAGAAAGCTTAATCCTTCATCAGTCTCCCCTTTAAATACTTTTACCCTGGAGAGGAAGATGTAGATCTGTGAAATAAAGAAGGATTGATTCTTCTTTTAATATGTTAATGCAGAGCAACTCCATAAACAAGAGGCATTATATAAATGTTCCATGCCATGAAGTGATGCATTCATTTCCTCCTGCAGGTGTCTGTCCTGTGTGAACAGCACTTTTCGCTGTCACTGGTGTAAATATCGCAACCTGTGCACCCACGACCCCAGCAGCTGTTCCTTCCAGGAGGGCAGAGTCAACGCCTCAGAGGTAATGTACATTCCCGCTACAATCTCATTAGCTGATTAAAGTGTAGCTTTCAAGAGCAACATTAATCTATTGCTGTGTGACACTTTTACCTCAAACACACAATCCATTGATCGAGATGTAAAGATAAAGCTCCACTAAAGAATCAAGCAGTATACAGCTCTGCTAGCAGCTCGAGAGGCACAATGGGGATTTGAGCTCAATGCTAGCATCACATGCTAACCTCAACACTAAAAAAAACTGACCTGATGATGGCGCTATGTGAAAAAGGGATCATCTTTATTTCCTGAGAGGGACACGAATGGATGTACCAAGTGTCATAGCAAGAAGTTAAATAGTTAAAACTTGTATTCAAAATGACTAGAGGTAAAAGTCAGGCAATTATCAAGTTCACAAAGATTTATCTTTTAGAAACCACAATTACTGAGCAAAACAGTAGATTTTTGTTTACCTTTAAGGCTTTAACTGAATAAGTGAGAACTTTGACCTGCTGATGGGTCTAGATTAAAGATCAGAGGACTATCAATATACTATTAATCTACGGGTACCATGGACATTCATACAAAATACCCATCCAGATAGTTTAGATATTTCAGTCTGAATCAAGGTTGGACTGACTGACTGTCATTCCCAACCTGAGAGCGACACCGCTACAGTATAGCGGCTTAGGAACACTTATCGGGCCCCTGAGAGAAGAAAATAGCATTGACTTTACCATAGATAAACAAATATTAAATATATCTTCTAACACGGTTTACTGTAGTGGGAAGTGTAATATGTGGCATATGAATGCAAATTATATTTGGATTATCAATTTGTTTGCCCCATTAATCCCTGTGCTACATTAGTCCTTCATGTTTATATAACTGTGAAATGTACTAATACAGATTACATAGTAGAGAGACAGATAGATGCACATATACAAAGCTAGTATATAATGGATATAAGATATCATAATTTCTGAATGGAAAACAAGTTATTAAATACTATTCATATATTATGCATGGGTTATTATTAGGCTTGGCAACATGGACATTGGACAACATAACCAAATGCATGTTTTCTTTCACAGGACTGCCCTCAGCTCCTTCACTCCGGGGAGATTCTCCTTCCGGCCGGTGAGGTCCGACCCATCACCTTGAGGGCCCGGAACCTTCCCCAGCCGCAGTCGGGCCAGCGGGGCTACGAGTGTGTGGTGCATGTGCAGGGTGTCAGGCACCGTGTCACGGCGCTGCGCTTCAACAGCACCAGCGTGCAGTGCCAGAACAGCTCGGTATGACCTCAAACACTCCCAGTGGGAGACTCACAGCTGTCAAATGAGGCAGACAGCTTGGATGCTGTGTAGGCAAGGTACACAGGGTACATCAGTGAATACCGCCTGAGGTGTTGAGCACACTGAGGAAAAAGTAGTGGAAAGGGAAAGCGAGATTGATAAAGTAAGGTGGAAAGCATTTGAGAGATAGGAGACTGACAGGAAAGGAAGAAACGAAAGAAGAAAAAGGAAAGGTTCGATTTAAGCATAAATAATTGAAAACCATTACTTCAATACCACCTTGTCTCTAAGATAAATTGTCTGAGTAACATATAGGTGTTCACCAACCGTGAATGTGATGACTTTGACATATGGAAAGTCCCAGGTTTGGGATGAACACAGAGATTTTTGTTGCAGAATGCAAATCACAGGCTATATTTCCATGCAGAGCATACCTTGCTCCTGTGTGACAATAAATGAAAAGGCCAGTTTCCTCAGATGTGGATGATCAGCCACCCCAGCCAGGGTTTGCATCCCCACATGTCAAAGAGGAGAGGAGCAGACAACCATGGCAGAAATGACAGATGGTTAAAAGCCTCGTCTCTCTTCTGCCCTTTCATCCCATTTCTCTGTATCGTTTTTTTTTATTACTCAAACCTCTCTCTCACTTTAACTTTCTCTTTGTCTGGATCCACTTACCACACTCTCTCTCACTCTGTTTTTCTGCTTTTCAGTACATGTACGAGGGTGTGAAGATCAGTGACCTGGCAGTGGACCTCTCCATCGTATGGAACGGCAATTTCATCATCGACAATCCCGAGAAGATTAAAGGTGCCTCTGCAATCCATCACTGCCAGGCCAAAGAAGTGGAAAGCACTCAATCCACAGGGGATATATGGGTCATAGCGACCGCTCCGATGTTCCAAAAAGGCCTTGAGATAAAGTTCACAATAGCAAGGACTGTTATCAAAAAGCACCCAATCCCTCGTCTGCCTGGAGGGGTGAAGGGTGAATCTTCATATTTGCTAGGTCTGGCTCTCACAGCTGCTCTTGTTTTCCTCTCCGTCAACATCCAAGAAAAGCTGTTTGTCAGTTGTCATTGTGGGCTGTGCATTAAATAAACCCACTTAGCCATGGATATACACAGAGATGCCTGTGAATTTCAACAAGCCTCGTCATTACTTAGGGAAGTTACTTTATTTGGGCATAAATACCAGCTGCTTACAGGAGAGGATGTAAGAGACAGACTTCAAAGAAGAAGGGATTAATTCGGCATAGGTTTTCTGAGTACTTGGAAGAAGGAATTTCCTCAAATGTTCTATCCATTTATTTTATTTAATTCTCAGGTTGCCAGTGGTTCAAGCCAGTTATTTTTGGAGCTGAGTTTTTTCAACTTTTGGTTGATCAGTTTGATGAAAAGGACATATTATGCACATTTGTCGGTTAATATTTGTATTTTTTGCCTCTACTGTGACATTTTAATGTTCAAACATATCTTTATTTTTGCTGCAGCACCTCTTTTCACCCTCTGTCTGAAACCAGAGCCCAGTCTGCTCTGATTGGTTAGCTGGCCAGCTCTGTTGTGATTGGTCAACTGCTTAGAGATGTCCCGACACGTAGCCTCACGTACAATGTGTTGGAATGCTAGCGAGTGGTAGCGCGAGTGCTACATAGTGATGTCATTATGTTATACAAAGGACTCCAATCAAGGCATTTCAGGCAGGGGGGGGGTGTGTGTGTTAATAGGTCCTCTTTAAATCAAATTATAACATGACTACCTGCTGGTGTTCCCACTGAATAATCTATGGTTGACATTTGCATATACAACCTATTTATATTATTCTTCAGAAACATCAATATTGAGACTTGATGTTAAAACTGATCTTAACTGTCTCATGTGTTTTCCCACAGTGCATCTCTACAAGTGCAGCGCCCAGCGGGACAGCTGTGGCATGTGTCTGCGGGCGGATAGGAAGTTTCAGTGTGGCTGGTGTAGCGGCGAGGGCCGATGCACCATGAAGCAGCACTGTCCTCCCATCTCCCCCTACGCTAGCCGCTGGCTGGACCTTTCTGCCAGGAATGTCAAGTGTACCAACCCACGAATTACTGAGGTCAGTTGTTTGTTTGTTTTTTCAGTCACTCACTCAACCAGCCGCAAATACAATGTGCATTTCAAGTGTGGGATGTGAACGTCTTTTAGGGCTGTGCATCTTCACTGGTTTCACGATTCGATTACGATTATCCTGTCAACGATTCGATTCGATATCCCGATGCATAACAATGCGTTGCATCCTCAATTTTCTATATTACTGCACATGGCTTCTTTTTCATCAATGAATACATGCAGTAAGATACATATGAACTCCCTTTTTATTATTTAGAAAGTGCGTCAGAAATCAATAACATAAATGTCTTGACATGAAATTATAAACCAAAGTAAACCAATTGTATAGGTCTAGCCTCCCTATATCTGTGTGTGGAGTTGTTCCATCCTCAAAAACTAATACTTCTGCAGTCTAGCTGCAGCTTCTAGCAACGGTCAACTGCTCCAAAAAGGACACTGAATGTCCTGAATGTGGCATCACTAACAGGACTTTAGTCTGAACACAGCAGACTAGTATTTACAACATCATATACAAACAAAAATACTGCATGTGAGTGCACACTTACATTCTCTGTCTTACTGTTACATTAAAGGTCCCATGTCATGGCCATTTCTACTGATCATAATTCCATCGTTGAGGTATACTAAAATAGATTTATACTGTGAAATTTTCCAAACTCACATTGATTTCTCATTCTCATATCCCTATGTAGCGATACCCAGGAAGAAAATATTGGAACATGAGAAATCTCCAACGACGCGTTTTGGGAGGTCTTTTCTGTGTTAGAGTTTTACTCCCTACAGCAGTGGTCGCCAACCTGTCGATCGCGATCGACCGGTCACGAGTGTGGTGCGGGTAGATCGCGGACCGTTAAAAAAAAAAGTAACAAAAGAAAGAAAAATAAAATAATAATAATAATGTTTGAAAAATACGTTTTTAGATGTAAACCTATCATCCACCACCCCGTTAGCAGGTGCCACTTGATTGACGTATATTTGAGACACCTAAATAATATAATACATTAACCGTGCTTTACGTGAACCTCATCATGACACAAGAGAAGATGGCAGGACTGCAATTTCCTGTGTTCACTGAATGCAACAGAGGCAAGTCACCAGACCAATCAGAGAGTTGCATGGAAATACACGTGTGCTTGTGTCATTCAAGCTCGGCTCTGTGTGTGTGTGTGTTATTTCAGTACAGTTTAATTGGTTTTATTTTCATAAACGGTTATCAACCGTTAGTGCCAAAGCAGTAGGCCAGGGGTGGCCAACCCGCGGCTCTCGAGCCGCATGCGGCTCTTTGCCTAGTTTCATGCGGCTCTTCAGTTCATATCGAATTGTATGTGTGAGTTTGGGGGAGAGACACTGACTCCTGACTAGTGTTGCACGGTGTACCGATACTTGAAATGTACCGCGATACCCTGCCGTTAAAAACGTTACGATTCCTCCGTTTCATTAGTATCGGTACTTTAAGAATGACGGGGGAAAGTACTCCGATGAGAAAGCGCCGTTTTAATAAGAGCCGCGTGTGTTCAGCGCTCTGCTTTCACTCCCTGCACTGCAGCCGTGCCTGCAGTCCCTCCCTCTCAAGCACGCTCTAAGTCCCTCCCCTCTCTCGTGCACGCGCTAGCTGCCAGAGCATGTGAGAAAACGAGAAGCATGGCTGCAAGTGGGAGTGCAACTGCCGCTGCGCCTCGGCTTGTTGACCAAAAAGACGCCAGAAGCGACATTTGATGTATTTTAGCTATATCTCTGACAGTGAGGGCAAGCCTACGGACACCACGAGGCCTGTCTGTAAGAAATGTATTAATTTGATTTAATACGAATTATTGTCATTTATTTTATTTATTGTTCTCATTGTTTAAAAGTTTGTGTTATGGTTCTGGTGTGAAATAAAGCACAATTACATTTAAGACTGTTTCCCTTTTTTTAAGAAAAATAATCGGAATCGCAATTCTTGACTTGGTATCGAAACCAAAATGTTGGTATCGTGAGGATGACAGCGCATCTAATTTTGATGTGGCCCAAGAGCCAATCACAATAATACCTGCAATGCAGTGAACCAATCACCTTTGAGGGGGGAAAACCTATCGTTGATTAAACACTATCCAGTGTTTCCCCTACCATTGTCTTGGAGGGGCGCTGCGCCCCGCCAACGGAGCCCCGCGCCCCCCCCTGAAATTCAAGGTGTTATATATATATAATTTAAAAATATATATATATAGCACCAAATTGCAAATAATCTATAACTACTGTCACTTTTCACATTGAACATGTGCTCTTTTATTAAATAAACTAAATGCTTTCATCTTAAGTTGTGGGTTTAGTGTTTTTGACCCTAAGAAACCCTGATGCATTAATCAATAACAATAATCCACAGCGCCTCTCTCTGCTCCAGAGGATTTAAAAAATATATATCCCAATGCCACAAAAATGCATCAGTGACGTGGTTGAAATCTTGTCTCCAGAAAACAAAAAACTGAAACAATATCAGTGACTGTGTGTTTGATGTGGCTCTTTGCAGTAACATAGAACAAATGTGGCTCTTAACCTCTGACTGGTTGGCCACCCCTGCAGTAGGCTATAATATATTAATTACTGCTGTAGACTACAGCCACTACTTGTTTAGCTAGCATAAACTCAACAAAGCTAGCGTTAGCTGGCTAACTGATGTTATTTTGCTGCTAAACTGCACGATACTAAACGGTGGTCTTCAAAGAAGATTTAATCCTCAATCACAATAATAATATTCAAAGTAATACTGGGCAAGTAATGGGAAAAACTTACCGTTGATTGACGCGCCATGTCAGCGGACTGGTAGCACACGAACCGTTAGCCCCGCAGTCTCCAGATGGTCTCCAGTCACCCGAGCCTAGTCGTTCTGGTAGCTCCGCCCCTTCGCTCCAACCCCCCTCCCTCCCCCCACATCTACAGGTGAAAATTACTTTTGCGACACATTTATCGCAAGAAGTGTAGCAAAAGTCAAGACCGCAGATTCGTCGATTTATACTGCCACAGAGCAGATTCGTCAAGTTGTAATGGCTGATTTGAGAGGTTGTAATAACCAAGTTGCAGTTGTAATGGAAAATATATTTAAAAAATATGTATTTTTCTGCAAGTGAACATTTCATCACTAAGTTCATTTTTTTTCTACAAGCTACAAAACTTTTTTTTTTCTTCTGTGACTTCAAATTTGGTTCACAGTTACCTGGATATTTTATACAAGTGTAAATGTAAGCACACAAGCTCAGATTTTTTTTCTGCAAGTGCTCACATCAGGTTTTACACGCTCTCGCATTTTGCACCATATCTACCTTCATAGGCGGGCCTCTCATATGACGCACACCTGCATACTTGCTAGCCTGTTCCACTCTTTGTTTTCCGAATGCCAAGAAGTATTCTTGCCTCGCTTCTGAAGCAAGACGCTCGGAAGATATGTGCTAACAAGCAAGCGTACTCGAGATTGAGAAACACCCACGTATTTATCATCTGAAAAGGACATTCATACTCTGCAATCCAAGACTTGATTAAATCCACCAAAAACCTGACATGACGACATCGAGTGTTTTTCAAAAACATAAATCGATGTGCGTCTCTGAGCCGCAGCGACACGGACTGATTCAGAGCGGGTCATTCTGCTGTTGGTTCGGGACTGGTGCTTGGGTTGGTGGAGAAAGCAGACTGCTCCGTGTTAGCAGTCGCTGTGCCGCTGTCACTTCTGTTCAGTGATCTCTGCGTCACCGACCGATTTGATATTCGTGTGACAGTTATTGTCCAGCCGCGGCCGGAAGATCAGGAAGCAACGTTACTATGCTATAATCGATTATGTTCTGTCCCTGCATTGATGCAGAATCGTCCACGTCCGCATCACAATGCATCGTAGAAATGATTAATTTCAACACCCCTAACGTCTTTTACTCAGAATGTTGTTTTATTTAAAATAAGCAACTTCTGGGGTTGGTAGTCTTATAAACTTGTTTTAGTCATGCCAATTAAAACAACGTGCAAAGCAGCAACGTAACCTTTCGTTATACTTCAGAAGACTGGATTTCTTGGACTTACTGTAATATTTCATTTTTATTCAGTCTTGAACTTGGCTAATCAGATGAAAGCAATCATGACATTGCAAGAATTTGTTCGGAAACTTTGAAGTTTAAGATGTAAGGAAGGCAAAGTCTAGTTAAGGTTTTTTTTTATTTTTTATAAAAAAGCCAATTTCACTGACTGAAGTAAAAGAAGTGTCTGACCAAGGTGAAGAAGGTTACAATGAATGAACATTTTTGTTTCACTCAGTCTGACAGCCAACTGAGTAGATTAGTCTTACCATCCTTCTTGTGACAGAAACAGCTGATTTGACCTCAGGTTAGGTTTAGTTTACTTTTGTGACAATAGAAAAGATTTCTAAAGAGCAAATACCATGGTTTTGTTGCTACAGTACGCATATTTAGTGAAAGGTAGTGAAATGTCCTTCGCGAAACTGCCATTAAAGGTCTAATGTGTAATGTCTAATGCTCAAGATAAAAAGGACATATCGTTTGAAGCCTGTTTCTTCAACCATGCATCTACTTGTACCATTTAGTATCAGACAACAATATGGTGCTTGATTTATTGGTCAATCAACACAATGCAATTCGAAACATGGCAAGTTCCAACTAAAAAGTTGAACTGCACCTCTTTGAATTCCACTCCTAGATACCACTCATGCATTTTCAGAGGGGTTATGGCGCAGGGTCAGCCATTGTACAGCTCCCCTCAGGCAGTTGTTGGGGGTTCTGTGCGCTTGAGCAAGGCTATTCCTATTATTTTGGTAGAAAACACAAGATTTATCTTTGACCACCTTCAAATATCCCTTCCAAGTATACCTAGTAGCTATCTCACATTCTATCCCACGCCAGGCGAATACCTAAAGTGCTTGACAGCTAAACGGATTCAGTCTGTTTAGTGGTGATGGATCTTTTACGTCACAAACTCCTGTTCATTCTCTTGAATGAGGCACAGTGGGTCAGGCACAGAGATGCCAGGCTCTTCCGCTTCAAAGAGCCGCGAGCCTTTGAACTCCCCGTCACATTATTAGTGTTCCTGAAGGAGCTACAGCAACTACCCAGTGGTGCTGGGTGGAGGGAGAGTTACTCCTGTTCTGCTCTGCAGGTCCAGAGGTTTCCTGCCACGGTGGTTAAGTTCACACTGTGAAAAGGGTTCCTCAAGGTTTGAATTATGGTGGGTTTTAAAGCTTTTTGAATAAACCCCTTCAGAATGTGACTTACGGTAAATCTACTTAATGTTTACATAGAGTTTACACGGAAAGTGTGGGAAGACTCTGTGAAGAAGCTCAGTCATTCAGGTCATGTAGAAGTGCTAAGACAAAAGCAGCTGGACTTACTTTAGAATCCTGAAAAAATCATAGCATAGCATTTTTACATTATGCTAATGTTTTAGCTACCCTTTAAGGAAAATACAATTTGACATCAAGCGTTATTGTCCTAAAGTAGATAAGAATTTATATTTTGAGCAAGTTCTAGTCACATTTCTGACCGCGGCTTATACAGAATTAGTGTTTCACCATAATTATATTCCTCTTGGGTTTGGAAAACCATTTAAACTGTGTGATTCTCAACTGAAACTGCAGCAAATTACAATTAATAATCATTCTGGAGTTAAGCTCTCGTTATGGCACATCACTCTCCAATACTGGAAACTCTTGCATATAAATCTATACATGATATTGCCTTTAGACCCACGAAGAGGCATCATTCTATTATTACAGCCCATGATTTTCGAACAGCCTCCGACACCTGAGGGCACTCATATTTTTAAGAACAAACACATGACCCACCCATGTTATTCGGCTTATAACTGATTTTTACTTATCTTCGCATTCATTTATTTTTAACTTATAATTTTTTTATTCCTGTTTTATTCAGTCCTGCGTTGGTATATAGTGTTCTTTTTAATCACAAAGATAGTATTAATTTAATTTTTATAAATTGTCTGTTGTGTGTTTGGTTCATGAAGCAATTTGAGATACCTTTGTGTATTTAAAGTGCTATATAAATAAAGTTTGATTTGATTTTGTTTAACTGAAAAAGAAATGTGTACAACAATTGTACTTGAATTGCAGGTGTAACCATTAGTTGACAAACCACAAACAAAAGGTGATATCTATCGCTGTATGTGAAATCCTGTCCTCATCACCACTTTCTTCTCCTTCCTATGTAGGTGAGCCCAGTGGCAGGCCCTGTGGAGGGGGGCACCCTGGTCACCATCCAGGGCCTGAACCTGGGTCTGTCCTTCTCTGAGCTGGAGGGGAACGTGGAGGTGGCAGGGATGCAGTGCACCCCACAGGAGGAGGGATACATTACTGCAGAACAGTAAGAGAGACTCCTCCCCTCCCCTGCCCAGATACGCATGAAATCAAACTGTACTGTACACAGGCATACTGTACAGATGCAAACAGAAGCAAACAAATACAATCTCTTGTCTATTGCACCATTTTTTCTCACAGTCAATAACAGAATCTGTGACTAGGCTTGAGCCCAGAGATGCCTCATCAGGTTGTAGGATTGTGTGTGTGTGTGTGTGTGTGTGTGTGTGTGTGTGTGTGTGTGTGTGTGTGTGTGTGTGTGTGTGGGGGGGGGGGGCTTTGCATTGCCGTGGTGCAGTCACAGCCAAAGGAAGAGACAGTCTTTGTGTCGTTGTCGTTATGAGGCTGTCGGCACAGCTGTAATTGAAATGCGCTGCATGTCGCTGACTGGAGGGACAATCTGTTAGCCATGTGTTTCTCTCACAGCCATGTAATGCGATTGGGCTCTGGCTGCAGGGACTTTATTTATATCCTTGTAAAAACAGGGGGAAAAAAGAAAAGGAAAAGAACATGCCAGCAGAAAATTGGAAAGCTCTCGTGATGTATGAATAGAAGGGATGGGCAGGGAGGATTCATTGGGTGCTCTTATTGTAAAAGGGGGGAAGCAGAGTTCCTTGCGCAGGGCAGTGCATTTGCAGGGCCATTCATTTGGCACGCACAGTGCTTTAAAACACGGCATTACAACTGTTACAACCATTCATTTCAGCATGGGGTCAGTTGCTATAATGACTTATTCATGGCACACTTTATCTTATTGACCTGACAGGAAATACTGATTTATTGAAGAAACCTCTATGTTGTCATGGCAACCGGAGGTAATGGTGGGTGGCAACCGTGCTGGAGATGGGGAGGGGTGCAGTTTATCATTTGAGTTATATTGCTGTTATAGGTTTCCCATTAGGAAGAAAGATGGCCCTCGATATTGACCCACAACTTCTATGAAAGTCTGCTTCAATCACACTGGCCAGCAGAGGCCATCGCCCCACTGTGCAGTTGATAACAAATGTGATCCAGTGCAGTGATTGTGCGGTGTTATTACTTGTATGCACAGTGATCTGTTGCACGCCTGTTTTATGCACCCATTTGTGTATTTGTGTCTTGACAGGATTGTGTGTGAGATGGCTGCAGCTCCGAAAGGAAGTGCTCCAGGTCCAGTTAAGCTGTGCATTGGCGAATGCAGACCAGAACTACGCACGCAGTCCTCCCAGCTCTACTCCTTTGTGGTAATTCTGAATATGAAAAACATTTACTTTGTCAATTTGTGCCAAAGCAAACATCAAGTGTTGAATTAGGCTGAACATGTGATTGCAGGTAGAAAGCTAGAAAAACTATTTAATTCATGCACTGCAATCGTAGACTAGAGAGGAATAAGAGCATTCATTTTTTCTGAATACAAGAGATTGTGCATAAGAGCGTTCATCATTATTACGAAAGTATTTCTTATGGCTTGTTCACGATTTTCATTACATGGCTAATCAAAAGTATGATGTTGTTTATTGCATTCAAGCCAAGACTGATCTGTGTTTGCTTTTGAAGGGCAACGGTATTATTCAAAATAAATGTAAGCAGGCGTTATTACTGTGACCGACAGGTGCAAATGCGTTTCAACGGCCCAACACATTTCCATTGGAAGAAACGTACTCAAGTTTAAAAAACAACGCAGATAAAAGAAACACAAATGTGCCAAAACATTATAAATTATATGATGTCTTTTTTTTATTAAAAGAAGCTCTTTTGTCTACTTTTTTAAAACAATGTTGTTGTTAATTTTTAGCGTTTTCTTCAGTCAAAGCCAGTAGACGATTATAGAGACAGCCGTATTCAGTTTGATCTTTGGTGAATGAAACATAATTCATTTTGGTTCTCCATAGACCCCTTCAATGCTGGCTCTGACCCCAGGCAGAGGACCTGAATCTGGGGGCACCAAGGTCACCATTGTGGGGGAGAATCTGGGCGCTGGAAGCACTGTAACCGTGCACTTTGGGAATCAGACCTGCGAGCTGTACAGGTAAGTCTGATGATAACACAACTTCCTAATGTGATATGTAATCCTTTAGAGGCAATGGAAGTGCCTGCACACAGTATCAAAGCCTTCTTTAATCTCTACGGAACAGAGTAAAAGATCAGTCTATTTAAAGAATATTTAAAGTGTTGGTGGGATACATGAAAAGTCTTGTCGGCGGTGGAGAGACCCACAGCAGAAGGTATTGTTCTCTATGTATTTATAGATATCTATTTAAAGTTCAAAATGCTTGCATGGTAGGAGTCAGGAGGTTGAGGCGAGGGAGCCATTAGCTAGAGCACCCTCTAATTACGGTGTTCCATCCCTAATGTGTCTGTAAAGAGGAAGGGATGGGACTGGCTGGAATGAATCCTCTCTTCCTCGTGTTAATGTGCATGCTTTAAAACGCCGTGAAGTCAGGGGTATGCAACCGCAGTAATGAGTGGGCAGTCAAAATGTAAAAGATGTGTGAACCGCTCTTTTGATGCCCCCCCCAGGAGGAGCGTGTCGGAGATCGTGTGCTTCTCTTCACCGTCCGCGACGAGAGCCGGACCGGTGCGAGTCAGTTTGAGTGTGGACCGGGCCAACGTTCCTGGCAGTCTGGCCTTTGAGTACATAGAGGACCCCACAGTACAGCGCATTGAACCCCTGTGGAGCATCACCAGGTAACACAAGGCATCACAGTGCCGTGTATACACAGTAACCAGCCACATGTGGTCTTATTGCCTAAGAAAGTCCACCAATGTCCACAAAATGGTAACGGAGCACCTTCAGCAGTTCTACAGTGCTCTCGTATGCTTGGGGGTTTCGTGTAAGGCGTTAGTTTAGATTAGAATATCGTGTAGTAGTTCATGTAAGAGGAAGTGATTTGATTTAGCAGAGTGCAGCTTGCATATTTGATGAAGCAGGCCCCTGGTTGAATGGAGGCTCGAGCAGGGTGTGAATGGGAGCTGCTCTTCATATAGCATATTCTGTTTACAGTGTTTGAAATGTTATAGCATATCATTCAAACCCACACAGGGTTGCTAAACAAACACTGTGCACAAGTTGCAAATCTATTTCTAGGAAGTATAACTTCAGTAGTACTGCGTGGCAAACAGACAGAAGGATGACGCACAGAGGCATTAATAAATGGGCGTTGAGCAAAACATATCCTCCTGGGACCCAGCCCATTGAAAATGTCCTCTGTAGTGGACATTTTGTCAACATGCATCTCCTTTTACTCTTTTGAGCTACTCTATCAATCCCCGATGTGCTGTACAGAGGACATCCTGGTCTTCCCAGTGATATGTCATTGGTTAAAATTGCATGCTGGGAAGTTCCTCTTTCTTTTCATCCAAAATGGCTGGCATACGAAAAACTAAATTGTATAGAAGCAGAAGGAGAAGTCAAATATTGTTGAATAATTGTAATTTTTACCATGAAAATCATATATGTCCTTGTTTATTAACATGTGAGGAACTATATAATTAGTTCTGAAAGCAATTAAATAATTCAAGTTTTCAAATAACAGCCCTTTTATAAATGTCCATTCTAGTGGACGTCAGGACTATCTTCATGGACTTTATGACTCAATATTGTTGCAGGAGACGGAACTGAAGCAGACATTTTCTGTACCAGATAGTTCAGGGAGATTAAGATTTTGAGCTCTCAGATGATGAGAGAGATGAGGCTTTCACACCTGGGATAGAAGAGGGTCAAGAAGAAGGGGGGGAAAGATGCAGGAGGCTCCATGAGCGCACAGATAGATACATAGAGACAGATAGGGACGAGCTGGAAAGACATGGCCCCCTGTGGGCCAAGAGTAGCACGTATGTCTTATTGTTGTTTTTATTTTAAGTGGAGCCATGAAACACGAGAATTGCCTCAGGAATGCAAGCTTTGTTTCTATGAGCAGGTCAAATGGAGACCACATCCATAAAACTAGTCAAGATGACCCTACAGCCCGTGCTGACTGGAGTCAATGAGGTACTTTCCAACTACATTGACTACAAAGTCTTTGAAGATCTGGAACGATTCACCAAAAAATAAGCTAGTTTTGTATTGACCAAATAAACAGCAATGTTCAGATCAATTACTTATTCATGTTTTAAATAAAGGTGAATGTATTATTGTATTAATATCACTCTATAACCATAATACGTTACATAGTCAATCTGTTAATTTTGGCTGTCTTTTCAAACTAATATGGTCCCGACGTCCTCTACAGTGGACATACTGTAACATTTTAAAATTAAATTAAATTAAAAAAGTCTAAATTGCAAGATGTTTTTTTTAACCCTGACGGCCCGTCCACACAGCGGCGTGCGTTGACGCTTCCCCATTCACTTTCAATGGGGTGACGTCACTTTTTGCCGAAATGCATCGTGGGAAGCGACGTGGAGCGTAGCTGGCGTGGCTCGCTGCAAAAGTTGAGCAATGTTCAACTTTTGACGCCTCGGTGAGGCGTCAGCCAATCGAATCATATGCCAGTACAAGCTCTAGCCAATCAAACCGCTGCTTGTGTGTCAGGGGCGGGAGATTCATGTGATTGGTTGTTGGTCGAGTTTCAGACACGCCCGCCGGCAAGCGTCAGCGCACGCCGCTGTGTGGACGGGCCGTAATTAGGTAGGAAATCACCAAAAAAAGGAAATATGAAGACACTTTTTTCCTCGGGTCCCAGGAGGATATACAACGACACAATCTTTCTATTTATCCATCGCGTCTGTTTTCTAACATTACATTTATTATTTAGTAGGACTGTCTAAGACTAAAGACATTCTAAAACACTAAGATTTCCCGATTTAATTGACAGATTTGTAAAACTACCTTTTTCCACAAAGAATGGAACAAAAACACGACTTTAACTCTTGAGACATGATCATACAGTTCTAGTAAACAAATAGAAAAACATTTAAAAAAAATGACTAATAGACAACAACAACATCTGAGTCAACTGAGACCAAAACAACCAATTAGTCAGCTAATCGACTAGAGCAGCCATATAATCTAGCAGTATAATTATATAGCAGTTTTTATTAAAAAATCAAAACATATGACAACCCCCTACTGCCTACACGTGGTGGCCTGCCAAGTGCAGATTATGACAGTGCCTAGCAATCTGTATGTTGCGCAGGTTTACAGCGAGATAAATCCAAAGAAATGAGATGTTGCGGTTGTCATGTATAACAAGGTTGTTTCACAATATCAAATCAGTGTTCGAAACAACATGACTAATGTAACAAAAATTACAATCCATGTTCAAAATATAACTTTTATTAAGCTGCATGTCATTTTAAATATTAATTCAGAGTTTGATGCTGCAAATATTACAAAGATAGTGAATTTGCTACATTCTATCAAATCTTAAACTGTTTTACCTGTATTCCGCATAATTAGAGACATTTATTTTGGTCCGGGGTGGGATTACACAGCACTTCGTTCCTGCAGATTAGACTTCACAGAGCCACCCTGGCCCTCAGCCTGGTGAGAGGAGGAGCTTTGTGGAGCTGCAACCAAGAGCCCTCATCATGAATGTGCGGTCCCACTATGTGGCCCTACAAGCTTCCTTTGAAGTAGGGCTGCTCGATTATGGCAAAAATCATAATCTCGATTATTTGGGTCAATAATTGATATCACGATTATTAAAAACGATTATTCATTTACTTTGAAAACATCAATTTATTGGAGAAAAAAAATGTGAACAGTATGTTTTTAACAGTTGAGAAAAACCGATAAAAAAAAAATGTATTTGAAAAAAAGAAAAAAGTAATAATGATAATAAAAAAATAATCGTTTTATTTCCATTACGTTGTTTTCGCAATCGTTGCAAGCCATAATCGTAATTGCGATTAATTGAGCAGCCCTACTTTGAAGTGCAAGAAGAGAAGGATTGGCACCGTCAGGCTGACGAGACCAGACACTTTTTCTGAAGCCATTTTCTCCCCTTTCTTCCGTCATGTTTTTCCACCCTCTTTGTCTCTCCTTCTCTTACTTTCAAATTCCACACTAGTTTTCTAAGCGCACACTGCTGCACAGGTCATACCAAGATTAGAGAGTGTTGTTTATTTTAATCACATCGAGCACAGATATGTAAACAAGCAGCACCTGTATTCATGCTATGCCAGCCTCACAGTCATGGATGAATATAAAACAGCAGCCAGCTGGTTTGCCGTTTGATCTGGCTCTCCTGCCCAATAACAAAGAGAGCGCTACCATGCCTGCTATAGCTCCTCACACCCGCATTAATGCAGTTTCTCTGGAAAATGTGGGGTGTGAAAGTTAAAAAGATTGCTCTCTCTGCGGCCATCACTCTCATTCAATTGTGGTTTGCATTCATATATGTATTGGCTACCTGGAGCTCATACAGTATGTGCATGTGTTTGATCAGTAGTTCTTCTTGCTCTCCTCCAAACAGTGGACACACAACCCTGACAGTGACTGGAACAAACCTGGATGTGGTTCAGGAGCCGCGAGTCAGAGTCAAATATGCCGGCCATGAATCTGTCAATGTGAGTGAGACAACTGCTAATATACTGCACTCAACCTGAATGGTTTTGCTTACTTAAGCTGATGTAAATGTCAGAGTTAAAGTGTTCTTCAGTGATATATTGCTATAGCAACGAGGTAGATTTATGGTTGCGGTGAATGTACTACTTTTTGTCTTTACATACTTATCTGTCGTGGCATCTTCACAAATGATTTAAAGAGGCTGAATGTGGCCACACCCAGAGAGCTCACCTGACAAAGACAAGACGGAGAGACGTTGGGATGAAAGTTAAAACGTATATTACATTTCATTAAAGGGGCCCTATAATGCTCATTTTCAAGTTTCATATTTGTATTTTGTGCCTCTACCGTGGTGACATGTTTCCATGCTTAAATGTTCATAAAGCCCTTTATTTTTTTCATACAGCCTCACCCACTCTTTTCACCCTCTGTCTGTCCCTTCCCTAAGCCATATCACCTATGTGTTAGCACTAGCCAATAGAAGCGCACATGTTATATATATATATATATATAATATAATATAATGTCATTATATTACGGAGGTAAATAAAGGAGTCCAATGGAGGCGTTTCAGGCAGGGAAACTGGAAAGGGAAAACCCCCAAAAAAGCATTATAGGGCCCCCCGCAATTTTCCGATGGTAAAATAATGTTTGAACTGGTTTAGTTTTAAGGACAAATGACTATTCCTAAAGAAAAACCTCCGGTCTCTGTACCAAACAGCTGGGTGGAGAGCACATTGACCATCAACACCTTGAACTACTATTACAGAATCTAATAGGCTGTAGCTTGTCCTGGACGTGGATATAAAAATGAAGCCACCCATAAACAGAAGGGTTGGAGGGAGGTGGCGTTTAGATCACTCCAAAATGAGTTTTAAAAAAAGCTGACATGAAAGTGCACCTCGGGTTTGGGAGGTGATTTATTTTGCTGACTCTGCTTGCCTGAGGAGCTAAGGCAGGTCCTTTCAAAGTGATTGATTGTTCCAAAGTGTTGAAGCCCCGGTGGCATAAGTCCAATCACCTTTAGCCTCTATTTTTACACTTTGGACATGTCAGGGAATTGCCCGAGGATCTGAGATGGCACACTGGCTGAAAACGGGTCCAAACTTTTTTAGCTCGACCTTGAAATAGATCGATATGTTTCTAAAAATCTATTCTGAAGAGAAAACGCCAGAAATAGTGAAGTGATGCCAGAAATTGAGTGATAATAGTTTGCTTGTACCAGCTATAGATTGATTTTTTAAATACATCTTTTCAAAATAAAGATAGAAGACAAGGTAAATATGATATGAAAGTGTTACATCTTTATTGCTGCCACAATAATACAATCAAACACTAAATGTAATAAAGACACAAGTATAAGAAAACCAAGATGTGGCATATGAAAACTTAAAATATATTTTAGGAAGAGTTGTTTTTTAAAAAGAGAGATGTTTTGTTTTTGAGGTATGCTCTGAGCTATAATGAAATGGCGCATTAATGATGCTAGTCAAGAATGAAAGCCAGTCAATTAAAAGTGTGTTTTACAGTGTCCCTGGCAGCAAGGAGATTTGAAGGGATTAAAACTGACCCTCAACCCGCATCAGCTGCTCAAAGAGGGTCATTGCAAAATGTAATGAGGGCAGTCTCTGCGTCGCGCATATCTCGAAAACATCAACGGAAATGCTTAAAAAAGTGTGTTGGATCACAAAAGGAGTTAATTGACTTGAAACAACTTTTAGTAATAGCTTAGATAAAGAATAAAGCTAGAAATTGTCCTGAAGCTAGGGGAATTTAACAATCTGCTAGATATTGAGAAGGATTTAAAAGAATTGCAGAGGAAAACAGAAAGCTATTTGCTAGTAATTAAGACTTAAAACAGTGGTGACAAAGATCTGTTTTAGGAATAAGCCCATTGAGGGAGCAAGGGATCATCTTCATATATAGAGTTTCTGCCAGATACTGGTATATAAAAACACATTTAATGGTCTCCTATTAACCTTTGACCCAGGTCTATGAATGCCTTTAGTGTCAGTACTATAGCATTAGCCGTAGCAAAGCAGAATGTCAAAAACACACGAGCAGCAGGAGAACATATGGATGGGGGGGGAATACTGCAACAGCTCATGAAAGAAAATCAGACATATATCCTTAATCTCATGTTATGTATGTTAACACTACAGAGACTGCCAGTATGTGTACTGTATGTTGATGGATAAGTTGAATATGATTAAAAGGCTCCATAATATTCTCAACATCTGCATGTTAAGAATGAGTAAGAATATGAAATCAACCACATGCAGTATGGGCATAAAACGAGACATCTGCCCAAATCTATTCAGAAAAGTGCTTTCTAAAGAAAAATCAGGGGCACTCTTAATGTATTGCCTTGTAATGAAAATGTATTCATAACAATAACTAGGAGATGCTTTAAATATAGGATTTCCAACAAAATACCTTTCTAAGGGTAAAATAATTCTGCTGAAGAACTTTCAAATACTTCTTATAATTAACCTGTAAGCAGATTAATTATTTATGTTTCTTAATAATGTGTGCACTGATTAATCATGCAGCAGACAACACAGTGAGTTTTAAATATGTGTATGAGGATATGTTTAGTCTGGTATTTACAATACTGCATGTCTGCTTCTGGGTCATTTACTGTGAGGTGTGTAATCGTCATGTGGTTCCCGCTCCAGGTGTGCAAAGTGCTGAACACAACCACCATCAGCTGCTTCGCGCCCTCTCTGAAGGCAGAGTACACTGCAGACCAGGAGACGATCAAACACGTGGATGAGTTCGGCTTCGTCTTCAACAACGTCCAAGCTCTGCTCACCTACAACAACACGAGCTTCGTCTACTACCCCAACCCGTACCTGGAGCCCCTCAGTCTGACCGGGGTCCTGGAACAGAAACCTGGAGCTCCAATCATACTCAAAGTACGTCACAGCTGCTACTGCTTTTATGCTTTATTTTTATCATTTCCATGCAAGAGGGTATTCTGAAGTCTATAACCATCTGCACCGACATAGGAATACATGTGCATCTATTCATTTATTTCAATTGCTTTACTGCACACACTGTAAACACACAACACATCAGTTGACTACATTTCTGTTTTTCTGAAAAACTACATTTCAGAATATGCTCTCTGAGAACTCCAATATGTGGCTAATTCTTGTAGTTTCTTGGAAAAAAAAGTCTTGCCTTTCAGTTTTACACCATGTGTAATGTTGATTAGATATGTGTGCCATCATAAAACAGCGTATTTCGTTGCATATTGCATTAGTTATTTGCTTTTATTGGGTAAGATAATGTTGCTGATATCCTGCATATAATATATGTATGATATCCTGCATATAATATATGTATGATATCCTGCATATAATATATGTATGATATCCTGCATATAATATATGTATGATATTCTGCATATAATATATGTTGGCAGTGTAGATCGCACCTTAACTTCCTCCCATTCGCTCCAACATGGTTGATTACAGTAATCATACTAATTAGCCATATTTGCATATGCTATAGGAATTACATACAAAGCAAAGGTTCACTGAAATTATGCTTCAAAACAGAACCCTTAGAAACAATGAGGAACATGTATTTAGTCCTACATTTGACCTTGCCATTGTTTGACATTCACTATTTGACTTCTTATTTTTTTTTCTCTTAGGTATATTCTATGTTACACTGTTGAACATGTTCATTGCAAACAACTATGGTGTAGACATTGAGCATATAACCATAAAGCCTTTGACACTTGGATTCTACATATATTTACTGTACTGTAGAAACATTCTCATAATGATCAAAACATTGTTTGAATAGTCCTGTTAAATTGCTATGTCATATTAGTTGTGTTGTCTAATTTTATGTTATTTTTGTGTATTTTTTCTACATGTCTCCTCTAACTGTGTTGCAGGGACGTAACCTGGTGCCGTCTGCTTCTGGTGGAGCCCGGCTGAATTACACGGTGCTGATTGGAGACACGCCCTGCACCCTCACTGTGACCGACACTCAGTTACTCTGCGAGCCACCCAACCTCACGGGGCAGCACAAAGTCCTGGTCAGTCTATAGAGCGTGTCCCTTTCTTGTGGTTTTGTGAGCGTCTGATCGCCTGTCATTGAGGATGTGGGTCACTGTTTGTACGTCACTGTGTTTGTGGGTCACTGACAGGCTTTCAGTTAGTCGCTGGCTTTCTGTCATTGTCTGTCACTCATGGTCTGGTGGGTTCCCAAATACATTACATTGCCCCGCAAAATTATTGACAGGCACTAATGAGAAAAAAGCTGTAAAAAAAGAAAGCTGATGTGCCTGGAACTTTTAAAAAAGGTTTCCTTTCAATGCGATTGTTCAGGAAAGTGGTAGATGTCAGCAACAATGTTTTGAATTCAGGCCAGCCTTTTCATTAGTGGTGTTCTTTGTTGCTTTAGGATTTTCAACACTGTTTTGAAATACCGTGCTTACGTCTGCATTATTAATAATATTTTTCAGGTCCAAGTAGGAGGACTTCACATCTCTCCAGGAGAAGTTCACATCCGGTCCGACAGCCTTCTCACTCTTCCTGCCATCTTCAGCATCACAGCTGGAGGAGGGCTGCTCCTCTTCATCGTCATTATCGTCCTGCTGGCCTACAGACGGAAATCACATGAGAACGATCTTACTCTGAAGCGCCTGCAGATGCAGATGGACAATCTGGAGTCCCGCGTGGCTCTGGAGTGCAAGGAAGGTGAGGGAAACTGATCCAAGAGAATAAACTCTCAGAAATCCAGAAAAAAGTGCATAACAGCACCATATGTCGAGAACTGTTGATGACTGTGTTTAACAAAATGATATATTTGTGTAAGATATAATACTTATTATATATACATTGTATATGTATATTGGCTCGATAATACTTGAATATTCATTAATGATAGCGTTAACCAGCAACTTTTTGGATATCTGTATTCTTAGTTGCAATAAGTTGACAAAAAATGATCAAAATCAAAATGAAATATATGCTCCAAGATCATTATGAACAGTGCTAATTACTATTGGATGTATTGTGTAATGTCATGTGAAACTCTACATTGCCATGCTTCCTGAATTCAATACAAGCAGTACTCGTCATACTTTTACTGTTTTACAACCATTTCAATCAGAAACAGTTGGGAATGAAAAATACTGTCTTAGGTTTGCTGTGATAAACGGATCAAAGTTACAACATGTTGTTCGGCAACATGTTTAAACCCTTACCTCTGTCATATGTAGCTTTTGCAGAGCTGCAGACAGACATCAACGAGTTAACCAGTGATCTGGACAGAGCCGGCATACCTTACCTGGACTATCGCACTTACGCCATGAGGGTTCTCTTCCCCGGCATCGATGATCACCCAGTGCTCAGAGAGCTGGAGGTAAGAAACCTCTGAAGAATAGCTGCTGCACTCGAGTCAACTTTCAACAATTGTTCTGACATCTTGACCTTAAGGCTCTAGTATACTCCAAAATGAATTGATTTTGGCTTGTTGGCAAGTGCTGTCAAACTGCTGTCGAACAAGCAGTGTGAGCAAATGTCAGTGTACTCACTGCGATGGTAGTTTGTTTTGTTTATTGGCTACATCAGCTGGATTGTTGGCAGATTTTTGGGGTTTTCTACATCCCTTAGTCTCAGGCTGGAGCCACACGAGGACGATAACGCAAACGGACCGAAATCAATATCAAAAAGGTCTTTCGTCCACACGCAATAGGCACCAGAAACGTGTCCGTTCACACGAGACCGCTCGACTTTGGAGACGCTGTAGTACATATGCCGGGCCTGTAAGTGGCGCTGTACTCCTGCCACAAAAGCAGCGAAGAAGACTTCCCGCATGGTTGCCCTTCTGTTTATTCTCCGCTCTGGCTCTTTTTCTCCTTCCCAGAGGCAAGCGTTTACTCCTGCTGTAAATCTCTCCGGTAGTCCACCAGCAGATGACAAACACCCACCTCTCCGCCTCTTCCAAGGAACGAGGGGACCGTGCGGCAGAGTTTCAGTTAGATTTTTTTCCGCCGGTCAACATGTCCGTTAAAGTTTCAATCTTCCGGACAAAATTAGAAAAGTGCTGGTCAGAGGTCTTCTTTGTTATTTATTGAGCTTTAAAACAAATTGATAATGACTCTATATAATAATAAAAAAACGGAGCCTCTCTTTTCCTGCCCCTCTTCTGACAGCCCAGCAACTGATCTCTGAGCAGAAGAGGTGGGAGAGGCGGGGCTATTGCTTCAACGTTATCAGGAAACGATCGTATAGGCGTAAACACGGAGCCGTTTGCCCCCCCAGAGCGTTTCGTTCGCAGATCTACCCACCTTGGGACCCGTTATCGTTTTATGCGTTTCCATGTCGGCCTTGTGTGGCCGAACCGTCTGACTCTATATGATAGAGAACTGTAGCGGATATGACCGTTATCGTCCTCGTGTGGCCGGGGCCTCAGTCATGCACATATTTTGAGGAAAACTTATCTTGTTCACTTGGACTATTGCTTTTTAAAATTCAAATCTCCGATCAAAATATTCTTCGACACCTGTTCAGTAATCCTGGCATGTCATATTTCGCACTGGTCTAGTGTAGCGTTTGTTGTCTTTTCAAAGAATCCCTATACATATCATCACATTTCATACTAAAAGTACCTGGTTTTAAAATGTTCTTCGACGCGGCCTCAGGGGTTTAGTGCTACTTATTTAGAAGAAACTCTAAACAACCAGCCATTTGCTTTTTCATTATTTCCCATGTGCTCAATGTCAACATTTAGCTAGCGTTTCTACACTGAACAAAAATATAAACGCAACACTTTTGTTTTTGCTCCCATTTTTTATGAGATGAACTCAAAGATCTAAAACATTTTCTAAATACACAAAATAACCATTTTTCTCAAATATTGTTCAAAAATCTGTGAGAGTGAGCACTTCTCTTTTGCCGAGATAATCCATCCCACCTCACAGCTGTGGCATATCAAGATGCTGATTAGACAGCATGATTATTGCACAGGTGTGCCTTAGAATGGCCACAATAAAAGGCCACTCTGAAACGTGCATTTTTGCTTTATTGGGGGGGTCTGGGGGGGTCCGAAAACCAGTCAGTATCTGGTGTGAGGGGTAGGGGTAGGGTTAGGGTAATGTTGTGAATCGAGTGGCCTGTGTTCGTCGTCCATTACATACGCCTGCCCATACCATAACCCCACCACCACCATGGGCCACTCGATTCACAACATTACCCTAACCCTAACCCTAACCCTACCCCTCACACCAGATACTGCCTGGTTTTCGGACCCCCCCAGACCCCCCCCAATAAAGCAAAAATGCACGTTTCAGAGTGGCCTTTTATTGTGGCCAGCCTAAGGCACACCTGTGCAATAATCATGCTGTCTAATCAGCATCTTGATATGCCACAGCTGTGAGGTGGGATGGATTATCTCGGCAAAGGAGAAGTGCTCACTATCACAGATTTTTTGAGATTTGTGAACAATATGAGAGAAATGGTTATTTTGTGTATATAAAAAATGTTTTAGATCTTTGAGTTCATCTCATGAAAAATGGGAGCAAAAACAAAAGTGTTGCGTTTATATTTTTGTTCAGTGTAATTAGAGATGGTTCAATCAAGCAGTTATGTTCACAATGGTTTCAAAATATTTTTTTAAGGAGCCCGTCTGATTGCATTTTAAGCATCGTCCTATTCTTTTTCCTCCAAATAAATAAACTTGTCTTTTATTTGTTGCAGAAAATAAAGAATTGTTTGTGTTTTTGATTCAATTCTTGAGGGAATTTAAAACTATAAACCACAAGTTTCTCTTTTGGGGGGTTCTGCTCTTCAACGGTTCTGTTTGTCCTTTATGCCTTTAGATGGTTCGTGAGAATTCCTGTAGATATTTATTCAGTCTTCATGTTCCTCTGTGCACATTATGACTTCTCTCATCCTTCAGTGAGCATTATCTAATGAGCATGTGCTTCTTTGTGTCTGTGCAAAAATGCATGATGCGTGTAGGTGCCGGGGAGCGGACAGGCGAATGTGGAGAAAGCCTTGAAGCAGTTTGCTCAGCTGGTGAATAACAAGGTTTTCCTGCTGACATTCATCCGCACACTGGAGCTGCAGCGCTCCTTCTCCATGCGTGACCGCGGCTACGTTGCCTCGCTCATCATGACCGCTCTGCAGGGGCGGCTGGAGTACGCTACTGACATCCTCAAACACCTGCTCTCCGATCTCATAGAACGCAACCTGGAGAGCAAGAACCACCCCAAACTACTCCTCCGCAGGTAAACCAGAAGTACTACACTGCTGCTAAAAGTGTTAAAAGAGTTTCAAAAAGCTATTTATTGTAGCCTTTTGGAAAAAATGAATGTTCATTATAATCATCGAAGGAGGAGTGAAGATATGTGACTTCGGAGGCTCAGTTTGGGCTTTCAGACAGCTTATTTGCAGTTGCTGAGAAAATTAAAGGAGCCCTATTATGTTTGTTTTCAGGTTCATATTTGTATTTTGTGCCTCGACTCTACTGGGACATGTCTCCATGCTTTAATGTTCAAAAAGCTCTTTATTTTTCTCATACTGCCCGTTCTGCAGCACCTCTTTTCACCCTCTGTCTGAAACCAGAGCCCAGTCTGCTCTGATTGGTTAGCTGGACGGCTCTGTTGTGATAAGTCAGCCCCTTAAAGATGTTCGTCCCTGAGGCTATCACGTACAATGTGTTGGAATGCGTAGAAGCGTGAGTGTTACGTAGTGATGTCACTATGTTACATAAGTCAACTAAGGACTACAGTACAATGGAGGCATTTCAGGCAGGTGGGGGGAGAGAAACTCCCTATGGAGTGAACTTTGGGAATATAGTCGTTGAAGACCATTTACATGCATACAAACCAATATAACACACACACACACACATACTACTTGCCTTTAATTGTTAAGCACATCTGTGTAATAAGTAATTTATATCTACAAGCATTCCTTGTACATTTCAGGAACTTAAAGTAAAAGCTATTTTTCCCTTACTTTCTCCGTCCATATTTTAAAGTGTGGTCAGAGGATTTAACCTAGAGACCTTTTCTATCTCAAACCTGCCAGGTTCTGATCAACACTGCTTATCTTTCAGCATAGATAATACCTTTGTGCATTGTTCTTTCCAGCCCAGTTACGGCACTTCTGTTGGATGAGTAACTAGGCCCGTGAAGGAAAGCTCACCGCCGCTGAGCTTTGTTTTGTTCAGCGGCGTGAAACAGCCGCTAGGAGTCTGAGGAACAGGTGAAAGAGACAGGAGAGGTAAAGTGAGTGAGAGTGGGAGGGACTGGTAGAGGAAGAGAACCTAATGTGGACGAGAGAGTGCAGCGGCGGCATGGTCTATGTCAGTCTAAATTATCTTCTGCGTGCCACTCATGAAACATTCAGTTCTAGCTCACGTTTCTTCCCCCCGTCACCTCTCCTGTCCTCCGTTCTCTCGCCTCTCCCCTTCACCTCTGGATATCTGCAGATTGTTTTCCTAGCTGAGATTGGCCTACTGAATGTTTCATGAGGTTTCTTTTTTCCTTTCTTTCTTGAAAAAAAGGGCTTTCTAAATTTGAAGCAGACTCATTAAATATAAGGATGGGTTCACATGGGAGCGGGTACAACAAGAACTTGTTATCCCCAAACATGCTGCTCTTGCAGAAACACCACAATTTAATGGGATGCCGTTAACAGTCGAGTCAATGCAGGTTAGGCTTGAAATGCAGGTCAGGACCGAAAAACAGAGTGGCAGACAGAAAGCAGGTTAGGTATGGGAAACAGAGCGGTGTCTATAAAACTGCAGGAGTTGGATCAGATTCAGAAGAGCCTTTACAGCTTTCCCATCTGGGCTCGTGAAGTAGCTAAGTGCAGACACAGCAAGGAGGAAAAGTAAAAGGGCTTGAAGTGGACATGTCGTGACCCGAATACATTGTGCACCGGCGGCACTTAACTTACAGCAGACTGTAACTGTATGTGTCCTTTGAGAACGAGCGGCTGAGTAAGGATGGCATTTCTCTGTAAACTCTCCACGTCATGTTTTTTTAGTTCCAACAACGTCGGGCTCTTAAATTATAAAAGAATAATCAGAGCACTGCCGCTCTCTATGGGACGCCTCTTGCTAACAAATGACTGTGCTTTCTTCTTGTCTTGCAGAACCGAGTCCGTGGCAGAGAAGATGCTGACAAATTGGTTTGCCTTCTTGCTACACAAATTTCTCAAGGTAAAATTAAATCTCTTTCACGCCTTATCGCTACAGGTGTCAATGTGATAGACTACGACATTGCTTTTTAAAATGACTCGCATCGATTTTAGAATTGACTGCTGTTTGCTGTCATTTTAACTGAGATATTGATGCGTTTTATGGACATTGTGGAGGGGTAATGGTTTCCTGCGGGGTCAAACTTTTGCAATTCACACGAGAGTAAAAAGCTCCATTTATCATGTTTGGTGTGCAATGCTCTAGATACTCCGTGTCATTGTCTGCGCTGATGATTACAGATCTCTCTCCTTTACTTCTTTCTCATGTTTTATATTTCTTGCTCCCACCTTTCCCTCTAATCCCTGGGTTCCCTTCCAAAACAAAAGGAGTGTGCTGGCGAGCCTCTGTTCATGCTGTTCTGTGCCATCAAACAGCAAATGGAGAAGGGACCCATAGACTCCATCACTGGAGAGGCTCGCTATTCGCTCAGCGAGGACAAGCTCATCAGACAGCAGATTGAATACAAGACGCTGGTGAGTCATAACGACATCAGGGAAAAATATGCGGAAAATAATCGACCAGATTGTCTGTATTCATTTGTGAACATTCCTCGGAAAGAGCCTTGACAGATCCACAGAAATGTAGCATTTTGTGAATTCTTTGAATATTAGGAGCTTCAACAACATGAAGGGAGTGAACAAATAATCCGAAATACCCAGATTGCCATCATGTCAAGCTAAAGAAGATAACACTTTTTTTTTTTGTATCGAGAAAACAAGACCTTTAACATAGCTGTGACCCAAGCCCAGAGGAAGTGCGCCGGCTGGTTAAGCACATTTTCATCGAGGCAAAACTGGGTTTTTTTATCTGTAAATCAGCGTTTACTTCAAAAGAATCCTGAATAAACTACCCAGTACGAACACTTTTATAGCCCTTGTATTATTAGTGTAGGCCCCAAAGCTAAGCACATTAGTGGTACAGGTGATGTAACGTAATAGTAGCTATTCCCGGTCTAAATGTTATTGTTTTTTGGTATATATCTTTATGTAATTGTAATTTTGGTTCGCACAACATCTGTGGACCTCCCAGTAATAATCTTGTGACCCTCTTGGGGATGCTGACCCCCAGGTTGAAAACCACTTATCTAGGATTTAAACTTTAGGTCAGTCGGTCTTCCCAAATAAGTGGAAAAGTAATTCAATTAAATAAAGATAATGCATTCAAACAGCTAACAGGGTTTTATCTAAACCGGGTAACAGGGGCGCTGCGCCCTCTTACTTTCCGCGTGCACCCTCATACCAAAATGATGATTTCTGTTAGGCAAAATATGAAAATGTTATCAAATAGACAGCTTTGTTTTTACCGAGCTCCAACGTGGCGTTGTTGTTTGCGTCCACGGCGCTATCTTGTATACGGGTGTCATGTTTTTGCGAGAATAGATATCTTATATTCAAGATCAGCACCACAGTATTGCCCTCATACTATATTTTTCTAGAAAACCCCCTGTATAATATGATAAGGAATACTGAGTTTCCAAAGTTCGTCACTTTGCAATGAAGTGAAATGCAGTAGGGCCACCTATATACACAACATGCCCCTACTTTATACTGTTCCGTTAAAATCAAGCCGGCTGGGTTCCTCCAGTAGCCCGTCAGAATAAGTTCCCCCTCAGGCTTTGCTCCACAGCAGAGGCAGCCAGCGACAGGATGACACCTCTCTGATATCCATGTCGGAGAGTCTGAGAGGATGTGTCTCATTACTTGTGTAATGCCCCTGCTGTAGCGGCACAGCCACATCCTGGAGGTGTGAAATTACATTTCTGGCCTCGATCCTCTCCACCAGGACAGTTTGGTGAGGAGTATGTAATGAAAGGACATTCCTCGCAAGTAACACCTTTCCCTCTACCTTTTTCTCTTACCTTCCCTGCCCCCCCCCCTCTTTCTCTCTATCCCGGATCCCCAGACGCTGAGCTGTGTGAACCCAGACAATGAGAACAGCCCCGAAATCCCTGTCAAGGTGCTCAACTGTGACACCATTACCCAGGTAAAAGAGAAGATCCTGGATGCGGTGTACAAGAACATGCCGTGCTCACAGCGACCACGGGCTGCAGACATGGATCTGGGTGAGGCTGCAATCCTATTGTTGAAGACTAATTATATAAAGCTAATTGTTTTATATAGTGACAAATAGAACATAGACTGAAAATGTGTCATGGAACACGATATCTTGGAATGATGACAGGTGGGAAGAGTACGGCTTGGAGTGGGCTTGTCAGGGGAGTTATCACAGGTGCTGCACTGAAGACATTT
Organism: Pseudochaenichthys georgianus; assembly: GCF_902827115.2. Lineage (NCBI taxonomy): Eukaryota > Metazoa > Chordata > Actinopteri > Perciformes > Channichthyidae > Pseudochaenichthys > Pseudochaenichthys georgianus. The sequence goes on along the minus strand of NC_047507.1, from coordinate 30,759,257 downwards.
GACATCAACAAAGGGCTCCAAATCAATTTCCGGAAGACAACTTCCTCCGACCTGTTTACAGCCCCAACCAGAGCAACACTCAACAACACTGATGTCAAACCTTACTGACAGCTCACCTACACTCGGCTTCCGCCCACAACATGTCATCTAATTCTGAATGACTTGGCACAAATCCAGCTGACACGCACCTTCAGAGGTCTGATTCTGCTTTGGGTTTGGAGTTTACACTTTAAAGGGAGCTCTTATAGGTGAGGGATTTGGAGAGGATCAGTTTCTTCCTTGGTGCTTTGGGTAGCTTAAATCTCTGTGAAGACAAGACACTGTGTCATTTGTGTTTTGTTTGCAAAATCACAATCGAGAAAGAAATGCACATTCAGCCGTCTTGCTACGGGTGACAGCTACATTTCAAGAACAAACTAAAAAGCACAAAAGTTCACCTGCAGCGCACGGGAACTTCGCAAGACGAACGATGGACATTAGATAAACTGTCTAATGTCAGTAAAATAAAAAAATAAAAATAATAATAAAAGTCAATAAAAAATAATCTAACAAGTTAGGATACAAACATTCCCAAAATGACAAATGTCACACATTTACTATTGATTGCTTTTTCCTTCAGAGTGGCGGCAGGGCAGAACAGCGCGTGTGGTCCTGCAGGACGAGGACATCACCACCAAGATAGAGAGTGACTGGAAGAGACTCAACACACTCATGCACTACCAGGTCTGTCAGTAATGTCAATACTCCACCATAAGAAAAGCATAATGAAGCTTGATGTGACTAGTGTGTGTTTTGTTGAGCAATGCCAAAAAGTAAGCCCTAAACCAATGGCTGCTTTTTAAGTTTTTAATTTATTATTAAAGTAAGAATCTCCTTGATTAAAAGATCAATTATTTTGTCTACACAGCATGTCAGAAAATACTTTTGTCTAAAATGTCTATTTGCATTTCCCACAGCCAATGGGGATATACATAGATTGCTTCTGCTGTCCAAATAACGGTCCAGTAAATCAGAACCACTTCACATTTATTATGTCATGTTATGTAATGTTTTATGTAAGGCTTGCTAGTTTGAGAAGTGACTCATGACTTGAATGATTTTTAAATGAAATTATGAAACATAGTTGCAGATGAATTTCTTTCAATTGACTTATCCTTTCAGCTGTAACTAATGATGAACCACAGAGCTTGTTCACTCTGACAAAGCCTTTTTCAAAGCTGTGATTATCCAGTTGCTCAAGGGCATCACACTAGATATTGTTGATGAAGAACACAGCATCACTCATTCATATTCATATACCCTCCCCCGCCACCCCTGCCAACATTTTGTCAACCCCTTGGTCGCAAGCACGCTTAGTCAACCGAACATGCACTTGTGCTCCTGGGTCTCTCACAACCTCTTTTTTTCAGCTCATAAATACGACTACACAGGTCACCAAACTCAGATGAGTCATCCTGCTCCGCTGTCAATCCAATGTCTGTCCTCACGATCAGCTTTTGGCCAAATGTAACACTCGCACACAGCAAGCATTTCAAGGCAGCACACTTTTGTTTAAACAAAGAGATAAATAAAGACTGAACTTGTCGGCACAAAAAAGCATGTTTTTGACAAGATTCTCTATTATCTGTCAAGGAGAACAACTATTTATCTCATTCATTCTTAAGCATGGTGCCAGGTGTGGAAATATTTGTTATGTTGCTAAGCTGGATTTGTATTAGCAACATTTACAGCTCATGCAGAACAGTAGTGTGAATTTAGTTCACGTGTCAGACAACCAAACCCAGCTACAGTATACAGTATTTACCTGGGACTACAGAAATGACAAAACGTAGGACCGACACTTACACTGAGCCTCGGCTGTGCAATGTTTTATTAAAAAAATTCCACAGCCAGTGAACTCTATGCGAAATGACCCATACATAGTTTATAATTAAAGGAGCCCTATTGTGCTAATTTTCAGGTTCGTATTTGCATTTCGTCTCTCTACTGTGACATGTCTACATGCTTTAATGTTCAAAAAGGTATTTATTTTTCTCATTCTGCCTGTGCTGCAGCACCTCTTTTCACCCTCTGTCTGAAATCAGAGCCCAGTCTGCTCTGATTGGTTAGCTGGACGGCTCTGTTGTGATTGGCCATTCGCTTAGAGATTTCAAGAACCTTAGCCTATCACGTACAGCCCTAGAGCCCTAGCCAATAGAAGCGTCACTGTTACATATTGATGTCACTATGTTACAGATGGAAGCAAGGGAGTCAAATGGAAGTGTTTTAAGGCAGGGGGGGGGGGGGGGAGAGAAACTCCCTCTAAATTAAAGGGTGTTTCATGTTGTCGTTGCTGTGGACCTTCTTAATACCTTGGAAAATGCCATTTAATACTTTTTAATAGCCTTAATTTTCACTAAATTGATTTATCAACTTTTAATACTTTTTAAGACCCCGCGGACACCCTGAGTAACTTTATACATCGTAAAACAATTTTAAACGATATTTTATTGTAGATTATACATTTTACTGATATCAATTATATAATATTTACCTTGTTCATTAAAAATAAAAAATTATTATTATTATTATTTTTTTTAATTAATTTTTAATTTTTAATGACAATCAAACATGTAGGAAGAGGGTGGGCGGTGCCCCTAGCGCCCCCTATGGGCCGGCTGCCACTCGATGGACTATTCAAAAGCTTTTGAATTCAAGCCGCCATTAATCTTGACCTACAGCTGCATTCCACTTATTCATAAAAATAATATCCATGCCTAACCTTTGTCTTCCAGGTGTCGGAGCGCTGCGTGGTGGCCTTGGTGCCCAAACAGATGTCTTCTTTCAATATTCCTTGCTCAGCCAGCTTCCCACGCAGCATCAGCAGATACGGTCAGTGCTGTTTCAAAAAACAAAATAAATACTTCATATTCATTCAGCTCACAGCAGTGTTGCTCCATCTGTTGCTGTCACTCATCAGTCTGTAGTAACGCACATTAGCAGATACTGTTTTACAGCACATTAAACAGAAAGAAGTGCTATTTTCAAACATCTTCATCCAGTCTTATCACTTTAGATCTATACAAACGACTGATCTACAATCAGAGAGACGCATTTAAAGATACAACTAACACTTGTCTTTCATATGAGGTTTCAAATGTTTTCAAATATACACAAAACGGCAAACATGATGACAACAAGAACAGAAGGCACAAAGTGACAGAAAGTAAGGATCAGAGCCAGGATAGAAAACATGTCTTTAGTGAATGAGTGCACGTCTGCATCATTACTATGACAACCAATGAAAGAATGGCAGCAAATGATTACACAGTCTGAACACACAGACCCAACATGTTCACTTGCAGATCACAAAGAGACAATGCGCCTTGAATTCAGATCTGAAAGACAAATGTGCCTTTTCTTCTGTTATCAAACGAGATGTGTTCTCTCTACAAACTACACCTAGAGCATTTTACAATTATTTTCTGATTATCTGACATTTGACCATCTAGGTGTGGACGTTTCCTTCCGCTCCACGCCCACCAGCCCTGACAGCCCCCACTCCCGTGTGCCCATGCTGACCCCTGACATGGAGAGTGGGGTCAAGGTTTGGCACTTAGTCAAGAACCACGACCACGGGGACCAGAAAGAGGGCGAGCGCGGCAGCAAGATGGTGTCTGAGATCTACCTGACGAGGCTACTAGCTACAAAGGTACAATATGGCTCGTTTGTTAGCCGACTAATGTTGGAAGTTAATGCAGCTTTTCCTATATGAACAAAGGGTAAGATGACTATGGGTATTGTAATAGGTGTCGCTCACAGTTATGAATCCACAGAGACCCCAGGCTGACCTTTGATAAACCCTCTGTACGCTACCTGTAATATCTCAGTTAATGTTTTCTTTAGGATTTAATTGTTTCCATCTGACGGGTCGCTAACATGATGTTGGCAGTTCTGATTAAATTCCTCGTTTACGTCTCACAACTTAATACCTTTTCGCAAAGTGCTTTTAGTTCATTAGTTAATTCATTAACATTTTGATTGCCTTAAAGTATGTGGCAATGGTTGGCGGCACGATGACTTGACCAACAGTCTCGAGTCTGAAGTGAAAATCACAATTTCCCACAACAGTCCAAAACCCAAAGATATGAAAATATTTCATTTACAAAGATATAAGTGCGGCACTAGGATGGTTTCAGAGATCTACCTGACAAATGTGCAATATGTTACATACATTCTAGTAAAAAGGTATGCAGGAGATAAATGTATTTAATAATTAAATGTTCATTTTTAACATGTTTGATTACGCATTTCAATACGATATGACAAAATGAGAGGCAATTGATATCACAGAGTTCAGTTAGATTTAGGAATTATTGTATACAATTTGTACCAATTTTTGTCATCTTCAGTTGCATTTTCTATGCATTTGAAGCCTTTCCACTTGGATTGAATGCAGTCAGCACGAGGTCTCAACTCTGTTCTGTTTTCTATAGGGCACCCTGCAGAAGTTTGTGGACGACCTGTTTGAGACCCTGTTCAGCACTGTGTGTCGGGGCACCGCCCTGCCGCTCGCTATCAAATATATGTTTGACTTCCTGGACGAGCAGGCCGACAAGCACGGCATCCACGACACGGACGTCCGTCACACCTGGAAGAGCAACTGGTGAGAGGGAACCTTACTTAACTTCCACTGTAGAGACATCACACTTGCTGGCAATCTTTTCTATAGAACTTTTAATAAAAACAGGCAAAGCTCGGGGCCAAGTGAACAATTATTCAACCCTTAATGCCAGAGTGCCACCTTATCTTATTCTATGCTGCTCTTTGAAGAACTACCAACTTTTGTTCTATTGCACAAACTGTAATTTTATAAAGGTCACAATTAAAAAGACGAAGACTAAAATCTTCCCGTCTCTTACTCCTTTGTACACTCTACTCTTTTATTTTCCACAGCTTGCCCCTGCGCTTCTGGGTTAACGTGATCAAGAATCCCCAGTTTGTGTTTGACATCCATAAGAGCAGCATCACGGACGCCTGTCTGTCGGTGGTGGCCCAGACCTTCATGGACTCATGCTCTACTTCTGAACACCGCCTGGGCAAAGACTCACCCTCCACCAAACTGCTCTACGCCAAGGATATACCGCATTACAAGAGCTGGGTAGAAAGGTGTGTATGTGTGTTTGCGCCCATGCAAAATCAAATGCCATTCTCAAGGATATAAAAAAGTATTGAAATTGTTTTTGCTCCCATTTTTCATGAGATGAACTCAGAGATCTAAAACATTTTCTATATACACAAAATAACCATTTCTCTCAAATATTGTTCACAAATATGAAAATATCTGTGATAGTGAGCACTTCTCCTTTGCCGAGATAATCCATCCCACCTCACAGGTGTGGCATATCAAGATGCTGATTAGACAGCATGATTATTGCACAGGTGTGCCTTAGGCTGGCCACAATAAAAGGCCACTCTGAAACGTGCAGTTTTGCTTTATTGCGGGGGTCTGGGGGGATCCGAAAACCAGTCAGTATCTGGTGTGACCACCATTTGCCTCACGCAGTGCAACACATCTCCTTCGCATAGAGTTGATCAGGTTGTTGATTGTGGCCTGTGGAATGTTGGTCCACTCCTCTTCAATGGCTGTGCGAAGTTGCTGGATATTGGCAGGAACTGGAACACGCTGTCGTATACGCCGATCCAGAGCATCCCAAACATGCTCAATGGGTGACATGTCCGGTAAGTATGCTGGCCATGCAAGAACTGGGATGTTTTCAGCCTCCAGGAATTGTGTACAGATCCTTGCAACATGGGGCCGTGCATTATCATGCTGCAACATGAGGTGATGGTCGTGGATGAATGGCACAACAATGGGCCTCAGGATCTCGTCACGGTATCTCTGTGCATTCACAATGCCATCAATAAAATGCACCTGTGTTCGTCGTCCATAACATACGCCTGCCCATACCATAACCCCGCCACCAACATGGGCCACTCGATTCACAACATTGACATCAGAAAACCGCTCACCCACACGACGCCACACACGCTGCCATCTGCCCTGAACAGTGAAAACCGGGATTCATCCGTGAAGAGAACACCTCTCCAACGTGCCAGACGCCATCGAATGTGAGCATTTGCCCACTTAAGTCGGTTACGACGACGAACCGGAGTCAGGTCGAGACCCCGATGAGGACGACGAGCATGCAGAAGAGCTTCCCTGAGACGGTTTCTGACAGTTTGTGCAGACATTCTTTGGTTATGCAAACCGATTGTTGCAGCAGCTGTCCGAGTGGCTGGTCTCAGAAGATTTTGGAGATGAACATGCTGGATGTGGAGGTCCTGGGCTGGTGTGGTTACACGTGGTCTGCGGTTGTGAGGCCGGTTGGATGTACTGCCAAATTCTCTGAAACGCCTTTGGAGACGGCTTATGGTAGAGAAATGAACATTCAATTCACAGGCAACAGCTCTGGTGGACATTCCTGCTGTCAGCATGCCAATTGCACGCTCCCTCAAAACTTGCGACATCTGTGTGATAAAACTGAACGTTTTAGAGTGGCCTTTTATTGTGGCCAGCCTGTGCAATAATCAAGCTGTCTAATCAGCATCTTGATATGCCACACCTGTGAGGTGGGATGGATTATCTCGGCAAAGGAGAAGTGCTCACTATCACAGATTTTTTCAGATTTGTGAACAATATTTGAGAGAAATGGTTATTTTGTGTATATAGAAAATGTTTTAGATCTTTGAGTTCATCTCATGAAAAATGGGAGCAAAAACAAAAGTGTTGCGTTTATATTTTTTTTCAGTGTAGTTAACATGTCAAATTAATATTAAAATGTATTGTGGGACTTCGACCTTTTAGTACAGAACAAACAATGAAAAACACGTTTGACAACACAGGCTTGAAGACTGTACATTCCTGTACTCTGTATTGTACTTTATGTGACAGTAGAACATGTTTTCCAGAAATAAACTTCTTGCAGTGGATACAGACCCCACCATTCAGACTGGCAGTCATATGCAGCCACACTTTAGATTTTCGTGCAGACATCGAGCTAATGAAAAAACGAAAGCTAACCGAAAGGCTCAGACGTTCGGGAGGAAGGTGAAGGACGTTGCTTGGCAATCAAGCCAATCACCGAAGCCATTGCAAGACGCGCGATCTGATTGGCTGGCGTATTGGGTGCGAGTTTAAGGATATTACGCCTCACTTTATAAAATTAAAAATTAAAAATATCCCAATTAAATTCCCATTTTCAAAAAATGTACCAGTAATCTGATTAAGATTTTTCTTTTTATCCTTTTTACGTTATCCTGTAACATGTAATCCATTACTCTCTGGTCTAAAGCCTGCTCATACAGGACAACGGAGTCATGTCCTTAGTTGATGCAAGTAACACTTGGATTGGTTCATCAGATCTCCCTGCAATGCATTAGTATACACATGGCATTGCATAAAGCTATTATTGCAAATTGTGGCACAATTAATGATGCTGCTCTAATAGGGTTGGAAGTAACAGCTTTCGTAAGTTAATTTATATGTGTGTTTGTTTAGCAAAACAGAGTTCTGGTGTGGTTTGAAATCACTGACTGAATGACTGAACCTATGAGTGATGCCTTTCCTTATTCCTGCCAAAATGCCTGCCTTTAGATATTCTTTGAGCTCACACAACAGTAGACTGAAACTAGGTGAGGAGAAAAGCTTTTATATGCATGCCCTTGACTCTGAGTGTGTGTGTGTGTGTGTGTGTGTGTGTGTGTGTGTGTGTGTGTGTGTGTGTGTGTGTGTGTGTGTGTGTGTGTGTGTGTGTGTGTGTGTGTGTGTGTGTGTGTGTGTGTGTGTGTGTGTGTGTGTGTGTGTGTGTGTGTGTGTGTGTGTGTCTCCTCTCAGGTACTACGCTGACATCAACCGCCTGCCTGCCATCAGTGATCAGGATATGAATGCCTATCTGGCTGAACAGGCCCGCCTTCACTCCAGTGAGTTCAACATGCTCAGTGCCCTCCATGAGATCTACACTTACGTCAGCAAGTACAGCCAAGAGGTGAGGCCCAGTCAACACTCTGTAACATGGGAATGTGCTGGAGGGGTCCTGATGGTGTGGTTAGCCGACTGAAGTTGGAATGTTTGTATGTATGTACAATGTATGTTAAAGCAGCTATTCTTATAGTGGCAAATAATAAGATGACTATGGGTGTTTTAAACGACAGTTATCATGAGACTCTGAATCTTGGTTAAACCCGTTATACGCTACGCACCAAACTGCAAGAAATTCCCAAATTCCTTAAAAATACTCGTGAAAATTACCTCAGTAAATATTTTCCTGACGAATCAGAATCAGGTTTGTTGCCTGGTGTATAGTGGTGCAAACATAAACACAGTATGAGGAAATAAGTTGTAAGAGAATGATCATGAATTAGACGGATTCAAAAAAGTTGACATTAAAAACTAACAACAAATGTTTAATATAAATATACAATATCTAATAACTAAGTACAGTGAAAATGTGACAAAAGACACTTTATATTTAGTTTAATTGGAGGGCTGTGCAGATTTGAAAGTAGGTAGTGTTGTACAGAAATAAGTGAGTGATAAACAGTGCTCATAGTATCAAAAGAACAAGATATTGTTCTGATGATGTATGGTGAGTTTATTGTGTCAATCTGCCAGGTCGCTATCACGGGGTGTTTCTCAATGTCGAGTATGCTTGCTTGGTAACACATGTCTTCCGAGCGCCTTGCTTCAGAAGCGAGGCAAGAATACTTCCTAGCCTCGGAAAATGAAGAGTGGAACAGGCTAGCAAGTGTGCATCATATGAGAGGCCCCGCCTTACATTTTCCGCCACAGATTTGGGGAAATTGGTCCGTGCGCAAAGCATTGTAGGGATTTTAAGACCGCGGAGTCTACACATGTGCAGCCTCGAAATGTCTCCAAACGAATTACGCCGGGCTCGGTAGAATTTCAAGTATGCTGGACATTGGAACAGTGCTTCGGCGGCACTCGATGACGTAGTATGCTTGAAATAGTGGCTCTGGAGCAGCTTTACTCGAGATTGAGAAACACCCTTGGTGTTCTCAGGTCCTTGTTTTCAGTTCATTGATAAACATTTCAATTGCCCTAAAATGTTTGGCAATGTGGGGCAACATGATGACTCGATCTATTCTTGTTCAAAGTCTTGGCCTATAAAATGTCTGAAAGAGTAAAAATCACAATTTCCCGCAGTCCAAGGTGGCATCTTCAAATGTCATGTTCTGTCAGTTGAAAGCCCAGAAATCTAAGATATGAGGATATTTCATCTCCAAAGATATAACCTGGAAAAGCAGCTACTGCATGCATTTGAGCAGCTGGAACCGGTGAATGATGGTGTTGCTTATGTTTACACATATGCACCAACTTCTGATCAATCAAATGATACATTCAAATTGACAATATATTAGGAGCTAACAATCAAGTGCAGCCACATGTACAATACTATTAAGTGTGGAAGTTGTTGGTGTTGTAAGTCTGTTTTTTCTGTATTTGCATATTTGTATGATTCCTATTTCTGAACAATAAGCCTCAGTTTCATAGTTTGTGCCCTTGTGTGTGTTTTTGTGTGTTTTAGATTATTGAGGCACTGGAGCAGGATGAACAGGCCCGGAAGCAGAAGCTGGCATACAAACTGGAGCAGATCATCGCAGCCATGTCTATAGAGAGCTGAGACACCTCCATACAGACAGACACACAAACACTACAACACATACTTTAGCCCATTTGAGTATTAAACCCATCAGCAACACACGTGGTACTCTCATGCACACGTGAACACACACATACAATCACACCTAAGCACCTATACACACACACACTCAAATCCTGATGTACACTGTCATTGCAGACTCAATGGACCTACTGTATAAACAAACGAAAGAGATTAATACACGCATACAAATGTACATACACACTCCGCAGCACACAGATCGTCCCAAAGCACGACTTTCGAATCCCATGTCATCGTTTTTTCAGAAGAATCTCCAGCAGGCAAACACCCAACTTCTAAAACGCTCCTACAGAGAGACACAAAGACGCTTTGGGCCATCACGGTTGCTGAATTTGCAGCCAATTATTTTCCGCTGGGTAATGGTTGTCTTTGTAGTCGGTGCTTATACTAAATGTGTGTGTGTGGCATGGCTGGAGCTCTGAAGAGAACAGCACTTAATAAAAGAATGACTCTGAAAAGTCACTGGAGGAGCTCAACAAAGACAGGAGCCAATTTAAAGGGATGGCACGTTTGGCGAGACAGGATTCAAAGTACTTTTTATATGTCAAAGATGAAGGACTCGTGTTCGCAGTACATATCACGGGCTTGGACTGACATCGCTGTTTGGCGCAGAGATGTGTAACTTTGTGTTGCTAAGCCTTTCCCTATTGCCTTTTAAAGGCTTACTGAAGAGAAAACTAAAGACTGTGATGCCATTACTTTTCATTTCCACACTTGAAGCTCCCTGTCCTTGTTTTAAATGAAGATGTAATGAATCGCAACTCCGCCAGGGATTGAACAGTACACAATTTGGCATTGAAAAAGGTGAGGGTCTGGCTACAGCACTGCAAACCTTCAAATATGAAATATATGTAGATATATTTCCGGACCAAATCCCGGGGTTTTTGTGCCAAATATAATATGTCTCATGTTTCATTCATGTTAAATGCTCCCGTAGAAGTTATTAATAATACATGTCATTGTACGGAAAAGATCCCATTTAAGATAGGACATTTTGTAGAGTGCTGATCTATAGACCACCAATTCAGCCGTTCAAAGATAAGTGGAGACCAAATTGAACTGTAGCCGAAAGCATGATTAATGATGCTTTAAGTCTGATCAGGAATCAGATTAGCCAAGCCCTGGCCAACAGCGCCCCCCTCCCCCTCTCATCAGTCATTGTTTACATTAAGCGCGATACTTGAAATTCACCGAGTGTACGAGATATTAAGAACACCTGCTGCTCCTGTGAAGTAATCCGATCAGATTAAGTTTGATGAAGGCTTTGATGCCTTATTGATCCTCCCAACATTTTTTATTTTGAACATAACCTGGAAATGAAATGTAAGAAACCAGCTGGGAGGAGTTTTCTCCCTGGAGATATTATAAGGTGATTTTAATATTTTGTCCACAGAGTGGATATATGATTATTGATACATGTATTTGGATCAGCATATGGTCCTGTTGCTTCACAGCTCTTAACATCCTTCAGCATAAACTTCACGTGTTTTTATTTTGCGTCCATATGTACATTTGACCTGATTGCTTGCTTTATCCTTGCTGCTGTATTTATAGAGTGCCATATCTTAAACTGCAAACTATTATCATGATGAAAAATCCAGTCTGAGGCATCGCGGTCATTCAAGGTTTTTAGTTTTGATTGTTTGTATTTCACCGCTGAAAAATGAACTTATTTCTGTGCTTTAGGCTGTTTCATCGCTCAATGTAAAAGTCACATGGACTGTCTATCAGTGTCTTTCCGGAGCGCTGCTCCTTTTACCATTTCAGTATCAGTGGGGTTAATGTGCTCCCCACAGGACCTTTATTCATGCTAATCTAGAAGAGCAAGATACAATTATAGAAATAATACATTTCCTGTTAAGTGTTGAAATATGGCAGAACTCATCTGTTTCATGTGTGGTTTGATGGTGATAATTTATAAATGTGTTGTGCAATACACTGTCAGACATTTAAACTGTAATGTTTTTTAAACTATATATTGTTGTAAAAATATTGTACATAAAAAAACACTCCTATTTTGCAAGCAAAAGATTCACTTTGTACTGTTGTTATACATTAAATGCGCAGCTGATGAAAAGGATTTTCGCCTGGTTTCTTTTCTGGTGATGCGAAATTCGGAATAAAGCCCTTGTTGAATAAACTAACCAAAGCTTTTTGACCTTATAATACTACATTATACTAATACAATGAATGAATACAATGTCCTTGGCGTAGAGCAGTTTGGTGGAGAGATGATTGTCCACAGCATCTTAAAGGAATACTATTCAGGAATACTGACTTTCTATGTTGTTTACTTCAGAGACAAAGGTCTGCTGTTGTGAGAAATGACGTCAATTCCGAGCCAATCTGAACTCTGCCACACATGACTGGATAATCTATTCTTATTATGTTAGTGGACCACTAGCATGCTAATTTGACAGTTAAGCTATTATTGGCTTTCCTTGAAAGGGTTTTTCTTCAACATTAACATAATTGTTGGACACATACACAAACGGCATTAGCCATCCTCTGACATCACCACCCGCACGCTTTAATCCAGCTTTGTATCAATGAATTGCTGCAAGTCTTCCTTGAAAAAGAGATCGTTGATCTCAACTATTTTTTTTTAAATAACTGACAGAATATTTTTGGTGCTTTGGTATGTTTTGGTGCTCAAAATGTAATATTTGAACATAAATTAACCACACATTTGGGGACATTATAGTTTATAATACAAGTGTTATTTGTAATACAAGTGTTATTTGAAAAGATTGTATTTGTTATTGTGCTTTCGCCGGCCAAGGGACTACAGATATGATTTAGCTTAAAACCAACATTTGATACGGTCCAACAAAAATTGTGACAATTATGTTGAGAAGTGTCCACGAGCCCTTCTAATTTAATAGATATATAAGAAACAATGTATTTTTTTATAGAAAATTGCACACACTTTTCATTTGGCAGAAATTGGGCGATGGGCTACCAGGTTGGGATAACAGGTAAGGTCCACAACATGTACCAATGGAACAGTCAATTCATACCTTGTTTATAATAAAGTACAGATAGTGGTATAATTAATTCCGGAAGTAACGTTGTTTGTGGAAAATGTTTTTTGCAATCATACAAAGGAAAGCTGGTGTTTACAAATGCATTTGAACATGCCTAGTCTGGCCAGAGTAGCACAGTTGATATCAAAGAAGAGTTGAGCTTGTGAAACAACAAAGAAATATCCTGAAGGACATAAGCTTCCCTTTGAATTGTATGAAAGACAACAGCATGTGATGTTTACACTGGCGTCATACTGTGACAGTATTTGGTGAGGCATGTGAGCAGCATATAGGAGCTCATCAGCACTTGCCATAAGGAGCGCAGGATTTATTATTCATGTTTAACCCTCGGGGCTGTGGGCAGAGGGGGGAGGAGGGGGAGGACTGCATCTCTCCCAACATCCAACCCAAGCTTTACCTGTCAGATCCACGTGAGGGTGGTATCAATGTATCGGAGGGTCCTCTGTACACCTGCCAGGCTATAACCCCTCGTCTTTCTCTATTCTCTCTTTGCTTGTCAGAGTGCCAATCAGCAGCCAGACATTCCCCCTCACTTGCTTCCACACGCAGAGGAGGATCATTAGGACTCAAACCTCCTCTTCTGTCAGCGGAGCGAGCCGCGGGATATCGTCTTGATGGACACCGCGGTTGGATGGTGCCTCATAGGTTTATGGAGCTACTACAGCCCTTAGAAAGCCATCATTCTCCTATCAACCCCTGACAGGTGTCACAATATCTCAATCATGCCTTCGCCAATGATTGATGTCACTACATTGTAACGTACAGTAAAATAACAGCGCAACACACTTTTCTCATTTCTGTGAGATCGCTTGTAGAACTTGTCCTCAGCTTCTCCTGCTGCTCAAGATATTTCATTCAGTGGGAAATTGACCTTACACACAGACTGCAGATCTTGAAGAATAATTCAAACTGTGGCTCTTACTGTGGAGTGAATACTGAATGGTAAAAAGGCCTTGGATTTTCTATACACCTTCAAAAACCCAACAGAGGCGCCTTTCAATTGCCTTCAGCTCACGGTAGCGAGTGGTTAAAGGAATATATGTAAATAGAAAAAGAGATAACAGGAATGCTCACGATATGTCTATCACAAGGCGAGTGTTTAACAAGAAAATTAACTATTAGTCAACTATTACTTGTTTAAGATTTCCAAAACTGAGCACTTTTTGCCATTTGTTTGTTTGGATTTTGGACAAAACTATCAGTTGAAGGCATCACAATCATTTGTAAGCCAAATTCCCTGGTTTCATACCCTACATTTTAGGACTCTATCCCGTCCTTTGTTATATATATCCGTAAATGTATTGTCTGTGGGTTGACTGGTGATTAGGGTGGCCGACAAAGGCAAACACGCTGCAAAAAAAGTCCATTGCGAGAATCCCGCTGCACTTTCAAAACAGATTTGCAAATAAAAAAACACTACTTTGGCAAAGCACATGCAAATGAAGAAACATCTTCAGCAACTTGACAACACATGCGCAGCATTTAGAAAACATTCACCAATTTCAGAAACATGCATAGCTTTTACTAAAATCACTGCCAACACAAAACCCTGTGAATAAAAAAGAAACACTGCAAGAAGCTCAAAACACGAGGGAAACGGGGAAGCCCACAGCTGGGACCGGAACGCTTGTTGACAGTCTGGGATTATAATGTTGGCATACTGTCACTGTTGGCAGAGTGAGATTGTTTCATTATTGTAAGTGTTTTGTCAGTATATTTGAAATTAGGAGCTTACAGTAGACCTGCAATGAAATAGGAAGGAATGCTGCGATCACATGGTGAAAATAAGCCAATAAAACGTACATTTTAGGTAGGTTATTGTGCTAGATTGCATAACTGAACATACACATCTTTTTGTAAACAGTGGATGCTTTTCCTTGGTGGCTTTAAGCTGGGAAGAAATCCAGCATCCACTATCAGTAGGTCCAAATACAAATGTGTGGTACCTTTGTTTTTTCTTTCCATAATGGACACTCCCATTACCGGACAATCAGGCTTCAAATTCCCTGAAGCACCTCTGGAACGCAGCCTCCAGGCGATGGAGGTCTGCAAGCATCAGTCTCCTGCTGCTTTAATTAAGTGCAGACTGCCTTATCAGAGCGCACACAATCAAGCAGGCTCTGATATGTTTGTTCTTGCCAGGGACAAAAGACAGCTGTCTAAACCAGGAAAGAAATCCCAGATGACTGTATAGAATACATCTCAAGGGACCACAGCTCAGCCTCTATCAGTAACAACTTGTTTCAGGATTTATTGGATGAGCTAAACCATGACGGCATTTTATTTCCCCAATTTGCTGTAGTAATTTCTCTTTTGTCCACTAGCAACGACACTAGCAGACTCTGGCATAACTGCCTTCATTATTTACCACCCAAGTATAAAAGCTGAATTCTTTATATACACTGAAATGCTTCCAGTTCCACAAAAATATACAGCATGAACAATAAATTAAGGATTTAATGATGTGCTGGTGAAGCTAATGTCCATGAGGTTGATCCGCAACACTCCAGTCTAGTGGTGCCATCTACTGGCCAGAGTTATTATCACAGGCATGAAAGGCCGTGACAATGTGGTGCATGAAGAGGACAAAAAGTGTCTGTTTTAGCAGAGCTGCCTGAGGGTGAGGGTGTGTGTGTGTGTGTGTGTGTGTGTGTGTGTGTGTGTGTGTGTGTGTGTGTGTGTGTGTGTGTGTGTGTGTGTGTGTGTGTGTGTGTGTGTGTGTGTGTGTGTGTGTGTGTGTGTGTGTGTGTGTGTGTGTGTAAGTAACATATGCAGAGCCATGTGGTCGTTGAGGTCATGACCTTTCTAAACACAGGCTTTAGTCAAGACACAGACCTATTCTGAACCCACACTCTGCCCTTAGAATGTGAAGGACTAACACCGGGGTAGACCTTGACACCAATTTCGTTTTGAGAAGAAGTGACTTCATCTTCCTTTCTTTCCAATTTATTTTGTCCTCTTCCCGCTCATTGGAGGGCAGAGACCTCGCTGCTCAGCCCACAGAGGTAACGGTCAACATTTGCTGCTGTTTGAAATTAAATCCCCTCCCACTACTCCCCCCTCCTCCGCCCCCTTTCCCCCCTTCTCCAGCACTCCTGAAATCACTCCAAGACAGGCTCCCTCCTTTGTAGCCAATGGGTGAGCTTGGTGGGATTTATGGCACCCATATAAAAGTGTATTCCAACTTGTATGTTTTATGGGATTGTGTAGGATTGCGTATGTGTTTGTACAAATAAATAAACCAACATTTAATTAAAAACACCCTCTCAGTAAGAGCTTTAATTAATTAATCTAGCAGCGCATGCCAATTCCTCTCCTTGTTTATTCATTAAGTCAAAGCAGAACCATGCATCTCAATAGATAATATATATTTTTAATTATGAATGGGGGCAAAGAAATGGTCTTCACACAAAAGATCGTCACATTAGACAAGATGCCGTTTTACAACTTCCTGTCCTATGTCCTGCCTGGGGCTCGAATGGTCCGCTGCCGGTGAACTCTTGCTCTCAGACAGAATAAAAGCTAACACTGAGAAACGTATTGAACTATAAACAAAAGTCACTGTCCAATTAGCTTAAACTTCCATGACCGCAAAATAAGTCTTCATAGATAAAACACTTCCGACCTTTTGTCTAAAAGACATCCCAGAGGTCAAATATTACAGTAAGATTCAAGCTATGCTGTTACTTTCATCTGCAGAGTTTGGCTATCGTTACCTCATTATCAGAATCAGAACTGCTGTAGTCGTCCCACAGAGGGGACATTACGTTACAGCAAAAGTATCAATATATAGAGACTAAATGAAACACTATTAAATCCCTCCTCTGTTGCTCTCCCTGAGCTTTCTCCCATGTTCCCCTTTAAACTGGGTTTTCTCCGGAAGTTTCTCCTTGTACGATGTGAGGGTCTAAGGACAGAGGGTGTCGTATTGTCATACTGATATTCTGTACACACTGTGCATAATATTAAAATATGAAATGTTGTTTTCTGTTCATATTCACAGAAAGCACAAGATGTGCGCACGTTTTTAAATACACTTTGACAGAAAGAAGAAGACGGCGAGTAATGGAGTTATACCAATTGTTTGGCAAGTGCTTAGGATTGTTGTGGTCTTACAAGTATAGGGTGTTTCTAAAAGGGGACTCCTTGTGAGAAAGTACAAGCACAACACTTTTTAAAAATATGGAATGAGGTTTCCTTTATTCTCCTGAGACACTACTTCATACATTTTAGAAATCATTAAAAACACAATACGGTGAGTCTGCACGGAAATAAAGCACAATCCTCATAACTGGTTGAAACGCATTTGCAAGCTAAGCGAAAACACACACTGCTGTCAGAAATAATCTACAGCACCGGCAGATATATGATGATGGCAATGTACTGTTACTGAAGAAACGGCTGCAGCTGAAAGAAAGAAATGGGGGCTATGTTTTTAAACTGCATAATCTTTAACAGATGTGCAGAACAGTCAATATACCATAAACAAATAAAGCCATATGAAGCAGAGGCCTATAGGCTTTGAATCACAGGATGCCAATAGTAGCAATGCATTCCAGATTTGCTTTATGTTAGGTTGTTGGAGGAATGCTCGTGCTGTCTGTGTTAGTTTCCTGCGCTGTTACAAGCTATTCAGTGACAGCTTATTTGAAACACGTCGTCACAGAGAAGACAGATTACCTTACCTCCGTCTTTTGTTTTCTGTGTATAATGATATGGGGTAAAGGGAATCTTACTGTACTTGTACACAACTATTCCCAGAGGTGGGTCCGAGTCATTGCAACAACAAGATTCAATACCTTGCACTCAACTCCAAAGTCATAGTTGACAAGTCCTTAACTTCGAGTTTCGAGTCCTAAACAAGTCATAATATGCTCTTCACCAATTTGACTGCCGGTTTTAAAGGTTTTTTTTGTTCATGTAAACAAAATTATCTTTTTTACGACTGTCATTCAGTGACTTTAGTTTGCCCTGTTTCTCTCCTGCAACGATATTGGATGCTATTGGATTGGTTTAAACGGCATAAATCGTGGAAATCAAGTGTCGATTTGAAGGGAATTGACAACGTGATTTTTGACCAGGATATTCATACATTTTTGGAATCCTTTTTTATCTTTGAGCTTTGAAGAAGGTTTTCTAAGTCAAAAGTCTAAGTAAAGGCACAATCCAAATTGAGACCAAGTCTTTTTGATATCGTCAGGATGAGTTTAAGGTAATTTCATTAATTAAGTCATGTGACCGGAATCAAAGTGTCTCTTTATTATTTTCTTCAACCACAATGACTGAAACATTCTAGAATGAAAATGCACGATGCCTTGAAGTAAGTTATAAAATGTAAAGCAAATGGACCTTTCTAGAGTGAATTATCGAGAGGTACAAGGTGTTAGAAAGTAGAAATAAACTGCCAGGGTTTGTGTAAAAAATGTGCCTTACTGCCATTAGAGGGGAAGCTGTGATTCACGAGGACCCAACTAGCCGAAATACTTAATCAGCCAACAGTCTAATGAATGTTTTACTGGGGTGACAAGAATACTGGTGTCCAGCTGTGGCTGCTGTAATGGGCCCGGCGCTGATCATTGAAGTTGGAGTTTTAGCTCATCTCGAGTCACAGTGAGGGAGCAAAGCCCACCTCAACGCCCTGCTGTTTGAGCTGAATATCTGATAGTCGTCTGGAGAGAAGGAAGGGGTCTTACGGGGAGGAAATGGGGTGATGTGGGGGAAGGATGGGGCCAAAACAGGGACAGGGGGACTATGGGCATTGGGACTGGTATCAAATTACAAGAGCATTTCTAACAAGCATGTACGAAGTGGTCCAGTTTGCTTTTCTCGACTTGCTGTCGTCTCTACACTTTTTCTTTGTCTCGGAGGGTGTGGTGCTTTTTTTTTTTCTTCCAACAAGTCATTTAGCATGCCTTCGCCAGTGGTTCCAGATGTGTGATGTACAGAGAGCATGGGAACAGCTAGCAAAAAGAGCTAACACAAGTGAAGCAAAGGTCCCCAAATTGCAGGGGGAGGAGGGGGGGCTCTCAGGACTCTGTTGACGTGTGAAAGGTTGAAACGGATCCTGTGGTGTCTTCACTACGGAGATGGCTGGTGTTGATTGATGGCCTGGCTGAGTGGCGGGGGCTTCGGAGCCAGTGAAATGGATTAGTACCATTAGCATAACAGTGGATCACACTTTTGTTTCCAGTATGAAATCCAGCTCCACAGTCTATCTCCATAAGCCTATTAGGGACCAGGGTGTCGCCCTTTCGTCAGCGACCACCTTTCATTGTGTGGTGGATTACTGCTCCCATACTAATAGAGTGCACTGCTCAGGCGGACAATGTAACTCAGTGCTAAAAGATGGAGTAATCAGCAATCACCAAAACATACTTCACTTACATGTACTCTTAATATGTTGGACTCAAGCCCTCGAGCCGCTTATATATGTATATAAGTGTAAACATTGATAGGTATTCAAAGAATGCTGGGCATAGTTTTTTTAAATACTCAACATCCCAACAGGACCTAGTTCTCCTCCTTCCCTCCATCCGCCTTCAGGGGTGGGGGCACAGAGGAAGGGTTAAAGTAACCAGTGGAAGACGGGGTGTAGGGCAGGGCCTCGGTAAGAGAGGAGAAGGGGGAGGCTATATAAAAACTGACAGAACACAAGTGGTGCTTTATTCACACTGTCCCGCTCTGGGTAAGAGGAAACCCCTAACTGCTCCAGCTCAACCAACTCAACCTTTTTCTCCCTCCCTTTTCGCTCGCAGCCTTCGGACGTGTGCACGCTTGGGACAAGAATGGCAGCATCATCCGTACAGAAAACAAACAGGCCCCTCAAAATGTTGCCGTTTGCATTGCTTCTCATCGCCTCCTTCTTCAATGGTGAGTAGTAAAAACATGCTTTGAGGGTAAACTTCTCTGAGATCGGAAGGCCATCCTTAGGGAGGGAGGGGGGGCAGGAGGGGTGGGGTCGGGGGTGGAGGAGTGTTTGAATTGTCTTGGAGTTGAAACCAGGTTTTAACCCTACAACTCTTTTACTCTCTGGAATCTTTTTCTGTCCCTAAAACAGATCGATAACTGCTATTCCTTTTTGAGACAGTTACATATACCTCCTCCTTCAAGATGCAGTCAGAAAACATTACTTTGGAGAACCTTAGCTAACAAAGGGAATGCTTTAGAGAGAGGTTTGAAATGTGTGGAGGCATTAAGTATGAAATTATGATAATAGATTTCCAGATCTCTATTCTGAACTTATACATTTACAAAATAGAGCCGTTTTATCTCGTGAATTTACTTCTCTTTTTTTATCTGTTATTATTCCGATTCAAACTATTTTTGAACCTCTGGCGCTATGTTTGCTATTTCATTGAGCGGATTCCCACGATCGTGAAGGACTTTGAAAAATGTTTGTATACTATTTATATTTAGCCGTGGAACGCGAGATCAGTTGAAGTGTGCGTGAGGAAAGGGTGTGGAGTATGGTCGTTAATGTGCGTTTCGAATGTGGCCGTGCTGATATAGTGGGAGCTTTATTGAGGCATCGGGGACGACTGTGGCTGCTCAACTATGTGTAGAGACATGTGGCTCACATGGCTGAGCTCTATATACAGCAAGAAGGGCTCATCTGGAATGGAACACTCCATCCATCAGCTGTATTAAAACTATCAACAACTTCCTACTATCTCATCTTTCTTAACCAATCAGAAGGGTCTAATTCAGGTTGTTTCTGATCTTGTAATTATTGTAAGATTTGCTTTTTTTCCAAAGTGTATATAATTTCCTCTCACTTAAAGGATATTTAGCCTTACTTTAGTTTGTTGTCAGTAGTTCAACCCAAGAACATTTCAAAAAACGTATACGAGAGTAAACCAAGACCATAAAACAAAGAGCACATTCTTTTTCAAATGTAAAACGTATTGCTTGTACTTGCTTAAGCATTACGATGTAGATATATACAGACTCCTGGCAGGCAAATAACTACGAGATGTATCATGTGGTGAATAGAAATATCTGTGAAACTTTTTAGACGGATGATTGTTCCATCCTTCAATAGTGGCTGAGCCAAATCCAATCAAAATGAACACAGAGAAAGACCAAGACGTCAAAAGAATTGCGCTGAGAACAAACCAAAGCTTTATCCATAGCTGTCATCTGGAGTGCTCTGTGTTGTGGCTGCGAGTGAAGCCCGCGCTGAATAGCTTAATTCAAACCTCCTGTCTTGTTCATAGGATATAGCTTATGGGAATGAGATCATCAGCAACGAAAGACATCTGCATCGAAAAATTGCCTGGCCATAATTGTAACTTATAGTTTCTGAACCAGAGAAGAAGAAAAACACGACAATCTTTAGCTTTTGAAAATAACCCCGGGTTGCTACAACAGCAATGTTACAGACCGCAGTTGGACCTTGTGCCTTTCATCACGACAAATATACAGCAGATACTGGAGAGCAAAAACAAAAGGAGACAGTAATGTTTAACTCCGTTTCAACTACAGGATAAACCACCTGTCTCCTCTCTGACAGAAATCCCGCTTGCAGTATTATTTTGTAAACCCAGAGGAGGGGAGGGGAGGGGGCCGAGTTATGCAAGTAGAGGAAAGATGGGCTTACTGTACAACTTTGCTGCGATGAAGTTGGAGCGGATTCACAGATGTTAGTGTAACCGTTACCCAGACAACGTGGAGGTGGGTTAATGTAACAGAGGCTAGATGATCAAAGACTCTGGGGGAAACCCTTTGAGAGAATGTTGGAGATCTCTTTTAGAAAAGCAGTAAAATGGATAGATGGAGTTAAAGACTCCTTTGTTTTGATCACTTTGCCTCATGTGTGCAAACATGACATTTACATTTCTAAAACTGCATTTAAACACAATATTCATAATACAGTTTCAGCTCAGTCTGTGAAGTGGTTTTTAGGAGGCTCTGTAGTTAAGCAACACACCCTGCCCAATTCCTCTGCCAAGCCAAGAGCATGTAATTATGTAAATCATTGTTTGAGCTGTACCCATTGAATGGATGCACCAACGAATCACAGACACAATGTCAACAACAGAGTTCTGTCCTCTCGCGAACAAAGTGGCACCGAGCGGGCCAAGTCCATTCCAAATGTCAAGTAGATGCCTACACGCACACGCACACACACACACACACACACACACACACACACACACACACACACACACACACACACACGACCCTAGTGTACTAGGGATAGTGTTGTTGATCCACGCCTAATAGGAGGAAGGCTGCTTTTCCACTTAACAGCTCCGTCTTTGATCTTGTTCCAGACTATTTACAATTTGTATTCTTATACAATAAGCGTAGACATGCCAAACAAGCGTCTTCATCAAACAACTAGGTGCCGCTATGTGCTTTAATCAGAGAATCAGATACATGGAAGGGAAGTCAGAGCCTGAGTATCAGATGGCAACACGTCCTGTCAAAAAACTAAATGAAACTTGTGAGCGAACAAATCTTTGCACATCGCCAAAAGTGCACTCCAGTGTGGCGCCTTAATGGCCTACTATTTCTCACTACCACCCCTAAGTGTGTGTGCAAGTAGTACATTTCTTTGTAAGATGTAGTATGCTTGAAAATCTCTCTGGACAAAATCAATGTTGAGCCTCTGCTATTGACGCCCAGATCTGCAACAGGATCCCCGAACAGTCTACCTGCACACACTCAAACCAGACAGGCTCATTCAAGGTAATGCACGAGGCAGTGAAACTGTAGTGGGGCAGATGTGACGATGTGACGATGCGACGATGCGTGCGTGTGCGTGCGTGTGTGTTAGGAGGAGGAGGGGGTGATATAATGCTCCCAATTGAAAGCAGATGTCATGTTTCCTGATTGTGGTCCCTCAGAAACAGGCATCATGCTTTCGATGCTGCAGCTGGGCAGCTGAAGTAAGTGCTGCTTCAACAGGCCTGATTGAAACCATGAGATCCAGTTGCTTTTCAGCCAAGAGGGAAGAATGGGCAGGGTTCTGCTATTAATCGCTGTGGCAGGAACGACAGGGGAGTGGGGGGGGGGGGTGCGCTGGGGGTCAAGATAGTGGGGTCAGCGGTCTGTTGTTTCAATGAGGATAGAGTTGCAGAGCATATTTAACCCCGAGGGATGTAGCTCCAATGTCACATTCCTCAGCACGCCATTACCTCGCACATTTTGATTCTTCAAGATATGACTTCAGATATTTAAATCAAGAAAGTAATCTTTATAAGGGAACAATCTAAATGGATGATGCTTTGAGGGAACCCCTTATTGGACTAAATATAAAGAAAGAACGGTTTTATTTTTCAAAATATAAACATCTGATTAACTGCTGGGGCTTCCATTGAAAGAAAGTGAACCATATTAAGCTTTTTCTGTCCTTTCTTAGAGTAATTTTAACATTAAGAAGATAACATAGGACTATATTGCAGGATAATTATAAGAGGCCAGAATATCTCTAAATTAAACGGGTATTAAAGACTGATTATTTCACTTACTGTTTTGTCTCCACCCTCAGTTCTACTTTGAAAATCCATGTGGAGAGTGCTGGAGGGCTGGGGTGGAGGGGGTGTGAGCTCTTGGATCAAATGTCTCTCCAATAGATGCCAGAGTGACGTCATTACAAAGTTGAGCCAGGTCCAGAGGCAGCAGCAGAAAGAAAATTACACTTAATGGCCGTTAAATTAGGAACCTTTCGCAATTTCTCAACATTCAATTCCCAGATAAGGTCCAATAATAGGATTCAAATGATGTGCTGTTCATGCTGCCCCTTCCCACAGACCCCACTCAATCAATACTCTGGAAGAAAGTCATACATAAAGTACACAAAAGGAACATTTGCAGGCCATGAAACCCTGAGAGGAAAAGAGGAGGCGAAGTGTTGTAAGAGTGGTATAGAAGATGTCTGGCGAGAGACACTATTTAGGGAACCTACATGTAGCCTAGAAAGCTGAAAAATAGGTGTCGGCACTAGTCAGAGCTGCAAACTTTATTTATGAATAGAAAAATCTTTGATAAATGATATGATATTAGGGTTGGATCGTCATCTTTCAACAATGTGATAACTATTGCATACAACATATGGCCGCAACTTCGACTGGGTGGTCCACTAACGTGTGCTGACCATTATATCCTCACCATGCCCCATTACACAGCACAGGATTTCCCCCAACAGAAGCAGAGAGAGCCTGGGGGCCCAAAGGGGACTGTGGGCCAAAGCCATGGGAGGGTGTACCCATTCAAAACACCCAACAGCTTGTGCATGTCAGATAGAAGACACACGAGAGAGCTTGCCGTTACAGATGTACAGTGGTTGCAGATGGATGCGCTACACTGAGAAGATGGCGTGCAAAGTTGCGCAACATGGGGAAATGATGACTGGACATATCCATGAAACCATCCGTGGTTAATTAAACAATCCCCCTCTTTGAGATTATACTACAATGTTTGAAAACATGTGCCTCAGAACGTTGATTGAAATGCTGTATATGTTGATATTTGGTATCACATAAAAACGTTTAGTTTTAGAAGCAATTAAACTTAATATGAAATACTTTCTGTCCATAAAAGGAACAAGAATAAATTCATGTAAAAAGCAGTTATGCTAATAAAACATTTGACATGTGAAAAATGTGTTGGAGCCATGAGAAGCAAGCTGTATAGACTAACAACAGGTGAAGCTTTCGGGGTTCATGGTAGGGAAGTAGTTGTTGCCATATGTCATAGGCATGTTGCTTTACATGAAACATGTTGGAGGTGCGAGGACTGAAGCCTCCGCCTCACCTCGATGGAAGCCTGGGATTAGCTGTGCGTGACTAGGAGAGGGCGCGCAGACGGAGGGAGAGTCGGGAGGGTGGAGGGCGTTGAGGTGTAGGCTTGTCTTCTTCCAAGCCTGCCACATTTTTCCATCCGGAGTCCCAAGAGATGGGGGGGGGGGGGCCGAAGCATTTCAAGACCGCAGCCGTCATTCACAGCAATCTAGTGGGAAAATCTTCAAGAGAGCAATGCAGTCAGGGCCGGGCTGCATGACATGCGGAGTCAGGGCTGATTAGGTTTGCCGTGTTTGTGCGCTGATGGCCAGACTCACGAATGATCACTGATTTCTTGGACGCTTTCTGACGTTACACACAAAGAAGGAATAGAAGTCAATCTGTTTGTAGTGCAAGGGTCAGGGGGGGTGAGCTGATGTACAGTATGTTTCAGTGGAATGGTTTCAGTAGAATCAGTGATTCATCACCGTTAGCTGTGGCTATTGTTGAGTAGTGGGGAAGTAAGGTGGTGATGGGTTACACGGACAGGAAGTGTGCTGAGCAGGGCAGCAAAACACTGTTAATAACAACAAAGTTAGAGGTCAAGGCTTCAATTTCATTCAAAAGAAACCAGTAAACTGCATGCAGTTCCCTTTGTCTTCATAAACACTAAAACATCACTAGAAAAGTAGCAACACGCCATGAAAAACACATCTAGAGTTGGACTGAAATTGCCTGAATAAAAGCAAGACTGGAAGCTTTCAAGTCAAGAAGAAAAACAAAACAATAAAAGGGCGGTGACTCAGATCTTACCGCTTCTGCAAATGTTAGTCATAAGTGGCAATTACTGTATAGCAGAGGTTCCATTCCATCCGAGCTGTGGTGTGTCGGGCAAGAGTCTGTCTGTAATGACTGATGAGTGCTGAGAATGTTCACTGGCTTTGTGTTAACAAAAAGACACGGTTATTGTGTCTGAAGACGAATAAGGATGTTTTTTTATGAAAATTAAGCAGCCCAGTTTTACAAGAGTGCTTGAGATGCCATGACATAATAAGCTAAGTACTTGGGAAACAGTGATCTTTTACAGTTTGGTTTCGAAAAATCCTAATCTTTCAAACAGGTTATACAAACAGGGAAATGGTGTTTCATATAATGCCAGTTTGATTGTGGTTCTCTCCATTTTAAAAAGGAAATGTGAATTCATTTCCTCTCACTCACCACAGCATCTCCCCAAAACCCTAAACTGTAACTGAAAACTAAAACATAGCCATCAGCATCAATCTTGAGGCTTTATTATTCTACAACAACACTGACATAGCGTTGCTCCCCAAGCTGCTACAAATCACCCGATGACAGAAAGTGATCACAGAGGCTGGAACAACACATTTCAGCCTCTAACTCTAACACTCCTGTGCGTCACATTTGTATGGACAACCCTGCTTTATGCGAGACCATGTCACCCATTCTGAACCCCATCCTTTCCGCTAACATACACAGATAGACCACACAGGGACGGTGAGGGGTGGCAGCTGTAGGCTACAGGCTGCAGACTCCAGGTCTAATGGACAGACTTAACAAGGTTAGGGAGTCCTTGACCTGTCGCTGGTCCACACCCACGCTAATGCTCCTAATGGTACACTGGAGTCGGGAGGATTGTGGGACGAGGCAACATTCTGACTGCATAGTGAAACCTGACCATGTGTACCACAAAGCTTTCTGGGCCTTTTATTGTGGGCTTGACAAGGGCAGGAAAGTAAAAACTGCTTTAAAGGTCAGTGGCTCTGATGCATTTTCTCATTTATTTGAACCAGTTACAAATTGTAGACTTACTTCCCCTGTTAGACACAGAATGACAGACAGCTGCAGTTGACAGTTGCTGGCACTAAAGCATGCCAAAAGACCTCCTGGGAGATTATTCTGCCCCATGTGCTAGCACGGCACACACACTGTTTACTATGTGCTGGTGGCACCTGCCTGTCACAATGATTTATCTGAGGAAGTCAGTGGGCATGTGTCACAGTGCCACCACTGTGTGAATGTGTGTGCCTCAAGTGTGAATATCTCAAGTACTGACTAGAGACAACCGTAAGGAGACTATAGGGTGTATCGGAGGTAAAAAAATAAAAAAAGCTATATTGTACAAGGAAGGCGCAAGAGGATGACAAACATGCTTTGTTATGGTGTCAAATTGTTTAAGTAAGTTGTAATTTAACACAAGAGGCAAGCAGTCAAGGAAATATCATTTTGAAAACACTAAACATTCTAATCTGTTCTACATTTCAAAGTATTAAAATCTATGTTTCAGTTTACCTCTAATGTACAGTACATGGTGGAAATATCTTGATCAGATCAGCTATATTTGCTAGGAAAGTGTGTGCACATAAAAGGAATTTGAAGTGTGCTCTTTTGTTAACCAAAACATACTTGCACAGAAAAAAACACGACGGCTAAAAACAGTATTGTAAACAAAGTGTGAATGGCAGTAAGATTTATTACAACAGGGGGCAGCACACTTGGATTAATAACATGAAATCAATCACAAACTCAATCTGGCAGCCAGTGCAGGACACATGGTAATGAGATCTGCAGAGGCAAGGCATTATGGGAATGTTTTGAGAGTGAGGTAATGTTGTTGTTCATAGACAGAGAGAGGGAAATCTGGGAAAAAGAAAAGCATGCTGGGTATTCTGGTTTGACTCTTGGATCCTACACTTGCAATGTGACAAGTGGAACTCAGAGCGATAAAGACTCATTAGCTCAGCGGCTGCAGGGGGTGGTGCACATTGACTCATTTGCACGGAGAATGAAAATGTGCCCCGAGTTATCCAGCTTATTAAAAACTTTGCAAGTTGAAGTCATTTACAGCTGAGAGAACCTGATTAGAAATACCCCATCACGACTTTGATTTAGTGTTGCAATTTATCAAGGCCTCTCCCCCAGAGTCATACGGATCCCTGACACATGGAAAATGGTATAAAGACCACATCATTCAAAAAAGTTACGTTTTCAATCATTACCTGGCACCTTCCAGCGGCACATTTCATCTGCACATTCAACTGGAAAACAAGACTACTCAAAATATATTTCAGCAACTTAGGGTGCATTCACACCTAATAGTCCTCTCTCTGGTGCGCACCAGACCACAGTTTGTTACATTGTTTCATTTTTCAGAAAGTTCGGTTTGCGTTCACACGGGCAAAACTCAAACGGACTATAAACTTTAAACACAAGTCATGTGCTCGGAAATGCTGTTCAACCATTGGTCAGACATTAAGGGGGTAAAAACGCAAATCCCGGCAATTTCTAGCGGAGCCTCCGCCATGGAGCATCGGCACTTTCGGCAGGTTATTCTCATGCTGCTTTTAGTCTGGAGATCAACAGACACTAGCGGCCCGCGCATATGATTATATAATCAGACAACGTCCGTTAAAAAACATTATTACATGGCATTGTTGAATACTCGTGTCAATTCAAAACACGTGACACGTTTTTAATCCAGAACAGACAGACCGCTGTCAAGGATTTATTGACCGTTGTTAAGGACGCTCACATCTGTACAAAGAAGTCTGTTCGATTTAACTGTATACAGTTTGGCTGAAGCTGACAAGACAAGAGCGACAAGAAAACAGCGGAGAAGTAACGGGCAGAAACCCTCCTTTTTACGCAGCGGTCCAGACATAGACATCAGACGGCGACACATATTCAGTTGCCAGTTACTTTGGCATTAGGGCAGGGATATCTAGACACTTTCCAAGGTTTGACATAATGAATTGTGCTACTTTTAAAGCAAGCAACGATGTTTTCAAATCTGTAATCAAAAATCTCCTCAAAAAACGCTATCGAAGCAGTTCCTGCCGTTGATACTCAAACAGTAACAACAGACTATCTTTCTTAGCGGATGCATGTCAATTTAAATCAATACAACTATTTTTTAAATCAATAAAATCATTTTCTAAATCCACAAAAGCATTTCAATTAATATTGGGAGTCATGTCGTTACTTTGTTGAGAATGTGGCCATGTAATAAGCGGGATAATATGGGCAGCGACTTGGTCATTATGGGGAATCCGACAGGATCTAGATCCCTCCGCTTCGCGTCGGGCTCCTGATCAGCCTGTCGGTGTTCTTTTCCCCATAATGACCGCGCTGCTGCACATTATCCATGAGAGACGTTCTGCAGAGGAGGGGCGTTTCACCGAGGACAGGTGTTCTTACTTTTATGTAGCTGACGGAGAATTTTTACTTTACACGACACTGTTCAACACTTAATTCTGCTTTACTCTTTAACTAAACAACCGCGGATGTCTTGAAAGACTCTTTCGTTAAAGATTTTTGAAGATATCCGCGTTCTTGTGACACGTAAATACTGCGCTGCCTATGTTTTGGTGCGGACTGCGTTCACACCAGCAATGAACCGCTCCAGAGTTCGCAAGCAAGCGCTCCGAGACCACCTATTTTAGCGGACCAGAGTCCGGTTGTTTAGTTCACTTAAGAGGTCTCGGACTGCGTTCACACCGACCCAAATGAACCGCACCAGGATTCGATTCAACCGGACTATACAAGGCAGGTGTGAACGCACCCTTATTTAGTTTATCTCATTCTTGCCTACCGTAAATTAAGTCACTGTTACCACAGGATCTTTTAAAAAACCTCAGGGTGAGAACGATTCAATTTCAATGTAAATGACTTCATGATGTGATCCGTGGTTCTGAGCAGATCTGTTATCTACTGCAATAAGATCTTTGACCTAATCTTACATCACCGCGGAGCCTCGAGGGACTGAAGTCTCGATGGGAGCACACCAAAGAGCATGAGCTCATGCATTAGAAGATACTTGATGTTACAATAGCACACTGGTGAAAACTACCAAGCACCTAAGCTCTGAGCTAGTACCTCACATAACAACGTTATCATATTATGGCAGCAGAACTGAGTTGAAGTGGAGTTACACCTTCTGAGAAGCTGGACTTGAGTAGCTGCTAATACAAAATGGAAAAGTGCGCTCACCAGCAGCAGCAAGTGCTCCAAGCGGAGAAATTAGAGCTCACCGTTAGACTTGCACCAGTGATAATGAGATCTCACTTTGGAACATGTGAGCTAGCTGTCTGTGAATTACTCACATCCTTTTCCAAGATGTCTGGACTCTGAAATGAAAAAGTCTTGCCACGATTTAAAAGACCAATATGCTACTTGATGTTAAACACAATTGTATAAAAATATGCTACTGTGTTTTTTCAAACAAAGTGACATTAAGCTTTATTTTTGATTTGACAGGAGGAGTCGCAGCACAGGATCCAGAAGTTGTAACGGGGACGATGGCGCCTGTGTTTGCACTGGAGCTCGCACGAGGAGACGGGGATACAATGACATCAGAAGGTACGGGTAAGAAACACTGAGCACAATTATTCATAGAAATACAGTGTATGTGTTCTCTATAGATTGATGCGTCAGCTCGAAAGAAGAACATCAACCTATTTCGCTTGCACACTATAGAACAACATTAAGTCAATAAAAATATAGTTTGACAGTCAATCCATGCGTGTGCTGCTATAACATCGATTCATTATATCCTTAGACCTTCCTCTGTAAACACAGCCATCAGTCTCTGCCAAAAGATGACCAACACTACAGTGTATGCTTGATGATGTGTAAAATAGATAAGTTAGAAGAAGATTCTAAAAACATGTTGAAGAAACTATACTGTTTTTCCAAAGCCTGATCGATTCAAACCCTTCAAGTTGTGGTCTGGAATATATCAACGTGTACGTTTATTGCAGGCCCCAGGTTGCATGAGTCGTTGGTTGCTTATTAGTTTATTATCATGTTTCACTTGTTGTACATCACTTGTATAAACACCTCTGAAATGCCAAGAATCATCAATTAACATCTAAAGTGGATGCATTTGTTCAGAGTCAGGGGGTCCACAGATCCAGGTTTTCCCTAGTCTATCTCCAGTGAGTGAAGCGACTACGCCAGCAGCAGCAGCAGCAACACTGGCAGCTACACCAGAAGCCATCGACAGTAACGACAGCAGCCACGTAGATACAGAGACAGACGATACACCAGAGTTTACGGTTGAGGAACATACTGAGATGCCCAAAACGGAGGAACCAGAGACCCCAGCACATGTGCCTGCCAGAGGGGACGGCCCCGACAATGTACCACAGGTAAGACAAAGAAGTCCTTTCAAATCCCTCAGTCTGTCATAAAGTTATTTAGATATTAAGTCCCTGGTTTGTAATATTCACTCTGGATATACAGTATGTGCACATAAACATGTCCTATGATAGTAACAAGTGCAATCAAATACTAGTGCTATGTTGTCTATTTAGTCTTCACTATTATACACTTTTTATCTATCACATTTCAATGGTCTGCAAAGGCTGACATCCCAAAGTTCACGCCAGAGGGAGTTTCTCTCCCACACACTCCCCCCTGCCTGAAACGTCTTGATTGTAGTCCTTCACGCTTCTATTGGCTAGTGTATGTGATCGGTTAAGGGCTAGGATAAGGGGTTGACCAATCACAACAGAGCCCGCCAGCGAACCAATCAGAGCAGTCTGGGCTCTGGTTTCAGACAGAGGGTGAAAAGAGGTGCTGCAGTATGAGAAAAATAAAGACCTTTTGAACATTAAAGCTTGTAGACATGTCACAGTCGAGGCACACAATGCAAATATGAACCTGAGAATGTGCAAAGGCCCCTTTTAAGGACTTATGGAAGTCATTTTGGTTGTCTCTGTCAGTTTGTATGAAATGTTTTGTTTCAATACTTAGAACAATGCTAAATAAATACAATGTATTATTATTTCTATCTGCAGCCGGTGCCCAAGGAAGATGTTGTCTGTGTCAGCAAAGAGGCGGTCGAGGACAAAAACTCTGTCAGTCTAAAACTCAAGGCCTCCTCCAACTGTGTAAGTCTGTTTATGTACACCGGCTCTTTACAGTAAAGGTGGTCTGTGCAGCAGAAATCTTACAGGGCCGTATGATCTTGGCGGGGTGCAAAATGTTCTTGCACATGCATGCTTCCACACAAAACAACAAAGTACACAGAAGAAAGTAAAATAGTCTCTAGCTTGGTTTTGATGCTATTCTGAGTTGGCCATGAGCTTACTGAACATAAGCTCAGTAGGAATCTATTCCTCATTTATGACCGTTTCATCTCCATTTCCCATAAATCAGTGAAGCTGGAGAAAATCCAACATCTTTAACAGTCTTCTTCTTTTGTCGGGTGGAAAGTCCAAGAGATTCCTTTTGCATGTTAGGCAGGGTATGGATTGAGCTGTGAGGGCAGAGGGAGGGGAGCACCATGGGTGGGCTCAGTGCTGCCGTAGAAGATGTGATGTACAGAGGCCTGGCATCGCAGTGTGGAGGCGTTTATGTTCAGAAACACACATTCCTCAATTTCTCAGGATAACAGCTTTGAGTTCTACAGGAATCATAGCACTCATGTCGATGTCGGCAACCACTAGATGTGATTTCAGCCCACGGAGAAAATACATCATTTATCATTCAAACAGTGTGTAAACGGCTGAAAAGAGAATACACAATAGAGCGGCCCTTGGGTTCTTGGTCATACACATCAAATATAAGCAGAGAAGTCATATTTGTTTTTAAAATATTGAAAGGACTGGCTTACGTTAAGTTATCCAATTTGGTATTTCTGATCTGAGACTGAGAAAGGATGATGGGGTTGTAAATAAAGCAGGTGTTGGTGATAACTCAAATCCAGCTGTTTCTGAGCTCTCTTTGCACAGGGATCAAATACAGAGCTTCCTATGATCAAGATTTCCAGGAAGAGGTCACTGTGTCACTGTTCAAATGTTCAATACTAATCATCTTTGATGTTGGTCTCCTCGCAGGAAGACACAAAAAAGAAGATTGAAAGTGTTCTGCAGGAGCTGTGTGGTGAAGACTGTAAGCTAGAGATCTACCAGGAGGACAACACAGACGAAATCATTGTATCTGGGAAATATGTTGAAGGTGAGTGACGTCCTGTGGTAGTGAATATGATACAAAAAGATAAACAAAGATGTAGTGACAGGAAAACACGAACAAACATATTTTCTTTGTATTGTTTGCAGATGACGTTGCAGGCATGGCTGAGAAGTTCAACAATGACAACATCAAAGACATGGTACAGTACCACGTATATTTTGCTATAGAAATTCTATTTATCATGTCCTGATTGTGCACTAGTATGGTAGTGGTGTGGCATCGTGAATTATTCAGATCATTCCGGAACTGCAGCGTCATGTATACGCTGGTATTCAATGTCACATATCCAGCCATGCAATATAAAGGGACATATCCACACGACTCAGCCACCGCAGATTTTCTGGTTGCCTAATAATCAAACTAGACGGGGGAATACACTGGGGAGAAGCAAAAACACTGGCTGAGTGTGAAGGCTTAAATCCTCAAGCTGCCAGGCTGTCAGTTTGAGTGACAAACAAAAAGCCCACAAACAGACCATTTGTCAGCTGCAAAGCATTTTCTCTACTACCCTGGGAGCACTCTTGGGTTATGGGTGTGCCTGTCACACCCCTCTGCCTCTTTGCATTCCACATGCACTACGTTTCAGCTTTTACTACACTTTAGACAGAATAAACCTTTGGTAATTTAGCAGTGTTTCAGCCAGTCTATAATGCCGTCCGCTCACCGGCATCTTTTTGTTTTGACACTTCTTTGAAGTAAGAGGAAATACTGCCAACTCTCTAGATACATCTTCGTAAACAAAGGCATTGGGTGGGGTTGTTTCCTTTCTAGCTTGAAGACACGATAGATAACATTAACCGGATAATAAAAAGATTTCCTCCTGCTGGTATAACAATGTACACCGTAACACCTTTTTGTGTACGTCATGTGTTCATGCGTGTCGGATACAGTTTGTACCTAGATAGGTTTCAAGGACACAAACACATGACTCATGTTTTTCGTTCTGGTTTTTGTCCTCAGACGGATGTGGAGGAGGCTAGTCCTCGTTGGGGGAAGAGCTCTAAGCTGGTTCTGGTTTCCTTGCTGCTGGCTGGCCTGTTGCTGGCTGCTCTGCTGGTAGCCGGTTACTACCTCAAGACCCATCGCAAGAACTCTAAAGGAGTCAGACTGGTGAGTGGATTAATGGAGGTGTCACTGTTAATGCCTTCTGAACCAAAAATCTGTAGTTGTTTATACTTCGGGAATCATTAAAGTTGTCCAAGACATCATTGTTCATCATGTGGTTTAAGTTATTATACCAACCCGACTACCTTTAAAATAAATCCTAAGTAGACATGTTCTTTCTATCCTGTATTGCCTTTGGTGCTTAAGCTGTGTGGAGAATAACATCATGTGTGGCAATAACGCCATTACCTTTACTGACCTACGCTTAAATAATTTGGCCCCACAAGATCCAGTTCACTTAGGAAATTGAAACACCGTGACTGTGTACATATGGATTTGAGGTCAAGCGTATAGTTATCCTCCGGTCAATTCCTCACTCAAGGGAGGACATGCTTGACTCACATGTCACGTTAACTCAAAGCAACATTGGTGCTTTATGCTTTTCTCTACTCCAAATCCCATTCCAGGGGGCAACAGATGGTTTTAGTTTTTACTAAAGCCCATGACATCACTTCTCAAAGCGTTTACATATGGGGGCACACCCACATGACTGTCAGGATGAAAGAGATTGCTGAATTGCCTACGCTTGTTGTCTTATTTATTGAATAAGTGTCTGGCAAGGGAATTAACTGTTATCCCCAATTGTCTTGCAGAAAGACAAAGCATATCCCCAAACTTTAAGAAGTCCTTAACCAAAGGTTCAAGGGTTTGTTTCAGCTAGAACCAAAATGAAACAACAAACATGCACATTGTTAACCACCCAGTAGTAAAACAAATTACCAAAATGCTTCTGAGTGCTCACAGATGAAACCATTAAACCTCATTAACAAAGAAAGCATTTGTGAAACGCCCAAAACAACTAATTTTCAACAACACCCTTTCTTGCTTTTTTTGGCATGTCTAAGTTGACAGTAAAAGTAAACTTGTTGGTTTTAATGTGCATCTTTAACGTGTATGAGCTCTGATGGTCGTGTTTCTCTTTTCCTAGGCCGATACCTTCCAAGTGGATGAGGAGAACCAGGCTAACACCCTGGTGTCAGTGGCCCCTCTACCCCAGGAGCCCGTCGACAAGCCCACCACCAATGGGGAGTCTCCACCAGAAAATGGGACCAACCCCGGACCCACCACTAACGGACACCAGGCCCCGGTAGCTGACACAGAGATGTGAATCTCGACACAAATTCAAAAAGAATCCCCCAATTACATTCACCTCCCCTCTTCCGCACTGCAAATCTCAAGACAATGATGACAACAATGATGAAGCTCATGACTATGACGACGATATTGACAATGCCTGTAATGTGAAAAGTTAGGGATCACTGGCCTTTGCTGGTGTCAAGAGGAGCCTACATACGCTGTGTTTGGGACTGAGGCTGCTCAGCAGGGAGCTGACTGGGATTTGTTAACTGCCCTGACTTCCATCTAGTTGTACAATCATTGTAGAAAACCCAAATAATGCCACATATGTGCTGTTGATTCCCAACAAAGAAGGAGCCAATGCTCTATTGTGTTAATTCACAAATGTGGTGCAAGGAAACCAATGAAGCCAGGCAGTTGAATGAAGACCAGCTTTTGTACAGTTTTTTTAAAAAGGACTGATGCTCACTGCTGGACTTTTTTTTTTTTATTATTGTTTTTTTTTCAGGAAATTATGTTTTCTTTTCCTTTCTATTTGCCTCGACCTTGTTAAGACCTAAGTGTGATAAGGGCAAAAAAGGGGAAGAAAAAACATACATTTTCCATTTACTGAACGTTTTCTATATTTTCTCACAGATTGTCAAACTGAAAAGTGTTACGAATACAACTGCCATTTTTTTTAAAGGAATTTCTTGTTACCGTTCTTAACCGTTTTAAGTATTAGCAATGTACAAATAGATAAATGAGACGGCAAGCATATTCTTTGGTTTTAGTGATGATTAAGTAATGCTACAAAGTTATTCATAACATGGAAATGTCAGCAGAAAGCTATTAGTATTTGCCTCAATGATTTAGACTGATACGCATAATTAACAACATGACGTTTAATTGGTCCAAATTTAATTGAGAAATGTCGGAAAGTACATTTCTATTTTTGTGATGATTTCATGATGACATTAGTGTACAGTTTTAGTTTTTCTATAACACATCAAAAGTTTACTCTCACTATTGTCTTTCGGAATGAGAAGGAGCAGCAGCATTTTGAAATTCAGAGAAAAAGGGAAAAACACAGAAAAACTAACTTTTAAAGAGTTTTAAAGTTGCGAAACTGATATATGAAACTGCCATTACATTTCGACACAACATAAAGCAGGTTCAGCATTCCCGAGTTAGACTTTATCTCCTTGTTGATATTAAACCTGTTTTACATCTGTGGTACACATTTAGCTTCTCGATGGAACAACTGGCTGCTTTCGTAATGTACTGCATGTGTAAATAAGCCTGCTTTCTGTGTTAGTATTACCTGTGCCCGACTCATAAACTGTGATTGTTGACAATATCTTTGTGGGGTCGTCTTAAGTTTGATTCTGTGGAGCTTACTTGATTTTTGAACCGAAAGATTTAAATACATACACACACACACACACACACATCAAAATTCCTCGACCCTTTTTTTCACATTATGAAGTGTTTAGCTGTACTCAGGAATGTACAGCTAAACATTTGTTCTGTATATTCAAGATATGTGGTTTCCAATGCTTTTTAACCCAACTACTTGGTATCTGTTGTCTCCCATCTAAACATAGACGTATAGAAGAACTACATACTCATTATCCTTAACGACCAGTCCAACAGAATAAGTCCCTGGCTAATTTAATCTATTTACTATTCTAAAAACAATAGACAAACATCCCATCATGCAAAGCAGTAGGCTCCTGGTTGATTTGATAACTAAATTACGAGTTATTACGAGCTAACACATTTTTATTTAATCTCCAAAGGAAATGACAAATGAAATGGGCTTGGATTAAAATAGACATTTGAACTTGTCATTCCTAAAATGTAAATGATATGAAGCACAGATCAAAGACTATTATAGAAACACTGGAACAAGAAACCTTTCTTTTCTCCCACGAACCAAAGGTTTAGTTAGGCATGGTTTTACAGTCATAGTTTCCATTGATATGCAAATCAGTCATTTGACTAATGCAGAGAAGTGATGAGTGTAGTTTGAATGTTTATTATGAAAAAACAAACGTGGTATTCAAAACATACCATTAGCCAAATATGTGTCAGTCTAAAGAGTTCAATGTTCATACTCTCTTTAAGGATTGGCAAATGGTACTTATATTGTATAACGCATATATGGGTTTGCGCTTATATAATGCTACAAAGTCAGTGACAAAGGAAGCTTAATAATACAAATATCAATATCAGAAACATTTAATAAGATCAGTATTCATCTATTTATTATGGGGCTACGTTTTGTCTAGAGTGGCATGAAATATGCAACTTAACATGTAATGTTGTCTTTATTCCATTAGCTAGCCTTAATGGGTATGACAGCTGTTTTGGAATGACATGATTGTTCGCAAACAAATTCAAGGCAATCAAGACTTTGAATGCCCTTAATTTGTATCAGTACCTGCATCACCTGGGTATTCTCACAACAGCCTAGAATGCACTGTGATTGGGTGCTTGTTGCTCCTTCCAGTGTACTTAAGACCCTTGACAAGAGATAACTCCACAGACTGGAACATCAACTCAATATGGAGCAAAGTGCACTCAGGCTTCTCACCCTTGCAAGTCTTTTCAAGTTGGACCTCTGTGGGTGGAAGTATGTCGATGTAAGGATGACATGGTCAGAGGCCACACAATACTGCAAAAATCATTATATCGATCCGCCTTCAATCTGAAACCGGGTGCAACATGATCAACTTATGGCGAAACATCAAACGCGTGGATCGTATCCTACCAAGATGTGGACGGAACGTGTACAAAATCGGAACATCACCAGTTGGGGGCGGTGGTGGCGAAGTCGATAGGGACTCGGCTTGGCAACTGGAAGGTCACCAGTTCAAGTCCCGGAAAGACCAAGTGCCACCGAGGTGTCCCTGAGCAAGGCACCGTTCCCTACACTGCTCCCCGGGCGCCGTTCAAAATGGCAGCCCACTGCTCCTAACACAGGATGGGTAAATCAAATCAAGTTGTGTGGTACTAACTGAAAAAGGCTGGCTCAAAACGAATTGTAACCAGAAATACCATTTCTACTGCTATAATGAACAACCGGTCTTGGTGAAAGAAAGCAAGACGTGGGAGGAGGCGATGGAGCACTGTCGCTACCAATACACCGACCTGGTGAGCCTCAACACAGGAGATGATCTGGTTCAGCGCGGAAGCCCAGACAAACCACGTGTGGACCGGAATGTGCTACCTGGCGGGCAGCTGGCTGTGGGTGAACGGGGACAACATGACAAGCCAGACATGGGGCAAAGAGGGGCCCCGCCTGGACTCACCACTGTGGGGCCCTCGCACGAGAGGAAAAGCACCTGGACTGTGCAGCCAAACTCAACTTTGTCTGCTTTTAAAATACTTGGATATATCTTGATTAGCATGGAAATATAGAAGTTATAGAGGTATGTTGGTGCATTATTAGTATGTCCCACTCAATTAGAAAGATATAAAGGTAGTCTAATGTTAATGACAGAAAAAGGCAGCATATTATTATTATATACCATACTTTTCTTATCCTTTATAAAATGGATTGCTCAAGTTGTCCTTCATATATATATCAGTGTCAGGGAAACTCATTAAGAGATGAAATTGTTGTGATTTGGAAATGTAAACATAATTATATCCATGTTTATTGGTAAACTATTTAACATAAATGATCAAATGGTTTAATTGTGACTTATTACCTGCCTATGACATTTGTTATGTACATTTTTTTCCGAAGACATACTCATTTAATCAATGTCCTTATGATTGGTGCAAATAGATACTAAATATTCATGAAGGCCACCTAGTGTTTTCATGGACAAAAATAGAAATAGTAAAACATCTGCTAATTGGTTCACTGACATGACAACTAATGTTACTTTGGTATAATATCACCAACATCCTACAGTATGCCTTTTCAGCGTTGTCATGTAACAATTGAATATCCTTATATAAAACCTCTTTGTGTTCAATCTGTATCTTAACAACATGTTCTAATGCAAGAGTGTTTTGTGACTCCACTCCCGATGGCGGTGAAGCAGATTCAGTCACACAACAAAATGTCAAAAAGCCACACGTCCTTCTGGGTGTTGATACTCTGGAGAGGGAATGCGTGTGTGTGAAAAGCCTGACTGTATGTGTAGGTGTGTGTGCACAGCTGATGTAGCGGCAGTAAATTAACCGCTGCTGTCATTCTAGCTGATGTGACCTTTTTCAACCCTTGTTGTTACACCCTGACAGCACATACATGTCTACTGTTACGGTTCACTTACCGAGCCCACTGGGCTAGAGGCTTCTGCCCAGCTGAGTGGGTGCAAAGGTCAGCGCCGTGTTTGCTGATAGCCGCTCGGCAATGACTCTGAACATGGCTGTATCGCTCCATCGCTGAACTCCTGCAACAACAAATAATATCCAAACATATGAAAATGTCAGTGCTTAAAACATCAAATATCACTTTTGCCACACAATCAAGGGCAATTTATTAGCACTATGTTTTACTATAGGCTACCTGCGCAACATTTTTTCCATTAATTTGGTGTGCAT
Organism: Pseudochaenichthys georgianus; assembly: GCF_902827115.2. Lineage (NCBI taxonomy): Eukaryota > Metazoa > Chordata > Actinopteri > Perciformes > Channichthyidae > Pseudochaenichthys > Pseudochaenichthys georgianus. The sequence continues at coordinate 30,719,963 of NC_047507.1, read as the reverse complement.
ATCTTGCTTAATAAAATGTTAACATGTGGACATCATACCACTCTACTAAAACCCCAAACTTGTCACAACATAAACAAAATATCAGGTACATCTGTCAGACTGTCATACAATCCTAAAAAGAAATGTAAAGCAATGCAATGCAATGTATAACCAGTTGTGGAAAAGTAATTAAATCTTTAATTTGCAGTTAAAAATGTGCCATGGTAAAAGTACAGACATACTTGAAGCAACATGTACTAAAATGAATAGTAGGCTACTCTTTATCCAGAATAACCCCTTTCATATTAATAAGAGATCATACAGTATGCTATGCTACACATATTATTGGTTTAATATACCACAACAAATGAGCATTTAAGTCAAGTTGAGTTAACCACTTTATATGGAGAAGATAGTACACAACAACAGTGCACATTTCATAAATGTATCTTTAAAAATGAACCTCCTATAAAACAATGTGTAAATATAGTTGTTGGTTAAAAAGGAGGCTACAATATTCTCATTATGTAAAAAGTATATTAGCCTATGAATACAAATTACTTTTCACTGCAGCACACATGAAAAATAAATAGTCACTACTCACTAACACTTTCACAGCATGCAAAAACAACCTGGAGAGAATGAGATTTGGGTAGAGCTAAACTTAGTATTAATTGTGTTCCCAGTCAAGAACACCCCCAACTAAACACTGTATCTCCACCTACTGGGAGTCATTCGTAATTTCAACTCATGGTCGCTGTTAATCTGATTAATACCAGAGAGGTCTGAATACTCGAAACTGAGCTCACGTGGTGTTGTTTTCCGCCTGGGAAGTTTACAGTATGTGCTTGGTGTTTACCTGCTAAAACAGTGTTGCTATGCGACTAATGGAACAGCTTGTTCTCTAGTCAAATACGTTTAAGGTTGTATACGTTTTAAGCCAAACCAAAGACCAAAAACGTGTACTAAACTAAAATAAGACCAGTTTAATCATGTACTTACTTGAGAAGAAGTTTGTGTGTGTCAAGGTACGACGGGCACACCTGTCATTAAGGTTCTCTGATCTGAGTGAACTGGGGGCTCGGTTGATATCCCGCCAAAACATGACTGACGTAACGTGCCAATTACCGTAAACCTTGGGAAACAGTGAGTACGTCACTGACCGTAAATTACACTGACATATGGGTTCTTATTATACATCCGTGGCACTGCGTACGACAAAGCAACAACTCGATGTATGGCTTTGTCGTTGCTACAGGCTACAGCTCCGGATTTTTTTTAGAAACCATTCAAAATGTTTCTTAAATCTCAATCTCTACATGTATGGCAGCCATTCCAGTGTCTGTTGAATTCCAACACTGAGAAATGTTGTCAGTAGTTTATGGAATAAAAAAAGCACGTTAATTTTACTCGAAATTGAAGGCCAACATAAATAGTAACACCAGAGAAACCGATAATGCTGCAGTGGTCTCTTTATTTTTTCCATAACTTCATGCTCTATATGCCATGCAATAATCTATAATGGATCAGAATCAGAAATCAGAAACGGGTTTATTGCCAGGTAGGTTCACACCTAGGCCTACGAGGAATTTGACTTGATGTCATGGTGCATACATAAAATATAAAACAAAAAATCTTTAAGGACACTGTAATAAAATATGGTTAAATAGCAATTAAATAAAGCAGTAATTTACAGTGAAATATAGTGCAGTGAATTATAGAATATATCATATGAAATAAGATATGGTGTCAAAGAAAAATAGAGAAACTAAAATAGCACAATTCCCCGCGAAAACCCGTAGCCATTTATCTCTTCTCATAAATTGCATTCAGTACAAGTAGACTATCATAAATAGTATGATTATTGTAGAAGCCTAGTATGGGACAAATTACTATATTTAGGCTAAATCATAAGTAGGCCTACAACATTATGTAGATATGCTATAAACCACTTATTTATGTCAATTCAGACAATTTCCCTATCAAATTAAGAACATGGTCATGCAAAAGAGCAGTCAAAAAGCATAAAGCTAAACACACACTTATATTAAACACATCCACTTTTCCAATCCAACTGTTTGTGTTACACTGTAAGGTTACACTGCCATCTGCTGCAACAAAAACGAAACTACAATGTATACGTTTTTTATTTTTTGTCTTGTCACCTCACAAATTGATGCAGGTTCTACGGATTACAAAACACTTGTTATACAAGAAAAGTAATCACATTGCCATAATGAATATACAATACAAATACAATACAATACGAATGATGAGAAGAAGAAGAAGAAGAAGAAGAAGAAGAAGAAGAAGAAGAAGAAGAAGAAGAAGAAGAAGAAGAAGAAGAAGAAGAAGAAGAAGAAGAAGAAGAAGAAGAACTTTGTATTCCTCGGGTTGGAACAGGTTCCTATAGGTTGCTTTAGAATATCCTAATGTATTACACTATGTGACGGTCGACAGGCTGTGGCCCTTATACATAGAAATGTTTAGGCTACTCTTGTATAAAAAAAGAATAACAGACTCTCGGCACGACATGTGGAAGCTGCGACAAATGGAGCTAGTTTACGGTAAAAACGGCGCCCTTTTACCATGTGATTTCACCGATGTTTGTAAACATGCGTCAACCACATGTGATTTTGACGATGAGGAAATAGTGTCCGGCCAATCAGCGGCCGGGGGTGTATCAGGGGCGGGGTTCCCGTGTTGCGCTATGGAAAATCGTACAAGAGATACACAGTGATAAACGTGCCCTCCGAGATTGATAATAGAGACAATAAGGCTGAAACGGGAACGTAGCAACCTGAGGACCGGGTCTGAGAGGAACCGGCCGGGAAATGGACCTGCCCGCCTAGGAACAGAAGGGCAACATGAATGGGATAAAACACGTAAGTCATTTATGTTATTATAGGACGAGAGGAACATAATGCTGCGTATGGTGCGTAGAGAATACCACTATGCTTTTCATAACCACTCAACAACTGGGTGAATAGGTAATAAAGCGAGCCTAGAGGAGCTGTCGTAAAAGTGTAAAGAATATTGAAAGAAATAATATAAAAGTCAAGTGTTTGCAGGGAAACAGGACGCGGGGAATTGTTTATGAAAAAGCCTGATGATACTTTTTTAAATCAAAAGTGTGTTCATCATCGACATGACAACAGGTAAATTCAACTGCGTCAGTGAGAGGGACCGACACATGCAATCCAGAGGGAGCTTCCTCTGCGATGGTGGAACATGCTGCGACGGCGTGAAAGCGATGTTGTTTCTGGATCGAAACCTTGCTTCGGGGCTGATTTTAATGATAAAACAAAGGTGTAAACAAAGCGTAAAGTCGGTGGGGATGGCGTGTGAAGGGAGAGCTCGGAATAGGATGCTGCGCAAGAGATGGATAGTGCGTAGCAAGAGATGGATAGTGCGTAATCCTGGAAGGAGACGATGTTACGCAGTTCATAATGGCACGATCATTCAACACCTCATTTATAATATGTTATTAGAATGAACGTGTCCTCTTTCTCTTTATTTATTTTAGAAAGCAGGATAAAGAGACTTTCCAATCATAGTCACATATTGACGCACGGAGGGTTGTGCTGTTGCTTGCGTAATACCAGAGGAAAACTTAGAGCAACACAATGGTGACGCAGGTTGCTTTATCTTTGAGATGTCAAACAACATTTGCTGCGTCACCGAGATCCCTGAGGTCCTTTATAGTAATTCAGGTTTTTTATTGCGCACTTGATATGATGAAAACAAGCTCATTTCTCGAACATAGGGGGGGCTATTGAGTAACAAAAACTTTAGGATGTATCTTCAGCTGTGAAGGGATGTTGACATACAGGTATTCGTCATCTATAACCTGAATACTTACCGTTTTATTTTATTTCTCTATCTAGGGTCTATTTTATGTCATTTTACACAGATGACGAATTATTATTACTACAATACATGACACAAAGCCTTGAGCTTTCTCTGTTTTGTGAGCTGTTGCTGTGAGAGAACCATTTAGCGGATTTGTCTCCCTTGACTAGATCTTGTAATGCACACCCGCCAAAGCACAATAGGACACTGAAACGCCTGATGGGATGTTGCTGTTGACACCAAAGTAGCTGGCCTCTGGCTCTCGTACATTTCCAGTGACCCCAGTGAGGGGAAGGCCTCCTGCTGCTTACCTGCCAAAAGTGTGCGGGAGATAAAGTGATTAGTCACATCTTAGAGCGGTGAGGTGAACATGAGGCACACAGGAGGAGCAAACTCCCTCCTGCCAAGCGGATTTGTTTGGTCAGTGGGTGAATCAGCAGTCGCTTCTCGCGTTGCTAAACCACTGGCATGTATATGGAAAGAGAGAGAAAGCCTGAGAGAGAAGGGGAGGGGAGCTTTATTAAGTGTAGTAAATAGAAACTTGACTCCTGAGGGAATGTCACTATGGTAGTTTTAAAACAACAGGTAAAGGTCAGAGGAAGTACAAGCTGATCTCTTAAAGAGTGTCAGGGGGGGCCTTACTGCAGCAACAACATCCCGTTTGCTTATTTGCATTATATGAAAACCAAAACTCCTGAATATTTGTTTACTGACTACCATATCCTCTGCAGTTGTGATGTTATCATGCCTTTGGAGGCTGATCAGTAGAACAAGTGACCCACTTTCACAGAGAAGAAAACGTGACCTCAATAGTTATTTTGCCATTCTTCCAGGGGGCCTCTAAACTCAAACAAACAGGAGCCCAGTACAAGTGGGCTACATGTTATGCACTCTACTACTTTATTCAAAGTTCTTTGACACATTTCACAATAAAAACAAGTCCTGCTTTATCAGCTGAAGCTATTGCCATTCAGCAGATGTTGTTGAAGCCAAAACTAGATGCAGCAAAAAAGCAAAAGAGGAGGGGCCGCATAAATATACTGACCCATGTGTTTACAGCAGGGGGCAGCATCACCTGTAGCCCACATACAACTTCAGAGGAAATGGTTAGCGACCCACTGCCTTTTAAAAACAAATCCCTCCTTCACACAGATTATAGAATAGGAGGTGGTGCAGAGCCAAGAGATGACGAAGCTACATTTAAACTCGGAGCGCTGCTCGATGACGATGTATTAATAGACAAGTGTGTGGCAACACTCATGCATGTATCGTTAGCAGCTCCCCACCTAACAAGCTGCAAGAGTTTGTACAAAACGTCTGTCGACTCCTGAAAGGTATTTCATTTCAAACCTTTATTTAACCAGATTGTCCCATTGAGATTGTCTCTTTTCCAAAGGAGACCTGCAGCATATAGGTTCCACGAGAAACATAAAACAATAAAGGACATCATACATTATATTTACAGGATACATTTACATAGTTATAGACATTTACAAGTGCCCATAGTATCAACGAGCATTTCATTTAGCCTAGCTTTAAAGACATGCAGAGGAATGAGATTGCTCAGTTTCAATTCTTGCTGAAGACTGTTCCAAGCAAGTGGAGCTGCGCACATAGAAGCTGTCTTACCTAAGACAGTCCTTGCTCTTGGCACATCTAACAAGACTATCATGCGATCTCAGACAATAGCTGCTTGCAACTCTCTGCGTTATCAGAGAGCAGATATAATACGGGAGTTTACCCAACAAAGCTTTATAGATAAACGTGTACCAATGACTGAGCCTCCGTACAGTAAGTGATGGCAAACCTTGCAATTTACTACGTTCTGTAAATATTTCTAAAAAAGATCTACAGTACATAGGAGATTGGAATAGTGGCAATATTATTGTAAACCTGCCTAACCAGACACCTTGATGCCACATTTAACATCTTTATGTACGCATTTATCTCTAGTTATTTACCTCATAAAGCTGCACGTGTTATCAGCCACACATCTAATATTTCCCAACAGGCCGAGTGGGAGCCAGAAGAGGGTGACAAAATGTAAATCAACCCTTCCATCTGGGGCATTCCAGTCTATTTCCACCCATCGCACGGAAGATCGAACAAACAAAGCATCCGGATCATCTGGACATGTTAAGGCTCCCTCGCCTTCGAACATTTCGCAATGTGTTGCTCCGAAGAGAAGATGATGCAACGTAGAAGGAGATATACGAGTTATTACAAGATCAAAACACAATTGGTACTTTTAGGACCTTGTGTTTTGTAGGCAAAACGGTATGTGCAACCTTTGGCTTTGATTGGTCCAGTCAATTACCGTTTTAAATATATATTGTATAGTACTCTTTCTTTGTGAAAATGTTGAGTGGCGTAATATAAACACATTACCTCAGTGAGTTTCCCCCCCCCCCCACTCCTGATAAATTAGGACCTGTAATCTGTAAGAGGATTAACCACCTACCCTGTGAACACATGCACCCTAACCGACGCACGCACACACACATACACACACACATACACACACACACAAACGGAATGTTTTTTTTATCCTTCTTCTAAATCAGATACATTAGCCAAATGTATTTGTGATTGTAGATTTTCATGGATTACCTTCCTTAACATTGGACAGTGCTCACAGTTTGACACAGAGGCTCTAAATTACACTAATTGTTGCTTTATCTATTTTTATTTATTTTTAAAACTGGGCAATGTGCCTTTAACAAGCAGTAGATAGTCAGGTGACTTGGCGGACAAAATGCTACGATGCAGAAAGAAGTTTCTGCCCACTCAGTAGTCGGGGGAAAGCGCTTGCAGTTAAAGAGCAAGACAGCTGTAGACACCTTCTCAAGTAGCAGTGGGGAGGGGGAGTCAGAAAAGCAAAAACAAGGAGAGGACAGACAATGCTGTTATTTTGTAAGCTTGCACTGCATTCTTTTTGAATACTGAATCATCTTTATTTAGTGCACGTTGTTAAAACAGTGATGAATCATACATGCCCAAATGTGATCATCAGTGTTGGATATATAACCAATCAGTACAGCTGCTGTTGTTTTGTAAGCCAAAACATTAAATTAGCGGTGAAGAGGATTAGGTCGTGACGGACAGGGAAATTGTCCCCGAAAGACACATGAATGTTCTGGATTAGTTACTACGTCACTGTTCCCCATCAACAGGACAACAGGGTCTGAGACGCTGACAAGGCAGGTAACAGCAGTGCTTTAATACCAGACCTGCAACTAGAATCCAGTGAGTTTACCACAGTAGTTGTCATTTCAATAAAACATAGGAACAGTAATAGTGACAGCGGTAGTCTTAAATGAGCTCTCTATAGACATTCTGCACTGCACGTCTCAGCAGAGACAACAGGGGTTCATGCTAATGATCCTTACCTATTTCTGGACTGCTTTTTTCTGCTTCTTGCACCACAGTCAACCCGCGAGGACCAGGAGCAGGCCTGGAGGCGGAGCCAGGAGAGGACACTTTATCCTATTGTGCATTACAAAGAAGTCTACAGGGAGCTGCATGGATCTATTTGTCCACAGTATGATTCACAGACCGTTTCTGCTGGACTTCATCTCTGGTGCCAGTCTGCGTCCTTTCTGACTCTGACATCTTGACCATCTGATGCACTTATGCAAGGCACTGAGCTGCTGTGTCACTCTGCAGGATCTGACCATGACTCAGTGGTTATTCGGCCAGCAAAGCGTCTGCATGTCTGCACGTCTCGGTTTACGCCTGTCTCTCTCTTGGGAACAGACTGTAATTGTTTTCAAAGGATAATATGATCAGCACCTATATAAATATACTTAAATGTATCAATCTACAGACTTAAACATGATTTATATATTCAAATGTAGTTTCTGCAAATGCCTACAATAGAGGGCGACGTCACAAACCAACTGCAGATGTTTACATAGGAAAAACAAGTATTAGAGTGTGCGTCTAAGGAATCTTAATCACATAGCCATGAGGAAAACACATCTATGCCCAGAAGAGCTGCATTTGTATTGCCTGTGTAAATACAGCCATAAAAACAAACAGTAGAGTTTTCTGACTACCTGCCTGTGTTGCATCGTTTGTTATGTTTACATGCTATTACCATACCTTGTCTCATGTACATGTTCCTTTATCTTCATTGGTATATGTTGTTGCAGGTGGTGGCTCTACATTAAGGATGGTATTGCTTAAAGCATCTCTACGAAGCAAAGCAGTGAGAATATTAAGCAGTAAAAGTATAGTAGTATACATTGAATGACATTCCTTCACACATGGATGTACCATATTGTAACCTAACCAGTAATAGGGTCGGTCACTATTATTGATAGAATAAGATCCTTTTTGTTGGTAAAATGCTTCAACATATTGATTTAATTAACTAGTAACATTGAAGAGTCCCATGTTTCTTAACCCACCATAATGCAAGTGAAGCAATGAAAGCAATATGTTCAAAAAGTATTCTTTAGTAATGTCTGTTCTTCTTTCTAATTGCAGGAAAGAACATGGCCTCAGAATGCAGTTTTTCTTAAAGACATCCTCTCCAGGGAACTGGTTTCGGATGGTGTTTTAGAGTGTAACACATGATCTAGCACCATTTGAAATCGGTGTTCTTGAGAGGGAACCGACTCCAGGAAGGACGACAGTGACCGTTGCATCACTAGGATTTCATTATGGTGGCATTGTTTTCACTCAATATTTTACAAACCATTTTCAGATGTGTTATGCCATCAGTCAAGACAATCCGTTTATATGATTATGTGGCCACTGGATAAGTCCTTTATTAGCTTTCGCTCCAATAAGAAAAAAGGGTGTTTGAGTCTAAATCTCCTGAGCAGCTGTCCGCCCCTCTTACCAAGGCTGACCGTTTTCGTCTGGTGTTCAGAGTTTCCATCATGTCTAGCACCATTTGAAATCGGTTACAATGTAGAGGAACTATCAACAAAGCTTGGCAGTTGCATGATGAATTCCCTAAAAGTACCAGAAGGTGGCAGCAATGAGCTACGATCCAAGGCGTGTGTTTGTTTTTTGGAATTACAGAAGCCGTGAAGTGCTTTTACCAGATAACCCTGATCCCTGTTCCATTGAGTTCCTTTTGTTAGTCTGTTGCACTTTTAAATAATTCAGTTTCTTCTATAATCATGTTGCTGTCACTCAGCCGTGCTGCATGCGAGTTCCAGATACAGTTATCTTGTCCTGTATACGTTTCCTCCAGGAACAGATGGAAGCTGGTAACAAAGAAAAGATATGGTTAAATGCTTCAGTAGTTCAGAAGCTGTGAGCCGTTTTCACAGCTGTCAAGTTATGATATTCCCTTCATACATTTAAATCTAGAAATAGTGCACATTATTTGTTAAATTAACATTTGTTGGCCACATTTCCTTACTTACTGTTTCATTCATAAATAAAAAAGTGGTCAAAGTTGTACAATGTTTTATTTACCTCATTAAATGAGGCCATTTTGGCTGACTATGTAATACAAATGTAGCTAATAAACTATGTTTTATATGATTCATGTTTAAGTTTGAGTTTATTTTAATGTTAGCACCAATGTCATCTTTTCCTCGACAGCAACTACTTTAGGTTTTTATTAAACCATTTCCAATTATAAACTAGAACCCTAGGTCACAGAGGCAATTATTTTGAGTTTTGGCACTTTATTAGTTATGTAATCTTTAAATACATGCCTGCTTTTACCCATATGGTTAATGTTAAAAGGCAGGTTGATTGACAAATCAATTATGAATGTACATTTAGTTGCAAGTTTATTTGGTAAATTTAGCAAAACTAATGCATTCCTGAAATGTATTTTCCCTTCACGTATATTCTAATTTATTTTTAGTGTACATTCTTTAGATAGTTATTGATTCAACCATAATTTTGGAGTGTGTAGTGCTGTTGAATTGTAAAGCAATGGAATTGCTCTGCCCATTCATATCAACAATGGTAGGTCAAATAACAGAACAACAGCCAAAATACTATTTCAGTTGATATTCACAGCATTTTGCATCTCTGTTGTAATAAATATCAGATATGCCATCATGTTTAGCATAATGTGATACTATGTACAAGTAGTTAGCTTAAGGAATTCTTAATGTCCACATAAAATGAGTAACCATAACATAATATGCAACCACAGAATCACACAATTTCAGATGAGGAACATTTTCTATTTATCGGCTGATATGGACCTAATTTCTGTAGAGTATCAAAAGAAACTGAAAAGTCACCTTACACTTTCTCTTTTGACATTTTCTCTAACTAGAGAGTAACAGTGCCCAAAAAAGGGTTAACTGCAGCTCGAATGACTCCCCACTACCTACTGACCTTCTCAAAAAGAGTGACAAGTGTTGGGGAGCTAAATAGAAAAGTCTTAAAATAAAAAAATCCTAGACTTGACCAGGGTAAACACCTTCACCCCCATCATGTCTTTATTTTGATCTCTGGTGTCTGCAAGAAGCCAACCTGGCGAATGGGTAATGATTTATTCTTAGTAGAGTCAGTTGCTATATCAACAATAAACAAGAACATCGATATCCATTTCCTCCAAATGTGAGTCATATGGCGTGTCTCAAGTTAGCATGACATCAGCAGTGGCATCCCTTCATGATCCACCCAGCTCTGCTTCCACACGCCCAGTCTGCTTCACTGTAATGTGGTAAGTGTGACTCCATGGTTGCGTAAAGCACGTTCTGTATTTTCCCTTGACCTCAGCTGATGTGGGAGGAGGAACAACGATTAAAATGATAGATTGGTTATAGTAAAAACTGCTGATTTAAAGTGAGATTGTGTGAGCTATGAAAGAAAAAAATTACATGCTTATGAGTTGTATTCATGTGAATTCAAATGTATGCTGATACAGCACTAATTGTATGACCACCAGCGCTTACGGTGGCTAATGTCAGCTAACTTTACATAGATATTAGAGTCAGATCACTAACCTAACTGCTATAAAGGTTGGGGTAGAGTTGATTAAAACCAAATTGTGTCAGTAAATAAAAAAAGGGAGGTGTTATTGTATATGGGCATTCCTGGAAGGCATACATAGTGTTGCACACGTTTGTAGTTATATAGAGTGACAGAAATGGTTGGAAACATTATTAAGTGGGTGTGAATATCAGATTTTCCAAAGTAAAGGAAGATGTTAGAAACAGCTTTTCGTAATTCCCAAATGATGGGGTTTCAGATGCTGTGCAACCATCTGGCAAGTAGTTCTATTGAAGTCTACAGTATTAGCCCTTTTATGTTAGGGAGGACATCTTCCTTTTCATATTTGTATTTTGTGCCTCTACTGTGATATGTTTCCATGCTTTAATGTTCAAAAAGCTCTCTATTTTTCTCACTACCTGTGCTGCAGCACCTATTTTCACCCTCTGTCTGAAACCAGAGGCCAGTCTGCTCTGATTGGTTATCTGACCAGATCAGTTGTAACTAGTCAACCACCTAGAACCTAGCCCCTTATCTTATCACGTTCAACGTGTAGCGCTAACCAATAGAAGCCCAAGTGTTACATAGTGATGTCATTGTGTAACATCATTAAACAAAGGAGTCCAATCGAGGGGTTTCAGTCAGGGGTGGTAGAGAAACTCCTTTAAATGTGTTGTTTTCTGTCATTTGTTTTTACTTTTTATAGATGAAGAGGTCACTGTTGAGCAAAGGTTACACTACATTTGGACTGCGAAATTCAGAACCGCCCTACTTCACCTCAACACACATATTAAGCGTTAGTAAAGGTTCTGTGAAGGGCCTATAGTTGTATACTACAGCTGATGTTCATAGACATGTTTACATGTATTTACTAATGTGGAAGCAGGCTGCTCATGACAATACTTATAATCCATATTGTTGAAGATGCTTACAATAAGAACAGCTGTATTGAAAGCATGTAAACATTTACATTAACATGAATGCCACACTGATGGTACGTTTAACATCTGTTTCTGGTCTAACCCTGAGGCTTCAGTGGGAACCATTTATGTCTTGTTGGTCTTCATTTTAAAGATCTCCATCTGCCCTATGAGAACAAGGTTAAAGTGGAGCTTCAAGTATTTTACCAACAAGTGTTATTTCCTGTTTCATTCTCTTCCCGCCACTGTTAAGTTTGTTGTGCTATGACCATTCTCCCCATACTCACCAAATTATGACCATTCACTAAAATTAGATAAACACTGAAAAAAATCGACATACACCACATTATTTAGGCTGCCAGGTTTATTTTGCAATTCCACAGAAAAGACGAGTTGGCCAGGCCTGCGTGTGGGTGAGGTGTTATTTCGTGTTCTTGTTTACCACATGTGTAAACTTGAATCACTTCCTGTGTGGTGAGATTCCCCTCTAGCCATAGGGACTCATGCAGGGCTAACAGGGCGGATGTGTCCTAACCATAGACTGTATAAATGGACGTAGTGTCCGGGACGTCACCCATAGGATTCTGCAGAGTTGTCGTGAAGCCCTCAGTAGGCGGAGTCGGCCACTAACGGCTCGACTTTGACGTCAGAGTCTAATCCCGCCTGCTCCAAATAAGGGCAAAGAGGCGGAGCCGAGGCGGGACCTGCTGCCTCCGAACTGGAAGTAAACAGAGCTAGCTCAGGCTAAGAAGCTAAGCTAACATGAAATACATGCATACCAAGTTACTGCTAACAGTGTAGTTCCCCTATATAAACGTTACATTCATAATCAAATGAGACAATCTGCAAGAGAATTTGCTATATTTTGTTATTCTTAATGCTTGTCATTCACACGTTGAGAAAAGACGGACTCCACCGCCCGGACCTAACGGAGCCGCAGTGGGCTAGCTCCGGGACGCCAGCTGGAGCTAGCCCCCTGCGGCTCCGTTAGCTCCGGCGGCCACCACTGGGATAATTGGGTCCCCTATTAACATTTGCTCCCGTTTAGCATTATGGGCGTCATAGCCATAGACTATAAAAGTCTTACCCAAGGCTGAATCATAAACTAAAATGGATATGTGTGCATAAACCGTTACGTCCTTAGCTGGCTAATAAGTAACAAGCTAAGCTACCAAGCACACAAACACCTGCGAACGGGGTTAACATATTATCATTTTAGACTTCTTGGAAGTTCTGTTAGTACATTCAAGCGCACAGCACGACATTTTAATTGTCTGGTATTTGTAACAATATTCCCTAAAAGGCACAATCACCACGAACAAGGCTAAAGCTAAAGGGTCAAGTTCAGTACTATGACTAACTAACGTTGTAGCCTCTATGGTTGTAGCCTAGCAGAGTGGACAAGTTGCTGTTAGCTGACAGTGAGGCATGTACGTGTCCATCAACGTGACCACGCCCTAATTTATGCAAAAACTTTAAGACCTAATATAAATAAAAGGGTCGTGTTAGAAAACAATTCACTCACAGATTCATAATCATGAAGGTGGAATCTAACTATATCGATAATAATATTTATTGCATCCATGGGTAGAAACATGTATTTTTCTGCTGTAAAGTTGGGCATTTTAACATGGGGGTCTATGAAAATTGCTCCTTTCTGCAGCCAGTCCCTAGCGGCCCATGTATGAACTGCAGTGTGTGGCACTTCCGTATTGGCTTCCCGGCTGTTCCCCAGAGTTTGCCGCTTGGTCCTAACACTATGTGACGGCCACACATTGATTTAAGGTGTTTTTTCTAAACTGTAGTGGCAGGGGAAAAGGTTTAAGGCATGTTGATTATCATAAAATGAAATGAACTATGATACCTGTATAATATCATCGCAACTGCACTTCTTAAAGGTGGGGTAGGTAAGTTTCAGAAACCGGCTCGAGATACACTTTTTGTTATATTCCATGGAATGCTCTTAACATCCCGATAGTAATGAATATCTTAAGTGCTTTGACAACAAATTCCTAAAAAAATTTCATCTGTAGAAGCCGTAATACTGTAAAAAGTACAACCAATCCGTTTAGCCCGGCTACGGATGGCCTACCTGCCTGTCAGCCTTCCATCGGGTTACAAACTGATCTCGTGCCCTCATTGGTCATGTGCGCGTTCGTGTGTGTTGGAGGAGGGGCTCTATAAGGAAGTGGCAGATTTTCTCCGGTTGTGTATTTTCAAATTCTAGCGATCTCGAGCCGGTTTCTCAAACTTACCTACCCCACCTTTAATGTCCACTATTATGTACGGTTTGAGGGTGTGGTTCTGCAAGTCTGTCGCGGCGCGCCCAGAGGATTTTTAGTGGGCGCGTCACCGGGATGCCAGGGGTTGGTTCTCACGGGAGGAGGAAGCGTGTGTATGGGTATTCAGCGGGATATTTAAGTTTCCTCAGCATGTATACAGGGCCGGCCCTGACCAATTTGCTGCCCTAGGCAAGATTTTAGCCTAAAATGCAGACACTCACTATGACTCGCGCATGCATGCACGGTTGTGGCATGACCACCAAAACAGAAAGATATGGACACAAGATGTGTGCAAATGTATTTAGTATCCTATCCATTTGAACATGATTTAAGTGGGGGGTGGACCTAACCTCCTCTTGGGGGGTCCGGGGGCATGCTCCCCCAGGAAGATTTTATTTTAATATTGAAGTTAAAAGCATCTATCTGGTGCTCTTTGAGAGCAACATTAAGAGATCTATGGATACATCTCTCAACACCCATATAAAACAGAACAAAGGAGATTTTCTTTTTATTTATGGATATTTTACAAATCACTCCCCTTTTAAACTGTATTCTTGTTTATTAACAACAACTTTTTTATACTATAAGAGAATAGATGAAAATATATTCTCATATAAATCATCATATAAAGGTATGCCTTTAGCTCACTGAGCTGAGGTTATCAGAGCCTCTCAGTCTTTCAGGTGAGAGAATTATTATTATTTTTCAATTTTCCGCCTTTAGCATTCGCCTACTGCCTATGCCAAGGGCCGGCCCTGCATGTATACATATGTTAAAATGCAACGGGGAAGTAACTGAAAGTAACTGATTGTGGATATTGCATCGACCGACCTGGAAGCACGTCTCCTTCGAGAGGACGCGCACAGATAGAGAGAGAGATTCTCTCCAACACAGGGTGAGATCGTTCCTTTGTGCCACGCCGATCTTCGTATTTTTCTTTCTGTGCTGCCACTACCAAACACGGGGTAGAGCACCACATTGACACGGAAAGGCCCTCCTGTCTACGCTAGGGCCCGGCGGCTCGACCCTGACATGCTGGCAGTCGCCAAGTCGGAGTTCATCAACATGGAGCGTCTGGGCATCATCCGCCGCTCAGACAGCCCTTGGGCTTCGCCGCTTCACATGGTCCCTAAATCAGCCGGTGGCTGGCGACCGTGTGGTGACTACCGCCGCCTTAACGACGCCACTACGCCAGACCGCTACCCGGTCCCTCACATCCAGGACTTCTCTGCACACCTGGCGGGCAAGCTGGTTTTCTCCAAGGTGGATCTGGTGCGGGGCTACCACCAGGTTCCGGTGCACCCCTCGGACGTCCCCAAAACTGCGGTAATTACGCCGTTTGGGCTTTTCGAGTTCCTGCGTATGCTGTTTGGACTTAAGAACGCAGCCACTTCCGTTTCCTGCTGGAAGGCCGTGAGTTTGCGGCGTTCGTGGATCACAAGCCACTGACCTTCTGCATGTCCAAGGTGGCCGAGCCGTGGTCCACCCGACAGCAACGCCAGCTTTCGTACATCTCCGAGTACACCACGGACATACGACATATCGCTGGCAAGGCTAACGTGGTCACGGACTGCCTCTCCAGAGCGGTCATCCGAGCTGTGCAGCTGGGCCGCGATTACCTCCGCATGGGCGCTGACCAGGCCTCCGACCGCGGGGTTCAGACCCTCAAGGCCTCGGTCACAGGATTATGCCTGGAGGAGGTCATGGTCGGTGACTCTGGCGCAAAGCTGTGGTGTGACGTCTCCACGGGCCAGCCTCGACCGCTGGTCACTGCGGACTGGCGTCGACCCGTTTTTGAGGTGGTTCACAATCTTTCCCACCCCGGTAGGAAGCCGTCCGTGAAGTTGTTGTCGCAGAAGTTCGTGTCGCAAGGGCTTAAGAAGGATGTGAGGTCCTGGGTCGACTCGTGCGTGGCCTGTCAACGGGCCAAAGTCCACCGCCATACTAGGGCCCCTTTTGAACTTTTTGCGGTTCCTGAGAGGAGGTTTACCTGTTTACGATGGTGGACCCGCTGGCCCGAGGCCGTTCCCCTCGCCTCGACATCAGCTTCCGACGTCGCCCGCGCTTTCATCGGCACGTGGGTGGCGCGCTTCGAGACCCCGTCTGACCTCTCCTCTGACCGCGGTTCTCAGTTCACCTCGGAGCTGTGGAACGCTGTTGCTGTGGGTTTGGGGGTCAAGCTGCACCGCACCACCGCATATCACCCCCAGGCTAACGGATTGTGTGAGCGGTTTCACCGGTCCATGAAGGCGTCACTGCGTGCCGGCTTGACAGATGGCAACTGGGTGGATAAGCTCCCGTGGGTTATGCTCGGCCTCAGGTGTGCCCCAAAAGAAGACCTGCAGTCCTCGTCGGCGGAGCTCGTCTATGGCCAGACGCTACGGGTCCCCGGGGAATTCATTCCCACCGCCACTGTGCCCTGGTCTGCAGCCGGGCAGCGCTCCTCCCTGCTGGAGACCGCCGGGACATTCACGCCCGTCCCCACGTCGCAGCACAGCAACCCAGCTTTCCGTGTGTCCCCCGGATTACCGTTGGCAGATTTCGTTTTTATTCGCCACGACGCCCACCGCGGTCCCCTGCGGCCCCCTTACGACGGTCCGTTCAGGGTCATACGTTACGGGGACAAGAGCCTGGTGGTGGACGTTGGTGGCAGGCCTGAGACTGTGTCCGTTGATCGGATTAAGCCTGCTCACGTGGACATTTCCAGGCCATTGGAGTTGGCTCTGCCCCCACATCGGGGCCGTCCTCCCATGGCCCGCCCCCCGCCCCCTGTGGGGATGCCCTCGCCCTCGTTGGTGCCCCTGCCCTCGCCTGCGGCCCCGCCCTCCTCGGCCCCTGTGGTCCGTACACGCTGGGGTCGGGTGGTACTTCCTCCCAGGCACGAGGATTTTGACTATGGGTGAATACTGTGAATACTGGGGGGGCTTGTGTGGTGATTGACATTATTCACCCACGGATCTATGGGTTGGGGTATTGTTCTGCACGGACATTTGAGTGAGCCGGACTTCCTGTTGCCGCCGGTCTTCGCTTCCCGGGCATGAAGTTGTTTACATGTGTGTTCAGATGCTAAATAAAAGTCTAGTTTGTAACTTTGATACCCCGCCTCCGACTCCCGTCTCTCGGCACTACACACAACTATTTTAGATAGTTGATCGTTACAGATGGTGGCAAGTATGGGGATAGGGCACCAAGTTGGTCTGTAACTATGCCAGTTCAACAATGAGTGTCACGATCTGTCTTTATGGTGTTTTGTCTTGTCTATATCTGTTTTTGGTTTTCTGTCTGCGTTGTGTTTTGTCTTGTTTAGATCTGTCTGTGTTTCCCTGTCGTTAGTTTCCCTGGTGTGTCTGATGACCCGATTGTGTTCACCTGTGGCCCCTGTGTTTTCTCCTCCCTCCTCACCTGTGTCTTGTTTGTGTGATTAGTCTTGTGTGTATTTAAGTTCTGGTTTTTCTGTCTGTCTTTGTCGGTTCGTCTTGTGTCATGACTAGTTCGTCGGTGAGTGTTCTGTTTTGTCTTTGTTTATCACCTAGCCTTGAAATAAAGGAATTTTCACTTTATTCTGCATTTGGGTCCTGCCTGCTTCACACACCGTAACATTACGAACCGACCATTATGGACCCAGCAGACTCAGCCCATTTGATGCTACAGGCGGAATGTCTTGGATACTTTCTGGAGTACATTTTTTATACGTGGAAAGGCGCCTCATCTAGACGGGGTAGAGAGGCTGCGTTGAAGGAGGCACGTCAGGAGGTTGCTCGCAAGCCCTGGCTCTGGAGCTTGTTGCCCGAGTGGCTTAGGGTTTTCTCACGTAGCCCTGAGTGCCAGTCTTCATGTTCTGACCCTTTCTTGGGGTCTGGTCTGGCGTTTGGAGGTCCACGAAGCCTCCAAAAGACTCCTAACGCAAGGCCAGGGTTCCAGCCCCAGTTCCGGCTCCAGAACCGGCCTACAAGGCCATGGATCCATGCACCAGTACCGGCCCACGCAGCCATGCTTCCATTCTCCATTACCTGGCTTACACAGCCAGGGTCCAGGCTTCCGCTCCGCACCCAGCAGCAATGGCCTGGACACAGTTTGCACCTCACCATCACATTCCTGTCTATTATTCGGACAAACTCAAAATAATGGGCATACCTCCACTCCACCCCTCGAAAGTTATCGCTGACTCAGCCATGTTTATGCAGCACTGCACGTGGAGATGTGGACGCAGATTACGTATATAAACCTGTGGCGGAAACCCCTCTTGTCTGTCAGTGTGATTATGACTGATTTTAGTAAGTAACGAAGTAACGTGTTTCGGGGAAATGTTAGTAACTGTAGTGTGATTACTGAATTATAAAAGTAGCGCGTTACACTACTCCGTTACCGACAAAAGTAATATTATTACAGTAACGCGTTACACCCAACTCTGCTGGCAAGTGGCAATGTCAGAGGAAAGCAAGGCCAAGACAGCAGTAATCACACCGATAGGCCTCTACCAGTTCAAGTGCATGCCATTTGGGCTGAAGAACGCCGGTGCATCTTTCCAGCAATTGATGGAGAAGGTCCTGGGGGAGCTGAGGGGAAAAATCTGTTTTGTGTATCAAATCAAATCAAGTTTTCTTTATATAGCACATTTATAAACGATGTTTGGTCGAGCCAAAGTTCTGTACATATAATAAAAATAGCCTACAGTAGAGACACTTTACAGCTAATATAACAACACAGATTGTTCAGAATATCAGTATGAGAAAAAACGACACCCTCTATCCTTAGACCCTCACATCGTACAAGGAAAAAAAAACTTCCGGAGAAAAACCCACAGCAACAGAGGAGGGATCCCTCTCCCAGGACGGACAGACGTGCAATAGACGCCGCGTGTAAATCGAAGAGACAATACATTTTACAGCATAGGTAGTCCAAATGTTAGGAAATGCATGTGTCTGTAATAAGAAGATGAATCCACGAAGATGTCAACTACAATCCTGTGGGAGCCTTCAGGGAGGCAGCAAGACGAGACCCAGGCAGGACCGCAGAGACAGGTTTAGCCACGATCCGAAGTCCACGACTTAATCCAGAACTCAGGATAGAGGATCCAGGACTACAGCAAGAGGATCAGCCTCGACTCCGGATCCCGGCGTAGATATAGACACAAAACAAGAACACATTTGGCTGGGTTAATCGGAACAAGAGAATACACAGACACAGACAGACAGACGGAAGAACAAGCACTCCCTTAGAATAGGTTGAGGGCAAAGGGTAGCAAGTAAGAGAGTAAGAAGCATAGGTGGAGAGGCACACTCAGGGAACAAGGTCCCCACTGGAGCCTTAGTTGGAAATTGATGAGAGATAGGGAGGTACGCTGTGTCTACGAATTGTAACACTCCCCGGCCTGTCTAAGCCACTCTACAAACCGTTTCCCTCTAATAAAACTCGAGAGGTTAGAGAGGGAAAAGGTATTGGGTAAAAGTTATTCTTGATAAGAGAAGCCTAGAAGGCCAGAGAGAAAAAGTGAGTTTTAAGTGTTGATTTAAAAACCCTCAGGGTCTGGGCCGACCTCACATGGAGGGGCAAAATATTCCAGAGCCTGGGGCCCGCTGCTGCGAATGCTCGGTACCCTCTGGTTTTGAGCCTGGTCTTGGGCACTATCAGCAACAGCTGATCAGCCGACCTTAAGGCTCTGCCTGGGGTGTAGCGATGGAGGAGTTCAGCTATATAGGCCGGAGCCAGCCCATTTAGGGCTTTGAAAACAAATAAAAGGATTTTAAAATCTATTCTGAACCGAACTGGAAGCCAGTGCAATAAGGCCATAATTGGGGTGATGTGGTCACGCTTTTTATGGCCAGTTAGAAGACGTTCTGCACTAGCTGCAGGCGTCTAAATGAGGCCTGGTCCATACCCACATACAGAGCATTGCAGTAATCCAGTCTCGAGGAAACAAAGGCGTTAATAACCCTTTCTAGGTCTTTACATTTTGTATATTGATGATGTAATCATCTTTTCACCCTCACAAGAACAGCACCTCAATGATTTAAACGCTGTGATGAAGAGACTTCATGAGGCCAATTTAACACTCAATCTGAAGAAATACCATTTCTTCAAGCAAGAGTTAAAGTTCCTTGGCCATATAGTGTCTGAGAAAGGGGTTCAGGTGGAACCAGAGAAAACACTGGCAGTGAAAGAATATCCTACTCCTACAAATATCAAACTGCAACGATTTCTGGGACTTGTGGGATGGTACCACAAATTCATTTCCCACTTTGCAGATATGGCAGCTCCCTTGCGTCGCCTGACAAGGAAAGCGGTGGAGTGGATATGGAGCGAACAATGCCAGCAAAGCTTTGAACACTTGAAAACTGTGAATACAATTGAATAACGTATAAAACCTGTCTTTGTTTATTTTGTGAATGTGTGCATATAGACTGTAGTAAATACACTTCCGTGGGGACTATTTTGTGGAAAGAGCAGATTGTCCGTTTATCAGTTCTGTTTACCTTTATAATATTATTTCATTCAAGAACCCCTTGTGCGTTTAATTAACACAACTATTTTAGATAGTTGATCGTTACAACTATTAAGCCTCATCATAGTATCCTGATCTTGAAAAAATAATGTAATGGGAGCAAGTTTAATGTCCAGCTGTAATGGATCATATTTGATTGAAGACTTCCTGAAAGAGCATGATAAATTATTCAAATTGTATTGACTTGATACTCAAAGTGAGCCCTCAATAAGAATCTATGCATGGGTATATACTCACAATATACGTTTCTTTTTCTTTTTTGGTCTAGCTTAAAATATGTTTTAGGTGTTTGGCCTGAGTTCTGCATTTTTTCACAATAAGCTTCCAACTCCCCTCCAGTCTCATCTGGGCTTCATATCCTCACAAGGTAATACATCCCAGCTTAGCTCAGCATACATTATTTTTATGCTCCGAAAAGTATTCCTTCTCTTGGAATATGTACGTGTGTTTAAGAGTCTAATCCTCAATGGAAAGGCTTACAATTGTGTACAGATGTTTGAACAACTAGCAAAAAGATGTGTATCTCTGTGTAAACATGCTAAAATAAACTGTTATAAATGATTCAAAATAGGAGCCAAAACTGTTGCTAAATGTATGCAAATATATTCTAGCCTGATAAGCTTTTACAACCCTAATGGTGCGCTTAATTATTATTTCACTGTACAGCACACAAGTGTTATGGTTAAGATTAAGCTCAGTTAAACGCGTATGCCCTCATCATCTTTGAACAGTGTCATATCATTGTATACTGTATTATTTTATATTTATAAGTACAAAAGGGAACTTCTGTAATATGATCCCCACAAAGAGGATGGGCAGAGATCATCCTGTCCGTCACAAACAGGATAGGGACTCATGGAAACCCAATTAAAGCACAGAAGTGACATATTGCTGTTGACATTTGAAAGCCTCATAACTCCATTGAAAGGGATTTTCAAAAGTTGTATTCAAGTTCTGAATAGAAAGATTACATAAAAGAAAATGTTACGAAACCCCTTTCAAAGACAGTTGAATACTTTTTCAAATTCATTTGGGAGATGTTTTTCAAGTTTTTCTAATAAGAAATAAAACTTTATGTGCCAAGATGGATGTGGCACTGTGCATGTGCAGACTTTGTTTCCTGATGTCACTCAGGTCTTGTCTCTTCACATCCTGTGGTAGAGTTCTCATCTAACAAAGGACTGCTGAAGCTACAGAAGAGGACCAGTAAAGCAGGTTTTGCATGATACTACAGTAGGCCTATATATAAGAATCATGCACTAACTGGATTAAACACACATTGTTTACTTGTACAACATCACTATAGTTGCAAAGCTGGATCACTGGGCAGAGCCTGTGTGTGTAATGGAAGGGAAACTCCCTTGTGATTAAGCACTTGGAGACATTTCACATGTTTGATTCGTAAACAGTTAAGCCATGTGTATCACTAACCCATCTGTGTTTAAAGGATAGAGCTATTAGTATTGTTAATCTTTAGCAGTGACACATCCCTGGCTCTATGTGTGGGCTGCAGTAGCTCAGTCTAGGGAGTTTGCTTGGGAACCGAAGGGTGCCGGTTCACGTTCTGCTCGGACCAAAAACACGGTGTGTGGACTTGTAGCTGGAGAGGTGCCAGTTCACATCCTTACACTGCTGAGTTGTCCTTGAGCAAGGCACCAACACTTCTAACTGCTTTGGAAAAACTAACTGACACCTCTCCATATCCATAACAGAAATGCATGTTTTTGTATGTACAGTATATGTATGTATTCAGACCTAATGTATTGTACTGTGTATAATAACAGATACACAGTTTTTGTTAATTGTCCCTTATATAAAGATAAATAAAGGGTCTTCTTCTTATATGGCAATGATGGTCTGGTGGGCCACCACTTTGGTCTAGACTGATGTATATTCTTATAAACACATATTGATAAATTGTGATTCATATCAATTCCGACTTCGTGGACCTCCTGAATTTAAGGCTGGCATCTTTGAGTTTATGTGAAAATGTCAGGATTTTCATGTTATTTCACGTTTATAGTTTTGTATGTCTGGTTATGGGTATTGTCCTCCTTGTATATTGTCCTGGTCCTCCTCCTCCTCCTCCTCCTCCTTCTTCTTCTTCTTCTTCTTCTTCTTCTTCTTCTTCTTCTTCTTCTTCTTCTTCTTCTTCTTCTTCTTCTTCTTCTTCTTCTTCTTCTTCTTCTTCTTCTTCTTCTTCTTCTTCTTCTTCTTCTTCTTCTCCCCTGTCGTTAGTTTCCCTGGTGTGTCTAATTGTCTGATTGTGTTCACCTGTTGCCCTTGTGTTTCTCCTCCCCTGCCCGGCTGTTTCTCGTCTCGTGATTACCCCTCCCTGTATTTAGTCTTGTCTCGTCCTGTGTTCAGTGTTGGTTCGTCTTTTGTTTGGGAATACGTTCACCGGTGAGAGTTCTGTTTTGTCCAAGTTATTTTTATTTTATCCTTGAAATAAAGGCTTTTTTCAGCGTTATCTGCGTTTGGGTCCTGCTTGCTTCACTCACCGTAACAGAAAATGCCTCAACTATCACTGAAATTAACTTTTTACCTGGCCATGGGATACATTTTTTTATTTATCTCATATTTTAGTTTTTGAACAAATACTGCAAATTACTTTTCAATCAGCATTAGCGTAGTGCTTATCAGTCAATTATTAGCATGGTAACAGGCTAAACTAAGATCAGTTAGC
This sequence comes from Pseudochaenichthys georgianus, assembly GCF_902827115.2. Classification (NCBI taxonomy): domain Eukaryota; kingdom Metazoa; phylum Chordata; class Actinopteri; order Perciformes; family Channichthyidae; genus Pseudochaenichthys; species Pseudochaenichthys georgianus. The sequence continues at coordinate 30,696,821 of NC_047507.1, read as the reverse complement.
ATTTAGTGCACACCACGACTGTGAAAAACAAAGCCTCAGATAGCCAAAGCATTTCTGCAACAACCCTGTCTGTTGTTTTCAACCTCAAGCCATTTCATTGCAAAAAGTTCATAAAACAGCTGGGCACTGCGGTTTGAAGCAAATGTTTGTTAAACTGGAGTAAATTGTGTTTTTTTTGTGGGGAACTATTTCAGTTGTGGATGTGTCACATTTTGGAGTGTTTACTGAAGCAAGAAAAAAATACCTAGATTGTCCGTGGTTATATTGATGAAGAAACATGTCATCCAATGCAATACCGTGGTTAACTGTGTTTTTGTAATAGTTTCAGGCAAAAATGGTTTCACAGAAAATACATAGAAATACTTGGTTCTGTTCACTGTCGGTTTTCGTCCCCCCATGGGATTTGTTGAAAATATAAATTGTAGAATATCGACAGACTTATCTCTTAAATCAGAAGACCGATCCAGAGAACATACAAACAGTCAGTAACATCATAATCCTTTGTTTCCCCCTTTGTTTGGGGACTGGGTTTGGAGGATAGTTCATGACTTCCACAAAGACCACCACTGTTGTCGGGGTTTCTCTGAGAAACACTACAAACCCTTCCTGTCTGATAATACACTGTCTGTCCACCCAACGAAGATGAATAACTACCATGTCCTGTTTATGATCCCGCTCTTCTTTTTTCCAGAGGATTTCACAAGCTAAAGCTCAATCATATACACTGAAGCACACTGTGAAACAGGGCTTAAATAATGTAGTTCTTTTGAAGTAGATACAAGAAAACCTCTCTTTTGATCCCGAAAAGGCCCACTTCAAAGCTCTGGCACTTCAACAGACCAGGGTACAATGAGGCAGTGTAACCACATTTCATAATGGGGATTTTTCTCTGTAGTACACCCCCCCCCCCCTGCCAGGATAATAGCCTGGTCCTTTACTGCTGTTAACTGTGAATGCAACCCCTGCGATTCTCCCCTAAGGCACACCAAATGCTAATTTGTAAACATAATAGTAGGCTACTATGGTGAAAGACGTGAGCAATGCTCTAACATGCTTGGGAATGTTTTTTTTAAATAGCTTTTCCACTTTACTCCTTCTGGCTTTATATGAGTGATATAATGAACCTCCAAACACTCACCTGAATACAGGAATATTATTCATATGGATTGGACACTCAATGTTAATAATTAGATACATTTTAATACTTAAAATGTACTGTTATATTATTATTATATATTAATGTTGTAATGTGTTGTTGAAGTTGTAACTCTATAGGTCTTCAATGTATGAGCAGGAGGGGATGGGTTATGGTGGGAGGATTAGTTGTGAAAATACAAAAATAAAAATAGAAGGAAGGTCATGTTCTCAACACTAAATGACTATCCTTCGATACAAAAAACATTAAAGATAGAGATATAATTAAAGGTGGGGTATGTAAGTTTGAGAAACCGGCTCGAGATATACTTTTTGTTATATTCCATGGAATGCTCTTAACATCCCGATAGCAATGAATACATTAAATGCTTTGACAAAAAATCCATAAAAAAATGTCATCTGTGGAAGCCGTATTAGTGTAAAAAGCACGACCAATCATTTTAGCCAGCCCGGCTAAAATAACTGGATGCCGGCCTACCTGTCAGCCTTCCATCTGTGCACAAACTTATCTCGTGCCCTCATTGGTCATGTGTGCGTTTGTGTGTGTTGGAGGAGGGGCTCTGTGAGGAAGTGGGAGATTGTTTCCGGCTGTGTATTTTCAAATTCTAGCGCACTCAAGCTGGTTTCTCCAAAATTACCTACCCCACCTTTAAGCTTTCCCGTTTTTCTAAACTTGTATTTTTTTTATATTGTGCCTTGCAATGCAAAAATGACTTCCAATTTGACATTTTCTTTGTAAAATCTTCTATAAGATCTAAGTAACAGATTCAAGACATATTTGCCATTTGCTAAGTATACAAGGGATTTTGAAAATAGAAATCTCTAAACAAAAGTTGTATCATCAATTGCTGCATTACAATCCCAGCTTTGTCAAATATGAAAGGTTGACAAGCTCTTGAAGGCTTCTGCTCCTTTGGCACAATGAGCCCTTTCACACGCTCAAGGTCAGACATATTTTCATCACTTTCCTGAGAATTTCCCCGTCACACTTAATACGGTAGTTAGTGAAACAGCATTCATTGATGGGAGTTACTCTGTAGTATTCTTCTCTCAAGAAAGAAGGTTTCTGATTATGTTTGCACATGAAGCTTACAAAAAGAGCCCCAGAACAATAGACAATGTGTAAGAGAAAGTCAGAGGGCGAAGAATGCAGCTGATTGTATCTTTAACAGTCGCCGTTTCAGTCTGCAATCTGAAGAAACCACAGTGTAGGCCCCTTGAATCAACTTTTCATGAGTCTGTCCTAACAAAAAAGCACATCAATAACACATGAATGAATGAATTAAGATTTGCATACACCACACACACACACACACACACACACACACACACACACACACACACACACACACACACACACACACACACACACACACACACACACACACACACACACACACACACACACACACACACACACACACACACACACACACACACACACACACACACACACACACACACACACACACACACAAAAAATACATTCCCAAGACTTCATTAGACATGGAAGCAATGTTAAGGATTTTATTCCAGTCTATAACATAAATAACATACAAAATAGCAATTCTATAGTGGCATGAAGTATTTACAACTGTTAAAATAAAGCGGCAATACAAAAATCATTAAAAAAAGTGCTTTTCAGTGGATTTTGCTTTGAATGATGATACAGATTTGAGTATCTGCCATTTGAAGTGCAATAACAATAACGTGAGTTATCTTTTTCCCCCATCGCCTCTGAGAGGGTAACAGATGCTCTTCAGTAGACAGGTGCGGTTCCATTTGCAGAGCTGACAAAAAATAAGCAGAACATTGTTTAGTTTGAGCTACAGAAAGTGGTGCAGAAAATGAAAAGAACACGACATTCAGGCTTGATTTTTCTTCATATACCTAAATTTAAGAACAATATTTTTAACATTTAAATATGTTTTAAGAGGTATTTTGGTTGGCAATTGCTCTTATAACAGTTAACACACAGGGAGACAGGACATGTACCTTTGTCAGGCTGGCAATCTAAAGACTTTGGAACTGTAATAACTCCGGCTTCAGGTCTTCTCTGGTGTCATATGAGCTATGGTGTCATAAGGAATTTATGTCAGAATTGTTGGATTTTGTCATTTTTATGTTAAGATAGTAATAGTTCACCAAAGGGTGTTTTATTAGGTATTAACTTAGTATTCTGAAATGTTAGTGTTAGTCGTTGCAACTTTGAGAGAACAATGATTTATTTGTCAAATAAGCTTTAACCTTGGCTGTTAAGCATGCATGTGCTTATATGAATTGGTCATGTTTAAGGAATGTTAATCTGGCTGTAATCAGGTATTCGCTTTATCTTGATTTGAATTGAATTCATAAGATGTTACAAATCTTTCAGTGCCTTCATCTCTGTTTGTCAAATCAGGCTATATGCATTCCTAACAACTTTGTCACAGAGTCACAAACTGTTCTTTTTATTGAATTTGATTATTAAAGACATTGTGATTCATAAATCCGGCCTGAAGGGAATTTACTTCCTGATGCTGTGTCTATGTCACAGCCGGTTTTATTAAAGGATTTCCTGTTGACTTCCCTCATTCCTCAGCAGAGGTCAGGAAACACCGACCTCTAGATTTTCTCAAACAGTTAAAAAACTCAAAAAATGTGAAGAATCTGAACCTGAGTTACCTTCTCACAAGTTACTGCATATTACTTCACTGCATGCTGTAACTGTTTGCAGACATATTTCCTAACATTGAACTGTACATTATGTTCTGAGAGTACAACAAGTATATTTAAAGTTAAAAGAAGCAGAAAGTGAAAAGAATAAAAAGCATAATCAAGTAGGAGCCATGCATTATGAGTAAAGCAGTGGATCTCACCCTTTTCTCTTCAGAAGAAACTTGTGTAAAAAGAGCGCCATTATACACACAGCTGTAAAGAAAGAAAACATTCGAATATGCTTTGGATTTCAACTGAAAAATGTAGGTAAATGTTCTCCCGAGGACAAAATATTTACATTACCTAATGAAACGGATATCACACTGATTATAACAGGCATGTGTCCTGAAAAACAAATGCAAAGTTAAATGCAAAGCATACATAAAGTTCAAACATCTTGATTGTAACGAGGCTCAACAACTCACCGACGTCCTGGTTAGTATCTACATCCTCACCAGGCTTATCTGCAAGTTTACAACAGTTTTATTAGTATGTAAACTATTTTAACTGGCATGAACAACAGCACTCACTCAGGCTGCATCAGAAACACTACACACACACAAAGGTCTGTTGTGTTGCTGCCAGCTCATCCCTCTCAGTGTCTCCATGTTGGATTATTAAGGCAGAGAAAGACCAACACATTAATATAATAGCTGACACAGGGACTGAGGGAGGGATACATGTCTGAATATTAGATGACAGTTATCGTTAGTTAGTAAATTACATTTTGTATTATCTGCCTTGCAAACAATAATAATTAGAAGGCGAACTCAGAACCATGAATTCCAATCCAATCCAATCCACTTTATTTATATAGCACAGTTTAAAAACAGAGGGTTTGCCAAAGTGCTTCACAATGAACATAACATTATAATAAATTATAATATTACACGAATAGATAAAAAAAGCACACATAAGAATAAATACAAGACACAATTCAATTGAGAAATAGACTAATTGCTTTCTGCTGGAGATTTAATTGAGAAGATTAATACCACTATTGTTTGCTGTTGAATATGAGGCTATATCCAACAGATGGTTAGCTTAGTTTAGCAAAAAGACGGGAAACATGGGTAAACAGCTAGCATTACACTTCCCCCATACATCAGAAATGCACTTATTATTATCTCATTAGTTTAATATGTGCAAAGTTTAAAAACACATTTTACAAGGGATTAACTGCAGGATTATGTCCGCTGTGAGCAGTCTTCGCTTGTTGCCAGGCAACTGCCCAAGACCCAATAAATAGCCTGTTCCATTACCCCCCAATTAAATATCACATTGTTGTTGTGTTTACACTTAGGTTCTTCTGAGTCTTTATTTATTCCCTTGAATTTAACTTGTTATTTCAAGTTTTTCAGGAAATGAGTAACTTAATAGTCAGGGAGAACTTTTTGTGTATGAGAGCAGCACAGAAGTCATTTTATTTTGTATTATGCTGACACAAATCCAACTGCTTTTATTTAATGACTCATCTAAACAATTTCAGCTTAAAACATATTTGCAGCATTCCTTTGTTTAAATCCCACAGTACGGTGCCGACAGGTGCGAACAAATTCCAACGGCCCAAAACACGTCCATCAGGAGAAACGCACTGCAGCTTCAAAAACGATGTACAATATAACTATCACGGTCACTGGATATGTACCTAAATAGTTAGTTTTATTGCATTATCTTAACAATGTGATCGCAGGATTTCTTCTGATATTATTTCAAATATTTTGTAAGCTAGCTAGGTAACCTAGCTCATTCAACATATACGAGCTACACTAACAGCTGGTTCACTTTATAATCATCTAATCACTTTTTAGTATCCCTGAGCTTTTTTTTTTACTTGCAGCATTTTTGTATTTGCTGTGTTTCGTTTATGGCGTGCAATTAGTAAGCTTTGCACATGTTTCGTCAAGTTGATGAATGTTTTTCTAAATCATGCGCATCTGTTGTCAAGTTGGTGAAGATGTTTCTTTATTTGCGGGTTTTGTCACATTTGTGTCTTAACATTTGCATCATTTCTGAAGCTGCAGCCAGTTTCTCTGAATGGAAGTGTTTTTGGCCGTTGTAGCGCGTTTGCCCTGTGGGCCACCATACCACCGTGATGATAAACAAACTAAAAAGACGCGCAGTTTATAAGGCTACAAGGAGGGCTCCGGAAGCATCTGCTGCTGGGAGGCACAGTAAAAGCCCAAGCTACAACTTGACAGCTTTTAAAAAAATGGTTCAATACCTTGAAATGAAGACGACGTCATTGATGTTACAGTGGTTGTAGCTTTACCTTCAGCTGTCGAATGTTCTCTGCCACCTTTGAACAGAGCGATCACAGCAATTCTTAGTTCTTCTAAAGCTTGGACAGAATAAATGTGATTTGTGAAGCTGAGAAGCCATTTCTGAGATGCATGCAGCATGCACATCATCCAATCATGCTGCCAAGTGCTGTGTCTAAAAGGTTTTTAACTTCATTACACGGCCATCGGTTTGTTGGGAGACATATTTCTTTACCTCCTACAGCTGCTGTTGTGCTGGCTCTGACAGTTTTATCTCTAAGAGCTGTGGGTGTGGCAGAGGAATCTGTACAAGTGGAACATAATAAGTCAAAATGTCTTAACAAATGATAACATATTGTGAAACTGGATTTCTTGTATGGAGGCGATATTATTTCTATACCTTGTGCTGCAGGTGTTGGTGTTACCATTTCTGTTGTAGTTATAGCTTTGGCCGTCACTCCTATGAATACAAAACTGGTGAATTTCTCTTGGGTTTTAATAAAATACAATTAACCAGCAGTTTGGTGGAGGAGCATTTCAGTTGACATGCAGAATGTGAACAATCTTCCCCTGATCCTCCTACATCAAAAGGTTGCTTTGGTCAATACCTTGTTGTTAAGGAGAGTATGAGTGTGGCAGTTAGTATTAAAGCAACTGTGAGTGAGCACAGCCATGAATGGTGAATAGAGAGATGTTGTGAAACTCGAGTACTGCTTCATCAAAGCGCTGGGTTCAGAGTGTCTGGAGAGGAGTTGAAGTGATGATGTGTGAACTTGAAAGTGTTCAATACAGAGTGTCGTCAGTGACACCATGGCAACACCTACAACATGTGCACTGCATTTAATTGATTACAGTATATTACAGATAAACACTCTGTTCATGTTCATTAAAGATTGGAATGTTTTGACCACGCCTGCGGTAGAGCAAGATTTACCACTGATCACGATACAAGACAACATGTCAAAGCATGCCAGTGGTTTTTCTGAGGAATATTACATTGCAGGCAGAATTTCATTAAGGGGATGTACTACTCGTGAACTGAGTACATATTTCAACTCATAGATATGAAATATGAAACTTCACTTTATTATTTTTTACCTTAGTGTCTCCCCTTAAAAGGGCCATATTTTGCTTTTTGGGGTTCCACCTTTCCTGTAGTGTGTTATATAGGTTTAAGTACATGTAAATGTCTGCAAAGGCTTAAATCCCAAAGTTCCCTCTAGAGGGAGTTTCTCTCACACACACCCTGCCTTAAACGCCTCCTTTGGACTCCTTTGTTTTCTATCCAACATAGTGACATCACTATGTAACACTTGCGCTTGTAATGGCTATAGTGCTCTAAATAGGAAACCTGAGATGAAATGACCGTAATAGGGCCCCTTTAAAATAATTGTACTATTCTGTTGAACGAAAATGAATAAAACGTTGTCATTGTACAGATGGCCATTACACTCTTTCATGCAAGACTTTGAGTAGGAAAGCACCAATGTTTTAACAGCAGAAATGTCTAAATTCATTCATTACGCCATATAAAGACTGGAAATCTATCTACAAATATATTGTATGGTTTGAAAATGGGGGGACCTAATGTAAATAGATTTGTTTAAACAATGGGTTAATACATGCAAAACCACCTGTGTGGTCCACATCCACATGAATGGATTGTCCTTACCTTCACAAGTCGGCGGTGGAGAATCGTATTCACCAGTTTCGCTGCACTTAGTGTTATTTTTCCCAATCAGGGCGTATCCGTCTTCACACACGTACTCTATGATATCTCCATTCATTGGTTCATCTTGAGAATCCCAGGAGCTTTTGCCCTTGGTCAATTTCTCAGGTATTTCGCATGTTACAACTGAGGAACAAGACAAACAAATGTTTTTCACACATTCTTATTATAAAAATCAAGAGTAAATTCAAATAATGCATATTGTTGTGTATAAACTGTTGTATATGCTGACAAACAATGAGAATTGAGAAAAATAACAAAGAAGTCAGTAAACAGAGGAAGAAGAACTTCATAAAAAAACAACCCACTGCTGTCTTTTGGTTTTTGTTGTGGGAAGGACCAAACAATAGTTTATGTTTCTGGTTGCAGCTTCATAAAATACGAAAACAGAGAGACTTACTTTCGCACTTGGCCTTTCCAATCCAACCTATAGCATAGCACTGTTTGAAGCTAGATCCACTGACTTGGAAGCTGTTGAAAGATTAAGGAAAATAAAGCAGGGGCGGTTTATTTAAGGAGGATTTGATAATGTAGAGTTAACATTTTGTATTGCCACAGAAGGGCAATTTCAACTTTGATAGCAAATTCTTACAGAGTTCAGTCAAGAACTAAAAATGAACCAATATCTCAACGTACGCAAATAGGGAGAGCCAAGTTTCTAATCAGCAACACAACAACGTAGCACTTCTGGCAACAGCTTTATTTGTCTTTCAAGACGTTCTGGTTATCTTTAGAGACTGTTTCCATTAGCGAATCCACCTTGACTTCAGTCATCTAAGGCTAATTGCCAGCAGCACTTTCTGTACGGCAACTGTACAGCAAAAACACATACTTCGTGGGGAAATGATCATCTACTGATGGCATCCTTTGTGTTGTCACTGTGTTGCCGACACGTGTTTCTCTACCTTTAAGTTAATGTATAACTCAGCTCGATAGCAATTACATGGGAAAAATACCTTTCACATTAATACTCACCCTTTATCACAAATGACTTTTATTACAGCACCAAACAGGGTACCGGCGCTGGTATTAAAGCTCATATTCGGGTGAATAGGAGGGAGACCACAGTCCTTCTCTGTAATATAAAACAAACATTAATACTTAACTTTAAGGTCAGGGTATTCACTTCAAAAGGACTAACTAAAGGTTTGATAAGAGTCTGTGTAATTGAATTAAAGAGGACAGGACTTACTCTTGCAGGTGAGATCTGGTTCAGTCCAATTATCATCAACGCAGGTTATAAACCCAGAGCCACTGTCTTTGACAAATCCATTCGCACATTCTAAGATGACATCAACACCCTTTGGAAAAGTATTCATTAGAAGTGCGTTGTCGGTTAGGACAACATCTCCCCTTGGCTGAGGTTTGGGGCAGTCGGCTAGGGGGAAAAAAGAGACAGAAATTAAACATGAACAGCGACTTATTTTTGTTTTAAAATCTGGCATAATAATGATCCAGTTCCAGACAATAAAACAGTAGATCTGAAAGCCTTTTATCCAAAAATGTAAGTAAATAAATAAAGCTAATATAAGACTTGTCATATAGTCATTTATATTAAAAATTGAAAATCCCCTATGTGTAAGATATAAATGATGGTAAATATTATTTTAGTTGCTCACTTTTTATTAGGTCATAAAGTCAGCAGTTTAAAGTTAGTTAGTCATTAACTAAGAGTCCTTTAGTCTGTCAATACTTAAGCTGTTAATTCATGGATTTTTCGTCCAAAACCGTGCAATTTCACAGTGCTTTTCTAAATTATGTATGACTGATGTATAAACATTATAGAAAAATATACAATAATTCAATAACTATTAAAGCCTATGTGAAGGATGTCGTTATAAACGGGTCACTGATACGTTTTCGTTTAAGCATCTTCATACTTAATGGAGTTGTGTTATCTTTAACTAAACCACAGAACACATCTAAGATATTCAGGGGAGTGCTCCTTTATTTTGTATGTTAATTGCCTTTTTCCCATTTTCTATTTAGAAGCACATTGCCTGCTGTATAAAATGCGAATGCGCTATATAACTGACAGAAAACTTTACAGAGAAAAGAAAGTAGTAGAGAAATAATTGCTGAAGTTACAGTTGTACTCACTGAGTGGCCACTTTAGGTGAACATACTCTCCATATTATTTATATTTAGGAAGATCATTACATTCAGTTTTTTTTCAGAAGTTTCTAAATGATGTCCTTCCCATTCCATAACAAAACATGTTGACTCAAATACTAAATCATATATTAACATTAATTAAAAGTTAAACACTTAAATGGCAGTGTTGACATCCATGGAGAAAATACAACTTTTAATATTTGTTATTATCTACTGTTATTTTTTTTTTTTACGAATATCAGATATATTTAATGTTACCGGGTAGCAGGATATACAGTATACAGTATTTATAAAATTAAAAATGGGAATCTATGATTATTATTGGCATAATAATAATAAAAGAAAGGTAGAGTAAGCAATTATCTGTTTTATGTAGAGTTGACCGAATATCTAGCCTGGCGTATCTTGCTTGAACAAGTGACTAATAAATATGATCCCATTAACCAGACTGCAAAGTTGATGTAAAACTAACCTGTTGCCTTCGCGAAGAAGAGGTGGAGTAACAGCAGAACTTTGACTGTTCTCCGTCCACAGGTGTCCAGGAGAACCTCCATGCCGGGCTGCAGAAGCTGACTGAAGATCTGATCCAGGTTCTGTCTCTTGTTGATCCAAAAAACCCTGAGAGGCGATGCAGAGCAGCGAGTCGCTCCGCTGCCAGTTAATTGTGGTCCTCCCCTGAACGCACCACTGGATTACTATCTATTTTTGAACAAATTTGCAGAATTGTAGGAAGTTAGAAAAGAATGGCCTTCACAATAAAAGCACAAAGAAACATTAGGTAAATACATAATAATAAACACATTGATAATTTAAATCAGCCTACCTTTGAATTACAGATATTTGATACACATCATTAACCAATCATAACATTGATGTGTCTATTGTGACAACATTCATACCATTATAAGTAGCTATGTGTATTTGCACTTACATATTCAGTGACTAGTTTTTATTTTAGTTTTATATATGTTTTCATAGTTTTTCTTCTTATCTACATCTTTGTGTGCACTGTTTGTTGTTTGTATAGCGATGCATCTATCTATACAGCGTTAACAATTGTCTTATTTTGAAAGGCAAAAAGGAAGTTTCGCTTTTAAAATAGTAGCTTGTATTCCAGAGGCAGGATAGACAACATTCACAGACAGGTTTCAGGCAGAGGTTTCGGAAAGATATGTCAACAATTTCAATGATATTATAATCTGAAAGATTTTGCTGAGTTTCTTTGTTTTTTGTGTGTGTTCTTTAACTACGCCGTAAATTACACAACACACATTTCCAGTATGACCACCGGTAAGAGAAGCCCACTAGTCCAACCTCCTGTAAGAAGTGGAAAGGTCTCCCAATGTTTTGCAAAGCCAAACAGTGGAACATTGTGGGTGTGTCCTGGAAAATTGGGGGTAATCCCTCTTCGGGTTCTTTAACAGGGGAAACCCACTAGTTACATTTTACCCTACTTTTTGACGAGACTTACACTTCTGTAAAGAAAACCAGGGAGAAGTAAAAATATTACTCAAGTACAAGTACAAAGGTATTAGCATCAAAATATACTTAAATATCCAAAAGTAAGAGTAATCATTATGCAGATTGGCCCATTTCAGAATAATTGTTTATGATATGTTCTCATTATAATTATTGATGCATTAAAGTGTTATCAAAGCTGGTAAAGGAGAAGTTAGTTTTAATTACTTTGTATACAGCAGGATAGCTTGTGAATTTACTCCAGGTGGAACTAAAGTCTGATTTAAGGGTTGATTATATTTCACATCATTAATCCAAATCTGCAAAGTAACTAAATGTAATGCAGTAGAGCAAAATTACACGATTTACCTCTGTTTGTTTGGAGTAGAAGTACAATGTAGCAAAACATGGAAATACTCAAGTAAAGTACAAGTATCTCAAAAGTGTACCTTGTGTCTGAAGACAACTATTACAAGAACATGATGACAATATCATAATAAAAATAAATCTGAATATATATGGCCTTGGTAAATAATAATAACAATAACAGTGCTTTAAATTGTATTGGCAATAATAATAATAATAATAATCAAACAAATACAAAAACAATGAATGTGAAGATTGTGGTTGCTTTCTGCAGTAGGTCATACAGTAGATGCAGAGTCTGAGTCACTTTTCTAGCTTTCAGTGTTTCTCCTGGTTACATTCCACAATGTCCCCTCAACAAGGGGGCTGTGCCTCGTTGCCTCATTGCCTCACACACACTCACACTCTGGGTTGAATTCCAAGGAGTTCACTCAACCACCCATTTCCAACCACATACGTTTGTTGATAGGGGCCCTCTTCTTACTCCACCCAGAGTTGCCTAAGAAACACAGACATTACAAAGAAACCTGGCAGCAAAGAGCTAATGAAGTTAAGCAGCCTGCATCTGTTCTCTTCAGTGAGCCAGAGGAAACACCAGGATATTTTTGATTATGAGATGACATCACTGAAAAACAGGATAATATAGAAGCTTGGGGTCTCTGGTTGGTTGGGATGGGTATTGCCAGCACAATGCTGCAAAACAAAAACAATATGGCCTTTTCAAACTGTGTGGGGCACCTCACTTCCTTTTAAGGTGCTCAGAAAAACTGGCATTAGTAGACACTTATCTGGAAGTCTCTGGCCTGCATGCTTCTCTTATCTCGCCACACTCTTGTCCAAGTGAAAGATGAAGACACTTCCCTTCTTAACATCCAACCCAGAAGAATGCATCTGCTTCTCTTCACATCTGATAATGAGGTTCCCACCCAAACCTGGACATCTGTCAAACGCTGCATAATTCACCTGCCATGTCATCCATTTCAGACTGAATTTGATGTAATAAGTATCAGTAACTTAAGTTTTTGCTTTCTTCCTATACTTCTCTATGATATAACAGATGTTACAAAAATAAGGGCTACCTTACTTTTTGGGAAAGAAATACTTCTTTCCCATATTATTCACCTCTCACAAATCTTCATGAACAACAACATAGCTGTGAGGTTTAAGTATTTGTTTCCTGCTGCAATAAATGTCATTTTTCACAAGAAAGAGCTCAAATGCTGCATATTCTTACGATATATTTGTTACAATATGCTAAACTCTCTTTAGAAACATCTTCTTAGAAAAAATCTAACTGCTAGGAAAATAATAAACTGAGTCAATATATTGTATTCATTTAAATTGAAGTGTTCCTCCTCTCACCATGTACACTCAACACCTCACTGTAAGTTGGTGACATCTAGTGGTGTGTTAGAGGGAAGGCACTGACTAATGAAAGTAGCGGTGGGATAATCATGGTGTAGCTGCTAGCAAAACAACCTTTTTCTATGCAACCAGAATTGTGTACAAGGTTATCTTTAGCCATGGACATTAGTAATACTACTACGTACTGCTTGAAACATACAACACATCTAGTTTGTTGTTTATTAAACAAGAAACAGGTGAAAAAGTGCGGGTTGTTCAGGATGAAAGCAAATATGAATGTGTGCCTATTCCCACCTCTAATTGATACTAAATCTATATCAACAAATGCTTGCCCATTTTAGATAAAGGTTGCATAAAACACAAATACATTTCATATTTGTTCGACTTTGTGCAGCAGAAGGTCATTTGTTCACACATTAACACATTGGGGTTAGTGAAACGTCATGTTTAGATGTTCTTCCTAGGGTGTACATCTGAAACAACTTAGAATGTCTGTTTTCTTTGTGGTTCTTTGCAGACAATTGACCACATCCTCTATGAAATAGTATGAATACAAATCCAGTTCGGCACAGTTTCAGGCATTTGAAAGCAATTTAAGTCAATTAACAACACATGCAATTCAGGCTACTCTACTACGGCTGTATAGAGTTCTGAATGACTCCGTGGCTTTCATTCACACCAGGGTCAACGTCAAGGACTTGATGGTAGGGTTATTGGCAGTTATTCACGGATCAAGTGTTTTTTCTATATTGACAAACATTTTCAAACAAATTACTGCTGTAGATGCCTGAGGCGGAGACGTGCAATTGCAGCATGAATTAGATGGAATGCACTGCAGAAGATATAAATCTATCATACCTATCATACATCTTTCTTTGATGTTAAGGTTTATAGTTTCAAAGGAAATGATTCAGTCTTAATTTCAATCAAATTATGAGCTAACTTTAGCAATCTCATTATGTAGAGTCTTTGATTAACTACTTATAAATTAAAGGGGCCCTTTAAGTTTGTTTTGGTTTTCTATTTCCTGTAGTGCGTTACATAGGTGTTTGTGCATGTAAATGGTCTGCAAACATCACAAAAAGAGGTGCAGCAGCAGAGGCACTATGAGCAAAATACAATTGAAACCTGAAAATGAGCACGATAGGGCCCCTTTAATGGTTTGCAGTTACACCAGTTGTTTCTAATTCAGTATGTGTCTTTCATTCATGTGTTCTGCCTTCTTTGCTCTTCTCATTTCAAATAGGGCCCTATTATTCCAGCGTGCGTTTGAAATACTGATATTTAATGGACACGTGGCATATGATGAGTCTTAGCTTTCTCTTGTAATGGAAAAAGCATCTTCGTGCAGTGGAGCTTTCTCTGTCAAGAAGAGCAGTCGGCTACCATGACAACTGGAAATCTGCCATAGAAACAGGAGCTCTGGCCACTTTTTCATATAAAAGGCGGTGTTGTAGGAAGTGCATAAGAAGCAATTTAATCTAAATGTGTGCAATTATGACAGAAATAGAATAAAACGGTTTTAATGAATTGATTAATTTCAGTACAAGAGATCCAGAAGGTGTTTTCAGTAAAACTTTATTTTTCAGTGCATGAACGGAACACCATGTCAAGGTCATAGTCTACCCTTTTCAATTATTTTTTAAATATGTTCTCTTTTTTTTTTTATACATAAAAAAATAATGGAGCGATTTAATATACCTCTATTTTTTTCCCCCTTAAAAGAGCACTCAGCAAGTATTTATAAAGGTGCTGTACAATGTACAAACATTTACATCTACTGTTCCTACAGAATGTAGAAGATACCACAAGGATTGTTTTTCTAATGAAGCGATGCAAGGCCACAGTATGATACAGAGATGAAATAAAGAAAACCAAAGCAGGTAGGAGAACAACAGTGCAGGGGACATATCATAAAAAGGGCATTATCTGACTAACCAGTGACCTGCCTGGACCTAACCCTTAGTTGGATTTCAACCAACCACTATTACTATTGCACACAACTTACCACTTTCTCATGTGTCCTCATTTTAAACCTGACAGCTAACTCTCTTATACAATCACAGGCTCTTATCACAGTCACGCACAAAGCTTAACCACCATTTCACCAACATTGACTTTATCACACGTTTGCTACTGTTCTGTGTTCCCTGAGCTCGTCCTAATATGTCTTTATCTTATAAGCAGTTGTGCTGAGAGTACATTTCCTTTCCTCTGACTGACTTTACAGTGTAATCCGACTACTTCTCATTTTCATTGACCCCATGTTGGAACCAATTGTTTATCTCTTCAGCTCAACAACCATTCAAAAACATAGGAAGTTGTGATCTTTGTATGCCAGTTTTACATCAGCAGCAGCATCTCAGTAAGCCAACACATTACCCTCGAGGCTCCATTTTCCTTCAAGCCTCCCTGTCAGATCATTATACAGCAGGATTGACAAATACATACATTAAAAACCCTCATTTTTCTTTTCTCAGTGGGCAAAGGTTAAACCATTAGGGACTCTTGCACATTATAATATAAATTGACATGTTGGCCTTAAAGAGAGAGTCTTTAAAAAAAATGAAATAGCTTTATAAAATAATAAACATATTACCGATAAGAATAAAATGGCATTGGTCGCAAGTCAACAACACAGATTAGATACAACTCATGGTCATTCTGATATGCTACAAGGGCAGATGCAGTGCAATGGAATTCAATATATATTTAAGTTAGAATCTGCAAAACATGACACATTCAAATATATATGTAGATATAATATTTCACAATGAGACACGTTTGAGCGATTGCGAACATTTGGTACAGCGGTTTGCGCGTTACCTATACATTTCATGAACTACGAGATCCATGGTAATTCCTAGCACTGAAATACATCGGAGGTGAAAGCTCAAATAACAGGGGACAAATCTCTGGATTCTATATCAAAAATGTGGAATGGCTTGGTTACAGCTACATATACACATATTATTCTATCATCTCAATAAATTACACACTGGTTGCTTATCATACACATGGTAAACAAGATCTCAAACCACAAGTTTCTGGTCTTTTAAATGATACCGTTCGTAAGGAGGAGAGTCACGTATGCAATCGTAGAACAGTCTTGAGTCCCCGGTAAAGTGTATGCTTGCTGGATTGTATTCGAAATGTGCCTGGCGTGGTAAATGAGAACTATAAACAAGAAAATCATCCTCAGTGATGTGCAGAACACGTGCAGTAAAACAAACGGAAGGACCGACTGCATGCAATTGAGCAAACATTTAAGAAAAAGACAGTCAAAATATCCCGCTATGAGACCGAGAGCTAAATGAAACCCGAGGTGACAGTCACACTTGGTGTATACTACAGACGAGAGGCTAGGGCCTATCTCCTTTTCTTTGCATATGGGTCATTGCATTGTAATGGGTGAAGCGCTGTTGGTAGTCATGGTTCCACAGGAGGCTCCCAGGATTGGCACATATTCACATTTCAAAATGTCGTGTCTGGTGAGGCCCCGAGCATGCCGCACATGCTTAAGTCTCACATCAAAGACGCTGAAGCAGCGGACGAGGCAGAGGGGGAGGTGCTACATGCCAACACGTTATGTCACAGAGTCCAAAGAGAACATCTGGAACATGGACCAGCAGGTAATAAAAGTGGCACCATGTCGCCCTGTTTTATGGAAGAACTCAGAAAAACAACCCGCTGAGGGTACTCTTAAATATTCTCAAGTTTGGTTGATTCAATATTTATCACAAAGGGTCTTGAAGGACCTCTGCTTCGGTGAGGATTCTGGCTGAGCTGGGCACTTTCCAAGGGCCGGGGATAATGGGTCCCTTTGGGCTCTGCGGGGTCCCTGGAGAACTGTTTATAGAGTCTTCCCTACTGCTGACTTCTTTGGAGTGAGCGGATGTGTCTTCTCTTCCTTTTGCCTCTCTTGGTGAGACCACGGACCCTTTTCTACTCCACAAATCTTTAAAATGCAGCAGTGATTCTCTTTTGTTGACGGTTCCTTTACTTGAATTCTTGTCTTCCATGGATTTCCCATTAGCATCTCTCTGCCCCGAGTCTTTAGATGTACCTTTCTCGCCTTCTCTGACTTTATGAGACGTCCTGCGGTGCTGAAACTCTCCCCCCACTCTTCTTATGAAACTTTCTTGCTCATGGCCAGGCTCGATCCTTTCTCCTCTCCCTTCCATCTCTCGTCTTTGTGAGTATGTTCTGGTCTCAATGGTCCCCCCTTTGCCATTTCTCTTTTCATGATCCAAGCCCTCTCTGCTGGAGGAGCCTTTTAATCTTCTCTGGGCGCCTTGTGGATGTTCCGCACGCTGCACTGTTGAAGCCGCTTGCTGTGCAGCTGGAGGAGACTTTCTAGGGCTTGTGGATCGTGTTTTTGTCTGAGACATCCTTTTCCTAGTCAGCGCTCCTTCCTTCGGCTGACTCTCAGTCTTTTTGGGACCTTGATGCTGCTCTTTGGCTTTAGGAAATGTCTCCCCTGTGTTCTTTGGGCTGCTTAGCTCTCTGGGGTCCTTAGGGGGCCTGGTCCTTCTGTAGAAGTTAATATGCTCAGGGGAGGCGGGAGAGAGCCTGTCTGCCTCTTTCTCTGACCTCTCACCACTCTCCTTCACTGAGTCCAAACCCCTGCTGCGGGGCTTGTGGCCTTGGGGGGAGATGCTGCTCCAGCTGTGCGAATGTTTCAGATTGCTGGAGAAGGGAGGGGAAACAAAGTTGGAAGCCCCGGTGCGATATGGAAAGGAGAGGGGTGATGCGTCTGATAAAAAGACCTCTCCGGGAGAGCTTGCAGGTGAAATGACTTTTTGATCATGTTGACCTGAGAAAAAAAGCACACATTTGACATTAAGACTCATTAAGGGCATACAATAATTTGAATACACACACACAAAAAGAAATGTAGCAAGAAAGGTTAACAGAAGGAAAAGAGACAAGAATTACCAAGGTAAAAGAGAAGCAGCCAGTAAAAGCAGTGAAGATGTTAGTGTTGGTGCTCAGTGTAGTAGCACAGAGTAGAAGAAGCTGTACTACCTGCATCAGGGGCAAGAGAAGAAGAGCCAAAAGAAAACAAATGGTTAGAGATTCAATGCATAAATAAAAAAGTCAATAAAGAAAGAACATTTATGTCGATACGGGCAGTGTTCCAAAATAGGCTCGGGAAACAAACAAAAGGATGGAATCATTATCATTGGCTAAACGTCAGGAGTATTTATGCATTCAGCATGTATTTAACTACTGTGTCCTTCCCCGTAAACACATTTAGTAGATACATCCAATCTAGTTGTTAACATAATTTAATTGTGTTAATCTAACGTGCAACATTCTACATTTGGACGGAACCAGGCAAGCTAGTTTTTATGCTAATAGACAACTTGCTCTCGTCTTAAAGGGGCCCTATTATGCTCATTTTTTGTTTCATATTTGTATTTTGTGCCTTAACTGTGTGGGAGAGCATTTACATGGACAAAAACATATATATCACACATATTTATATTACAGGAAAGGGAAAACCCCAAAAAAGCATATTATGGCCCCTTTAACTTTGACAGACAGACAGGACAATGATATCAAGGTCCTTTATAGCTCTCTGTAAAAAGTAAACAAACGTATTTCCCAAGCTATGCCTTTAAGGAGTTTGTAAAGAAAAAACAACAATACCTCTTGGAGAAAATGAAGGATTTTATGCCAGATATAAATGAAATATGTAAATGCAATTAGGTCAACTAAGTACTAAAGTTCCCCTACTATCCTTCACTCCGCCAACAAAGACGAACTAGCAACAGCTTTCTAGGCCCGAGAGCAGTCTGTATTGACTTGTAAACTCCCAGTGAATTGGTCTCTGTTCGGTATGCTATAACCATCATTGATTTAATGGTGTGTGTAGTACTTACTGCCGTCCTGAGCCAGGCCCGCCCCTGGTCTCAGCAGCAGCACCACTTTGCTTCCTCCAGCCTGGATCAGCTCGATAGCCCGGGTGTGAGAGATGCCGCGTGCCGGCTCCCCGTTAATCTCCACTATCTCATCTCCAACCTGTCAGTAAAAACAGAACAGGCAATTACCAAACAGAAACAAATCTGATCGAAACCTAGTTTCCTCCGCTGTGCATACATTCCCACTTTCACTCAAACAAACAGAAGAGGTATGCCTTCACAAACACGCTACATATCTAAGTATCTAAATTGCGCACACAGCCTTGTAATACCCCGGAGGTATCGCCTATTATTGGAGACAAAATACCTCGTGATAAACAGTGTAAACATGTCATCCTGTTAGGATCTAATCAGTGTTGACATTTGTCTCCACCCTTGGCTAGGCAAAGTTATGCACGGATCACAGCTTGGCAAGCCTGAGATGGATTTCAGCCAGCAGCTTCTCATCTGTTCCCTCACTGCACCGTCTCCCCTCTCATCCTGGCAATAACAGAGGGATTACTTCATGGCCATGGGGGCATTTTTATTAGGCTGAACCTCTTTCAGACAGAAAAAAGTACAGGGTCCCTCAGTGTGAACTTTCCTGGAAATGGACAGCGTCATACATCAGGCTCTCTCATACACTGTTCATAGATAAACCATGAGAAACTAATGCACTATGTATATCCCAGAACATATATCTTGAATGTATTGTAGTATGTGTGACCGAGGAAGTACAATAGTAGGACGTAGGTTAAAGTAAACATGACTTATTTGTGTCTTCAGGGTTGGGAGGGTTCCTTTAAAAGTTAATTCAGTTACAATTACTAGTTTAAAAAAAAAAAAATGAAAGTAATGTTACCTGATTACTTTCTATTACTTTTAGATTACCTCAATATCAAATACAATGCAAATAAATACATCTTACAGTTCAACACATGAATTAAAAGCAAACACAGTATCTTTGTTCAATAAATCAGGTGTCCACTTACTGCATTAAAATATATTTAAAAAAAGAAAAGAGTGAAAGTAGTCTAAATGAAAACCTAAAGAACATTTTAGGCATTACATCTACCAGTAATATATTGATCGGTATTTCAAAATGCATTTTGACATTGTTAGTTATCCCAATTTTTTTAAATGTAACAGTAATCCGATTTATATTTGTGTGATTTAGCCGCAAGCCACATTCTTAACCTAAACATAGCCAGCATTTTTGTTTTCCCTTATTGTAACCAGAGCGCAGATTGACATGTTTCTAGACATTCGTAGGTAAACACACACACAATGTAGAATAACTTCCCGTGAGATATCACATTACCCATATGATCATACGTAGCCTCGGTGAGAAATACACACAGACGCACTCAAGGAAACACCAGCTTGAAAACAATACAAGATAGAAATCTATTATAATAAGCAAGAAAAGAATCCAATCAAATCTTAAAATAGAGGCCTAAAGACCATCTCCCCACTCTCTCTCTTATTGTGCAGCTTGGAGATCTTGAATTACTTTGCTAAATGAAAGCGAAAACTAGTTTAAACACATCTTAGCTGAAAGCACCACAACATTATACCCTGAACACTGTAACTGGCAGTTGTTGTGACTTTATTCATTAGTTTTATCTCTGGTGCAACACACTGCAACAGAACTAATATTTGTTTTACTGCTCTCCTTCACAAACGAGTAAATGTGCAACATTTAATTTCAGCCAAGTAACGCTCAGTATAATAGCTTAGCAAACTGTATAACAATATGAAATGGAGCAAAATGTCAGTTTCTTTTGCTTCCTGTTAATAAAGTCTCTGTGGATGGTGATACCTGTCTGTCGATCATTCAGTCTGCCTGCCATACACTTTGTCCCACAGCAAGACATCTTAACATTAATATTCATTGTCCAGAAAGAATGAATCTTAATAGTTTTATGACCGTCTGACCTTTAATTTTAAGTTTAGAACATTGTATGTGCTTTCCCGTTGCTCAACTATGCACACAAGATATCTCATAAACTGATAGGTGAATTTCGATGAAATACTCCGAGCAGATTCATTAACTCTCAGAGATAATGAGCGAGAAAAGAATGACCCCATGGCCTTTCTTGTAGCTCATCCCTGAGGGGACTCCGTATGCTGTCAGCCCCTCCACTGTGAAGAGTCTAAGAATAGCGTAATTAGCAATATGTTGTTTTTTCCACCCAACACTGAGTATAAAATGATATCCAGATAAAGACATAAAACATTCATAGACATCCTAAAGAAGCGTTAAACTCCCTCAGCATGATTATTCTTCCAGGTTGTTCCAGCAGTACAAACCAATTCCAGTCCTGATAGGTCAGAGTTGATATAAGGAATTATTATAAAGGAAATATATTTATTATATTATAAGAAGCACTCACATGGATCCTTCCGTCCAGCTGAGCAGCTCCGTCCTCAGCCAGTCTCAGGATGTACAGGCCCATGTTGTACTCTGTTCCCCCCCGCAGGCTAAAGCCAAAGCCCCTGGGACCCCTCTCCAACTCCACTGTCAGGCAACCCTGCGCCATTAAACACAACACAAGTCATCAATACACTCACATAGAGACAGATAGAGACATGCAATACAATGTACACACTCATGCACATAACATTTCCATGAAACCACATATACTTAATGAATACTTCCTGTGATAAAACACGTTCAGGGTGCAGTTTCTTTAGATGGAAAACGTCATTGCAAAACATTCTTGTTTAATTATTGCCCTTTTTTTGTTCTTTTGTATCTTTTCAGGCCAAATCGTCCTTCATGTTCTATTGATTTGAGATGTCATTAATGATTCCTCTTCTCTGAATGGCATTTCATTTGAAACTATAACAAGAGAAGGCAATATAAAGAAATACAAATGTTTAATAATGCCCCTTAACACTAGAACCACCAGGGGTCGCTGTATACCTAAAACAACCAACGGATAAAATGTACCCGCTATTAGAATGCATTGATTTTCAAGGTACAATGTTCTTTTATTTATCATACTAGAACACAGGGTTAACAGTGAGTTTTGATCGCACAGTGTTGAAACTTATTCCAATAGAATCTGTGGACTCTCAGCTTTCATATTATATATTTATGCAGATGGCATGATGCATGAAATATCGCTAACCTGAGTTATGTGCAAAGTGTCTCTATCTCTCGATCTATAACTATCTATCGATCTATCGATCTATAACTATCTATCTATCTATCCATCCATCTATCCATCTATCCATCTATCCATCTATCCATCTATCCATCTATCTATCTATCCATCTATCTATCCATCTATCCATCCATCTATCCATCTATCCATCCATCTATCCATCTATCCATCTATCCATCTATCCATCTATCCATCTATCCATCTATCCATCCATCTATCCATCTATCCATCTATCCATCTATCCATCTATCTATCTATCCATCTATCTATCCATCTATCCATCCATCTATCCATCTATCCATCCATCTATCCATCTATCCATCTATCCATCTATCCATCTATCCATCTATCCATCCATCTATCCATCTATCCATCTATCTATCCATCTATCCATCTATCCATCCATCTATCTATATCTCTATCTATAAGGAACCGCAGTAAACAACAGGTGTTGCTATAGCAACACGTCATGTTTATGTTTACGCAAGTCAATAGCGCGAAAATCACTGCATTTTCTATAAGGTAAATATTACCCGCTGGTGCTGATGGGTATAAATGGCAATATTTTTGGCAATTTTTTCACTCTGACTTCATATTGACAATTTTTAACAACAGAGGGTGCTACATAACACACTTTCAGGAAAAGTCACAGACTGGGAGACTTGAATATTTAGTTGACATACAATCAAGAAACAGCTGCAGGTAAAATGTACCCATTGGCGGTTCTAGTGTTAATGTATGAAATATGTGGCATATTGTGAGCTTTCTGAGGTTACGTAAGTGTGAATAAGTACCATGTGTCTGCTGTTGCATCCACTGTTTGCCATGGTGATTGTAACTGCTAAATGAGTCCTAGGTCGAGCAGTCATTTAATCAAAATTATGTAAAGCATAACTTTCCGATGACTGCTTTGTGCTCAAAAATCCATTATCTAATCAGCAAAAAATATTAGAAGAGAGAAAGGACTGCGCCAATAATGTGTAGACTTCTTGTCAGTGGTGCAACATTGTGAGATTGGGAGCATGTTGAATAACTGCTTCACTCCTGAAATCTCTGGCCTTAGTTTCCAAGAGAGTCAAAGTGCCAACTTCTGGGCAACCCTGACACTTCTTCTCGCTACATTGTGAGCATGGCCATACACTTTGGGAGCTAACATTATGTATCAAGAGTGACAATTCTTGGTATAAGACACACTTCAATATCATGTTTAGATAATATTCAACAGCAGCTCTCCACTTTAGCTGTGATGTCAGGCACTCTTTAATACAGAGACTATATGAACGATGTACTGGCCTTGTCGCCTGAATGAATAAGGGTTACAAAATAGTGTGAGATTCATTGAATGGGAAGACAGGAATAGAAAGTATGAAAGTTATAAATGATAAAAGCAAGAGAAATAGCTATTCACACCTAATGAATGCAGAATCCATGAAGTCAATGTAACTCAATGCAATGTATCTGGGCAATGTGTTGAAACAAAAAGGAGGTCAGGGCTTTACAGTATGTGTTGGGAACATCATGCTTTATTGTAAGAAAAAGATAAAGTTTAAACATATAGTAGAAGAAATAGGAGAGACACTCTTACCTGATTGGGTCCCGTCACACACATCGTTCCCTGCTCACTCAGTGGAAGAGTTTTGTGGTCAGACCAGTTGACAGCCTCCCTTTTCTCTTCCAGGTCCAGGTTATAACTAAAACACAACAGATATTTCCTCAGTAACACATGCTGTACAAATCTTGCTAAAGGCCACGAACACAAAAATCCATTATGCAAATCTAAAATCCTGGATTTTTAAGAGGCACTATTATGCAGATTTTCAGGTTCACATTGTATTTTGTGTACTGTGACATGTTTACTTGCTTTAATGCTCAAAAAGCTCTTCATATTTCTCATACTGCCTGTGTTGCAGCACCTCTTTTCACCCTCTGTCTGAAACCAGAGCCTTGTCACTATGTAATAAACAACCTACTGTATAGAACACACTACAGGAAAGGGAAAACCCCCAAAAGCATAATAGGGCCTCTTTATTGTATTCCACACGTTTGTGTTTATTCAGCTGCTTTTTTTTTTAGAGGAATATTCGCTAGTTGTTTGCTCTGAGGGCACCCCTCCCTCTTCCACATATCATTTCATGTTGAGTGTAATTACAGAGGGTGTTTTATGGTTTATAAGGGCAGCTAGCTATATCATTGTATTAATATTACCAAAGCCATAACGGGATTTACTTTTAATCTTATGGGGGGTTCTTGTTGTGTTTATTGTTGGCCATTACAATGTGGAGAGAAATACACGAATGTTTAGTGATGGTGTCTTTTGTTGCTTGAGCACATTTTTCATTTTAAAGCAGAGATGGAAAACTGACGAAAAACAAGACAAGCTTCATTCCTGGGAGAGCAATGCACAAGGGGGTTATTGTAGTTTGAGCGTAATTATGTAGGGTTGGGTTAATATGCAAGAGATGTTTTGAAAGTTTCAAAGGCCCTTTATTCCCGGGGACTGAAAGCTTTGTATTTCCCTTTTCTTGTATGCTTTTATTTTGAGTGAGATTGTTACCGTTCATCCTGTAGTGCTGACCTTTGACCCAGGGTTCTGTGCTGAAGAGCTGGACTCTGCTTAGCTGAACTCGCTCCAGATGGAGGGCCCTTGTATTCTATAAAAAAATTTGTTTTCAAGTTAAAGAAATCAATGTGAAAAAGAATATATAATACAAATGTCTATTACTTTTTTTATTGTAATTTTAAAAGGAAGAAACAATACTTTCGAATATGGTCAACAACAAGAAGATGCAGCATTCAAAAAAAGCATCATCATCAGACGTAGCTGTCTTACTCAATGTGTTAGTATTACATTAAGATTGAATGACCAAGGTTTCTTTTTCATTAATCTAACATTTTCAGATGAATAGGGTTTTTTTTAATCAATTTTTGAATACCTCCATTAGAACTAAATCTGACAGTAAACTATTAATATCCTCTAACTAGTTTGATAGCTTTGATTAAATGCCTTCAAAACTAATTTCCCTGTTGCCGACAATAAAGTCAAAACATGAACCAAATTGATGACAATACCAACATAGTCCTGCAGACATGTGCACCCAGAGATACCCACCATCCTCAGGAACCACAGTGAGGGTGACCACGTTGCCGGCCTCCTTGATGAGCAGCACAATGTCGTTGTGAGAGAGCTCGATGATGGAGCGCCCGTTGACCGCTGAGATACGATCTCCGACGTGCAGCAGGCCGCAGCGATCCGTGGGACTGCCATCAATGATTCGGCCGATTTTGTGTGGAATGACTGAAATGGTAAATATGAAGAGAAATGACACATTACCACGTACATGTAGCAGATATTGTGAACAAAGAAAATATGTCTAGAAAACCAATATAATGGGAGTTTCTATTGTCAAAGCAAAACTGCTTTGGTTTGTTTAAATCTGGTTGAGGTCTTGAATTGTTCAATGAATGAGAGTGTTAGTTGAGGAAATGTTTTTATCAGACATGAATATATTTATTTTGTGTTCATTGTCAC
This sequence comes from Pseudochaenichthys georgianus, assembly GCF_902827115.2. NCBI lineage: Eukaryota > Metazoa > Chordata > Actinopteri > Perciformes > Channichthyidae > Pseudochaenichthys > Pseudochaenichthys georgianus. The sequence continues at coordinate 30,671,067 of NC_047507.1, read as the reverse complement.
ATATTTGGTATTTTCAAAGAGTCCGTCACACTTGGCTTTTTGAGGAAGCTAAATATTCCTGACTCCAACCAAGAATGGACTCGCTTCTGGGCTAAGGGTAACACATAGAAAATTGTTTTTCCTACCGCAGATATATGTGGTTATATATGATTATGTATGATGTGGGATACACTCTATCCAGTGAATAACTGGTTACTTTATGTAATATGGCATAGCAATGTCTATGTGAGCTAGAACAACATCTAATCTGAATTATATAATAAAGCAAAGATAATCAAGATCATTTAGTTTGTTCTATTATTCATTTAAGTCCCAATTGACTTGGTGTACACATTTTTTACATCAGTATGTATCACCTATGGAAGATGAGCGAATCATGGATTGTTTTATGCGTTAGGCACTACCATTAAATATACAGCAGCTTATATACATCCTAGAGATCCTCCTTCTCTGCTACAAATGAAAATACAATATATTTTGCAATAACATCAGAAAACCAGAGATCAATATGTTTTTCTCCTATTGTCTTTGATACCACTGGACTATATAAGGATTATATCATGATACAAATACTGTGGGATCATCCATTTTGCAGTAGTAGCAATTTCCAGAGGGATAACAAACCTTTGAACTGCTTTTTTATTTTTTTACATCTCCACCAAATATAAGCCTAAAACGTATATTGTAAATGATTGGTGCAGGATTTAAGAGATGGACTTTTATTAATCCCTCGTGGGGAAATTGTTTCTCTGCATTTGACCCATCCTAGTGTTAGGAGCAGTGTGCTGCCATTTTGAACGGCACCCAGGGAGCAGTGTGGGGAACGGTGCCTTGCTCAGGGACACCTCGGTAGCACTTGGTCTTGCCGGGCCTTGAACTGGTGACCTTCCAGTTGCCAAGCCAAGTCCCTATCGACTTCGCCACCACCGCCCCTAACCGAGAATCTAAACACTCACCTCCATGGGGCGGTTTGCTCTTGGAGGTGAGGATGACGAAGCCAAAGCCCTCAGATTCTTTGCGGTGGAGTGTGATGTCAAAAGACTCGTGGTCCAGATCGCAGGGCATTGGCAGGTGAGGTAGTTTCGGAGAACCGTTCACCAGCACTGGAGCCATTTCCAGAGCCTCTTCATCGTTCACATCTGAAATAAAAGGATACAGATGTTATTTGTGTTTTGTGCAACTTTGTATTTGCCTGCATTCCTGAGGGTAGAACCGACTGGAGTTTATTGTGTGCTCATGTACAATAAATATGCAGATAAAAGTGGTGTCTTGAAAGTGCGGCGGTGTAATTTACAGAGTGTGGATGTTGAAGCTGGTTGCCAATAACTACCAAAGACAATATTGAATCTAAAATTAAAGCTGTGATATTACTTTAGATAAAACAGCATGACCAGTGCTCAAACAGCTTCATCTTGGACCAGCTATACCCATTTATTGCTAAAGACAACTTCTGGATAATTATCTTTTTTTAAAACATACATCTTTATTTTAACCACTAAGCAATGTTGTCACTGTCAAAATATAAAGTGAGCCAGAGGATTTGTCCAGCGTGGTGTTAAGAGCAACACATTTATCATGATCTAAATATAACAGTGTTGTCAGGTGTTGTTCTACTTGTTACCCACCTCTGTATATGACCTTCCTGCGGATAGTCAACATAACTTGACCGTTGCGGGCAGCGTTGGTCATCAGATCCAGCACCTGCTTGTGCGAACGACCTTTCACCATCACACCATCGATGCCAATGAGCTCGTCTCCCGCTCTCAGGCGGCCATCCTTCTCTGCTGCTCCGTTGGGCACAATGGCCCCGATGTACACCTGGGGAAACACATTCTGATGGAGGGTTAGCATGAGGAAGAACTGGCCTTCGAGGAAAAATATCATTTATTAATCATTAAGGTGCAGAAGTTGTGAAAAAGTGCAATCTTTGACTACACAACGTGTTATTTACACATCTAAAACCGCCACAAGAAAAATAGTTACTCTCAGTATTCTATGTTTCCATAGTACCACACTGACACTGTCAACTGTTACTGTGTGTGTTAGTGTGAAAGTATTACATCACAGAAATGGCACATAAGTTAATTTCAAAGGTTTACCAAAGCCAATGGTGAACTATGTCATTATAGTCTGTCATGTTCCTGCTGCTATTTTGTTTCCTGTTTTTTTTAAATATATGTTTTACTTTGGTCTTGTTTTAGTTCCTGTCTCTGTGTTTTCCCACCTGTTGGATTGTCAATTTATTTTCACATGCAACCTCTTGAGTTTACCATGCCTTCCCCAGCTGTGTTGTGTCTTTGTGCTTCGTGCTGTGTGTATATGCCCAGCTTCCCTAGTGTCTTCATTGTCAGTTGGTCATCTATTTTTCCCTGGTGTTGCTCGGTCAGTCGCACTTGGTTTTCTGTCTCCATATTATTCTGGATTTCCTCGTCTGTCCTAGTGTTCTCATAGTCTTCCCAGCTTGTTCCTTATTTTTTGTGTCAGCTTTCATTTAAGAAAGCTTGCTTTTTGTGTGACCTAAGATTTTCAACGACATAATTACTCTGTAGCTATGTTAGTTTGACAATAAAGAACCTTGAACCTTTTTGTTTTATACCTTCTTCCTCTCTTTCATACTGCCTTTGGGTCCTGAAGTTCTACCCCCATGACAAAAGGCACTTCAAATCAAATACATTGGGATGTCCCTTTCCTTATAAAGTAATCTTTCCATAATAGAAATCAAAATAGTTAAAACAAACTTATGTATTTGTCATATATACTTACTGGCTGTTGTGGACCTTCTCCTCCCAGAACACGGAAGCCAAAGCCGGTTTCAATGTCTCTCTTGAGAAAAACGTCTATGTCTTTGGTGTGAGGCTCTGTGGACAGAGGTATCACAGTTTCAGGTTCAAAAAGTACTTCTGAGAACCATTCAAGCTGTGTTTGTCTTCACTTACGTCTGCTCTCCAGCAGGGCTTTGGACTTCAGGTACATCTCCGTGGCCTCTCGTTTGGGGGAGTCGATGGAGCGCAGGGTGCTCGTGTTGGAGTGGTAAGGCAGTGCCTGGGGGGCTGAGTCTGTGAGGCAGTCCAGAGTCTCAGTACTGGCCGTCATTTCCTGCCTCTGAAAATACACACCATCAATACTACACGTTGCTTTCAGCATTGTTATTTTTGGACACATTCATTTTAGAAGTGTATTAGATCACACACCCTTTGTATCCACCAATAAAGGACATCACACTTTGTATTGGTAGTCTCAACAGCTCATTATCCCAGACAAGGGGCTGAGCATCTGATACTGATAGATTACCAAGAGAAATAAAGGTCACTTGACTTCCACTCGTTTTTCCTTTCACTTTGTATTCCTACAATTGTGATGACGGCTTAGCAGTGAGATTTTAATGCAATTAAAAATCCATGGGAAAACTAAAGATTTTCCTCGTGGACCCCATTCAGGCCGGAAGGGCAATTTCTTTATCTGAAACTGTGGTAATAATACCGCCATATCTAAAGAGGCTCATCCATGCTTCATTACCATTGCAATCCCCTGACAATAGCCCTAAGAATACGAATACTGAAAGGAAGTAATTAAGAGCGTTTTTCAGAGCAAACAAAAGGAGTCGCCCAGAAACATAATCAATATTCAAATGTATTGCTATCATTTAATTCGATGCAACTGGTTAAGCTGAAGGACAAAACGCTTTGAAATTAAATTGGGGGGTGATAAGTCCCCGAGGCGGGAAACAATAGTGAGGAAATAGGAAAAGATATGCTTTTACTCACAGGCTTGAGACTCTTCACAGGGGATGTTTGACCTATGAAGAGACACAGATAGGAATATGGTCAGGAATGCAGATATGATTTGGAAAAAACAACAATCACTGAACCACCAGATGGCACTGCCTCGTTGGCTGAGAAACAGCAGCAATGAGCATACAGATAAACCAGTACAAAACTCAAGAGGTGTACTGACTTAAGAATGCTCCATTAAGGAATGTGCATCCATGTGCGATTAAACACACATAGGGAATATAAATGTGCTGGAGTGCAGACGTCATAGTGGAAGCCCACTGCAGGGCTGAGAAAGCGGGTGAGCGCATTAGAGATTCATGCATATAGTTCAATGACCGATAATTCTCTCCTCTCCTCTCTCTCTGTTCGCTGTACAGTACACCCACACACTCCATCTCCAGCGCTCGGATTCTTCCCTACAGATCATCTCGTACAGCCCCCCTCCCATCGACTTCCCGCATTAACTGGATTAACAAACACTCCTCTGGAGCCCACAGCCCTGTGGGGCCGGACCAACACGTGGCTTGATGAGGGGTTAATGGAGCCTGATGTAAAAGGGGGGAGACGCAGCAGCATTTTTCTGTTCCAATGCGAAATTCCCAATCCAGCATCAGATCCATCGAAGGCACATAAAGGACGATATGGCAATGCACACACCTGGAACACACTTTTTCCCTTCCATCCTTCCTATAAGCTTGGACTTTTCTGTGTGTATTGATGCCCACCACACACACACACACACACACACACACACACACACACACACACACACACACACACACACACACACACACACACACACACACACACACACACACACACACACACACACACACACACACACACACACACACACACACACACACACACACACACACACACACACACACACACACACACACACACACACACACACACACACACACACACACACACACACACACACACACACACACACACACACACACACACACACACACACACACACACACACACACACACACACACACACACACACACACACACCCTTTACCAAGCCAAATGAGGGTTAAAGCCAGCATTAGCTCTGCAGTTGGGCAAGCTGAATACATCTGTGCCCTGTTTGCTTTGACTGTGGGATCATGCAGTGCATTAGGGGAGTAGGCCACGGTGATGGTGGCACAGCAGTGAGGTTGAGAAGTGGCAGAGGAGAGACGAGAGTTGGGGCGTGGCTGCAGGGAGGAGGCCCCTGTCTCTATAGACATTTAGCCATGGCTCTTTAAGGGGCCATGGATGTAGAGGCATCCAAAAGTCCCCTCGCTGATGATCAAACCCAATCCAGGGTTCATCGATTTAAGCAGTGATTCCCCGGGGCGGCTGACGATGATGGAGACATCTGAAGGGTGCCTTTACTCCTCCCTCTCTGCTTTAGATTCAGGCACAACCCCACGCTTATGTAATTCCTGCTCTCAGACTTGTAACAGACTGCAGTACGCCTGGATGGGTGTCGTCATAAACAGAGCAGAGTTGCGTGGAGACACACAGGAGGAGTGCTCGAGATTTTCCCCAGATGTACACGTACAGTTTGCAAATGTGAAGAGGCTGCATGTGACGGCGATAAATGGGGCTCAGTCAGTCGGATCGAGTCGGATCACGTCTACTCTATTGTGGTGACCTTCTACAGGTTGCAGACACAGTGGCATCACACAGGTTTCTACAAAGCAGTGTGTTCAGTCAATGCCCCCCCGACCAGCCACTACAACACCTCACGTCCTGTCAGTATCAGCACTCTGAGCTCACCCCCCATGGGCCCTGTTGAATTGACAGCAGTGGTATTGACAAGTATTTAACTACGATTAGGAAAATGTAGTTAAAGTATTAGGAGTGAAAGTAAATATTGCAGAAAAAACGAAAACATTTTTATTTTAAAGCAAAACCAGCACATTTTCACATTAGGAATCTGGAACTGAAACTTATTAATTCCAATACAAATTCAGTTAACCCAACACATAGTTTTAGTTATACTTAAATATAATGTTGGATGGCTTAATCTAAACCAAATAATCATATTTTAAAACGTTTTTCTAAGTATTGTGTGTCAAAATCTGAATTTATAAAATAACTAGTAAAATAAATGTTTTGGAGTAAAAAGTACCAAATATGCTTCCTAAATGTTGAAGATAGAGTATAAGAATAAAGTAGTATAAAATGAAAATACTCCACTTTCTAGAACTGATTGAAAACCATGGCAAATCGCATTCAAAAGCGCATTAAAGCACGAGAATGAAGGATGGATAGAATGAAAGGACTGAAATTAACAGCCAGACAAATAATTTTTCTTCCAGTGTCTCACCTCCTCGCAGCACTAGCACGTTGACCTCGCTGCCCACCGGTAAGTCTTTGAGGATGTCCACCACTTGGGCGTGGCTCAGCGTTTGGACGTTTTGCCTGTTGATCTCCTTAATCACGTCTCCTTTCTGCAGGCCGCGACACCACTGGGCGTCCAGGATCATCTTCACCTTCTGGCCCAGCGGGCAGTCGGCGATGGCAAACCCGAACCCCCCGGGCCCCTTGATCAGCGGCACGCTCACCAGCTCCGGCTGCAGCAGCCCTGCCACCACCTCCCTGTGCCTCCCGTTGGGCAAGGCCGCCACCACGGGCCGGCCGCTAGCATCCGTGGTGACGTAGTGGAGCTCCTGAGAGGAGCCGTGGAGGACGTCGCCCTTCACGAGTAGCGGCTGCCCGTTGATCAGGGGCACGGCCGTCACCACCTCCCCGCCATGCAGGGCCTGCTGAGGCTGGGTTGCCGGTGGGAGAGGGGGAGGTGGAAGAGGGTCGTCGCTGCTTAGATCCACATCTGGAGGAAGCGGGTAGCCACGGCAAAGAACCATGTCTACATACTGGTTGATGGGAATGGATTGGAACATCTGCACAACCTCTGGATGGGTTTTTCCAAGCACTGACATCCCGTTAATCTCAACAATCACATCACCTAAAGAGGGGGAGAACAAGTGATTCACTTTTGGCATTTAATCCAGACATCACGTCTCTACATTTTTATTGGAAAGCACTTATTCTTTCCTTTGTCAGTTGGACCTTTCTTCTAAAATGTCCCTTTCCTCTTCACTGCTCTCTCAGATATTTCATTTTGACAGCTCCCTGTACCTCTTCCCTATCCTTTTATCTGCAGTCTACCATTCAGTGCTTCTTTATTCCTGTCCCTCCTTCATACACTCTATTGTTGAGCAGACCAGAACAGCACTCCCTGCCACAACTGCGCGGAAGGGAGAGGGGGTGTAGATTTCCGTCACATCGCACCATTGTACCCATCACACACACACACACACACACACACACACACACACACACACACACACACACACACACACACACACACACACACACACACACACACACACACACACACACACACACACACACACACACACACACACACACACACACACACACACACACACACACACACACACACACACACACACACACACACACACACACACACACACACACACACACACACACACACACACACACACACACACACACACACACACACACACACAGCTGTTGGTTTATGTAGACAGTCGGCAATGGCAAGATCAGTAACTAAACAACAAAGGCGGCACATGGCTTCCCTCCCACCCACCATAATCAGACTGTCTGCTATAAACCTAAACCCTTGACAGAGCTAGAGTTGCTGTTATTGCTTCTTTGTTGAACACCAGTGTTAGGTTAAGTGAACACTGCAGAGGTAACACCCCCAGGTGCATCGTGGTAGCAGTTGGCTGTAAAATCAATTTTTTTTTCTAATATCACAGAAACTAGAAGCTTTAAACTCATCCATCTTCCGGCCAGCTAAATTAGATTTAAGTCTTTAGGTGTACATCTGCTTTGCTCACCAGAGGCCATCTTGTTGTCTTGGGCAGCAGGGCCGTCGCTAAGCACGTTTTTCACCTGCAGAAACTCATCAGTGCGGTCTCCTCCGATGATGGTGAATCCAAACCCTTGGGGGCTCTTCTTCAGTGCTGTGTGGTAGATCTCCCCCTTTAGTTCGCTGGGGTCTGAAGTGAAGCTGAACCCACCCCCCTTACCTGCAAACAAAGAGCACATGTGTGTGTAAAATGGCTGTTTGTAAAGAGCGTATGGAGAGGGAGGTGTGAGAAGTGAAACGAAAAGCTATATGAAACTATTTAAATCTCCAAACAGCGTTGACATAAAAATGGAGCAACACAGATTAATACATTCATATCCCCCTTGAAAGACAGCACAATTCTTCCATGTCTGCATTGAATGTCAACGATGACACACATTATGTGCTGAGGAACAACATAGTAATTAGTCACTTCTAATTAACAGGCATGATGTACATGTCTAAACTAGATAAACATCAACAGGGACCTTGTTGTGTATCCCTTGATATGAGCACAGACACACAGATACAATCATATAAATGTTAGATTAAGATACTAATTCACTTGCTACCGGTTTTGTGCTTCCACTTTTTACAGAACCATGGAGCAGAACAGTAATTGAATACCTCTGACAGTGTCCTCTCTTATCCTACTGCAGTCAATGATGCAGAAAAATGAGGTTTGTCATTGTAGACTTTTTATAACTTGAGTAAGGAACAACTTAAGGTCAGTAGCAACATCAATACGGACCAGCAGCTCGGCTGTGGCATACGCTATACTCTAGATAACCAACTGTCAGGGTCACACAGAATTAAACGGAGCAGCTTCCCTATCTGGCATTACTGCGGTATATCAGCACTTTAGATCATGGACACTCCATTTTTCCCTTGCTGCTTGATGGACTCTGGCCTTTACTGCGTTATAGCTTTGAATCAAACACACTAAAACTGAAGCCAGAGGGTGATATGTGATGCACATTCTAGCAACTTTGCGTTATTTGAGAGCGTTGGATGTAGCTGGATGTGGCAATTTAATGCAAGAAATATCATTAAGGTTTTAGAAATGGTGCATAACTTTTTAAAGATGCTACCAGTTTATTTATGTACAACATTGTTTGATTGCATTAAAACAACCTCAAAGCTCACAGGACAAAATACCATTACTAGTAGTAATACAATAGTTACAGAAAAGCTGGCATTATACTTTAAATTCCTTATTGGCAACAAATCCCATCAAAAGACCAAAACCAATAATGTTTTTATCTGTATACGCACGCCCATATACTGCTATAGAAGCAGAAGATTGTCATCGTTTTTTATATTAAAAGACAAAGGAAAAAATATATATTTAAACTGCCTGGAAATGTACATCTTCAACAGGTCCTTGCTGTAGTCTGTAGTCCCCACATGTTTTAAACACTCCACCATCGTTCCTGTCCCCAAAAAGACAAAAAACACCAGCCTCAACGAGTAGCACTCACCTCCATTATAATGAAGTGCTTTGAGCGGTTAGTCAAATCATTCATCACCTCCTCCCTCCCTGACTCTCTGGACGCCCTACAGTTTGCCTGCAGAGCAAACAGGTCCACAGACGACACCATAGCCCTCACCATCCACACTGCCCTATCACACCTGGACCAGAGGAACACATGAGAATGCTGTTCATTGACTACAGTTCAGCCTTCAATACCATTGTGCCCTCCCAGCTGACCATCAAGCTCAGAGACCTCGGGCTCAACAGCGCCCTCTGTGACTGGATCCTGAACTTCCTGACGGGCAGACCCCAGGCAGTGCGGGTGGGAAACATCACATCCTCCACCCTGATCCTCAACACCGGAGCCCCTCAAGGCTGCGTGCTCAGCCCTCTCCTTTACTCCCTGTTCACTCACGACTGCATGGCCACACACAGCTCCAACACCATCGTGAAGTTTGCCGACGACACGACCGTCATCGGCCAGATCACAGACGGCGACGAGACGGCGCGCAGAGAGGAGGTGGAAAACCTGACATCTTGGTGCCCGGATAACAACCTCCATCTCAACGTCAGCAAAACAAAGGAGCTAATTGTGGATTACAGGAAGCAGCAGAGAGAGGGACACACCCCCATCGCCATCAAGCTTCAGGTTCCTCTGTGTCCACATCACTGAGGTCCTGACATGGACTCTTCATACCACCACCATCACCAAAAAAGCTTGACAGCGGCTCTTCTTCCTCCGCAGGCTGAGGAGGTTCAACATGGACTCCAGGATACTCTGCAACTTCTACAGGTGCACCATAGAGAGTATCCTGACTGGCTGCTCACGGCCTGATACGGCAGCTGCACCGCCCTTAATCGTAAGGCTTTACAGAGGGTGATGAAAACTGCACAGAACATCACCAGGACGGAGCTGCCATCCATGGAGGACCTTTACTCCCAGCGCCTCAGGAAGAAAGCCCTCCGGATTATAAAAGACCCCCGTCACCCCAGCCACAAACTGTTCCGTCTGCTGCCGTCTGGCAGGCATTACCGCAGCATCCGGACAGAAACCACCAGATTCAGAGACACATCCCACAGGCAATAAGACTGTTAAACACCTGAACTGCTGAAACAACATCCATAACATTCATCTGCTACTTAGTAATTATTTATCTATTTATCTAATATATCATTCCAATAACTTGCATATAGACTCTTATTTCACTATTTAACTTTTTTAAACTATTTTTCTTTTTGTATTTACTATTTACTTGCACTATATTTTTCTGTTTATCTATGTTATTGTGTTGCACTGTTGGAGAAGCCGGGGACACAAGATTTTCATCGGCATAACTACACTGTAGCTATGTTCGTATGACAAAATGAAGAACCTTGAACCTTGAATTCATTGTTGTTGTTGTTTGTAATACAATTAAGTTTGTTGACAATAAGAACATGATGGAATATGACCAGTGGTTCTGGTTATGAATCATGCCTGAAAAGGAGCCTAATCAGATGGTCTGTGGTTCGATTCCAACTCCCCACATTGTTGTATTCTTGTGCAAGATACTTTCCCAAAGTAGCTCCCGACTGCATGTCCAAAAGTGTGTGAGTGTGTATAGCAGCCTCTGCCTCTGTATAATTGTGTGAATGGGTAAATGCTGACTTGTGTTGTAAAAGCGCTTGGAGGGGTCGTAAAGACTGGAAAAGCACTCTATAAACGCAGTACATTTTCCTTTGGCTGAATGTATATGTGCCAATTGTAGTGTCTTTTGAGATCTGCAGCTAAAATTGGATCTGAGAAAACTGCATCACTGCATATGTACGGCTCACCTGAGAATAACTGCCCTGTGTCTGTGAATTTAAAGCTGCATATCTTCTTCCAATTCCACCTTTTTATCTCTCTCTGTTACACATGGTGATTGGACAGTGCCACATTTTTGCTTCAGCTTTTTTCTATTTCCCCTCTCATTTCCTTCAGTTTTTAAAAACCCTATAACTTTCAGAGGCGCGTGTGAGGAATTTAAACGCAGGCACTCTCATACTATCAAATGGTTCTGCAGTCATAAACATCCAGCGCAGACATTAAGGGCTCTGAGTGAGTGTAACTTATCACAGTCCTGTGCACTCCACATGTCCACACTGTAGCATGGATCAAACACAGCTCATTTGCATAATCACATTTAGATTGCTAGAAAAAACACTACAAATGGTTTGTTGTTTCTTCTTGCCGCCAGTGAGTGCTAAAATAACCATTCTACTGCGCGTTTGTGTGTGAATACACAGACAGAGGTAATGGAGGGCGAATGAACCTCTCCAGGAAGTGAGTGGCATGTGTCTGTACTTGTGTGGGAGAGTCCAAGGAAGGTCTCTGTGCCAATGTTTGTGGGCAGACTTTGAAAGCCAGAGGCAGATAAAAACCATCAGATCCACCGCATCAAACAGCCATGCTCTGTGATTAGTGTGACTCAATTGCGTTGCAAATCTCAAGCGACATTATTCAGCATAATTGGGAAGACATCTCTCTTACTACATCAATGGAGCAATAGCTTCAGCTGTATCCAAAAAATGCACCTTGAACATCGGAATTTGAAAACAACTGTCAATGCAAGGCCATCTAACAGGGACATATCCTGTAAACAAGCTATCGGAACAAAGCAACATGTGGGCACAACGCTTGGTATGCTATCGAGCTAAAGCATCACATTGTTGCCATCTTTCAGGCGAGCTTCAGCAACACCTCAAATGATGTAGACCAGAACATTGCTCATTTTCAATGACTAAATAATACTAGTGATAAAAGTGGGAAACACGGCTTTTTGTTACATGTACAACTATGAAATACATTTGAGCTTAAAGGTCCCCTATTATACTGTTTTTCATCAATATGTTATAGGGCTCAGATATAGACAAACATGTATCTGAAGTGTTTGGCTCCAAACACCAAACAGATCATTGCAGCATTACCCATAATACCCTCTGTTTCAGCCCTGTTTCAAAAGTGCTGATTTTCTGTCTGTTACTTTAGATGCAAATAAGGAGCCCCTCCCCACGCCCCTCTGAGAGACATTTGGTTAAAAAGAACACAACGGTGCTCTAGGAGGAGATTCAGGTGATAAGGTGGGGGGGGGGGGTTACCTTGGTTGGTGATTGGCTGATGGTTACACAAGCCAAAAATACATTATGATATCATAAAGTGGCCACAATCTGATCAGCTCATGTTCAGACAGGTTTTTATATAAATGGATCAGGACAAAAAGTGAGCGAATCTTTTGTCTCTTTACACAGAGGGGACACATGTTGATGTAGAAGAGACATGAACAAGTGGATTTTGCATAATAGGTGACCTTTAAGATGCTAGTTCACTTGCTAATGTTTTTGTGGAGCATAAACACAGATACAAGTACATTAGCATTTAAAGCTAACATCTAACAAGCACATCAACGTTATCTTTAGATGCTCCTTCACTTGTTAATGTTTCGTGCTTCCACCTTTTACAAAACTATGGAGCTGAACAGTCTTATAATTCCTCTATAATCATACTATAATGTCATGTCAAGCTGGTGAAAATAAGGAGTGAATTATTTCGCAACATTTACTGTATATGTGTTTCACTCCTTGGGAACCTATCTTGGAGAACTGTACACATCTTTATTCTGGCCCGAGGTGTAACCGTCGCCTCATGCCTTGGTTTCATAATGGCAGCCCACTGACAGCTCACTAGGTTGTGTAATCGGTAATCAGGGGCGAGATGGTGGTTTCCTGAGTCCCTACACACCTGAGCAGAGAGATATCTGATTACGCTTGGCCTCTCCGACATGCTGTTCCACCAGCTGTTGCCATATGCACCGCTAAAAGCCGGCTTCCTCCCCTGAATTCCCACTCGCACTCCCTGGAACCCTTCCAGCGCTACACGCCTGTCTGTCTCCACTGCTGCAGCACACTAATCTATTATACATCCATTGTAATGAAAACATACTTAATTCATAATGTTTATTGCAGCAGAAAAAGGGCTTGTCAACGTAAAGAACAAACCATTATCGTAGCACTGAGGGAAAAACACGAGCGACCCTGAGTAGAACATGTTCAACTTGATAATCTATTATTGTTTGAGGCTACTGGAAGGTCGACACGTCCAGCTGACCTTGCATGAAATGATGACATTCCGACTGCTTTCTATTCCCGGAAAACAAAGCGACTGAGGTGAAAATGTTCGACTCGGTGCAGAGCAAACGTGAAAATAATTATAGTAGAACTTAATTTTAGATAAATTGCCTTATGCTTATGTCCAGAGTGATTAAAAATGAGTATGGAAATAAAATAAAAAAGTTACACAGCTGCAATGAAGCCAAAAAGACAGCTGTTGTTCTAGAACATCACAGATACTAGTGAAGTGAAAACAAGGTTTAAAAATATTAACACAAAAAGGTAAGATGTTTTACATATTATGCACAGGAACAGAGGGATTTGTCATTTTCATTTGAGATGACTTAAGCTTTACTGGAATTCCCTGCTGCGTTGTTTCTACCCAGAAAGACAATGACAAGTGTGAAAGTCGGAAAGCTGGTGGATTAATTATAGTTATTATACATGTGCATGCATGTCTGATAAACCTGAGGGAGGTGTCCAAATCCACGACGCAGGGTACAAGATATCTCGTGATGTTTTTTTAAAAGTCTCTGTTCCATTTATTGGAGCCGATATGTCGCAATTGCAGTTTTTGTATGTGTGTAAAATCAAATTCTGCGTGTCCTTACCTAAACTCCTCTGCAGTAATACAAGTCTGTCTGTCTTTACACTCCAAAGGGAGAGCAAAGGAGAGGGGGACAGCTTTTGTAGAGTTGTTACCTTGGGTAGGTGTTGCTGCGGCTTGTTGGATCGCAGCCGTCTCCTGGCTCAGCTTCTTTTTTGCCTCCAGCACCGGGTTCTCAAACTGGGTTTTCTGGTTGATGTGGCTGCAACAAAAACAGGCTCACATTTAAGACACCTGCAAACACACAGACTAAATATCTACACAGACACCTCTGACCTTTTGAGGTTAGTACGGCACTTTTTCACAATTAATTATGCATGCACCTTCCATATAAAGGAATCATGATTTTCCAACACATGGATGCTAATGTTGCACCATTATAAATACATTCATAGACACAGCACATGTACAATAAAGGCTTGCTTGCCTCCCCTTTCTGTGGGGAAGGTAGTATAGCTTTTAGCGATTGTGTATTGTCGGAAATGAACCCCTAACTGCCAGCAACATCCTGTTCCTCTACTAAAAAGGTAAACGGCCTGTTGTCCCCCTGGCATACAAAGCGCAGCATCACAGGGAGCTCATTTCAAGCGGAAACACTGGCAGCCATAAGCCCCATCTTCACGCCATTGACTCTCCTTGTCCAAACAGTAAGAGCTTCTCTCCTGTGTCCCTCTTTCTACCTAGGAGGGATCCTACTGCAGTCTGAGCACTAACACAATTCGAGTCCCCATTTTATTTTCACCACAACAGATTGCTACCTCACCTCCCAGCCCCCCTCCCTCCTCCTCCCTTCATGCATTCTAGTTGCTCCCCACTTCTCTCTATTCCTGGTACAATGGCTGTGTTTCACTGACTCTGCTGGGGTGGTGAGGAGGACACATTTTGGACTCAGACAAATGTACGAACAAGAGAAGAGAAGTATACACAGACTCGGCATTCTGCACACACGCTCATTACGCTAACACTGGCAGAGCACAATCAGAGTAGTGTTCTCATACAGGTCACTGTGATGTTTCCCGCAGAGATTCATTTTGCCACTGCTACACAATGGGAACATCTTGATCAGAAACTTCAATCGTTCTCCTCGGCCGAGATGAATAAAACAAGCTGTATGCTTCATACATTTGTTTATTTATTTTTTTTAAGTATTGATTCATGCTGGTCCACTGCTAATGTACACTTAGCAGTGTAATAGACACTCTGATCCTTCTGGTGAAATGCATTTGTGTGTTATGTGCATCTACGAGGAACAGATGGAGTGCTTGGATATCGCATATATCAATAAGTCGATACAACTTACTCAACGTAGTATGTGCCGTACTGTGGATCATCAATTTCCTCCCAGCCGTAAGGAAGCTCTGCAGAGAGAAGACAGGGTGCTCAGGCAAAGATGCAAATGGAGTTCACATAAAGATAACAAGGAAAGAAAGAAGAAGAGCTGGCAAAATGTTTCCAGTCAATCATCTGGGAGTTAACACATTCAACATCGAGGTGATGAACAGCAGTAGTTACCAGTGTATTTCTTTCCCCCCGAATGGGACATTTAGCAAAAGGCAGTAGCCATGGAAATCGCGTACAATTATAAAGTGAACATTTCCGTGGTTTTAAGAAGCAGGCCGGCTGGAATGGCTGATGTACGCTATGCCCTGATGAACATATCAGGGCGGCGGGAGAGAAAAGAACTCTTCACGCAAGAGAGAGCTTTGGAGTAGCTTTTCAGAAGCAACACACCAACTAGCGTTCTGTCCGTCTGTAAAAAAATCCATTAAAACCCGGCTGGAAGGGTCCCACTCTTTCAACCGTGGCCACTCTCTGTCTCTGCCTGCACTTAGCCCAACATTAGCATCCTGGGGATACAGGAATTCCTCAAAGTAGACGCCAGCTTTAGGTAAATTAGGTCATAAGGCTGAGGGTTACTGCTGGATGACATGTGGATTCAAAGACAAGTCTTATTTTAGCCCAGTCGGTTGTCTGATTAAAAGTGTAAAGTGATGTATCATGTAATGTGGAGCACATACAATAGAGGTATGCCCTTGTGTAAATGCATGTGCAGTGGTTAATGGGATGACTGTCTGCTTGAGAACCCCAGCCGAGTAGTGCAGCCTACATACCTCCATCCTCACACTTCTCAGGGGGCTTCGCCTTCTTCGCCAAGCGGGGGTCCAACCACGTGGTCGTCTTTGTATTGTGACTGCGGAGCACACAAGCAGACGGT
This sequence comes from Pseudochaenichthys georgianus, assembly GCF_902827115.2. Classification (NCBI taxonomy): domain Eukaryota; kingdom Metazoa; phylum Chordata; class Actinopteri; order Perciformes; family Channichthyidae; genus Pseudochaenichthys; species Pseudochaenichthys georgianus. Next base: position 30,654,960 of record NC_047507.1, on the reverse strand, counting down.
ACATATCAGCTATAAAGACCTGTGCCAGCAGAGAAACCGCAGCTGAGGCACAAGAAGCCAATAGTTAATAACTGAAGAACGACAACCGAGTCCCCTATGAAATATGCCTTTGTACACAAGAGCCACTGGATGCATTGTAGAAACATCTGATCCATCGGTTTATGTGCAGCTGTCACATTACCGTGTTTATGGTTATGTGGGCTTTTAAAGAGGGTTACAAAAACACTTTGAATGAGACGCCAGACAAAGTTATTTATCCTCAAATGTGTTAACAACTGGGGTGTGTACTCAGGAGGAAAATCACAATGGTCTTCTGGTATCTTTACAGACGTGTGGCTTGGACCCAATATGAATAAAACACAGAAGCTTGCATGCACACACATGTTCTGTACTGTGAATACACCCACACATAAAGACTTCTGAGAGAGGCTTGTTTATCGATTGTTCTTAAATCAAAGTATTGATTGGTTTAGAGAAGAGCTTCACACGTATTTATGTTTGGCAAAGTTAACACTCGAAACAATTGCGGCCAATAAATCAGACTATTTACACTGAAGCTCTGAGCTTTACTTACACAATAAGTGAGGGGCCTGGAATATCATTGCAGTTATAAAGGAAACATCACTTTATGTGCATTCTAGGCTGCTGGATAGATACTGGTTTGATTCAAACGGACCCATTATCTGTGTTTCATTATGCTATAACAGGGCTTCTCAAACCAAGGTCCGGATCCGGACCGAACTGCAAATCAATCCGGACCGAACCCTGTGTCCCATTATAAAAAAAAAAAAGATTATTTTTTAATAAAAAAATTATACAAAAGAAAAACGTTCTGATTCTGATGTAAATGAAGGTATATGTTCTTGTGTCTGACGCATTGTGAGAATGAACGTGCATTTATATATATATATATATTTACTTATGTGCGCAAGCGTGACACGCATTGCAGACCGCAAGTTAACCGCAAGTTTACCTTGACTTTCTAATGCTTCTAATGCCTTTTTTGCAGAGGTTCAAGGCATTGGCTACAGACCAACAGTTCCATTTCTCCCACGAGTTCAAGCCACCATACTGTATGTTGGCTTGTATGGTGCTTTACTTCACCCAGTAAAATGGCTCACTGATGTGTTTTTAATAGTTTTTTGGCCTTAGAACTGCTGGAAATTCTTGTTTGTATAATCACTTCATTATTGCATATTGCATAATATGCAACAAGAAAATTATGAAATATTACCAGATGCATAATTTCACCTAGTTGCATGTTATTAGGTTAAACTCTTTTAGGTAAAACTATTGCAGTTTTTTTTAATTGTAACTACAATACATTCAACATTATTGAAAGTAATAATCAATTTTGGTTGATACTTATTTTAATAGATTAACTAAATCATTTGGAGATTGCATTTATTTTTTTATCAGTGACAAGTGTTTCTTCTATGTTGTCAAGCATTTACATAAAGGAAGGTGCATAATGGGAAACACCTTTCTCTGTATACACTATTGCAGTATATACTGTATTGTAAGAACGCATTTCCAGAAACACAACTGGCTTATAATAATAGAAGACACAGAAGTGCTGTGAACCCTCATTATGAAAGAACACCCCAGCGTGTGCACTACGCTCTGCTTCAGCCAAACGGCTCGCTGCACCCTCGCTGCGAGGGGGACCCAAGGTCCCATCAGCAAAAACACGTGGGTTTGCTATCCTGGCTCCAAAATGGTGGAATGAGCTCCCATTGACATCAGGACAGCAGAAAGCTTACACACCTTCCGGCGCAGACTGAAAACTCATCTCTTTCGACTCCACCTCGAGCGATAGAATTACTAACAAAGAACTGCTAACAGAGCACCTATACTAATAAAGAACTGGCTTATCGAGTTGAGTAGCACTTGAAATACTTGGCTCTATGAAACCTGATGTACTTATATGATTCTGTTTTCTACAACGTTGTGTCTTCCTGGTCGAATGTACTTATTGTAAGTCGCTTTGGATAAAAGCGTCAGCTAAATGCAATGTAATGTAATGAAAGAGAATGGAACCTTTAAATGTCTGGCATTATATTATTTATTAAACTTATTGAAATGAATCATTGCTCATTAAATACATCTATGCATTAGAATGGATGTTCATAATTAGTCAGTTCCCTAATTGACCTCTTGACCCGCGTGATGTGTCTTGCACTTACTCTATGAAGTAGACCATGCCAGTCTCGGTGTAAGCCATCTCCCAGTTTAGGGGCAAGGGCTCCAGGCTGTCATCGCGAGGAAGAGAGCTCCATGTACGGAAGTCCATGCTGCTGCTTGACTGGGTGTAGCTGGGCACTGCTTTCCTCCAGTCTGCCCCCTCTTTGAGCTCTGGAGAAAGGAAGACACACAGGCATGAAGCAGAGCAGGCAGAGTGGATGGTTAGCCTGCGGGAACACCTCTGCCCCTCTGTGTTCCTGCGAGCTGCAGGGGACTGGAGGAAGTGCTGCTGTCGCTCACAGGATTTGCATGTGAGAGATAGTGTGTGTGTGTGTGTGTGTCCGCCAAAGGGCTGTTTTACATTTGCATGTGCACACTGTGAATGCGCATGTGTTTATGTACATTCTATGTGAGTTGCAATGATAGTGGCAGCGATTCACATTGGAAAGGGCCATTTGAGCCTGAGGCCGTTTCTGTATGATAATACTTAACTGCTGCTCTTCACCTATATATACACCACTGCATTAGTGAAACACCATTCTTCAGAAGCTGCTCTACACTGAACAGGAAACATACAACAAAGGCCACCCTAATGCATTTAGCATTTCACACCTTCCCTCAGAAGATGGTTATAAAGGGATGAAACACGAGTTATTTTCATCCCTTTCTTTTATGTGGAGCTAACCTCCTCGCAACAGAGGATGATGCCTAAAGATGTTAGGCACACCACATTTAGGGATGTTGCGTTTTGAATGAGATAATTCCACTTGAATTTGAGATTAAATACATAATTTGCACAAAAAAAGCAAACACAGAGCCCCTTCAGCAGGATCTAAAACACGTTCTTCTTTTCCCGCTCTGATCAAAAACACAAAGCTGTGTTTTTATATTTAAAGGGACACAAACACACAGTAGATGCACATCTGTGCAAAGAGCCATGTAAACACTTGAAGCAGCCTGAGGGCACAGGCCGGAAGGAGAGCCGGGGACATCAGGTTCACAGCAGGGTGAGGGCCCACTTAACAGGGGGGGGGGGGAGGGTGATAAGGACAGACAGAGCAAAGATGGGGGGAAAGCTGCAGTCAAGACTTTAGAGCTCACATTTCCCATTAACCTCTTTTTGTATTCACCCATATCTCTGCCCATCTATGGGCGGTCTGAGACTCCTCTGCCACAGCTGGAGCAGAGCAGCCATTTGTGACTGCTTTCTTTCCATAAAAAGAGCTCCTGGATGTCTGGGCATCATTTCCTATTTGATTTCAATATGACAGAGCAGTTGGGTATACAGACTTTGGATTTCTGTGAATCCTTTGTACAGCTGAGCAAGCAGTGTGTGAGCCGTGACTGTCAAAACAATGTTTCAGTGTGGAAAGAAAAATACCATTTTCCATTTGGACGTGCATCGACGTTAACCTCAATTCTCTCACTATAAGAACTCAGGTATGGCGCACGCACAGTATGCAACTCATTTCTGTTGTGGGGGATGTTCTTGAGCATTAAGGACAGATTTGTTCCTCAGAGAGCAGAGGAGTTGTCCTGATTGATCACACACACACACACACACACACACACACACACACACACACACACACACACACACACACACACACACACACACACACACACACACACACACACACACACACACACACACACACACACACACACACACACACACACACACACACACACACACACACACACACACACACACACACACACACACACACACACACACACACACACACACACACACACACACACACACACACACACACACACACACACACACACACACACACACACACACACACACACACACACACACACACACACACACACACACACACACACACACACTGTCCGGCTATCTGGATGAGACTTTCTCAAGGTGACCTGTGGTACGGCGTATAAGGAGGCGGGACGGGGGGGAGGGAGTCTAGGACAGCGTTGGCAGCGAAAGATTTCCCAACATTGTAGCCAGCAGTACGTTTGAATATGTGTGTCAATATTGTCACTGTCATTGGAGATAGCATGTCGGCCATGTTTAATCACTGAATGTGGTTCACTAGCAGAACAGAATAAAATGGTTTATTCACGGACGCATGCAAATATGATGCCTTTTACAAATGCTTGATTTTAACTGACTGAAGAGGTCAAATCTCCAGCAACACTTAGAAAACACATTTATTGTCAGACCTTGTTGAGTTCCCGAAATATTTGACATCATCATGCCTTCTTTCTAACCATCTCCCTCGACACTGGAAGTAGGGGAGTTGTGCCAGAATATATTTACTCTTTTAATATGACTAACAGTCTAAATGCCATAGGATTAGTAGAGTTTACACTAACATCTAATTGTGAAACCACCACAATATTTTCCCTTTCCTTGAGAAAAAATAGTTTGCCAGTAATTTGCTGTTGGTCAACTAATCCGTGAATTGAGTTATCGTTTTGCCTCTATTCCAGAATAATGGAAGGCACCGTTTCTGTAACAAAGAGTCGAACTAGGGACACATACCCCCAGAGGCTAACTCGACTCACAAGTTGCTCAGAGGGGGTCCAGTTCTGTTGCTACAGGTGTGGGCTAATATTTCAAAAATATAAATGGCTCAAATTTCCAAATGGAGAAGAGAGTCAGAGCCTTTGTTTTATCTGGGTCAAATACAATTGCATTTGGATTGGATCTAATTAACTCTGCCTCGAGGGTTACAGTATGATTACCGCTTGTTTTTGTATTGGTCTGTTTGTTAGCAGGATTAGGCCAGCTTTTTATTAAACCTCTTGAAAGGGTGTAGTAGGGGCCAAGGAAGAACCCGTTACATTTGGGAGCGGATCCAAATCATGGGGCAGATATACACATCATTTTTGAAAAAGGCCTCGATGGAGGTCTTAGTCACTGAGTGGTCGGGATGTTTCTGACTTTCCACTGGCTTCATGTAGATGTTTTTATTTTTCCAGATCAGATCCAAAATGATGGATCTTCTCCACTGATGGCCCCAATGTAAAAAGACGATAGGCCTCTGTTGCATTGTTGTGGTGACATAAATGTCTAGTAAAGATATTTAAAAAATGCATTGCTTGATATCAGCGTTAATTAACCTGTTTTGTTATTTTGTTAAATAGTTCTTACAGGTAAAAAATGTCTGTTGCATGTAAGTTATTTTCAAAGGTTTAAAGAGTTTGCAACAGCCATGACATGTTACTGTGCAACAACTCTCTCACCTGGTCTTTTAAAAGAATAAAGGAATACAAAAGTATAAATAAAATGATCTGAGTTTGCACATTACTACGCAAAGTTACACAAGAATGAGAAGAGGGTGGGAGGAGAGCTGAGGAGAGAGGATGAAGTTGTTCCGTAGGGTGCAGCTAGACAAGCTTTTAAAGCCATTTCATGTGACACATTGAGATGTGCACAGTGCCCATCAAACGGTATGCAATCTGTAACAGTCCAGTCTTTTTGTCTTACAAGAGACGGTGACAATGACTCTAATGGTTTGTGTCAATTCCACATCCAAATGACAAACAGAGTACAGCAGAATCTCTCAGATTTCAACATGACATTCTATGCTTTGACATTTACTGACCGGGCAATCCGTTGACCAGTGGGGGCCTCTCGTCATCATCTTCCTCCTCGGGGACCGCGCTGTCCTTCCTGTCCATCTTGCTGACAGAGGTGGTTCGTTTCCTCGGGAGATCACCGCCGTAGTCTTCATCAAACAGCACCTGATCCACCAGGTCAGGCTGCACCAGGTTAGGCTCCGCCGGAGGCTTCGGGGTTCCATAATAATTACCTTAAAGAGTGAAAGATGGGGATGGGCAGAGGGAGAAGAATTATATATATATATAAAAAAAAAAATGCAACCAAACAGATAAGGAGCAAAAGGAAAGGCAGCTAGAGCGCAGATTGGCAACATTATTCTCTACAGGTTTACATTTGTATTTGGTGCTCGACTGTGACATCTTGACATGATTTAATGTTCAAAAAGGTCTTTATTTTTCTCATACTGCCTGTGCTGCATCACCTCTTTTCACCCTCTGTCTGAAGGCAGAGCCCAGTCTGCTCTGATTGGTTAGCTGGCTGGATGTGTTGTGATTGGTCAACCGCTTAGAGAGTTCCCACTCCTTAGCCTATCATGTACAATGTGCTGGAGTGTTACACAGTGATTTCACTGCCTTGCAGAAACAAACAAAGGAGTCCAGTCGAGGCTTTTCAGGCGGGGAGAGAAACTCCCTATGGCAGGAACTTTGAGATGTTCGCCTTTGCAGACCATTTGCATGCACACAAACCTATACAACACATTACAGGAGGGGAATACTCCAACAAAGCATAATACGGAGGGAAAGTAACGATGGAAGGAGCAGAGAGAGGAAGAGAAGAAGGGAATACATTAATAATGTAACCATATAGATAAGGAGCCACAGAAAAGGCAATAGAGTGCAGAGCAACATAATGGCTGCAAAGTTGACTTCTCAATTAAATCATCGACAGAAAGATAATAAGCAACTATTTTGAAAACGATTAATCATCATGTTGTAAAGAAGGCAAAGAAACAAATATGTGTGGATCCTCAAAAATCGAAATGTTCTACTATCATGCACAGTAGTGCTATTAACTGTACGCTACACCTATGTTTGTTAAGTAAGAGACTGAGACTCAAACAGAGACATCTTGTGCCATGTCTAACATTACTGCAATTCACCCGATTTAAATCTGGTTCAATTCTCTAAATGTCACACAACACCGCTGAAGGTCGAATATTCACAAGTTCCTGAGGTCTGCTCGCTCTGCATGATTTTCACGTCTCTTAACCCCCTGCATTGTTTTCCCTCGATAACTGCACCGCAGGGCGGTCATGACTCATGTAACATTAACATCAGTTCACTTGGAATTTGCAAGCAACTAATTACACTGATCATTGAATACAGCAATTATCTATCTCTTAGCTTGCTTTTTTTAAATGAAGAGAAAACTTGTGGTACAGATTATGAATATTCAGTGGGATAGCAGGGCTCCGTGAAGAGAGGGGATAGAGAGCAAAACTCAGTTAAATTATTTGCTAATTTAGCTCATGGGGCGATCCATCTATGTATGGCTGGTGAGCAATATGTGGAACTCAACTCAGGCGTAGAAGAAGTCATTATTCAACCTCCATTAGGATTATAAATAATGTGCATACTCATTTATATCCCAACCATTTATAATGCTTATTTGTTTGCGTATGCTGCTCTGTCAGATGTGTTTACGCAGTAATATCACATACGTTTTCTGCATATCCATTTGTCATGTCAAATATTTATTCGGTTCTTACAATAAGTGATCACCAGATTGAGTCTGCGATTTATAATCAGATTAATTAAAGAATAGGGGGGCATATTCTGCAATTTAATTAGCCTCCATAAACTCTCTTATTTTCATTTGGACGTGGTATTATGCTGGCATCACAAATACTGTGCTGTAGGAGCAACATTTATCAATTGCAGATCTTTTTATAGCTCGGTACAAAGAGGGGAAGCTGACAACAGTGTGCATGCTAATAAGAACAGAGGACTCTGAGGAGCACATCACAGTCATTCTAGCAGCTTTACAGCACGACACGGCAGCCTTTTTGATAAGTGAGCCCATCTCCAGCATAGGGCCTCATCTCCTCGGGCGTGCCAGATACAATACCCAGCAACTGGGTTAATGCAGCCGTGCTCATCGCCCTGAAAGCAGTGGGAAGGTTGAGGAGGAGAAGGAGGCTGGATGAAAGCCCGCTCCTCCCACCTCGTCGCTCGACTTTCGGTGTTTACTAAGCGACACTCATCCCCATTTGTCAAAGATGGCTTCATTAACAGGGGTGGCGCCACGATAGCGGGGTGAGATTGGGTCTGCTGGCTAATCCCCGCCTGTCTCCTGCCGCACGCTGACATTCATCTGCCAGACGCTACGTGTGTGATTAATTACTTACAAACATGTCTCTTGGACTCTGACAAATGTGTGTTGCTGATAGAGAGGTGTGCAAAAGCAGCGTGTCGGCGAGGATTTGTGGCACCATTTGCCTTTATAAATGGAGGGAAGCCTCATAAGCTGATGAGCAGGGGAGCTTGTCCGACGTTACTTGTGATCCTCGTGTCACCGGGGTTGATGAGCCAGGAAGAGCGAGCCTCCGCTGTCAAAGTACGTGAGAGCAATTTCATGGTGGTGGAATCAGCAGCCGGTAATGAAAAGGCTCCTGTTGTCAAGGGCAATATGCATAAACTACAAGGTCATGAGCACACGTTAATCTTACCGAGATCACTAACAGACAGCCACACACACACTCCTAATGCGTGAGTGCTGCACTCCCATCGCACATCCAATTTAAATCTGCAAGTCTGTTTCCCTTCCTTGTTAAAATCCCACCCATTATCACAATGGGGATCCTAAAACAACAGATTTGACATGGATCTCAATTTGGCAGAATTGTGTCTTCCCTGATAGCAGATAAGAGAGAAAAAAACCCTCTATGGGTAGAATTTCATTTTTCTTGGCAGCTGTCCCTCCGGTCTTGCACTTCACTGCACTGGACTATTTAGTTCATGTCTGGCTGAGAGAGTGACCCAGCCTGAACCTTATAGAGACTAAGCGGGGACCAGAGGCCCAGAAAAGACTCGCTCTCATTGCCGGGTCAGATGGCGGATGTGTCTGCTTGGCAGGCAACCCGAGACCCTCCGGACCAACATGGAGCAGCCAGCATGTACCCTACCATAGAGCAGCCAGGACCCTCATAAATAGACTAGCCCTGGGTAGTGTGCTGTGTCCTGACCCCTCAGCTGCCTTGTTGTGAGGATGTGGGGCATTAACATGGTCATGGATGGCAGGATGATTGAGTCGGGAGAGGGTGTTAAACATTAGGTATAAATGCGTTTAATGCCTCCTATGAAATATTTTCTAGGTGGAGAAAAAGCGGTATACATGAACCATTAACGTAATGAGCATCCCGGCAAGTCATTTGGGACTATTAGCGAGAACATTATGATTAGCTGAAGAATCCCATTAGCTTGGTACTTTGAGTACAGCTCACTCACTGTTGATTAAACTAAAAGGTAATTCAACCACTCTCGCGACCTATACAAGAGGATGTTTGACCTTATTTATTTTTCTCTTTTCAAAGAAAGAGCAAGGCTGCGCTTCAACCGCAAACAAAATGGAGTAAATGCCATTCCTCGATCCAATTACTTTCAGCTCCTCTTTGAGTCTACTGTGCTGCTGGGAGATCAGCGCTCTCTGCCACAGAGGCCATGCTTTTGATGACTGGGTTTTAGAGAAAGAGAAGAAGAAGAGGAGGGGGGAAGGTGGCAGTCACTATCAGAGTGTTCAGTGCTTTCTCAGGGATAGTATGCTCAAACTGTCCAACTTTTGAGAAGCTAATCCTCACATCTGAACGCAGCCCAGCTTCCACTGCAGAAGGGGGGTTCTCCTGGAAGCTGAGGGCTAAGCATGCTTCTATGTCCACTCTCACTCTTCTTCAGTTTGCTCTCCATTTCTCCCTCTCTGCCTTGACCGTGGTCAACCTCAATATGGAGGTGTAATCCCTCCTGGCCTTGGCTCACAGATGACGGACAGCTCGCGGGCCTGAAACATGATCTTAGATGATCTATCTCGACACAAGCACGGGATTTGTGTGTGTGTGCGTTTAATGTATTTTCTGCCACTGTGCTACAAGGACAAGAGGTGGGAGGAGGGACTGAAACCTAATCACAGGGATCAGAGCCCGTTGGAAGGATCATCACAGGAAGGCACTTAACCAATCGTAAGAGCACACTCACAAACTTCACTTGCACAGCCTAGAAGTTAAGCTACTCTCAGACTTAAGGAGCTTTCTCACTGAATGAGGATTTTAATTTATCTTTTAAATTCTTCATCCTGCAGGAAGCACGAGATGCAGCTGAATGGGAGCGAGTGAATGGCGCAGAGAAGGTCCATTCACACGACCAGAGGTTGCCTCTAAAGTAAAATCCCTTCCACTTAACAGCAGCCCGGATTTACAGTAAGAAAGAATGAGCTTAAAGAGAGGGAGAGATTACCATGTTATTGCTATAATCATTGCGCAATGTGAGAGAAATCCCCCCTTCCCAATCCCCTCATGACATAAATACACTGCAACAGTCTGACTTTCCAAGACCTTTCAATGCAAGTGCTTATGCTCCATTGTAGTACGAGGTGTTAGAAATGGTAAATACTTTGCTATTCGGCAGTTCGCTAAGCTGAAATGTCCCTCCTTGTGTAAACTTCTTACTGCAAGGAACATGACTGGGCTTGTCTTGCTGTATATCCGTTGCCACTGACATGTTTACTGCAGCCAGGTGCAGGGGCACTCAAAAGAGCTCTAAAGAAATCAAATGCAATAGTTTTCTTTAAATGAGCCAAAGCTTACTGAATGTGTCTGTGAGAGGAGATGAGGAGGAAGGAGGAGGAGGAGGAGGAGGAGGTTGGTTTTATTGGACTGGTTTATAATAAGGTCATGATGAGGTGCTAAAGCTGATCTCATGTTCAGACTCTATTATGTAAATATATACTGTATATTGTCAAGAACAGACAAAGACATGCTGACACAAGAAACATAGAGAAGCAAGTCATATATCAGACACGATTTCCAGGTATTATATTTGTATTTTCTGCCTCTGTTATGACATGTTTCCATGCTTTAATGTGCAAATAGTGCATAATGTTTTCTCATACTGCATGTGCTGCAGCACTTCTTTCCACCCTCTGTCTGAAACCAGAGCTAATTCTTCCGGTTGGTTAGCAGGCCGGCTCTGTTGATATTGGTCAAATGCTTAAAGATGTCCTGCCCCTTGGCCTACCACGTACAATACAATAGAATAGAATAGAATTGGAGGGATGAAACCCTCTTTAATGGTCACACATGCAGAGCACACAGCACACAGTGACATTTGGCCTCTGCTTTTAACCCATCCTAGTACCAGGAGTCTAGTACTAGGAGCAGTGGGCAGCTATTGTACAGCGCCCGGGGAGCAATGTGTTGGAGCGCTAACCAATATAACTGGGAATGTTACATTGTGATGTCATTATGTTATGTAAACTAAAAAGGGAGAGGTTGAGGGAGATAAACTTCCTCTGGATTGTATCCTTTGCAGACCATGTCCATCCACAAACAACTATATAACACACTACTACAGGAAAGGGAAAACAACAAAAAGCATAGTAGGTCCCCTTTGCAAAAAAAGGCTAAAGAAATATGTATATTTGTATAAAATGTAATAAATGTAGCTGGCATTAACGAGAATAGGCAGAGCTTGAAAAGTAATACAACAAGTGGAGTCCGTTTTTCGTTTCAATTACATTAATTCAATTAAGAAACCTTCATATGCATACCATATCTGTCATTACCCTCTGGTTATATCTGGTTCCAAAAGGCCGTCTGACAAAACCTTTTCTCTTCTAAGCTTTATTTTAATCCTGACAAAAAAAGTTACACCCTTGTCCTGATTTCTACAGTTTTCCCATTTCTATTTAAATACAAAGTCTGCATACTACAGTGGCCCCATTTTATTCAAAGTGTTGAGTTACAGAACACAGTTCACCTGAAGGGCTGTGAATATCGCCGCTAATCTGACTGTCACTTCTAACAAGTCTTTAATCATGTTTCACTGATCAATACATTTCGTCCCGCTTGTCACATATCACTAAGGCAGCCTGTAAGTCATAATGACCGTGAATATCGAGCGTACACTCACTCCATTATAGGGATCTGTCACCGTGAATCGTGTTCACGGGTGCATGTGTTGCCGAACAAGATGTGGGCCGAACAACTGAGAAGGTCCTCGCTGCGGAACGCGGAATGGGGCGGGGTCGGATAAAAGGCGGGGTTGGATGTCCGACCCCGCCCAGAGAAGAGTTCCGACATCTCCGTTCCCTCCAATGGACCAGTTGTTTACAGCAATGGCAGATCACGGAGCACTTCCGGGAAACTATTGAGAGGATCTGCGGCTAGCAGCGCAGTAGAGTTGTAGCATAATAGACCGTTCGTGATGGACTTTTAAAGGTAAGAAGACGTTTAAAGATGTATATTGCGGATAATATCAGAACATCTGAATCAAATTAACTACACATGTGTATTAAAGGATGTTAGTGGATTATCCCTTCAATCAGTAGCCTATATTTGACGTTTAGGCTACAGATAACAGATTAGGCTAGAATGCCGGATAACACGTTAACCACGAAATCCGTTCTCTTAATGTTATTTCCTCCAACGTTGTGGGATTAGAGAAAAGGGGCTTCTTAACGTGCTTTTATCCGGGGTGGAGGGAGTTACATATTAGTTAAATCATTGGGGCGTGTGATTGTAGTGGGTGGAGGTGGTGAAATGAGGATATCCATTTTGGAGTTCAAGCTAGTATAATATAGTTAACGTTACACAATAATAAGGATTTTTGTGATACATCGATATGGATTTAGAGTGGATATTTGAGACTTCCAAACAGTAAACAAAAACGTAATTTATGGGTGAGTGTTTTTAGCAGAGTCATATTACGTCTTTGTGATTCTGTTGATTATTACCTGTCTGTATTAAGTTGCAGCTCAGCTGATGTTGGATTGATGGCAAAGGGAGAGGGACTTGAAGTGAGAGTGAAAACACAAGGTACGTTTAAAATAGGTCGGCAATTTCCCATCCTCTGGTTGCTAGATGTATCTAACCCTTTCTCCTGTCTCCCTCTCTCAGCACAATAACCCCAGGGGGATTCAATGGAGCCTGAAGACCTGCAATGAGACCCTCACCCTGCACCTGAGTCTCAACTCCCAGAGCTTTGCAAGCCTCTCCCTGTTCCTTATTTTTATTAAACAGACGTTAAGCTTCCCAATGGTGTGGTCTTCGTTTTGTGAAAAATATGATTACCTCACATATGTTGTTGCTGTTGTTGTCCTTTGTGACAGTTACATTGCTCCTGCTGACTTGAGCCAGCCATTCTTTCCTCCTCTCTGTGTCAGCGGGGAAACCTTACATTCATACTCCTTTCTCTGAGCGCTTGAAGCATCCCCAGGCAGCACAGCATTTATGTTCAGGTTCAAATTTGAGTCGGATTATTTAATGTTTTTTGAGCAGTGCATTGATAAAGAAAACCTTAAGGTTCATGCCTGTTTTGAAGAGCGCGGTTGAATGTTTGCATCAGCAAAACCTTTCACTGTTGTATAGATTTTTTTTTTGTATACTTGGTTTGGTTTTTATATTTACTGTATTTGCTTTTTCGGTTCTGTTATCTTAATGATTGTTCTGTTATGATAAATGTTGTAAATAATAAATGCTTTTTCTATCATTCTATGAAATGCAATGTATCATTTGAAATATATGGACTAGATATGAGTATGCACAGAACTGACTAAATGAATAATCATTTAAAACAAATATTAAATAATGAACTTAAATACACTAATATAGAATATATGACTTTTTATACCACATATTTAAATACATTCATGCATTTAATTAGTAGGAAGTTCTTATATTTAGTTTTTAAATTATATTTAGTCGAGTGCAGATTAATTATATTTAGTCAGTGCAGATTTGTATTTGTACTTATTGTAGTTGTCCAGCAGATGATGCTATTTGTGTCATTAGGATATCCATACACCCCGCCCATCGGACGTCCAGCCCCGCCCACATCCGACCCCGCCCCATTCCGCGTTCCGCAGCCAGGGCCTATACTAGGAACAACTGGCGATATTCTATAACGGTATAGAGGCAGATGTATCAGGGGCGTGGCCTTTGTCGAATAACCAGGAAATACACATTTCGATCGCTTCTTCCGTCGTTTACATAAATCTTTTGGTATATTTGGCTCCATAGGAACACTTTGACGCACTTTCAGTACCAGTGTGTGAGGTTGGGGTTGCGATGCCGATATGCGCACGCGTACAGCGAGGACTACAAAAAGACACACGAGGTGACTGGGGATGTGTGTTCAAAACATTGCAAGCTTGAATACATAATTTAAACCATTTATTGTTGCCTTATTACTGAATATCATTCTTAATGTGATACCAAGTCCATCTGATACCTGTGTACACCTCCAGACAGCCTCCAAGTGAAACACACGTTGTTTACTCACTGTTTGAAAGCAGCGTGGAGAAGTCTTCAGCTGTGGAGCTGTGATCCGCCCATAAACTGTGATACGACTTCTGTGGCTTGTTCTTGTTGTCAGTCTTATATTTGTATCATGTATCGTTATTAATATGATGTCGAGTTGATTTGAGACCCGTTTATACTTTCATACCATCTGTTAGTGAAACATACAGTCTGTCTGAGTTGTTTACACGTAGCGTGGAGAGCTGTGGTAAACAGTGATCCGCTCAGATTAAACTGTGATACGACTGCTGTGGCTATCAACCAACAATCATTTTTAATATTAAAGACTACACACATGTATCCCTTATCAAAACGGTATTCTGCACTTTGCCGCACTTATCCAGATCAAATTTGACTGTTTACTCGTTTTGCAAAGGTAGACGCAGAAATGTCATTGCTACATTTGCAGGTATATTTAGAATTTAAAATGCTGCTTGATCGTTAATTTTGGGCAAACAATATTATGAATCCTCTATTCAAAAATATTATTCAGTGTCCATCGACATGAAAATAACAAAAAAGTTCATGCTGGACTCAAACCCGAGTCCCAAAAGCAAAAATCCCTCGTGCCATGCGCGTTATGAGTGAGCCACGGATCAATACGATGAATTTTATCATCACAGGTTATTTTCTCACATTAACATTGTTAAAAGAGTCAGAGCAATTCAACCCGACCATCTTTTATAATGTGAGCGAATGTATACACTTTAAGCCATATCATATAAATATTATAGGCATTTGCTTTGAAATAGTATAGGCTACTGACTGAGCATCATTAAGACCCACCGAGATCAGATATCCTAGTTTATCAGCCTGCGAGCCTACATTACGTTGTGATAAGTGGTCATTTTACGTATTATGTATTCTAGTGCACACATTAAGTTCACATATGCAAATCAGGCCATGTGTTTCGTTATGTAGTAGCTATAATCATCACCTGTCATGGAAATACAACAATAACAAGGAATTCATATTAATATTACCAAGTTACACAGAAATAGATAAAACACATGAGAACAAAGACCACATAGATAAATGCATAAACGTTAAATTAGAAATGAAAACATGTTAACAACAGTGTGAAAAAGTACGTGTTTCTAGTTCTCAACGTAGCCTATGTGAGTACCCTCGTCATTGGGTGTCGCTGTATCGAAATTTAACCAAGTAAACAGTCACATCTTATCTGGATAAGTGCGGGAAAGTGGAGAATACCGTTTTGATAAGGGATAGGCTACATGTGTGTAGTCTTTAATATTAAACATGATCGCTGGTTGATAGCCACAGAAGTCGCATCACAGTTTAATCTGAGCGGATCACTGTTTACCACAGCTCTCCACGCTACGTGTAAACAACTCAGACATACTGTATGTTTCACTAACAGATGGTATGAAAGTATAAACGGGTCTCAAATCAACTCGACATCATATTAATAATGATACATGATACACATATAAGACTGACAACAAGAACAAGCCACAGAAGTCGTATCACAGTTTATCCTGGGCGGATCACAGCTCCACAGCTGAAGACTTCTCCACGCTGCTTTCAAACTGTGAGTAAACAACGTGTGCTTCACTTGGAGGCTGTCTGAAGGTGTACACAGGTCTCAGATGGACTTGGTATCACATTAAGAATGATATTCAGTAATAAGTCTGGCAAAAATAAATGGTTTACATTATTTATTCAAGCTTGCAATGTTTTGAACACACATCCCCAGTCACCTCGTGTGTCTTTTTGTCGTCCTCGCTGTACGCGTCCGCATATCGGCATCGCTACCACAACCTCACACACTGGTACTGAAAGTGCATCAAAGTGTTCCTATGGAGCCAAATATACCAACAGATTTATGTAAATGACGGAAGAAGCGATCGAAATGTGTATTTCCTGGTTATTCGACAAAGGCCACGCCCCTGATACATCTGCCTATACCGTTCTCATTCATAACACTCCGTTCGATGTCTCACTATGGGATGCGCCTCATCGCGGAGCAAACAGAAGCATCAATCTCATTACGCCAATCCTGATTGGCTGGTGATCTTGACGTCAACGTCAGGGGAAATCACCCCCTATAAGTAGCCTGCTCCACGACGCATGCGTCATTCAAACACCTCTTCTCGCTTCAGAGCACATCTCTAATGGTAGCCGGGCTAGCTTAACAGTCCACAGACTGAACCAAAAGCTAATTTTCGGTCGACGGGCGTTAGCCGGCTACCCTATTCTGCCTCGCAGAAGAGTATGGTACTAACACACCAGTTAGTATTATAATCAACCTCGCCATTCTTCCTCAGGAATTAAGGTACGGTTTTGATTGTTCAAGCTAGCAACACACCTGCTGCTAGCTTGTTTTTTCCCTCACTGCAGACACCACGGTAGCGAGGACGGATTTTTTACTTTTTTCTTCCACGAAGGAGAAAAAGGATTAAAAGGATATTACCACACCAGGTAATATTCTTTGAGAAAAAAGACCCACACCGTCCTTTTTCTACGGATTAAAGACAGTTTGGGAACTATTTTTTCTCTCGACGTACCTGTTACGAGCGGGTCCTCTTCACGCCACGCAGCGTATAAGATGGACGCCTCTCTCCCTCACACCAGAGGAGTCAGGAACTCGGAGGCTCGGCTCTGCGGCTGCGGGTTGAAAGTGCCAGGCACAGACTTACACCAGATCTGTTCGTCCTGCCTCGGGCTGGAACACGCCCAGGAGGCCATTGACAACCCCGGCTCGTGCGGGCATTGTGCCCGCTTCACCATGAAGAGCCTCCACCGAAGGTTAGCACAACAAGCTAGCCTGTCGGGACAGGACCCCCTCATGTCCTCTGGTTTGCCGGCTGGCAATCAAGACACGGGGCGTCCGCCGCAGAGATGGAGCCCCTCACTGGGTCGGTCTGGGGCTCATCGACAGCCAACCCAGAATTTTGGCCAGCAGTCGAGGAAGAAGAAGCGAGCGGCCTGACAGCCCCTCCTTCTCCCCTCTGTGACAGAGCTGGAAGTTCTTTCCCCGGCTCTAAACGTGTCCCCGCTGCCTCGAGAGATGCCTCAACATCATCCTCAAGTCCGCATAAAACACATGTCACATCTTTGTTGTTTAAATAAACCATTTTCCGCTGACGCATCCAGGCTTCGGCCAAGGGCGCAGCTCAAAAAAATTAAAAGAAAAAACAATAAACAGTCCGTTAACTATAAATCCTGGTGACCAATCACAGGTTGGCAGGGGCATGACGTGATGTCATGTCTGATTGGTCAATCCCTCCATTTTTTTTCATCAAGGGAAGCCAATTTCGGCTGGCCTCCTCTCGCAACAGAGAGTGCAATCTACTGTTTCACCATAACATCTAGAGGGGCGCTGTTTCACTCTTTGTAAAATATTCAATGAGAATGGGGGAGAGACGGGCCAGCAGCAACACACAACAAAGAATTTCAGAAACTAAACAAAGTGTTTTTATTTATTTATTAAAATTATAACTACAATCCGAAAAAACAGGGGAAGCCTGGCTTCCCTTGGCCTCCAGGAGAAAACGCCACTGCACTTGAGACACATACACATCTTGTTGCTATGATGGAAGACAGGAATAATTTGTTTCAAAAGACTTGGAGCTGGATGACATTTTTCTCAGCTCACTTTCAAGGGTGTTGCACAACAAAAGCAAACATACAAAACCATTGTCCTTTCAGGTTATTGCATGAGGTGACGTCATCAGCTCGAAGCACTTGGGTCTATTACCTAAAACACGTTAGTTTGATGTATTTCTCTTTTTTCCAGGCACCACGCGGCTTCCTCGCGATGGAGAGGTGCCAGGAGTGGACTACAACTTTATCAGCTGCGGAGACTTGCAGAGAGGTTCTCTCTCTCCTAGAAAGAAGGGTTTTATCTATAATGCCCACCGAGCAGAGTCAGATTACGGGGAAAAATGTCCTCGTAAAGCACCCACTCAACATGGGCCTCATAATAAAACTAAACCCCGCGCGCCACGGCGTGCGGAGAGTTTTGGTTATTATGTAATGCGTAGTGGCACTACACCCGACTTTTCTAGTGCGGGACGCGCCTACGGGTGCTGTCCTTTCACGGAAGGTGGTCACCACGGACGCATGTCAGACAGGCTGATGGGGTATTTACGAAGGTCGCCCGGTGAGAGGTCTCTAGAGCAGAGACCTCTAGCGGGCACACGTAAACTACCCGGAGCTTTTAGCGGTGTTCCCCACCCAAAAACGCTTCCTGCCTTCTCTCAGAGGACACCATGTCCTCGTGAGGACAGACAACACGATATCGTGTATGAACCGCCAGGGGAGGTTGCGTTGTCTCCAGTCACACACACTGGCACACAAACTTATCCCTTGGAGTGGCAGACATCTCCTCTCTCTGAGAGCGACACAGGTACCGGGAGTTATGCACCTCGGGACAGAATTACTGTCCAGAGGTGCACCACTCTATGCAGACTGGACTCCTCATCCAAGGATCGGGAGTCTGCTGTGGGTGCGTTACGGCGGAGCCGCATTAAGTCTGTTCGCAAAAGGAGAAAATGCTCAATGACAGCTGTTCTCTTTAATGCATGATTTAAACGCACTGTTAGGCGGGGACGCACTCGTACACGATCGACCTCCGGGTCCTCTGTGCATGTTCCCACCCCTGGCTCTGTTACCCCCAACTCTGGCCAGAGTGAAGGAGCAACTTACTCTGATGTTTCCGCCCTAGCCCGCAATGTATGGGCTGGCGGAGATATATCAGCTGTTGTGCGGGCAGCCATGGCAGCCCCCACCACGCAGGGACAGATTGTCTCAGGCGGGGGGGGTGATCCTTTACCCACGCCCAGAGCGCGGGGCACTATGGGCCTGACCCGTGAGTGGTACAATCTGAATACAGTGGGACTCCCTCAGAAGGTGATAAACACTATTCAGAGTGCGAGAGCTTCCTCCACCAGGTCTCTTTACGACTGTAAGTGGAGGGTGTTTGAGGAGTGGTGCCTTCAAGAAGGACACATCTCTTTTCAATGTCCTGTCGGGGTGATTTTATCATTTCTACAGGACTTGATCGAAAAACACAGAGCTTTCTCCACGATCAAGGTGTACCTGGCTGCTATTGCTGCATGCCATGTGGGCTTTGAGGGTAAGACGGCTAGCCAACATCCTTTGGTTTGCCGTTTTATGAAGGGAACTCGCAGGCTCCTCCCTGTCTCCAGGTCGCTGGTGCCCTTATGGGACCTGGCAGTGGTTTTAAATGGGCTCAAAATGACCCCATTTGAACCCCTGGAAGGAGCTGACATGAAACATCTGTCACTCAAGACAGTGCTGTTACTGGCCCTGGCATCCGCCAAGCGGGTCAGCGATATCCATGCACTGTCTGTACATCCCTCATGCACTCAGTTCGCCCCAGGGCAAACGAGAGTGTTGTTGAAGCCCAACCCTGCCTTTACACCAAAGGTGGTTGGTTCGTGTACCCCAATTGACATTGAGGCATTTCCTCCGCAGCTGGTTTCCTCCGGGGAGCAGCAGCAGGATCTGCTGTGTCCAGTCCGGGCTTTACACACATATATGGACAGATCAAAAGAGCTTCGTCTTAATGACCAACTCTTCGTGTCCTGGGCTAAACCTCACAAGGGTAAGCCTGTTACTAAGCAACGGCTCTCCCACTGGATTGTGGAGGCGATTGCTTTGGCCTATACGAGTCAGAATCTGCAAGCACCTTCGGGTCTGCGGGCTCACTCGACTTGGGGCCTGGCTCACTTTTGTCCGCTTTTACAGGCTAGACGTCTCCGCTCCAAGCGTGGCCCGAGCAGTGCTGGGCACCTTGTTGAGTCGGGACTCCACCTGTTAAATTCTGGTTGATCGGTGATCTTCGAGATAAGCTCGTCTGGCAATACGGGAGCTACAATATCCCATAGTGAGACATCGAACGGAGTGTTATGAATGAGAACTATAGGTTACTTACGTAACCCCAGCCCTCAGAATAACATGAAGTGAGATGTCTCACCAGACAGCCCTCCTTGCTATGGTAAAGCGAGAAGAGGTGCTTATTTTGAATGACGCATGCGTCGTGGCGCAGGCTACTTATAGGGGGTGATTTCCCCTGACGTTGACGTCAAGATCACCAGCCAATCAGGATTGGCGTAATGAGATTGATGCTTCGGTTTGCTCCGCGATGAGGCGCATCGCATAGTGAGACATCTCACTTCATGTTACTCTGAGTACTGGGGTTACGTAAGTAACCTATAGTTATAGAATATCACCAGTTGTTCGGCCCACATCTTGTTCGGTAACACCTGCAGGTTTCTCATATTCTCATGACACTGTGGCGATACCTACCATCATAGGTCCCACTCTCCAGTAGAAGTCCACTTTCCTCCAGGATCCTGAAGTCTCCGCAGCTGATAAAGTTGTAGTCCACTCCTGGCACCTCTCCATCTCGAGGAAGCCGCGTGGTGCCTGGAAAAAAGAGAAATACATCAAACTAACGTGTTTTAGGTAATAGACCCAAGTGCTTCGAGCTGATGACGTCACCTCATGCAATAACCTGAAAGGACAATGGTTTTGTATTTTTGCTTTTGTTGTGCAACACCCTTGAAAGTGAGCTGAGAAAAATGTCATCCAGCTCCAAGTCTTTTGAAACAAATTATTCCTGTCTTCCATCATAGCAACAAGATGTGTATGTGTCTCAAGTGCAGTGGCGTTTTCTCCTGGAGGCCAAGGGAAGCCAGGCTTCCCCTGTTTTTTCGGATTGTAGTTATAATTTTAATAAATAAATAAAAACACTTTGTTTAGTTTCTGAAATTCTTTGTTGTGTGTTGTTGCTGGCCCGTCTCTCCCCCATTCTCATTCAATATTTTACAAAGAGTGAAACAGCGCCCCTCTAGATGTTATGGTGAAACAGTAGATTGCACTCTCTATTGCGAGAGGAGGCCAGCCGAAATTGGCTTCCCTTGATGAAAAAAAATGGAGAGATTGACCAATCAGACATGACATCACGTCATGCCCCTGCCAACCTGTGATTGGTCAGGGCCATGCCAAGGGAAGCCAGAGGCGGCTGGCTTCCCTTGCCTCACAATCCAATCAAATCGCATCAACTTAGTGTTGCAGTGACGCGTCCTAAAACCCGGAAGTAAGCTGCGCTCGGTTTCCCTCGACAAAAAAGCAATGGGATTTCTCCATAGGATTTTGGAAAATAGCTCGAAATAAGGTCAGTGGAAAACGAACCTGTTAGATAAATGCACGTTTTGTTCAGCCGGATAATATCCACATGTCTACCCTACTTTTATAATTTTCTAATCATAAATCTAATCGATAGAAGATATATAGCGTCACTGCACCACTCTCACCGCCGTTAGAAAGTAGCAAGCAACTGAAGCAAGTGCAATTATGGAGGGTGGAGATTTGGAGTGTTTAATCAAAAATAATTGTACTAAACTTCCGCTACAGCAGCAACTAAAATACAATCTGATGACAGGCCAATGCCCAAACTGGAGCTGTGTACAGCGAGGAAAAAATGAGCGAGTCGGACGTAAAACGTTAAAGGTCTCCTGATTTAGTTTGTGAATGAATGCTTATTAGACTTTCGGCTGGAGATTGCGTGCGGAACTGTCGGTTAGATAACAGGTGTGTGTAAGTCCTGCATCTGTATGATACAAATGATACCGGGTAACTCATCTGGTTACGTTATTACATTGACCACCACACCCCCGACCCAAAAGAAAGGAGGTATTATTGGCTTCCCCTAATTTTTTTCCAACGGTATGCTATTGCTCAAGTGTTGGTTAAACTCTAACATAAAAAGTTTTACTTACTACACAGAAAATCTTCCACTGACAGCATCTCACGATTCATGAGATACAAAGGATACAGACTTTAGCATTTCCTTGTGTGATTTGTACAAGGCTGCAGCACATTTAAAAAAAGAAAAACCCGAAAATACCTTGGGGTCTTCCTGTGAAAGATGGATAATTGATGAGGGCCTGTGGTATTCACTTAATCCTCTATGAGTAGTAGAGAAGTTATCATTAGGAGGTTACTGATGGGCATTAGCTACAGCAGAAATGAAGAAGGATGTATATCCATTATGTTTGGCTTCAACTTTAGCAGAAAAGGTTTTTATTTATTCAACACAAATCTGCTTCAAGCTTCAACTGACAGCATTTCCCGACTCATGAGGTACAGAGGATGTCAACTTTAGTAGTTGTTTAGGTACCCATATATGTACAAGGCTGAAGCACATTTGTATTTTTTTTAGCAAAAAACACAAGAAGACCTCGGTGCCATCTTGTGAAATATAGATAATTGATGAGGGCCGTGGGTTTCCATTTAAAGGGGCCCTATTATTATTATTTTGGGGGTTTTCCATTTCCTGTAGTGTGTTGTATAGGTTTTGGTGCATGTCTGGCTAAAATCCCAAAGTTTATCTCGAGAGGGAGTTTCTCCAACACACTCCCCCCCCTACCGGCAACTCCTTTGTTTACTTCCTTAACATAGTGACATCACTATGTAACACTCATGCTTCTTTTGAACTCCAACACACATTGTACGTAATAGGATAAGGGGCGGGACATCTCTAAACAATCAGAGCAGACTGGGCTCTGGTTTCAGACAGAGGGTGAAAAGAGGTGCTGCAGCACAGGCAGTATGAGAAAAATAAAGAGCTTTTTGAACATTAAAGTGTACACATGTCAAAGATCAGGCACAAAATACAAATATGAACCTGATAATTTACATAATAGGGCCCCTTTAATCTTCTATGAGTAGTAGAGAAGTTATTATTAGGAGTGTGACGACCCCTCCCCCCTTCTGCCTGGCTTTGCTCCCTGCCTTGCTGTCCTCTGGCAGGTACTGGGAGTGTTGTCCTGTTTGTGCCCGCTCATCTAGAGGCGGAGCCTCAAGAAGGTATAAATGTTGCCCAGCTGCAAGGTTCAGTCTCTGATTCTGATCCTGGCATGCTGCAGCAACCTCAGCCTACAGCCTGTGTTAGGTTTGATGCACCCTACAACATGCTACAACACCCTTCCACACACCCACACACTGCTGACACTACTGACAGTCTGATTCTTACGTACACTATTCATCAGAGGTGTTTTTCGTTAACTTGTTAAATAAACAGATATTTGGCATTTAACTCTGTGTCGCCTCCCTATTTGTTCCAGCCTTGAGGCAGGTTGTAACAAGTGGGGGTTCGTCCGGGATTATTTCCAGTGCTGGATTAAGGACATGGTGACCTATTTCAGTCAGGGAGTGTTCACACAGCTTGTTGGTTGACTCTGAGTTTTGTAGGGGAAAATAGGTCAGGTTGGTCTTACTCACAGTTGTGTTTATGTCCAAGGCAAGCTTTGTCTTCCGGTATTGCTGTTTTGTGTTAAAGGCTGTCAAATGTTTGGAACCCTTATTCCTGTTAGGTATAAGCAATGAGAGACACAAGTTGTCTCCATTGAAACTTTTTTAGTTTTTGTTTGTTGTTTTTGTGTAGTAAGTAGCTAGAGCATTTGCTTGGGTGCACTTCATGACTGCCTAGGTGATTTTCAATTGCTGAGAATTAACCGGGTAACTGGGCTTTTGTGCTTAAAATCCTCCCACAATTCTACACGAAGACTAGGGTTGAGTGAGTCAGTAAGCATTTGGTAAGGTAGTTAGCCAGAGGAGTGGGGTTTCAATATGTAAAGCTGTCTTTCACTATCAGTTACTGCTGGAAAAACCTTGTCTTGGTCGGTAAACAGTTAAATGGCTTCTATTGAATATTTTGTTGAGTCCCCAAATAAGGATTTGTTGAGTACTTATAAAAAATATCAGCTTTTGAGAGTGGCTGACCATTACGGTCTTGAACTTGCCAAACAGTTGAATAAAGAGGAGTTGTTGGTAGAAATAAAGGCACAGTTAGTGGAAAAAAGTGTTTTGTCTGTCTTTCTGGGGCCTACCTCCCAACCTTCAATTGAGTCAGGTAATGTTTCAGGTGTGGTTCCAGTCCTGTCTGGACTTGGGGTTGGACTATCATTTAAAGAACAGAAAGAGCTTCTAATGCTACACTTGGAACGTGATGTGGAGGTAGAAAAGTTGAGACAAAATGCCCGTCTTCAGGAAGCGGAGATGGCTCAAGTTCAGGTTAGACAAAAACTAGACTTGGAGCGCTATAGATTGGAGTAAAGGTAAGCTTCCACCTGAGACCAGGAGAGCTGCAGAGACTGTAGGTCAGGTTCCTGCAAATCAAGCATTTGATGTTGCTGTTAATTTGAGGATAGTTCCGAGGTTCAACGAAAAGGACCCAGACATTTTCTTCGTTTTATTTGAGCATCGAGCAGAGGTACGAGACTGGTCTGATGTTGAGCGCACCCTTCTGCTTCAGTGTGTCTTCACTGGAAAGGCCCAGGAGGCTTTCGCTGCCTTGACGGCTGAAGACAGTAGCAATTACCAGTTGGTGAAAGCTAGTGTACTTCAGGCATTTGAGTTAGTACCTGAAGCATATCGACAGCGCTTTAGGTTACTCAGAAAAGAGAAGCAGTCACATATGGAGTTTGCTCGTGATTTAACCACTAGTTTTAACCGTTGGTGTGTTTCCTCACAGGTAAACACTCTGGAAGATCTGCAGGAGCTTATCTTGCTTGAGCAATTCAAAAGTACCTTGCCTGACCGTGTTGTTACCTACATTAATGAGCAGAAAGTAAACAGAGTTTCAGAGGCAGCCAAGCTGGCAGATGAGTTTACTCTGACCCATAAAGTGTTTTTTGGCGACAGCCGTGGTCGTGGAGATGCGGGATACAAAGAGAGTAGTGTGGGGGCTCACTTCAGAAGGAAAAGATAAGTTTCCAGTTAGGATTGACCGTGGGAATCGGGGTAAGTTTGACCCCAATCGTATCTGTAATTACTGTTTTAATAAAGGACACTGGAGAAATGAATGTCCTGAGTGGAAGAGAAAGTCCAGGCCTGGGGCTGTGTCGGCAAAAGCGTCTGGGGCTGTGGCATCGTTACGTGCAGTGGAAAGGGAAAGTGTCATTGCGGCTGTGCGGAAACACACTCGGTCCTCTTTATCTGAGTCGGTAATTCAGGCTCCTGTCAGTGAGCCTGAGGAGACCCTGGTTATAAAGCTTTTGTGTCTGATGGTTTTGTTTCACTGGTCGGGAGTAAAGAGAAGGTACCGGTAAAGATATTAAGGGACTCAGGGGCGTTGGACTCGTTTATTGTTGGTTCTGTGTTACCTTTCTCTCCTAAGACAGACACCGGTTCCAGTGTTGAGGTCCGGGGGATGGGATTAACCGTCTTCTCTGCTCCACAGCATAAACTGACATTAGTCTCCAGTCTGCTGCAAGGGGATGTGGTCATGGGAGTGCGTCCTTCTCTGCCTATGGGGGGCATACAGATCATCTTGGGAAATGACCTGGCTGGTGATCGAGTATGGCCTGGGTCTCCAATCTCCCAGGTAGAAGGTGCTAAGTTCCCCAAAACCCCTTCTGTGATGCCTGCCACCGGCGCAGTAACACGTGCTGCCAGCCGTAATGTTTGTGACCTTACAAAAGATAAGAAAAAAGAATCTGTATTTCCTGTGCCTACCTTTCCTTTGCCTTTGTCTTGTAGAGACCTTGGGAATGAGCAAAAGAACGATCCCACCCTTCAGGCTCTGTACAGCCAAGTTCTACCGGATGAGGAGTTCAGAAGTGCAGCCCGTGGTTATTTTCTCCAGGACGGTTTGTTGGTGAGAAAGTGGGTTCCCCAGGGGGATTGTTTTGTGGGTGAGGAAGTTGTGCAAGTTGTGTTACCCAGTAAGTTAAGACTCACTGTTCTTCAGACTGCTCATGATGGCATTGCAGGTCATCTAGGTGTGAAGAAAACATATGATCGGGTTGGCCGTTATTTTTACTGGCCACTTCTGAAGAAAGACATTGCTGCTTTCATTAAAACTCGCAACACTTGTCAGTTGACTGGCAAACCAAATCAGGTCATTAAACCTGCACCTCTGTATCCAATTCCAGTTGTTGGTAATCCATTTGAGCATCTGATTGTAGATTGTGTTGGACCATTGCCACGCTCCAAAGCAGGGAACAACTTTTAGCTTACAGTCATGTGTCAGGCTACACGTTATCCTGCTGCCTATCCCCTTAGGAATATCACCACCAGGTCATTTGTAAAAGCGCTGACACAATTTATAACTATTTTTGGTCTCTCGAAGATCATCCAGTCAGATCAGGGGACTAACTTAACTTCAAAGTTGTTTGCCGAGGTGTTACAGCAGTTGAATATCTAACATTCACAGTCAAGTGCCTATCATCCTCAGAGCCAGGGAGCGCTTGAGAGGTTCCACCAATCCTTGAAGTCTCTCCTCCGTTCATATTGTACGGAGTTGGAACGTGACTGGGAAGAAGGGTTACCCTGGTTGATGCTGGCGGCAAGGGAGGTTTTGCAGGGGAGTTTGGGTTTTAGCCCTAATGACCTGGTCTTTGGTCACAATGTAAGGGGCCCGTTGGCCACCCTACATGAGGATCGGCAAGCCAAGGAGGCCTCGTCAAGTTTGATAGACGATGTCCATGGTTTCAAACACCGCTTGTATTGGGCTAATCAAATGGCAAGAGAAAAGCTACAGTCTGCTCAAACTAAAATGAAAAGCGTCGACGTGCAGAACGTTGTGAGTTGAGTCCTGGGGATCAGGTTTTAGCACTGCTGCCTGTAGTTGGCTCCCCGTTTCAGGCCAAGTTTTCTGGCCCTTATACAGTGTCCAAAAAGTTGTCAGACCTCAACTATTTGATAGCGACCCCTGACCGGAAGAAGTCGGTGCAGTTTTGCCATATAAACTTGCTAAATCCGTATTTTGCCCGTAAACCTGTGCCAGGTGTGGTTTGTTCCGTTTCCTCAGATGCTGCAGTGGTGACAGTGGGTCACTCATCACCATCTCTGGATGTGGGGGCAGGGGTTAAGGTTGAAGAGGAGTATTCCCCAGATGATGGTCTGTTGAGAGGACGGCTTAAGAATTCGGAGTCACTGGCTAATCTCGGTGGAATGCTGAGTCATTTAACCGAACCGCGGCGCACAGAGTTGGTCGATCTAGTTAAACATTATCCCTGCCTGTTTGGAGACACTCCCTCTCGCACCTACCTTATAGAACACGATATTGAGGTGGGTAATGCTAAACCGGTACGATAGCGTTTTTACCGCATGTCTCCGGACAAACGAGAGCATTTAGAGGCAGAAGTTAGGTATATGCTTGAGAATAACATCGCTGAGCCGTGTGCTTCTAGTTGGTCTTCTCCTTGTTTTCTGGTTACGAAACCAGATGGTACATTTAGACCATGTACTGATCTCCGCAAGGTGAACTTAGTGACCAAACCTGACTCTTTTCCACTCCCTCGCATGGAGGACTGTGTGGACCAGGTCGGTTCTGCTAAGTTTGTCAGTAAAT
Organism: Pseudochaenichthys georgianus; assembly: GCF_902827115.2. Classification (NCBI taxonomy): domain Eukaryota; kingdom Metazoa; phylum Chordata; class Actinopteri; order Perciformes; family Channichthyidae; genus Pseudochaenichthys; species Pseudochaenichthys georgianus. The sequence goes on along the minus strand of NC_047507.1, from coordinate 30,627,315 downwards.
TTGACCTGCTAAAGGGTTACTGGCAGGTCCCGTTAACTGCAAGAGCTAGGGAGATCGCCTCATTTATCACATCCAGTGGGTTTAACTCATACACCGTAATGCCATTTGGGTTACGAAATGCCACGTTTCAACGCCTGATGAACCAGGTGGTGTCAGGTCTTGCTGGCTGCGCTGTGTATCTGGATGATGTTGTTGTATACAGTGACACTTGGGAGGAACATCTCCAACACATTCATGCGCTGTTTGAACGTCTTGCCTGGGCTTGTCTGACCGTTAACTTGGCAAAGTGTGAGTTTGCTAAGGCAACGGTCACCTACCTGGGTAAAGTAGTTGGCCAAGGACAGGTTAAGCCAGTGAGGGCAAAGGTGCTGGCAATTGACCGGTTCCCTGTTCCAACAACCAGAAAAGAACTCTCTCGTTTCCTGGGCATGGTGGGGTACTATCGTGGGTTCTGTCAGAATTTCTCTACGGTGGTTGCTCCCCTCACCTCTCTTCTAAGCCCTAAGGTCAAGTTTTAATGGTCTCCTCGGTGTCAACAGGCTTTTGAGGCTGCGAAAACTGTGTTGTGCTCTGCTCCTGTCCTAGCAGCTCCTCAGATGGACCAGCCCTTCATTCTTCATGTGGATGCTAGTAAGGTTGGAGCTGGGGCTGTACTCGCGCAGGTTGATGAGAGGGGCTCCGAAGGCCCGGTGAGTTTCTTCTCTAAGAAATGTAACTCTCATCAATTAAACTATTCGATCATTGAAAAGGAGGCTCTGGCACTCGTTACAACATTTTGAGGTGTATGTTGGGAGTGGAGTTGAGCCCCTGGTGGTCTATACAGATCATAATCCCCTAACCTTTCTACACTCGCTCCAGAATCCCAATCAACGCCTTATGTGTTGGTGTCTCTTCCTCAGCCTTTTCATCTGGACATCAGGCATGTCAAAGGTGTGGATAATACAGTGGCTGATGCCATGTCCAGGGCTATAACCTCCTAGGTTAACTAGTGTTTTTCTCCCTGCAGGGGTGTCTGTTTTTTCTGTTTTCCCTCTCTTAAAATGCTTCTTAGGTACCAAAGTTGCTGAGGGGGTGAGCTAGATGCTACAGATGTGCTTGCACATTTCAAGGTTAACTTGGTTTTGTCTACAGTGTGCGAAAAAGTGCACGTCCCACCGTCCGGGACGTGTTATTCACAACATCGGACAAGTTGTTTTTTTAATTAACTTGTCCGATGGAGGCATAACTCATTCGCAAATTGTCCGTGTCCGCCGTTGTTGTTTGCAACCGCTTTACGTTTCCTTTTTACTCACTTACGTCGTGTCGTAAAACTGTGTGAAAATGTAAATTACGATGGCGAAGAAGAAGGTTCTAGTGGCCCCAAGAGGGCAACAAAAGATTTATTTCTTTTCTAAGGAGGTTTGTACACATAATTCTCACAGTTGTAAAATTGTGTGTTAAGTTAACAAGGAAAATAATTGAAATAAATGATGTCAGAAAATAGTGGATTAAGGGCTTGAAAGGAGACTTTTATTAATACCTGTGGGGAAATTCAGTAGGCCTAGTTCAAACAGCAATAGGGTAAGGGTGAAAAACAGGACAGCACAGATTCACACAGGTTGATCAAATCAAAAATAAAATCGAAGATACAAATAAAAAACTATGAAATAAGAAATTAATAAAAAATAATAATAAAAAAGGGGTAGACCTATGTAAAATAAAAAATTGCTTGAAAGGGGGTCTTTATGTACCAAGGGGCTTGAAAGGGGGGCATATCAAATTATTTCAGAAAAAAACCCCAACAAATGCAGAAAGGTTTGTGGGGAGTCTACGAATACCTAAAATTCATGTTGACAAAAATCTATAATTTGTCTGCAAGAACAGGAGTCTGAACAACAGCCTGAACATGCTGAAACGAGTCCTCAGAAAGTCTCAGTGTGAGCAGAACGATGACCCCCCCAGTCACGAGAAAGCCTCTGCTCAAAGGCCATGTTCCGTTATCTCACCAATGGCTGGTCCATCTAAAAAGGCCAAGAGTGACATCGCCCTGACACCCAAGAGGAAAAGAACATTTATTGAGACTTGGAAAACCCAGTTTCCATGGGTAAGATGTGTGGACGATAGGGGTGTAACGGTTCACAAACATTTCGGTTCGGTACGTACCTCGGTTTTTAGGTCACGGTTCGGTTCGGTACGTTTTCGGTACAGCAGAAAAAATTATCACAAAACATAACATATTTTTTTTTAATTATTATTAAACTGTGAATAATGTATTCACTCAAATAAATACAAAATATAATAAAATAAACATTAAGGTGCAGCATTTCGATGAACTGAAATAATCTGTATTTGAACTTTACTGTACTAGTACTCACAAAACATAAACTATTAGTTTTGGGTTTTTAATTATTATTAAACTATGAATATTCACTCAAATAAATATAAAATATAATAACAAACATTAAGGTGCAGCTTTTCGATTAACTGAAATAATCTGTATTTGAACTGTACTGTACTAGCACCTAAGCAGCCAGTTAGACATAATGACTTGCTTGTCATTGTATTTTCATGTTTTTTTAAAGAAAGATGAACTTGTCCACATTGCTTGCCGAAAGGGCAGATCTGCTGGCACTAGCAATGTCTCCTGCTGTGGAGAACACCCTCTCGCTAGGGACAGAGGTAGTAGCAGATACAGCCAGGTAGCGCTTTGCTAACATGGCAACATAAGGATATTTGCCGTTTGTAATAGCTTTGGCTCGGTCTGAAGTTTTTGCGAGTGGTGGAGGCTTAAATGCTAGCGGGAGTTGGGTTTGCACTTCAGTCTTTTGGTACCGGTGATATTCACGTTCGGGTGATGCCTTTTCAAATGAGTGTGCAAGTTTGATGTATTGCCAGCCGCGTAACCAATTTTAGTTGAACAATGCCGACAAACAGCGTTGGTTCGGTCCACCTGTCTTTGTCCGTCATCCTTGTTCGTAACTGCGAAACCAAAATGTTCCCAAACCGGACACTTCAATGATGCTGGAGGATTTTCGAGCTCAACTTTATCTGCGTTCGCCATTTCGCCAGTTCCTCAAATTACTGACAACATTTGAACGCATCCCTCTGACCAGCTCGTCCAATGAAATGACTTGCTCGCTCTATGACGCGTTGATCACAATGGGAGCAAATTACTCTGAATGCTGCGATGCAGCACCTGAGAATGCTTCCAAGAAGTTGTTCACGTTCTCATTTTTTTTACGTTTAACGTTATATGTGTTCGGTACACTTCGGTACACACGTGTACCGAACCGAAGGGCCCGTACAGAATAATTTCGGTACGGGTACGTGTAGAATTCCTTCTTGGAGAATTATGAGAAGTTCCTACAGAAGAGATTTTCCTTCCTGAAGGATACCCCTTTCAGTGATTTCTATGTTCTTGACCCCAGGAACGTCCCAAGATCAGACGCACAACTAGCTACATATGGTGATGTTCAGGTTATGAACATGGTGACCCACTTCGAGTCCGTTCTCAGTGAGGAGGAGGTAACCAACATCCCTAGACAGTGGCCAGCTCTCAAGGCCAGACTGAAGTACAGGCAGAGGCAGCCCCCCAAGGAGGTCATAAGTGACCTTCTCACTGAGAACCACCCAGATGTGATGGACGTCCTGGTTCTGGTGTACATCATGGTCACCCTTTCTCCCTCCTCTGCTGCCATGGAGTGTGGATTTTCCCTCATGAACCTCATAAAAACATCCAGAAAATCCCAGATGACCAATGAAACTCTGGGGTCACTCATGAGGGTCAGCCACATCACCACCACAGTGCCAGAGTTTGACCCAGAGCCAGCCATCCAGAAATGGAAAACATCTGCTTAGACCAAGAGGTATGTCAAAGCTGCCCCAAAGCCTGCTGCAGTGAACAGCAACTTAACTGTGCCTGTTGCCCCACAGCTCGGTGTGAGGAGAACCAGTGCAGTGCTGCCCCACAGCTCGGGAGACAGCTGCAGTGAACAACCACCCTGAGCCTGAAGCCATACATTTCTGCTAGCATGTCTACTAGTCCCACAGAGGAGAACACATTATATTATTAGTACTTAGTTGTTTATCTTATTATTTTATATCTGACATTCATTTGATGTGCCTTGATGGTAGAAGTTCAGAAACCAGACACTGTGAACAATATGAACAAATAAACAATCAAATGTTACCTACAGTAACCTAGATTCTTGTGTGCTTTATGTTGATATGTAATCATATTTAAAATAGGTGCAGCAATGCATGCACAAAGTATAGCTATGGACAAGTGAAAAATGTATTCGGACAAGTAAATTGCCAAATTCACTTGTCCATGGACAAGTACTCTCTAAAAACGTTTTCTCACACTGGTCTATTGTGTTTTGTGTCTGTGTTTTTGTGCCTCAGGTTGGAGGATCCTAGTGGGTCCTCCATTTTAAGGGAGGGTGTGTGAAGACCCCTCCCCCCTTCTGCCTGGCTGTGCTCCCTGCCTTGCTGTCCTCTGGCAGGTACTGGGAGTGTTGTCCTGTTTGTGCCCGCCCATCTAGAGGCGGAGCCTCAAGAAGGTATAAAGGTTGCCCAGCTGCAAGGTTCAGTCTCTGATTCTGATCCTGGCATGCTGCAGCAACCTCAGCCTACAGCCTGTGTTAGGTTTGATGCACCCTCCAACACCCTTCCACACACCCACACACTGCTGACACTACTGACAGTCTGATTCTTACGTACACTAACTCTGTGTGGCCTCCCTATTTGTTCCAGCCTTAAGGCAGGTTGTAACAGGAGGTTCTTGATGTATGGACCAGCTACAGCTGCAATAAAGAAAGCAGCCACGTAAATATTGGATGTGAAATATGATGGAAACAATATGTGGTGTTAAACCTCCTGCAGTTGTTGAGGTAGAGATTTTCCTCCTGTGGAGAAGCTACAGTCTATTTCAATAGTGATGGGAGGTTTTTGTTCCTTGCAGGAAAAATAGCCACAAGGCAAAAATGGACACCAAATGAATGCATTAGCATGTGGATTACGTAAGTCATATTCCATGAATATATAAGCAGGACTGTGTTACTATTGGACTCAAGGGTAATTAGGTGGCATGTCACCAAACTTGTAGAGTCTATAGAAAAAGCCCCAGCTGAACGGGAGGTAGGACAGCAGTTATTTATTGCATGGGAGGCTGAACAAAGCATTCAGCATGAACCAATCATCAGTGCTACATTCCATGGCAATCTCTGTCACCCTATATTTACTGTTGCCCATGGAACAGATTTGTTCATTGCCTCGGCCTGGTGAATCCTTTTCAGGGTCACGGAGAGGACAATGGGGCGAGGGTATGGAAAGCTGAGAAACAGCCGTGCGGGCCACCAGTTGATTTTGAAATAACAGGCGATTTAAAAATTCAAATCAACCTGACTCCGTTGTCTGAGGAAATCAGAGCAGGCTGAGGAGCTCTGCAGCGGCGCAGCGAGGAGAGAAGATACAGACTCCAGAGAAGATTATCAACTGAAGCTAGAAATATATTTCTGGGAAAGGAGATGTTACAGGATCGTAGTTTAATTACCGAACATTCTTTCACAGTATGTATTGTGACCTTCATCACAACACGGCAACAAACAGCCGCTGTGATTTATGACAGTGCCACATTGAACCTTTAAACGGCGTATTCTTTTACATCCATAATGGGATCTCATTGAAACATGTTGTTGCATCTCCCAAGTAGATTCCTTGACACTTATAGGGTCTGCAGCAATTAACAGTGGAGCCCCAGATTGTGTAACTTTATACTGCCGTCCCTCTTTTGTTTTACCGCTCTTGCGTGTTCTTGCTAATTGGACTGACAGCTTCTCTGAAACCGTGCAGAGGAGCAAAAGCACAGCTTGGAAAAGAAAATATCAGAGAAGCTTCCTTCAACAGTGCACCTTGATGCCACCCTTTGTGTTACCAAAGGCAGATGACATTGCATCGCATGTAAGAATGCCGGCCTCTGCTGCTTCTCATTATCAATTTATTTGCCAGCCCGCACTGGCTTTGGTCACTCAAAAGGGTCCCCTGTAGCCCAATTACTTGAGCCACAGTTATGTACCTGCCAAGCAGATTCCCGAGCCATCACCCGGGATGTCATACCGATATAGACCGTACTTCTCCTATCGGGGATCAGTCGATGACAATATAATGAGGGCTGCCAGAGCTTTGAGGTTACATCCGACAAAGTCTTTCTCGCAGAACTTTGTAACTCCCTGTCGTACTTTTCCTTCTCAACGCAGGCGTTGACACTTTGGATATGCCTTCAATTATCTGTCGGAGGCTGCATAGTCGTTCAAACAAAATGCTCGTTGAACACTGGAAATGGTGCAGTTGAAACGCTGCAGTTAATTAAACCCGACAAGAGAAGGGTGCATAAATAGAGAGGCTCTATCAGAGAAAACTAACACTTTCTGTCAGAATATGTTGTGCAGTGCTGGGAGAGGAGGCCATTTAGAGAATTAGGAGTATTAAACATTTTGGGAAACTCACCTAATCTATTTCTTGCCGAGAGTTAGAGCAGAGGATTGATACCATTGTCACGTCTGAATTTTAAATGTAGCTACAGTTAGCTTCTGGTGTTCTTAGCTCAGTATAAACACAGGAAACAGGAAAAGCTGCACCTTTGAGATAACAAATGAACACCTTATACACCTTTTTTGTTTAATCTGTGCAAAAACCAAAAATAAAGTTTATAAAAGACAATTTAGAGTTTCCGTTGGTTGCCTGGCAATTAAACAATGACAACAAGGCTCCAGCAAATAACTTTGTGCTTTGTTGAAAACAGTCATATAACCCTATGTATGAACCAAACGTGTCCTTTGTACGTACAGCTGAGATATAATGTGGATGTTGACAGGAATCTTCCCTTTGTAATATTGGACCTGGTAATGGACATGAAACTGTTACAGTATATACAAAAGCACTTTTGATATAAGTTGTTGCATTTGTGTGTATTTAAATTACACTGTCATTTTCTGATATGTTCATGTGCAATGCCAACTGTAATGTTTAGTAGTTAAAGTTACATTTACGAGGAGTAAAGCTTAAGCAGGCACAGATGGCAGCTCAGGGGTCCTTGAGCTGAAAAGCAATATCTATATGTTAGCAATAATCTTATGATGAGCTGTATAAATGTATTGACAATAATGTATGTGTGTGTGAAACTGTAACAAACTAGCAGTAATGCTTATAATATATATTTCATATTTTATGGTTTACAAGTTTAATGTCGAGCGTGTCTATAAAACCTGCGTCACCTGCTAGCTTTAATGGACTACTGTCACTAACAGTGGCGAGCCGTGACTTTTATACCTAGGCCCGGCTCTGACCCCCCTTCCCTCGAAAATAGGGATAGGGAGATATTACGTCACAGCGTATACTTGAGCGGAATATCAAAACAGCGGCCCGGGGTGCAAAACGCATCAATGACAGCGACCCTCTACCACACAGAACAACACAATTTATATAAATACCTATCATGACAGGGCACCCACAGCCAAGTAACAATTACAAATGAATTAAGTCGGCACGGCGGCCCGCATTGAAAAAAGGCCTACCTTTGATGATAAATCACTGAAACACAAAGTCCATCCTCCAGTCCTTTTGGATGAAGCACTTGCGGGTCATGCAGCTGATCCTTTGCCACTCCAGTTTATCATTGGAACTCAATCTTGAAAATGACTCGGTTAATAATTTCGCAACGATGTCATCACTATCACTGAAGTGAGCCATCATGAACGAACTTATGCTAATCATAAATCTATCGATCATAAATCTATCGATTAGATTTATGATTCGAAAATAATAAAAGTAGGGTAGACATGTGGATATTATCCATCTGAACAAAACGTGCATTTATATAACAGGTTCGTTTTCCACAGACCTTATTTCGAGCTATTTTCCAAAATCCTATGGAGAAATCCCACTGCTTTCTGTCGAGGGAATCCGAGCGCAGCTTACTTCCGGGTTTTAGGACACGTCACTGCACCCATAGACATATAAAGAGTAGACGCCGCATTGGCTGCTGGGGCGCAAGAAATACGGCCGCCATCTTGGACCGGTCATCCTACAGACATTCTACCCATAGACAGCAGAGGTTTCAAGATGCCAGAGCACTGTGCAGCATATTGCTGTGCAAATCGGCGGACGATTGCGAACAGGGGTCGGGGGATTACTTTTCACAAGTAAGATTCAACATTATAATTGGTTGTATTTTGTAAATAGAATATTATTGTACTGTATTGATGTCCGCCAGCGAAATCGTAGCCAGCAAACATTATGTTCATGGCCAACTGAGACTTTATAAATCGCTGCTGTAACAAGTGAATGTCCCCGTTGTGGGATGAATACAGTAAAATCTAATCTAATCTATCTAGGAAGAAGAAGGAAGAAAATAAGCTTGACCTCCTTCTTAAAATGTTTTTGTGTTGACTCTCAAATCTCCCGTTTTTATTTTGAAGGTTTCCCAAAGACAAAGATATGAGAAAGAAGTGGGAAGTTGCTTTGAGGAGGGAAGGGTTCACTGCAAGCGAGTCATCCGTGATTTGCAGTGAGCATTGTAAGCAGGACGAGTTTGACAGGACAGGACAGATTGTCCGACTCAGAGATGGTGTTATTCCCTCCATCTTCAGCTTCCCGGTTCACCTCCAAAGAGTAGGTGTATCATCATAAGGTTATTAGCATTCATAAATGTAAATATTCTATAATCAATAACAGGGCAGGGTGACGTGTGTGTGTGTGGTGTGTGTGGTGTGTGTGTGTGTGTGTGTGTGTGTGTGTGTGTGTGTGTGTGGTGTGTGTGTGTGTGTGTGTGTGTGTGTGTGTGTGTGTGTGGTGTGTGTGTGTGTGTGTGTGTGTGTGTGTGTGTGTGTGTGTGTGGTGTGTGTGTGTGTGCGTCTGCTTTTTCATTTTAGCCAGAAAAGGGCAGGACTACGTCTACTTCCAGAAAAGCTGAAGAGAGCCTGTCTGTGGCCCCTCAGGACGACCCAGAAGCTTCACACTCACAACCTCATCCTAATGATGTGAGTATTTCTATTTTCAACATCATATCATAATGGTCCTAGACAAAGTCAAATCTCATCTCTCTTGTTTGCTGCCACTCATATTAAACACACTCACAAATAAACACATACACACACAATTGAAGACATGTTGAACATGCAGTCCTGGGCACACACACACACACACACACACACACACACACACACACACACACACACACACACACACACACACACACACACACACACACACACACACCACACACACACACACCACACACACACACACCACACACACACACACACACACACACACACACACACACACACACACACACACACACCACACAACACACACACACACACACACACACACACACACACACACACACACACACACACACACACGATGCTGGCAGTGGCTTTGACAGGTGATGACTATAAGAAAATGTGGGCCATACTCTAGTTGTGTCAAAGTGTTGTGTGTGAAGTGAAACATCACTCAAACCATGTTCATCCCTCTTTCTACTGGGATCATAGCTATGTCTCGCCTGCTTCTCCTACTGCTCTTAAGGCCAGACTCAATGAAGCTTTAGCAAGAGTGGAGAGTCTCGAGCGAGAGAGGAAGAATGCCATGGCTAGAGAAAAGAGGGCAGAGACCACAGTGAGGACTCTTTTGGGGGATTTGAGGGAAAAGAACCTCATTAATGAAGAACTCAAAGAGGCTTGATTTCTACTCAGGGAAGATGAAAGTAGCACTTTGAGATTCATGTACATCTTACTCTTACACTCTTTATTAAACTCCTTTGTTATTATATGAAGGGGACTTATTAATTTTTTCTCATACAATTTCAGATCTTCAAATAGACTTGAAGGCAAAGCAGGGCCATGAGTACTCCAAGGACCACAGAGAATGTGCCCTCACACTCCATCTACATGGTCCAAAGGCATACAAATACCTCAGAGAGACTACAACAAAAAGGTAGTCTTAATGTTGTTCAATTTCATTTTTGGAAATTACGGTTGCAAGTACGTTAAATAGCTACTTCTCAATTTTTGTACAGGTGGCTGTGTTCGGTGGATGGCAAGCCTGGCCTGAACAAGATGATGCTGGATATGCTGGAGAGAAGATGCCAGGACGACCAGGCTAAATATGGATGTGTTTCACTCATGTTGGATGACATGGCCATCAGAAAACATGTGCAATATAATCCACATAACCAGTCAATGTCTGCTTTTGTAGACATGGGTGATGGAAACAATGAGACCGATGCTGCTACTGAGGCTCTTGTGTTCATGGTGGTTGGCCTACACGGACATTGGAAGGCTCCCATTGCATATTACCTGACGAAGTCTTTGTCACCTGAAACACAAAGGGTCCTAATCTAAATCTAAAATCTAATCTAATCTATTAGGAAGAAGAAGGAAGAAAATAAGCTTGACCTCCTTCTTAAAATGTTTTTGTGTTGACTCTCAAATCTCCCGTTTTTATTTTGATGGTTTCCCAAAGACAAAGATATGAGAAAGAGGTTCTCAGTCATGCTTTGGAGGAGCCGCATGCACGGGGCATTCGGGTTGTCATGAGCAACTTTGTGTAAATATGGTTTGGGCGGGGTGGTGTCATGTTCTTGTGTTTAACTTGAACATTTACATTTTTATATAGATGTAGAAGTACATTTTCATTTTTATGACATAGATATTCATTTTTACTGATATATAACTTCTGTCTATGTATAATGTATTATTGTTTCTTCATTTTTCAACTTATTAAAATAGCTGAGTATAGGCCTACACAATATGCTTCTCTATCATATATAGACCATTAGTGTTTTTTTATGTGTGTGTGTTGTATATATTATATATCGTGTGTCTTTTGCAAAATACCTATCATACATAACATAGGCTATCAATACCAGAATATTCTATTGCTGTTAAGCCTACTATGAATATTAAAATACGCCGAATCATGTGTCCCGGTATCATGCCTACATATATGACGGTTTGCAGAAGAAACCCCCCCCCCCCCCCAGTGAAAATCAGTTTTGTATTCAGCGAGTTATGATTGATAAAATGCGCTGACACTTCATTGCGCCTGCCAGACAGATTACACTGAGTGGAGCGGGTGACCGGTCCAAGATGGCGGCCCCACGGCTCGTCAGCGCCAATAGGCAGCAGCGGTCGAGGCGGCGTCTACTCTTTATATGTCTATGACTGCACCACTTACATACACCTCACAGCGGGCGGAACTAGTCATAAAGTCCGCGAAAAGAAAGCCCGCCCATTTAGAGGGAAGATATGATTGGTCAATTGTACTGTCACTTGACATTACTCTCTCGTGGAGTTACTATAGCGGGCCCTCTGTGAATGTAGAGAGGGACCAACAAGCTCTCCCGTCTTCACATAACTCGCAGAGACGGCATTTAACCCTTCACATTCCAACAGAAACTGAACAGGCAGAACAGGATTTATTTCTTTGGAAATATTATTTTACATAAAATGAAATCAAGTTACTTTGGTAAAACTAATGAAAAATATAACAACAAAAACATATATAAAAAAATATTTAAAAAAAAAAAACGTTTTTTTTTTTTTAATGTTTTCAAATATTATTTCTTAGAATATCTTAGGCCCTCACAGAGGGCCTAGAAGGCCCTGACGGCTCGCCATTGGTCACTAAATAATGAGGTGTGTGTGCTGAATAGTTTCAGTTAATGTGTTTAGCGGGTTCATGAGTAGACTTATAGTATTTTATGTGTAATGTAAGTTTGCAGACTAGTGCAGTGTTATGCTTGTGCTAATAAGGATTATAAGTGTGCAACACCAGGTTTTATGCTACGCTAACTTGCGTAGCATATTATTGATATATTATATACCATATTATTGGTATTGCTTTGAATTAACCAAACAGATATAGGAATGGTATTGATCCCCTCATGTAACTCTTGGAAAGAAAACATACATTTCCCAAAAGGAATAAACTATTCCTTTAATTTCATGTCCATGAACAGTGGTCACAGCCATGTGTTTACACATGTCAGAGTGTGTGTGTGTGTGTGTGTGTGTGTGTGTGTGTGTGTGTGTGTGTGTGTGTGTGTGTGTGTGTCTATCCGAGAGTGAAACAGATTGTCACTTATCGTCACTTATTGTCGTGCAAGGTCTCGCGGCTGTGGGCTGCCTGAGACCTATTTTTCAAACCTTCTGGACTGAGAGGATGTCAACACTTAAACATCAGAGGAAGTCAGTCAGAAATGGCAGGCTATACATTTAACATGGTGATTTCATGCATAGTTTTATGTTGGTTCTTCAACAAAAAAAGAGGGCTTAGGGCTTTGCTGCTGAAAGAGCGAGAAAGAGAGAGGAAGGAAGAGAAGAAAGCGGATCATTACAAAGGCCTTTTGTGAAGTGTTCAGTTTTAAGATACTGAGGCAAGCCCTGCCATATGGCTTACTCTACTATTGTCACGTTATAACAGAGCTAGCTATTACCTTTTAACAAGAAATACAAAACTACTTACACATCAACCTGCTACCATTATTCTTTAATCCTAAAATAAAATTGAAGAGAGAAGAAAGAGCATTCTCTCCTAAAATGGTTACAACGCAGCATGCAGAAGGGTGAGTTAAAAGTAAGGTTTGTGTGAGATCAAACTCTTTCTGCCCATCTTTAATATCAGTGGGGACGAGTCAAGGGAATGTGTGTGACCCTGAGCTTTCTGTTCTTATAGAAAATCCTCCCACTTTTGACCTCTCCACAGCTCTTGAGAGCCTCCCTCAGCTTTTCCGTAAGAGGCCAAATGAGACCTAAGACCCAGTGAAGGAGACTGGGGGATTTAGCACACACTAACTCTGCAGAGCTGGATCTCGTTGTCCCTCTGCTCCTCATTTTTGAGGATATGAGAAATGACCCTGTGTTGTGGATTGGACACACAAACAAGACAGCAGAGATGAGCTGCAGTTGTATGAGAGTACAGCAGTGTGGTTGGTAGCTAAGTGAAGTGGTCCATTGGCACAGTGACACGAACCGCCTCTGCTAATCCTCATGCTGTCTGCCTGACTGTCACACACATTTTAGGTATAAATCCACCCTTGAATATGCTCATTATTTTCAATTTGTGATGTTCGACACATTGAAACAATTGTTTCGTGTGTTAAATTGCAATTTGATGGTGCGCCACTACTCCCTCAACTTGCCTTATATTATTCTACCCAGAGTATTGATTTCCCACAAAGGAAAAATGATTGCTCAAGCTTCAGTGCCAAAAAGATGAGGAGCCAAACATGTAAAGCACGTTTAGAGGTTGAATCTCTGAAAGCAAAAATAGCTGCAGTGAGAGCAGGAGAGTGAGTTTTGGGAGTTGAGCAAAAACAGCACACAAGCGTCAACATGCAGCTTGTCTTGTGCCTGCATTGCACTGTGGTTCATTTTTGTTTGGACAGTTATCTTTAGGAATAGAAAAGAATACCTAATTATTATAGAGATTAGTATTGTCTGATAATTACATTGCACTTTTTAGAGGAAATGTGCATACTGTGTTAATGGCATAAGATTAGATACAATTTAAAATCCCACCTTGGGGTTTTATTTGTCACAGCATTAACATTATGTTAAAAAAACAAAAACAAATAGAAAACATTTGACTACATTTTCATTTACTATCAACAAAATCACATATTGAGAATACCAATTATAAAGAACGAGTTAAAATACTCCATAAAAAAATAAAAGAACAATCTACCAATACAAAAACAAATATATAGAGAGAAGAGATAGAATTAGAATTTAAATACAATTATTGGAAGGGCCTAAACTGCTTTAAGTGAATTGAAATCTATATATGGACCTTTTTGATGAACCCAATAACATGATTTCATAAGTAGTAACCTTTTAGCGTAGATTTTTTCTTATTATTTTTATTTGGATTTTTCCTTTTCTAAATGTTATTTTTGTATTCTATTTCTATTCTTGACATGTAACTTGGAACGACCATGAAAATATAAAGAAAGCCTAAATAAAGTAAAACAAAAAACAAGCATAGCAAGTAAAAAATAAGCAGGAAATATTAATTGGTACAGAGGAAGAGTGCAAGTGAAACAGAGCGGGTGAATGATGGGAGGCTGAGAGCGAGAGGGTGAATGATGGAGGTGCCGTCTCTGTGCGAGTCCTGCTCTCTCACTCATTAAGACAGTAATTCAACCCCGGGATTAGAGAGTCACACTCTTGCAGCGAACCCAACGGCTGCGGATGATGAATGGTGTTTGCGGGCCGTAAAACCTCAACGACCGCCACTATTGTACATGAAAACTAGAGTTAAAGTTTCGCATTGTATGCCTCCGCCAGCCCAAAGTTGTAGTTTACATCCACGTCGGCCCTAACTCATATAATATTTCTACTGAAGACTTTTAGGGAATACAATAAAGGTTATTTAGTGTGTTTTTTGGCCAGAGTTATCACTATATTGACATGATGTATGCACAATCTCTCTTCACCTATAAACTTGTTATTTTTAAGAGGACATATTCTGCTCATTTTCAGGTTCACATTTGTCTTTTGTGCCTCTACTGTGAGATGTTTAAATGCTTAAGTATTCATAAAACGTCTTTTCACCCCCTGTCTGAAACCAGAGCCCAGTCTGCTCTTATTGGTTAGCTGGCAACCAATAATAAATAAATACCTGTATAACACAGAACAGGAAAGGGAAAACCCCAAAAAGCATAACAGAGGCTAAGATTCGTCACAAAGTGCTCACCTGAAGCTCAATATATTCAAAAGCCATTAACCTCCTCGTATGTGTTCACATTGGCAAATAAAGATGATTGTGATACACAACCAAGCTGTCACCGCAACAGTTGAAAAGGCTTCACATGTTGCTGAAAATAAGCTACACGTTCTAAGTGTGGGTGCTTAACACCCAATGTCAACAGGCTGCTCAGAAGATACACAATCCCCACTTTAAAAAGGTGTGCACTCAAGAGTGTCATCAATTCAATATCTGACCAAAGTGTGTAATAAAGTAACAATCATCCATTCTTTTACAGAGGTATGCCTTTGACATATGGTCAGAAAATAGCTTTTGCGTAATATTTTGTTGTCACAGTGAAGTTCACATTTGTATATATTATGTCAGCACTTCATCCTTCTTTTCACAGAAGACATTTGTACAAAATGTTGTATTATTAGCATATGAACTTTAGAGTTATGGCCAAAAACGTGTTTTGTGAGGTGACCTTGACGATCTAATTGTTATAATTCCTATGAGTCCAAGTGGACGTTTGTGCCACATTTAAAACAAATCCTTCAATGCACTCCTGAGACATACTGTTTACAGGAGTGGGCTGGAAGGATAAAGGGACCACCTGAAAACATAACTCCCCCTTTACCTTGGTGTTACCTTCGATCAGTCAATGCTACTCGACAAACACATAACACTTCTGACCCGTACCTGTTTTTTCCATCTCAGGAACATTGCCAAGCTCAGGGGGGTTCTATCCAACGCAGAAATGGAGATGGCTATCCATGCCTTTATTTCATCCCGGCTTGATTACTGTAATGCTCTGTTCTCCTGCCTCAACACAACATCAATACACCGGTTACAACAGGTCCAAAACGCTGCAGCCAGATTACTGACTCGGTCCAAAAAAACATGCCACATCACTCCGATCCTTTCTGCCCTGCACTGGCTCCCTGTCCATCTCAGAACCCAATTCAAAGTACTGGTCTTCACATATAGAGCTGTCCATGGCCAAGCCCCAGCCTACATCAATGACCTTATCCACCCGCACATCACAACCCGGGCCCTGAGGTCCTCTGAGCAAGGCCTCCTAAGGGTGCCCCGAACCAGGCTAAAGACTAAGGGTCCCCCAAATAATAAAAACCTCAGCCTCAATAGAGATTTTTAAGGGGCGGTTAAAGACCCACCTCTTCCGACAGGCCTTTGGGTCGTCGGAGGAGGCGAGTTAGTGGCTGTCTTCTTTTTTTCTTTTTTTATTATTGGTGTTTTGTCGTATGTTTTATCCTATGTATTACCTGCTGGAGTGTGTTTAGGTGAATGTATGTCATCATTCCTGCACTTAACTTGCACTATTGTGTCACAATTACTATTATACTTCCTTAAGGCCCTGTCACACTGTCCCGAAATTGACACCCGATGGACACACGAATATGGAATTGTGAATTTCGCACGAAGATGGCCCCCGAACCACACACGAAGGCAACATTTACATTACATTTAAGACATAGAACTGCAATGAAAGTACCAAAAACAATTATGTTACAGTACTATGATACTGTACTGATATCTTCAGACTTTGTTCTTTACTTTATCCGTCTTTATATGTAGAAAATATTACGTTTTCTCCGTAGCCTAATGTTGTTTCCATAACAACAACAATTTCCTGTCAACTGTCTAGTCCTTCAAAATAATATATTATATCCTTTTTAGTTTCACAGAACACAAATTGGGTTATTTCCATAATATATTTACATGATTTTGTTGTACAATAAAACAACCAGATGGACACACGATAAAGGAAATGTTCAAATTCGGCTGTGATCGTAGCAACATCGGGCCGTTCGTGAGGGCATCTTAAGCCTTCGTATGACCGCCGGCGGAGTTTCTCAGGCTCCGGCAGCAACTTCGTGAGCGGAGGCAAAATCTTTGGCATGCCAAAAAATTGCCGAAGGACCTTGCGAAGGTTCATTTTCGTGTTGAATTCGTAAGGCCATCGTGAGGGCATCTTGTTATCCTCGGTGCCATCGGGCATTCGCCCCGATCAGAGTGAGGGTGAATGCACCGATGATAACACGATTTGACAAGATGCCCTCACGAGTGCCTTACGAAGTTGCCGCTCACGAAGTTGCTGCCGGAGCCTGAGAAACTCCACCGGCGGTCATACGATGGCTTAAGATGCCCTCACGAATGGTCCGATGTTGCTACGATCACAGCCGAATTTGAACATTTCCTTTATCGTGTGTCCATCGGGTGTCAATTTCGGGACAGTGTGACAGGGCCTTTAAGGATTTCCATTGCAAACAACTAAAGTGTAGCTATTGTGCATCTCAAATCTTTAGCAAAAAGCATCACAATAAGGTGTGTGTGTGTGTGTGTGTGTGTGTGTGTGTGTGTGTGTGTGTGTGTGTGTGTGTGTGTGTGTGTGTGTGTGTGTGTGTGTGTGTGTGTGTGTGTGTGTGTGTGTGTGTGGAGAAAAGAAGCCCGCAAGATGGACTTAGTTGTCATTGGGAGATAAATCACTAATGAGTTCTGTAAAGCTCTATAATCATCTGTTGTCCATCCACTATAACTGACCTGAGGTACTCCCAGCGCAACAGAGCTTGAAAAGAACATTTCAATTACAAATCACGTTGAACTCAAGGGCCAAGGAATCAACTATAGCTCAGAACAGGCTGACATGTATGTGAGAGAAAGACAGAGAGTGAAGGAAACAGTAGTGGGGCTGGAGGGTAAGAAGGATATTCTTCCTCTTCTAAAAAGAAATGAAATATACATGAAAGGTAAGCAGCTGACTTCCTTAAAAAATGTCTCACTTGTGAATCCAAGACCTTTCTGAACAAGACAAACAACAACTTCCAGCCTTTGGGGAGTTGAGAGCAGAGACGCTGCTTGTTTGTGACAGGTCTGTGCCTGAGAGTCTGTCATCGCCTGAGGAGCCGTCGCTCTGCATGTGACTAAAACCTTGAATACAATTATGGTGCTCCTCTGAGCAGAGTCACTCCTCGACAGGACGTGGGAAATATTGTGTGTGAACATCATCCCAGGATTACAGATACTGCGTCATACTCCAGTCTCCTGTTAATGCAATTTGACTTCCAAACGTCATCTGGTGCTTTACAAAAGCTGCGTAATGTCTCTTTAAACATCAGAAGAAACATGAGAGGAGACGTCTTAATTCAGTTAGTCGCTCAGCCCCTTATGATAAATGGAATATGAATTACCTAGCCTTTTTCGAGATGATAATCATCTTTGCTGCTACTGTAATTTAC
Source organism: Pseudochaenichthys georgianus (assembly GCF_902827115.2). NCBI lineage: Eukaryota > Metazoa > Chordata > Actinopteri > Perciformes > Channichthyidae > Pseudochaenichthys > Pseudochaenichthys georgianus. The sequence goes on along the minus strand of NC_047507.1, from coordinate 30,609,322 downwards.
ACTCCATTCATACACAGACAGATGCTGATTACTTGGGGGGGGGGGGGGGGGGGGGGGAGTCTCTCCAAGGAAATGTAATTGCAAACGGCAAATAATCTGAATTCCTGCAACCCACACAAACCTAAATCAGGATATTAATTTACCACTTATAGCCGTGTCACTCTAATTTTGGTAATTTTCATGTTTCCTTTAAAAGATTACAATACTCAAGCTCGTGAAAGCCAGAAAATACTGGCGTGAAAAGTGAAGGAAAGATATTAAACGGATAAAGGTTGTTTTGTTTTGTAAAAGCACCACTTATCAGCTCCAAATATATTTTTTGCAGCAATTATACAGACTCTTAGATCAACAGCTGCTTTGCAAAACAACATCAAATACCACATTTTATATTTCAATCAGATTAAAGTTTCCCTTATTATTCAGAAGAAAAAAAAATTCAGAAAACGCATACAGCTGCTGTTCCTTGCAGTTGTTCTTAGCAGTCCGCAGTACCGACCTCTTCATTTAACAGTCCATTAGTGATTACAGCACAGAACAATAGTTGGTGATGGCCCCACTGAGCAGGAAGTCAGCGAGGGGAAGCAGAGCACCGCGGGGGAAAGAGTTATTTATGGAAATAATGTGGCTTTGATCACTCGTGGCGATACGGCTCAGAAGTAAATAAGTTACATTGGGGTTAGAGAAATGTCCTTGGCGGGGTTGCTATGGTGACATCGAAATGTGTGTGTGACAGAGAGCTGTTAGAGGATGATGCGTGAGAGCCGTAACAATGTGCGCGTGTCTATACAGTCCTGTGTAGTGTAACAGAAAAGAGAAAACGCTGCATCAAGTGGGTTGGATCGGCAGCTGTGTGACGCATGCTGAACATCCTCATTGTTCCCATGAGATGCTTGAGATAAAAACACATATGCACTGAAAGTAGGTTATTCTGCGCACTCTTGGCTTGCTTGGTGCTCGAGGATCTTTTGAGAGCAGTCAATGGGAGCTATGCATTACAGGCCTACATGGAGTACTTACAGGGGATGGTGCGTAGGTAGAGGTTGTCCCGTATGATCTGCTGGAGCTTGTGGTCCATTGAGCCCTTCTGAAACTGCAGACTGAGGTAGTGGCGCAGGTCTGTGTTCAATACTTTACCTGCAGAAACAGAAGCAGAGGAAGAGAGGGTCAATACAAACATGGCGGTGCTCTCTCTGAAGTGTTTACGCCTAAAAGGAAATCTATCCAAGTGACATGTACCCACACAAAGGGGTCAATGCCACAGAACCAAACTGTTTTTCTACAAAACAGATACGCCGTCATAGATGTTAATTGTCGGGTGTGTTCCTCAGATATTGAGTGCTTATTATAATAACTATCATTATCATTAAAGTGGCAATCTCAAAGATTGAAGGTAACAATGTTGATTGAGTTTATGATCCACTGATTTAATAATTGCAATAATTATGTGTTTGCAGCACTATAAACTTTGCACACAATTCTGACAAATAGAAGCTTATGTATTAACAACAAGACCCAGATTTTAAAGTCTGCCAGGAGTAAAACATACTTAAAATATCAGGGATTTAAAGTACCCTTTTCTGTTTTGGGGGGATTCCCTTTCCTGTAGTTTGCTATATAGATTTCTGTTCATGTAAATGGTCTGCCAAGACTAAGAGGCGGAACATTTCTAAGCGGCTGACCAATCACAACAAAGCCGTCCAGCTAACCAATCAGAGCAGACTGGGCTCTGGTTTCAGACAGAGGGTAAAAAAAAGAGATGCTGCAGCACAGGCAGTATGAGAATGATAAAGAACATTTTAAGCATTAAACCAGGTAAACATGTCACAGTTGAGGCACAAAATATAAATATGAACCTGAAAATGTGCATCATAGGGCCCCTTTAAGTGCATTTTTACATAATTACCTAATACATAAATTGAGGCAACATTAATATTAAAACATAGAATATAGGCGAATATTAAGTAAATTGAATGGACATTAACAAATGAATGGTTTCATTGGTTTTCATTTCAATAAAGTATCTATCTATCTACTTCACGCTATGTTCTATGACAGTGCAGAGGTCAGCTGAACTGGGTCACAGTTATCCAGTAAAACCACATTAATCTCCATTCTAATGAAAAATGTGATGCTCCGGGTGCAGGTGTGTTTTCTCAGATTATGTGACACTCTTACGCAGGTCAAATACATGCAACCACCTCAAAGCTCTTCAGATCAAATCAAAACTTACAGTTACAAACATTTTTGGGCAAACAAGGTCTTCACTGCTAGTCACAATATTATCCACAGCATTAAACATAAAGTATGCTCCTGTATGCACAGTATGTATGACCACCTGTTCTGTCTAGCTGAGGGCTCAAATCCTGTTGATTCACCTTTTCACTCTAGTTTGATCAATGTGAGGAGATTGTAGTTGGGGGCGAAGGTTAAACAGATTATAAAAATCTGATCTCCTCGGTTAAATCCACTTTATCATTAGGGATATATTAACTTTTGGGAAATGAAGGAGGATATTTGGCCTAGAAACAGTTTCAATGTGTTAAGAAAAGGGAGCACATGCTGTCCAAGAATCCTGCTAAGAAGCAAACTGGTTAAAAATACCAAGAACAAACTGGACTGGGCTGAATTCATGTCATGACTGCCTCTGTTCTTCTGAACAAGCAAAAGTGACGTCCAAAGTGACGGATGATGGATTTAAACCGCTCCACCCACAGTTCCAACAATCTCACACAAGCCTCAAGAACTTTCCACCAAAGATGCTCAATGCCACAACCTCAAAAGTGAGGCGGCGGAGATTTTCATAAGAAAATCTGAAACAATATCGCCTTTGCTCTCAACTCCCAGAAGCCTTTGTAAAAACAAAGCAAGTTCACACAAAGTTTGAGGCAGCTGAAGACTTCAGAGTCGTCATACACAAGCAGGGAAAACAAGTTTCTCTCTGAAAGAACGTGATGAGGAGTTTTGAAAACGGGAAAGAGATCTTCGGTGTCTGCCTGCCCTCAGTTTCAGTGTCAGCCTCATTTTGACAGACGGGGGGGAGAGTAGGCTTTGAAACAGTTTGACTACAGAGAAGTAATCATCTTTTCCCCTTTTCTCTCCCCTAGTCTCTCTCTTTCCCTCTCGGTTGCACACACACACACCAAACCCTGCTCAGCTCCATTCCTCTCTGCATCGCTATGAATACAAATAAGCTGGACTAGAGATGAGATACTGTAGCCATACTGTATGAGATACAGTAATAGAGAGGTGAGTGTACTTCACTACGGAGGGATGATTCAATAACGATGAGCTCTGGGAATATTTCAGCTACTTTCCTCTACCTCTTAAATCCTCTTTTCCTGCTCAACTCTTGACAGAAACCAACACGCGCCATTATTGTGACAGCACATACTTGTATTGTGTTTGGTGCACTTAATATCGCTCTATGTTTTGGAGGATGCTGTTCTCTCACATCAAAATGCACCTCACGTCCACAGGCCTGGCCATCTGACACTGTTTTAGGGACACGCGTCCCGACGGGCCTGGCTTTCCAGAATAAAAGGTTGCTCCATGTTCCGTCCGCCTCTCCAAAGAGGGCTGCATCACAGCTGCTGTAGCAGACAAACAGACTGAGACGAGGGAACCAAAGCCCGAAACTGACAAGAACATCACAAAACTGTCCAAGAATATCCTTTTCTGTTTGAATTCAGCTTGCACACAAGGGAATACATAGGGGAACATGGCCATCTCACCACACCACATGTGCTCCATATGCTTTCAGCTAATGATGGATCCTTCAGCGGAGGATTAAAAAAGTTAGTTTGAAATACAGTTTGTCAACAGCAAGAGTACGGGAGATAAGTGTACCGGGGATACAATCTGTCAACTGACTTAAAGCTGCCTTTTTCCATTTCTCATTCTTGCATGGACGCACATGTATAACTGCCCTGCTATATAACGATATCCTTTGAATGTGTTTTTCTGTGCCGATGTCTTTTTTCTCCTCTCTTTCCTGCTCCTTCCTCTTTGATTTCCTTCTCGAAGAGTCTTCAAATGATTTTTTCTCTCGCCAAAGTGCAAGGATTTTATTTTTTAGAAGTTGTTCTTGTCTTCTCCTTCAAGCTAGGTCAGGACATCATTGGCGTTGTTGGCCTGTAAAGCCGACAGAGACCATGAAGTACTGGGGTTTACATATAAACCTAACTTTAGAAGTTTGCGATCTTCTCCCGTCGATCTTTTCCCACCAATCAAATCCCATAGTCCTCCACACATTGAACCCTTAATTGTAGGCAACAAACATTTGCATTTGTGATGATGAAACTCCCTTTGTGATGATGAAAGAGTTGGAACATCTTCTTGCAGCAGTCAAGAACTCTTTGTAACCCACTACCATTCGTGCGTCACGCTTCAAGCAGAACCAACGGTCCTCAACAGTTTGTGGCTGTACAGTTGAGCAGGTGTGGATGTCTGTATAAGACAGTACACACCACACACACACACACACACACACACACACACACACACACACACACACACACACACACACACACACACACACACACACACACACACACACACACACACACACACACACACACACACACACACACACACACACACACACACACACACACACACACACACACACACACACACACACACACACACACACACACACACACACACACACACACACACACACACACACACACACACACACACACACACACACACACACACACACACACACACACACACACACACACACACACCCACACACCCACACACACCCCCTCCCTCCCTCCCTCCCTCCCTGGTCCTGTAGCAGTCTGTTAGTGAGGCTGTCACATCAGAGTTCCTGATCCCCCTCCCCACAGATAACACAGCTATTGTAGCAGCCCTCATTTTTCTCTAACAGGGACTCAATGGGCTTTATTGTGCCCCATCGGCAAACCACTCACTACACTGCAGCCCGCCAGGAAGAGAGACATTGAGAAGAGAAGACCAAAAGGCAGGGTTTTCATCAAATTCATCACACATTTAAATCATCTTTTCTTTCTTAGTTTAGTTAGTTTTTTGTTTGTTTTTCGAGCGTGTAAAACCAAAGAAAATACAAATGAAACAAAAGATGATACAGATATGATACAGTACTATACAAATGAATGCAATAACCAAATGAAATATTTGATTAATAATTGAATAATCTGTAGTGTCATTGTCTGATATCAATAAACAACAAAGCTTTACCTAATTACACGTCCGAAAAGCGGTCGGAAGAAGTTTATACTTATTTAATCCGACCCTTTCTCCCTTTTTTTAAACATTTTTTTTTCTTTTTACATCTTAATATATGTTAACATACAATATCAATGTATACTTTAACCTTGAATAATTTATATAATCATTCATATAATATATACAGGCAAGTTAGGAGAATGGTCTCTCTATATATATATATATATATATATATATACTGTATACACATAATGTACATACACAAATTCATACAAACTTTTTTTGTCATTATTCATTTAATTCCACTAAGACTGTACTCAAAGTGATGGCAGAAAATGATTCCTAATTTACTTCACCTATCTCACAAGCTATATTCCCAGACAAATTGGATGAGATAAGTCCAATCAAAAGACCAGTTCCCTTGAAATGAAACTGTTGCTTTACACCGACCTCAGCCAAAGGTCACCAACCCTCCTCTGTTTCCTTGTCATTTTTGCATCAAGTGACGGCAGGGAATGTGACGCAAAGGGCAAGGTCACCCACGGGAATCCTTCAACACCATGCTGCCATTTCACCTGGCATCAGCAGTGCTCCTCTTCTAAAAAACATGGAGGCTTGGAGAAAATATCTGCAGCAACAGAAGCAGTGGCTGGCACCCCCGCTGAAGCGACATCCTCACTTCGACCAACACCTCACTCAGAAGCCGCAGAATTAGATTAACACTCCGAGCCCAAGACATAACTCTCTCTCACACACAAGCACATGTCAAGCAGCCGTTTGAAGAGATTTGTTCAGGGAATGCTATTTTTAAAATGCATTCAATCATTCTGTGAAAATGATTACATAAGATCAAAACACTGAAAACACATCATGCCATTTTTAAACTGAGGTATCAAGATCGCTGCAAGCTAGGACAAGATGGAAAAAAACAATCTATTATAAGTGGTATCTGTGATATCTGTTGATCTGCATGTTGTGGTGTAATAATTTCTTGGATGGAAGAGTGACTTCATCTAATTCCAGTCTTAATGCTAAGCTGCATATGCTTGCTGTAGCTTTATATATATTGTACATAAATGAAATCAATCTCCCAATCTAACACTCTGAAAAAAAAGCAAGTATACCTTAAGGGGTCCATTATGTTCTTTGGGGTTTTGCATTTCCTGTAGTGTGTTATGTTGTGGTTTGTTTGTTTGTTGCCTTTATTTAACCAGGTGAAAGCCCCTTGGTGCATGTAAAGAGTCTGCAAAGGCTACAATCTCAAAGTTTCCTCCAGAGGGAGTTTCTCTCCCAGACCCCCCCTCACCTGACTGAAACTCCTCCATTGGACTCCTTTATTTACTTCCTTAACATACCGACTATGTAATACTCACGCTTCTATTGGCTAGCACTTCAACACATTGTACGTGATAGGCTAGGAAGCAGGACATCTCTAAGCTGTTGACCAATCATAACAGAGCCGACCAGCTAACCAATCAGAGCAGACTGGGCTCTGGTTTCAGACAGAGGGTGAAAAGAGGTGCTGCAGCACAGGCAGTATGAGAGCAAATTATAATAAAAACCTTTTTGAAGCATGTAAACATGTCACAGTGGAGGCACATAATACAAAAATGAAACCTGAACATTAGCATAATAGGGCCCCATTACATTCTCCTTTAAGGCGTAAGGTCGTGCAAAGGTCTTTTTCCAAACACGGTGACATGTGAGCCAACGCCTTGTGTGTATTGCGACATTTCAATCTGAGGCAGTCTCCCTGAGGCATGTGGGACGTCCACAGGGAGGTGATTATCTCTGTTATCTGACAGTCATTTAATTAACAGCCTTCTGAATGGGAGTATGTCGTCAGGTCTGGAGCTGCTCACAGACACCTTTCTCAGTGGATTCGGTCCATTTAAAGAAAAACTAAAAGGTCAGAAATTCTACACATGTTGCTCAATGACATTTGGAATCACTGGGTATGTGTGCTTGGAATGTGTATGGAAAGATTGCAATCTCTGTCACTCAAATTCATTAGACTGAACACTTTCCTTTCTATTCTAATAGATACCCCACGGACTTCCAGACACTTTGCTGAAACGCAACCTGACTTTAAACAAAAGATATTTATAGTCAGTTTTAGGTAGAGGGAAACTGTCACAATATATTTTTTAAAGCAACATAACTCTTTATTTTTAAACCCTACCTGACCTATTTGTCTGTTGGAAATGACAAATGTACTACTGTGCAGCCATATGTCAACAAGTCCTCCGAGCAACCAAGAACATCCTTTATGTAAATATGACATAACAAATATTGTGGTCACGGGTAAAAGAAACCAATGTTTGCTGTGAGTAAGGAAAAAGACCAGTACAGTAGTCAGTGTTGATTATTTGTTTACTTGTCAAACCACACTACCTGCTGCCTGTGCAGACTCGTGGCTCCATGTCAAATTGACAACACTCCTTCCATTGCTTCTGATGGAGAAGAAGCATCAATGATATGGCCACTAGAGGGCTTTGTCTCTAAAAATCAAAATACATGTAACTTTTTGGCTGATGCTTTCTTTTTTCATGATGGGACCGGTTTCAAATACTGTTTAAAATTATGGAACTTAATTTAAGAAATACACTGGTAATCTTAGGAGATTTCAATTATTACACATAGCTTCAAACCGGTGTGTAATGCGACCCAATACACAGTTATTCAATATAAGTTCATAAACAATCAGAGATATTTCCAAAGTGCTGAAACAGTGATATACGTTCCTTTATTATCTCTGGTTGAATATACCATTGTGTACAAAGTTGTGAGCTTGATTAATTTACCCTGATATTGGATCTGTACACCATTTTTCATCAACATGATGAAGTAACTTGATTTGTCTGGATGAGAAAATGCTGGATGAGCCAAAATCTAGAAACGCATAATCTTACATAGTATAATTTAAATAAGTACTTCCCAGTTGTCACGATCAAATGATGTAAAAAACACACAATTTGTAACAATGAATAGCTCTATTTTATATATATATATATATATATATATAAAAAAGAGAACACAACTAAATTGGAAGCTCTACTGCCACTATCTTATGTAAAGTAGCCAGTCTCTAAAGGTCAACTCTCATGAATGAATTTCCAGAGGATTGTCACAACATTGAAAAATACAAAATATACATACTTCAATTAGGTGATAGAGAATGTATCCATATCACCCAACCATGGCTTCAATAATAAATTGGAAGAAGCAGATATTTATTATTCAAGATTGTCAGATACTGTTTATTTTTTCATAAAGCTTAAGTAGCTTTATGAAAAAAGGGTGAATAAGAATGATATGTGTTTGTTGCATTTTATTCATCAACTAATACAAATGCCTAGTGCATGTATCAATCACTGCTGTAAGACCAACAGATATTGCTCTTTTGTGTGTATATTAGTTTCGGTCAAACTATTAAAGGATGTGAGCAACATAAAACCTAAACAAAAGTATTCATTGAATTAAAAGTATAATTCGAATTTAAAAAGAGAAAAGCGAATGCCTCATGTGAATAATCATCTTTACATGTAACCCGAGTGCTACAGAGCATTAACCCATATAACAGGAGAGCTACACTTTTAGTAGCTTTTAGTTTGTTGGTCTATTCTGCCCCTTTTTAAGTTTGACATCATTTTGAGATTTTACCCCGAGGTGTTTCTTACTGTACACACGGTGCTTTAAAACCCCTCTATCTAATGCTCTGCTTCGCCTATACTGGCAGGCATGGCAGATGCTACAGTCTCTCTCTCCATCCATCATGGTGTGTATGAGCGGTCACCACATCCTCTTCATCAGGCTCTCCTCTTCCCCATGTGGCACTCAGTCAAACCCTGTGACTAAGGCAGCAACACCTGCAAGACTTCTAGTTGGTCTGCACTCATCACTCTTCTGAAGGCAACAACACCACACTTCCCCCAACCCTCACACCCCAACCTCTTCTATATCCTGCTCTAACCTTGCACAGTCCCATTTGTTTGGAGTCAGAATTGCCTCAGGGCACCTTCACAGCAAAACCTCCAGTCAATTTTTTTTCAGACGTGTCACTGGGATCACGGAGCATCCCGCTGACTCTGCTGAGAGAAGCAAAGACTGAGTGGTGGGCCATAAGCCTGGGTTATAATCTCACACCTCATCCAGTACCGTCCGTTGAAATCTCTTCACTTATATAACTGGCGTGAGGATGTGTTTTAACGGCTGGAGGATGTGCATTAGAGGAGAGGAGCAGCCTGCCTGATGGGTAACTGTAGCTGTGTTCCCAGTCCATCGGCTTGGCTTGCTACAGAGCTATGCAAAGTTAAACAGGCCCCGCGCCCAAAACTCTCCGTCATTTCACATACTTTTAGCAGTGGGGCAGAGGTCTTGCATAAGCGGCTTAAAATAAAAAAGGTGATTATGTTTGTTTTGGTAGACTATTTGATGTCGGCATGAAGGTACATTATTCCAACGCAATGTTCAATTAATTCTGGCTGTGCGTCGTTCTGAAACACAAACACACACGATGGCAGTGTGTAGATAGTTTGTAGAAAGGAAAGTGTTACACCTTTAATTACAGTGTTCCTCCAGACTGCAAATAACATCCAAACAACCTTAAATGTAATACCATTTAGCAAATTAATTGGATTATGTGAATACTTAAGTTCTCTTTCATCATAACAAAAGCAACAGTGGAAAAAGCTGAAATCCCTTCGCAAGCCACGTAGGTCCGAGCCCCGGCTCCCCTGTCAATAAAGACTACACATATCCCTTTGTTTGATGATAGCATGGCACATTTCCATTCCACTGATCTCACATCCACAGACAGTACGCAGAGAGACATCTGCACTGCATTACAGTTAACTAGCCATATGCTCTCCTCTCCTCTCTCTCTCCCCCCCTCCTCTCTGTCCATCACCACTCAGGAGATGGAGGGATGACCTTCCGCTGTGAGGTAAAAGCGACATCGGCCTAACTCAGCAGAACTGCAGAGGTAGAGGGGTGTGAATTAAGAGCTTCAACAGCAGGAGTGCCAGAGCCGCTGTGATAATGTGAGGCAACATAAGTAGTCCCAAAGAGACGAAAAAGGGAGGGGGGGGTAGGGAAAGGAAGGAGGAAGAAAGCGCGAGAAGATGTGGTGAGAGGAAGGAGCAGTGTTGCCCTGCAGGTACTGAGTCATGTCCTTGCTCAATTGTGCGTATCTTCACTTTTAAGTTTCTTCAATGTTCATTTTTCACTTTTTGCTGTCTCATACTCCTCCACCGTCTGCATCCTCTCCACTTCACATTTCTTCCTCGAGCCTTCTCTCTCTTTAATGAGCAGTCTATGGCCCATGCCTCTGTTCTATCATTAATGTGGTCTGTGCAGAAGGAGACAGCTGCACAATGAAGTCGCAGACACAAACACTTTACATCCCATGTGGGTCCTCACTTAGAATCTGCCTAAGACAGCATGTCTGCAAAACCTCATTAAACAACAGCATTTATCAATCCAACCAAAGTCTGCAACACATGGAGCAAAAGCTGAAGTTTGCTCATCACCGAGTTTGTGGACGCACTTTCGACATGCGAATCAGCTGAGATTCTATTAATTGGTGGCGATGTTGGGAAAACTAGCAAAGATAACTGGCAAAATGTCCATATAGGACGGCAACTCTAAACTGTGTACACCCTGGAGGTTTAGGGGATACGAAACACAGTGGTGTTATCAAATTTAAAACATATAATTAATAAATGGGTGAATTAATATGCCCACATGACACCTAAGGTCAGAAGAGCTTTATTTAACAGCTGGTCTTATGTCTGTGACCCCGCCTGTTGTTCGTTGATAAGCCTGAAACATGCACTTGTCAAGGTTCAGAGGCAACTTTTGCAAATATGGCAGTAGCCATCGATCATCTTAAGATAAGATAAGATATTCTTTATTGATCCCAAGTTGGGAAATGTTTTTGTTACAGCAGCATGTACTACTTTGTTCTACTCCACTACAGTTCAGAGGTTAACCTGGTATTTTTACTCCACTACATTTATTTTAGTTAATTTGCAGATTCTGATTAATGATGTGAAATATAAACAACCCTTAAATCAGACTTTAGTTACACCTGAGTCAAATTCAGAGAAGGTGATTGTCAAGTGCCAAAATAAATTGGACGTCAAGTACTTTGTCAGACTTCATATTTATCTGTGGATAACCCCAACGTTTTTTTCTTATTCAAAAGAAGACCTTAACTTAAAGTAATCTTTAATGCTTAAATAAAGCCTTATTAGTTTGTCTGTTTTGCACATCCTCCTGTTAATATCTTTGGACGTCCTGCACTAAACTGTTTTATTGTAGAGATCACTACAGTATCTTCTTGATATTTTATATTCTATATTTCTATCATGCCTTCTACTTTCACCCAATTGTGTATGTGAGCATTTATTAATATTGAGACTGATCTGACTCCATACAGATGTTAAGTTCACCTAGGAATGGTATCATTGACTTAAATGTTCAAATAAATGTTGCTCTTCTGTCTATATTGGTCACATGATGCCCCTCGACTGAAATGCTTCCTGTTCAATATCCCCACTGACTTCCTTAACATTCTGGGATGAGAGACCACATCACAATTTACTCTAAACTGTCATTTCCCTTTCATCACTCACCTCAGCAACGGACCTCTCTCCACTGTCCCTGTGTTCTGCCTCTGACTCACTCTCAAGCGCCTAGATGTCAAGAGAGGTGGTGAAGTGATCATTATTTATTGAGCAGTATACTCTTTCAGTCTTTCACATTGAATCATAACAAGTCATACTGAATGTAAATACAACTGACTCTAAAGTAAGTCCCAGTCTGTGACATTGGACATTTTGAAGACTCAAAGTCCCAAGCAGTAGAATATTAGCTGTCTATGTAATGTGCACAGAAAACAAATAGTTAACTGAATACTGGGATGGAAATTGCCTATAAGCACTCAGTAAAACATAAACGCACACAGAAAGCTTCTGAATGATAAGAAGTATAAATTGCATTTCATATTCACTCCCTCTCACCACTCCTACCTGTTTCACATGCAAACCTACATCTGGCACAAATGCATGCAAACACTGTTCCTGCTAGAGAGAAACGAGGTCTCAAGTAATATCCAGGAAACAAGTGTGATTTAAGTGAGCTGTGTTGTTCTCCGCTAGTGGGAAGGTCGGTCTAATCCCAAACTTGTTGTCGAATGATGTCTGCATAAAAGTGAAGTCATGTTTTTCGTGGAGCAAGAACTCGGCTAGACGTATTTAATTATTGAGAGCTGGAGAAAAACGTAAGAAAGAGATCGTATTGGTTGCTGAAATGAGGTGGACGGCGCCAAACATGCTCAGCCAGTCAGGAACAAAAAAAGCAAAAGAGTAAAGCCTGGATCCTAATCTTGCTTAAATCTGCCTCAGACCTGATGGCATGTCTGCTTTTCTTTTTTAAATGTCAAACCGGGGAACGGTAAGCACATGTATCTCGTGCTGGGAAACCTGTTGCAGACACTGAGCAGTGAGACCTTAAAAAGGCTCGACTAAAGACCACTTGAAAATGCTGTTTATTCAACTAATTCTGTGCATTGATTCTCCGAGCATCAGGCATTCCTTTCGATGCTTAATGAGTCTATAATGGCTGAGTCATTCTCAACCAAAGATGGCTGTCGAGTGCGGTATTCAGCAGAGCTTTGCCAGCCGGCAGAGAATGATGAGAGAAATACGAGCTGGCATCTTCCTCGGTGGCAGCAGATAGGAATCAGACTACAAAGTACTTCATGCAAGCCATCGCAGAGCAGAGGACGGGAATCAGGGAAACATCTAGATCTGTTTCACTGTTTCTCTATCTCTCTGTGAGTTGTTTAAGTGACTGACAGATTGACAAAAGAGGATCATATTATTAATTCAACGACACGCACACCCAAGAAAAGATAAGCTTGAAATAGAAGCGTAATTGTTGCTGTGGTGATGAGATATGCTATGGTCTTTGTTTTCAGACAGCATCCGCCTTGCCAGATTTTGCAGAAGAATTTGTGAGCAAGACGGTGTGTGTGTGTGTGTGTGTGTGTGTGTGTGTGTGTGTGTGTGTGTGTGTGTGTGTGTGTGTGTGTGTGTGTCATTCTCTACTCTATTCTGTTAATAATTGCAGTGTGCTATTTCTAAAAGTAACTTTCCAAGGTCTGGACCGAAGGACAAGTCAATCTCTGCGTGGTTGTCGTGATGCAAAGACTCAGCGGTGAACAAAAGGTGCAGCTCACCGCCTAATTCTCCTCTCCGGGCTAAAGCTGCTCTACGACTCTCTTTTATCATCGCAGCTTCTTGTGGAAGGCAAAGGGTCGACGTTTCCGTGCCGCCTGAAATGCCAGTCCATCGCCTCCAATACCATGCGTGTTATTGTTGAGTGAGCAAAGAGCATCCTGAGGGCAACAGGGCATCTTATTAAAGTGCATTGTGCTAAGAGAGCACGACACACACACACTTTGGAACTTCTACGCACACACTCTCAGCGTCACTCAACCGTCCTTGATAGTGACTATTTTCATCACATATATAAAACGTTTTTTTGGCATTGCTGAAAGAGTAGTATTGAGAAAAGTTCAGGACAATCCCTTTTTAGAATGATGAATGTAGAAATGTTATAGCTTTGCATTTGAAGATGGAATAACTAAGAATAACCTTTAGTCACATTTACTGGAACTGTAACTAAACAACCAATCAGAGCTTTGGATTCTCTGATAGTGTCAAACCCTACTGGATTGTTTTAAGGAGCACTTGGGAAATACATTTTGTATTAAATAAAGGATCTATCTAATACAATATGTGTCAGGATTTTGTAAAAAAGGAAACAAATATATACTTTTAACTGTAGATTTAAGGAAAATACTTAATCATCATCCTATATTTACTATAAATCTATTTCCCATACGAAGGTAACGGTTGAGCAACACAAATTAAAAGTACCACGGTGCAAACCCTCCAATAGGTAATACACTATACGTGCAGTATATTGCTCAGTTGACTTGATTGCAATTTTGTAGCCATATATATTTCTCTCTGTAATTAAATGTCATCATCCTGTGGATAGCTACGCACGTTTATTTTGCTTCAGAGGAAACTTTAGATAATTTACAGAAAGGAGTAAGAAAAAAAACAATACTTCAGCAAACATCTGTACATGTTCCGCAGCTGTGTGCATGCAGCAAATGCAGCGTAATGTAGCGCAGAAGGAGCACTGAGGTGAGAAGTTCATGATGAGAGATCCAGAGGATAATGATGGCAATTCCAATAACTCTCCTGGCTGGCTGCACACCCACTCACTCTCGGTGCAGAATCTTAATCCTGGGCTCTAATCCTGCTGACTGAGAGGGCCCAGAGAGCCATTTATAACAAAGTAAGTAATAAAGGAGACCGCGCAGAATACATCCCATGATGTTTATGACAGGACACACAGATTTCATCAGCTTTGACACAGGGGAAAGCAACTAAAGTGCAACACAGCTATATGACAGGCCTTGTGGCTTTACGTGATAAACTGCTATTAATATCGGTTTCATGTATATTAATGTTCAACGCCAACTATTATGAAATCTGATTTCATCCTTAGTCTTCAACACAAATTATGATGCATTTGTCGAGAGCATGACATTGTGTCTTTGTATGAACGACGTGTGGGCCAAATGCCAGGATGTTACACACAGAGGAGCAAAATGAGAGTGAGAGCCCGTAATGCAGGTGAAAACAGCTCCTGCAGATTAAACTGTGGAGGGGTGTTTGTGTGTCTGCAGACATGGATTAACTGCCCACCCTCATCATGAGGCCATATTGGCTATAACTACCGTTCGCAGCTTGGGAGTCTGCAGGGAAACCGTTGGAAACAGGATGATTGCCTAATTGGCACAAGGCTGAGCGAGTTTCAGGGATTGCAGGATTTTGGGTTCTGAGGTATGGAGGCTGGGAGGCTCTGTTGGCGTCTCTCTGAAAAATTGTTTCTATGAACCAAAAAGCAGCCAGAAAGCAGGGAATGCTTGAGTGTGTCTGACAGAAATGTTGCTTGTATAGTATATGTATATATTCAGGTAGGGACACAGTGAACCTGTATTTCTTAGCAACTGTGAGGACAGAGTATGAGAGAGAGACATCTAAGGGGCGGTTTATGTATCAAACCGCAAAAACTTGTTGATAATGATCAAATATTTCCGCGGCACGAAACAAAATGTGAAAGTTTTTAGGCAAAGTTCTTCCATGGTTTCTTCAGTTTGAACATTTAACTTTTGAGAACTTCTTCCCCTCTTCTTCATTAAATGAAAACAGGGTTTTGTTAAAAAAGAACATCATAATACTTCAAGATAAATTAAAACTCAGAGATCATACCGGCACAGAAAGGTTGAAATGATACTCAGCCCTAAGTAAGAGTTCACCTTTTTTTTTAGGGTTCATGGCGGTTCCTTTTATTTTTGACAATTCAATTAGTTTTCTTTTTTTTACATTTCAGTCATACAGACAGCGTTGCAGTCTCTGGGGGATCAAAAGATCTCGCTGAGGGCCGTTTTCAGAACTACTTTCTGCATAATAAAATGTCGCTTATTAAAAAGATGATGTGAGGCTTGTGGAATACCCTGAGCAAAATACATGTTCTATAACATTATAATCAACTTTGTTGAATTGTATCTGGCAGCAGATAATAATTTCACTATCTATTCATTTGCCAAAAATATTTAATGGACTAATAGATTAATTATTCTTGCTAATACAATACATATGCCAATCACAATTCAAAATAATGCTGTCAGATTGGATTTTTAAACCAAATATATTCACTTCACTACTATATGTACATATAGTGTCCAACAGGTGCTTCAACGGCCTAAATAATTTCCATTAAGAGAATAGTGCTGCAGCTTCAGAAACAAAGCAAGTATAAGACACAAATGTGCCAAAACACAAGCAAATAAAAATAAATACACATAAATATATAAAATAAATAAACACACCATATGCGAAACATGCGCATCTTTTACTAAAAGCAAAACAATGCAAACACATTTTTTTCCAAGAAGCTCATGACACAACACAAACCAGGGGACACTAAAACATGATGCACACAGTTGGGACCGGAGTGCTTGTTGATGTTGGGGGATTATAAAGTTGGCCAGCTGTCACTGTTTCCAGTAGCACAGTTAGACTGTTTTATATTTGTGTTTTGTCAGTATATTTATAAAGACTAGGTTAGCCAACAAGCTTTCAGCTGATCTGGAATAATATCGGTGGAAGCATGGGATCACATTGTTAAAATAAGCCGATAACATGTATACTTTGGGTAAGTTTGCTGTGACAGTGACAGTTAGCTAACTTTGAATTTCCTAACATCAAAAACAAGGGCTGTGGTCCCAGCTGTATGCATCACCTTTTTCGTTTGCGCTTTTGTAAGTGCTGCACATGTGTTGTGAAGTTGGTGAAGATGTTTCTTCATTGCAAGTGTTTTGGCATATTTGTGTTTTTATATTTGCGTAGTTTTTTTTTAATATAGTGTATTTCTCCTGATTGAAAGGTTTGTGGCGGCTGTAATGTTTTTGCACCTGACGGCCACCATATAACTCATATGACTAACAAAATCAGCAAATAATTACATTTGAGAAGCTGAAACCATCATGTTTGCTTTAAACATGACAAATATCAATCCATTTGAATCAGATCACATATTAATACAATCAAAACTATCTGCATAGGAAAGATGGCACATATGTGTTCTTTTTTTAAAAATAATCTGGGTGAAGAAACCTTTGAGAATTGCTTTAATCAACTACCCAGCATGGATATTGTAATAAGCAAATAAGAGAATAGAGAAGAAAAGCGGAGAGCCAAAGTGAGAGATAGGTAACAAAAAGGCAAGGAAAGCAGGATGAGGATCTCAGAAATCCAGGTAACATGCAGAATACAAACAAGGTGTTGTGAGGCCTGCAGCAGCGGCTTTAAGGGGTGACAAGAGGGGAGAAGGGAGACAGGCCAGAGTAGGAGAGAGTCTGCTGCAGGGGCCGAGGGATTTCTGCCAGATGTGTTGACACTTCCTGGGCGAGAAGTCAATGGAGGAAAGCGTTAGAGGGTGAGCTTTGACATGCCCGTGGCTTCGGGGGAAGGTTAGCTTTCAGACTCACACTTAGGACAGTCGGCTAAGACTGGAGATCATAGGCAGAGGAGGAAACACGTGAGGAGGACACCAGAGGAGAAGCTGTTAGAGGTGTCCCCATGACGACCCCATGACAACCTGGCTCAGGTGTGTTCTGTGACCTGTTAGTAATCGCGCAGGTTCGTAATTATAAAGGTCTCATGAGGAGCATGAGCAGCTTCGATGCAAACAACCATATAAAGTCCCAACAAACTATAAACCTAATATAACCGCGATAAATCATATTTTTGGCAAGAACTTCAAGCAAACTCCTAAAGAGCTGCGTTAAAGACGTGGTGCAGTGTTTTAACACCGCAGCACAAAACTTTATTATCGAAAATGACAGAAACTGAGCATTTCTTGTGTATGATAAATATTAAATAGTAGACTTGGAAAAGGTAAATATCCAACTTATTCGCCTAATACATTATTTATTGTTGCATTTCACTACACTGCAATTTATTTCTGCAAATCTGCAGATCATGTCAAGACAGCAAACAAAATATTTGCATTAGTGCTTATCAGTGCACTTTTTTCTGGGACGCATCAATTAGTCAATGAATTTATACATTGTCAGTGAAAAATGAAAAATGACTGTCTGTTTTCAAATAGCTTTTTTGGTTCAACCAACAGTCCAAAATGTATTTACAGCGAAAAAGTGACCAAAAAAAGCCTGAATAATTGTTTTAGTAAGAATTCATCGTCAGATTGCTAATCATTTTCTGTTAATCAACTATTTAACGAATCATTTAAATATAATATCCCCAGTGTTGAGATATATCTTGGGCTATGTACAGTATTCATGTTTATTTATATTGTCAAGCATCTGCTCATACAGATTTGCAGAATCCCTACGCAAACCAACAATGTGGCAGCAAGCAACAGCGGTCTGTGAAAAAGAAACAATGTGTTTTCATAACCTCTCCAAACCAGTGGCTGTGCACAAGACACGGGAATCTATTTATTTCTCCCCTATTTGCACATGGCCCAGTTAAAAAAAGCATGTAAATCCATTGCAGTCTGAATCCCTTCTCTGCAGCGTGAGTACAATCTGCAACTCATACATTGATTATTGAAGACAGACAACCTCAGGTATGCGCAGGGTTGAAAGAAGCATGGGGAGCGAGGGGTGATGGAGCGAGACCACATCATTCTTCCAGACAAATTACATAACAGACACACTATGGTGTTCAGACCGGACGTGTCAAACCTGAAATGCGTTTCAGGCGGGATGTCTGCTGAGCAAGTGCATCATGATGTAACGTGATGAATCTCTGGGGAGACGCAGAGTAAGGATGTTAGGGGCTGCCATTTTCAGACGGCAGCCTGTACTGCGGAAGGGATGCATAACAAACATGGAACACACACGCACGCACTCACTCACATACAAAACAGCCAGGTCTACATTTTAATGCACAAATATTCTTTATGGAGATAGATATAATAATAATAATTTTTTTTTATAGCGTCTTTCAAGAAAACCAAGGACGCTTTACAATGGGAGATAAAATAACAAAACAACAAAAAAATTAAATAATAATAATCACAGAGACACACAGGTTGAAAAACTGGTTGCTGGGTACTGCATTTTAGCTGGGGCCGAAGGCCTGAGTGAACAGATGGTGTTTGAGTTTGTGTTTGAAAGTGTCCAGAGAACCGGCATTCCTGATAGCAGAGGGGAGAGAATTCCAGAGGGTGGGGGCTGCGACACTGAAGGCTCTGTCACCAAAGGATTTCAGCTTGGAGCGCTGGATGGAGAGCAGCCCTGTGTTGAAGGACCGCAGCTGACGAGAGGGGGTGTAGGGCTGAAGGAGGTCAGCGATGTATGCAGGGGCTAGGTTAGGGAGTGGAGAGATTTGTAGGAGGAGTTTTTACTGGATGCGTGGCTTGACCGGGAGCCAGTGAAGGTGGATGAGGATGGGGGTGATGTGTTGCCATAGCTTAGTGTGGGTGAGGAGCCTGGCTGCAGAGTGCAGGTGAGGAGCCTGGCTGCAGAGTTCTGGATGTACTGGAGTCTGTCCAGGGCTTTGCTGGTGATCCCGAACAGGCGCAGTAGTCCAGGCGAGAGGAGATGAAGGCATGAATCAATGTTTCTGCAACGGGAGAGAGGGCCGGAGTCTGGAGATGTTTCGTAGGTGAAAGAAAGCAGTTTTGACAGTAGACCTGATGTGGGAGTTGAAGGTGAGGCTGAGTCCAGAGTGACGCCCAGGCTGCGAACCTCAGGGGAAGGGTTGATGGAGCAGCCATCGACGGTGAGAAGCAGATCTCCAACCTTCCGGAGCAGTGTTTTGGGGGCCACAACCATGAGCTCTGTTTTGTTATTATTGCGTTTCAGTTGGTTTGTTGACATCCAGGTTTTGATTTTGCGGAGCCAGTTGACTAGTGACAGGGGGGGTAGCTGGGATGATGGATTGGTGCTGATGTAGAGTTGGATGTCGTCGGCATAGGAGTGGAAGTTGAGACCATGTTGGCGGATGATTTCACCGAGGGGGAGCATGTAGATGTTGAATAGAAGGGGGCCAAGCACCAAACCTTGCGGCACACCTTGGTTGACAGGGGCTGGGGGAGAGCTGGATTTCCTGATGGTCACAAACTGTTGCCTGTTGGAGAGGTAGGAATGGAACCAGGAGAGGGCTGTACCAGAGAGGCCAAGGTAGAGGGATAGGCGGTTGAGTAGGATGGTGTGGGAGACTGTGTCAAATGCTGCAGAGATGTCCAGGAGGATGAGGATGCTGATGAGGCCTGAATCGGCGGCTATGAGGAGGTCATTGGTTATTTTGATGAGGGCAGTCTCTGTTCTGTGGTTGGATCTGAAGCCTGATTGGAAGGGTTTGTAGAGCTCATGGTTGGACATATGATGGTGGAGTTGGGCAGCAACTGCTCTTTCCATGATCTTGCTGAGGAAAGGAAGGTTGGCCGGTAGTTGCTGTAGTCTCAGGTCTTCTGGGACTGGTCAACTTTCTGTCCCTAGAGTCAGAACTAAACGTGGAGAAGCAGCGTTCATTTATTATGCTTCCATATCTGGAACAAACCACCAGAAATCTGCCGGTCCGCTGAAACTCTGACTACCTCTGTGGAGCCGCTCTAGTTGGCAGCCAGAGGCTTTCATGGCACGGAGACTGGTGGTGAACCAGGGGGCTGAGTCGGTGAAGGAGACAGTACGAGTAATGAGGGGAGCAAGTGAGTCGAGACTCTGGGAAAGAGCAGTGTTGTACTGGGCTAGCAGGCCGTCAACTGAGGTGTTGGGGGGATTGGAGGCCAGGTGGGTAGCTGGTTATGGCTGGTGCGCTCACTGATTTTAAGCTCCTGTAGGAAATTGTCCACAGTACAAGTTGTCTGGGGAGGGGGATAGGCACAGTGAAGAGGATGGCATGATGGTCAGAGACATCCAGATTGAGGCACTGCAGGTGGGATGCAGTTGTGCCAGTGGTGTATACCAAATCCAGGGTGTGGCCTTTGGCATGGGTGGGATCATGGACATGTTGTTTAAAATTGAAGCAGTCCAGAAGTGCCAGGAAATCAGAGGCAAATGTGCAACAGGGTGAGTCCACATGAATGTTAAAATATCCAAGAAGGAGCGTAGATGGAGGTGAGTAGCTCAGATAGTTCCGACAGGAAGATGGCGGAGGCTGAGGCTTTGGGGGGGGGGCGATATATAAGAACAGCCTGGAGCTGTGCAGATCCAGACAGAGTGAAGGCAAGACATTCAAGTGAGGTGGTGTTGTGTACAGGAAGCTCTTTGATCGAGATGTCTGCTCTGTATATTACAGCCAGCCCACCGCCCGACCAGTGGAGCGGGGCTTTTAGAGGTAGACATAGCCAGGAGGTGTGGCTTGGTTGCCATGTTTCAGTTAAGCAGAGGAAGTGAAGTTTATGATCAGTGATGATGTCATTGATCAGAGGTGCTTTTTTTATTCAAGGAGCGCACATTCTGCAGCATGAATGTTGCATTGTTGTTTGTGGTTGTTGAGGCAGAGGAGGTGAGTGGGCTGATGATGTCGATACAGCTGACAGATCTCAGATTACAACTGTGCACGTAAAGTTTGCTCTGATGATGTCGGCGAAGTGCGACGGACCGCCTGTCTGTCAGTGTAGTGGGGATGTCATGATCAGAGTTGACAAACGTGCGACGTGCAGCCCTATGCACATAGCGGGGACGGCGAAGGAGTCCAAGTGATTGTATTGTAGTGAGGCAATTGGGAGTGTTGTGGCAAACAAGATTCCAAATTTGCAGAGCGGAGTATTTCCGGAGAGCCATGTCAGCAGCACAGAGGAGCAGCGGCTAGCTACGAGCTGCTAAGCAGGGGCTAGGACGGCAGCTGAATTGAGAAGCCAGCAGTGGCTAGCAGTGAAATGCTAACAAGGAAAGGGGTAGCAGCTGAGTTGAGGGGACAGACTGGGGATGTGGAGAAAGAAATGGAGCTCCAGAGATCTCAGGTTGAAGAGGATGGCTGGTAGCTACGCAGGAGCTAGCGGCTGATCGGCGGCTAGCAGTGACAGCCGATCGTCGGCTAGCAGTGGCAGCTGATCGTTGGAGAATGTTTAAGTGTAATAGCTACACAGTAGATGGATCCGAACAGTTGTGATAGCTTTAGCAGACTATTTGCAGTGAATTTGTGGTTGTTAGAACACAACATAGCACAGAAAACACGATTTTGGCTTCGAAGTGAAGCGGCGACAAACACGCCAGTGTCCTCATTCCATAGCGTCGTTATTTCAGAAAAGCGTCGTTATTTCAGAAAACTTTTCTGATAATTATAGCATAATTAGCATTTTCTATATCTCCGTTTGTGTTCCAATGAATTTGTATCTAGTTTATTTCCATTTGGTCGTACCATCTTTAGAAATATTCTACAGTATATTTTTTACCAAACATATTTACAATTAGGATATACATAGATTAAACAATACCCTTACAGTACAGGAATATTCTAAAACCTTATAAACAGTGGCGGCTGGTGGAAGATATTTTTGGTGGGGCTGTTGATATAGTGAGTAAAACATTTTTTTTTGGGAGAAATTACCCCTTAAATTAGGACTTCTGGTGATGCGCGTTTCCACTGCAGCGCGGAGCTCGCTTTAAGCGTGCCGAGCCCGTTTTTGGTTGCGTTTCCACTTGGCCTAGTACCGGCTAGCGGGTCCTAATTCACAGTTTTTCTGGCCCCATAAAATCGTGGTTCTAGGGCCAGGAACAACCAGGCTGAGTCGGGCTGAGTATGCTAAACTAGAGAGAGAATCGCTGGCAAGAGGGCTACAACTACAACAAGATGAACATATTTGACCATGATTTAATTGTAATACACGTTTCAAAATGATGCCGAAGTAACAACATACTGATACCGGATAGTAAAAACCATGAATTAATGCTTTGACAAGTCTGCAGACAGACGGCAGGTGAAAAACCCTTTTAGAATGCGTGTTTTCTAAATGGAGCTTGGCTAAGCTAACGTTATATATGCTCCGACCGTCCACACTCACAACAACGGCCTATACAGACATAAATAAACCAGCGACTGTATTCACCATGACACAGGCAGTCTGTGGTTTGTACTTGTTTAACTTTTGTCTAGTTTCTGAACAGATATGAAGAGCTGTGAGCTCTGAGTGCTAAGAGCTAACGGCTGTGTTGTTATGCTATGTTAGCTTTGCCTAGCATGGCTAGCTTGAAGGTACTTGTCATATGTAACTTTGTGCACTCGTGCTTTTTAATTTTTTCGGACAAATGCTTCATATCGTTTACCCCCGTCACAGTCCACGGGCACATCGTATCTGTCCCCGGCTGTTTGAAGAGCAAGCATAGGAAACAAAAGACAGCATTTACCTCTTTGCATCAGGTTTACATCCAGCTAGCCATGCCTTTCTGGTGTACCAGCTACGTGAAAAGCCTCGTTGATACGTTTTGTCTTTTTCCCGAGCTTGCTGCGATATATACAAATCGGGTTGGTCCGGTCCATGGTCTTTAAGCAACAGTTTATCTCCCAAACTTCTCCTTTCGAAAGGATTGGAGAGTAGCTCTTGCACGGAATTGGGTGTGGACCGAGGTCCGGCGACTCCACCTGCACACGAAGCCATTCTCATCCAATTACTGCGTCACCTTGGTCACTCAAGGGTCTAAAAAACAACTCACGTCAACGCACGTAAGCAACGTGGGCGCCAACGTGAGCACCCTTGTGACCAAAATATTTGACGGCGCTGATTGGCTGAAATTATGTTTCGGCAGCACAGTTTACTATTGAGACTTTTGCAACGTGCTGGTTGCTGCTGTTTGGCTTGGGGGCTCCGCCCGGTAATAATAAACTAATGCCATGGGCAAGGCCAGGCAGGAAACATGTGACTTATCAGTAACTTTAGACATCGTAACACAATTTTAAACGTGATTTTATTGTAGATTATACATTTTACTGATACCAATTGTATGATATTTACCTTGTTAATTAAAAATAAAAATATATATCTTTTTTAAATATATATTTTTAAATTTTATATATTTTTTAATATGTTTTTTGTATGTGGGAAGAGGTGGGGCGGCGCCCCTAGTGCCCATATGGGCCGGCCGCCACTGCTTATAAATCACTTCAAACTAAATAAAATAATATCAATATTAAATATTTCATAGAGCTAAACAAACAATAAATGGAAACTATTAAGTTACAGATGCTCAGCCATAACATCCAATACTGGAATCATGTTCATATTCAAAATGATACTTAATTATTAATATGTTGTAGACTACTTGCTGACCATTTCTTGCATTGTTTAGATAATGTTTCAATTTAAAATAAGTACACTGCAACACAGGCAATGCAGACAATAACAGTGTTAATGTTAATTTGAGTTCAGATTTTATTTTGTCTGATGTTATTGGTATACCATTGTTGTATGTTATCTTATATATGCAATAAAACAACAATAAGTATTAATTGGCTGCCTTGCTTTTTAAATTGTTGGTCTGTACGTCCATCATAAAAACACCAATAGTTATATATTTTAGAACTTATACCTGCAGATATCTTCAGCAACAAGTCAATTTATAGAGCCACCTTTCTGTAGAGTGCAAACACACATACACATGAACACACCTTTCTGGTATTATAACTGAGATACACAGAGGGCAGACCTGAAAGCCTCACCTCTGACTCGCTCCACACCTTAGACCTTTCCAATAATCACATCCAGATGAGTGTTCCACACCCGGGATGATCACAGCTCTAATCCCCATACTCGGTAAAGCTACCAATTGTTTCTGTAGATTAATTGCTACGCATAGTAATTATCCTCCATAAACACTGTTGCTACATGCCCCCCTGAAGAACCAGCTGTAATTATTTCCTTTGAAAGGGAATTCTTCATTGCCTTAAATGAAACCACTTAGCGCATTGGTAACTTTTAAGGTTTTTTGCAGTGGTGTAATGAGGGGATATTCTTGTTAAATAGAGCCTCGGCAGACTTCCCTTTCAAAGCATGGTGTCGGTTTGAAAGAGAGGAAGAGAAAGAGGGAGAGATAATGGGAGGGTGGGAGGGATGGCTGTAGGCAAGGAAGTGGAAAGTTTATTGGCATTTCAAGGTTGTGATGAATCCTATCCACCTGTGAAGCATCATTGACCACATTGCTCTTCATGGGCTATAAACAACAAACTAACAATTGCCTGCTGGCCACACACACACACCTGTATTTATACACTAATTCTTCCTCTAATATGTTCTGCTGCATGCTGACACCTTTATATAAATGATGAAAGCATAGGCCAAATCGGGCATTAGTCTCTGTCTGGCTCCAACAAAAGCACTGGGACCACCTTCAAGCTTTCCAACGGTGAATAAAAAAGTGAGGATAAATCAAGCTGTCAAATATTTTGCATCGACCTGCAAACTGCCGGATTAAAAATAGTCCCTGTACTTACAAAAGCTCTGCCACCCACTCTCTACGGTTCAATGTATTGCATCAACCACGCCCCTCCACCTATGAGAAAGAGAAACTCACTCCAAATCAATTAGAGGTGATTTATGCTGTTTTACGACGGTTATTTATCTCTCCCAATATCCACAAAGAAGGACCATAAGGGGTTTTGGAGGACAATGATTAATTTAATCAAGTGTGAGTGAACTTTCTCCAAAAATCATGCCGCTCCAACAGATAATCCGCTTTCCCTGAAACGTTTCCAACAGGATTAGCCCCCGAGGGAAGCCTGGATGCGTTATACAGGGAAGAAAGAAAGAGAGGTGGAGAAAGCAGGAGAGAGAAAGGAGATAAATTGAGAAAAACAGACAGAGAGGGTGAAACACAGAGAGACAGAGATGCAGGAATAGAGGGGCAGGTTTGAGAATGACATTCAGAAGTGGGACATGCCTTGAAAAAGGAAAAACTAAACATTGATTTTAAGTAAAGATTAGTTTCGGTTTGGAAAACGTCAGAGTAGATATAAGTGATGGAATACTGAATGGATGGACTTTGACATCAAATCGTTACCTGTGCATTTACCTTTTTTGGAAGAAATTAGGTTTTATGATGGTGGCGAAGTTAAACCGTTTCCTCCTTGAGTTCACCTCAAACTGGAAGAGTTGAGCTGCTCACTTGCCCACAGCTGTTTACATGTGTGGCATTTTCTGCCTGTGAGCTTTCTACGTATACCTTTTAGATATTAAAGGTCACCTATCATGCTATGTTCAGGCAATAGCATAGGTCTCAGACATATAACAAAATATAAAAAACATGTCGATGAAGTGTTTTAGTCAAAAAAACAAACAGATCACCCATTCTAGCCATGCCTCATATCCCTCTATTTCTCTTCCTGTTCCAAAAGTGCTGATTCTGGGTATAAACAGGTCTCTCTTGAGAATGAGACCCTGTGTCTCAATGAGATGTTCACCTGTATAAATAAAGGCTAAAAAAAATAAAGCTTTTCTTTTTTAAACTGAAATAAATAAAAATAAGAGGGGGTGGAGCTTATGCCGGCTCATGCGGCACCTGGCAGATACGGTCTAAAATGCTGCGGTGATGAAACGCAAGGATTATTAGATCAAGGTTTATTTCTGAAACAGTATGGAGCTCAAAGGCTTTCTCTCTTGCCGGTTAAACCACAAGGTGAGTTCCTTTTTATTTCCTGCTTCTTCACACACATGCTCTCTCCAGTACGGGTTAGCGATGTAATGTAAACGCCAACCATATAGAGTGCCACAGTGACGCGTCCTAAAACCCGGAAGTAAGCCACGCATGGGATCCTATTAATAAATAAATCTATCGATTAGATTTATGATTCGAAAATTATAAAAGTAGGGTAGACATGTGGAGATTATCCGACTGAACAAAACATGATCCGTCCCTTAAATGTGTGTCAACCACAGACTTTATTTAGAGTTATTTTCCAAAATCCTATGGAGAAATTGCAATGCTTTTTTGTCGAAGGAACCCATGCGCAGCTACTTCCGGGCTAGGACGCGTCACTGTGGCACTCTAATACGTCCAAAACAGTCGGGCATTGTTTCTGATAGTGCTGTGGGTCCGCCGCCGATATTACGTCATATCGGCCGCAAATCTGGATCAGCTCCGTTGTACCCCGGTTTTAGAGATTTGGGTACGCAGGAAAAGAGAGAGGGTTTAATTTTCTGACGCTGCGTGAGTTCCCTGACACACCGGGGACACATATTTATGTATAAAAGACATCAGAAATTGCATTTTGCATGATAGGTCCCCTTTAATATAAATCAGTGGTGAGGGTCGGATTGGGTCAGGCACATGACAGACAGGAAAGGGTTTATACGTTAGTTGTTGTGGGATAATGCGTATTGAAAGCAGTTTTGTGTTTTGACTTGATCCGAAAGTTTTTTCATCTAGGTGGGCGGATTTTCTTGTCTCGAGAGCTTATAACATTTGTGAAAACCCTTGTTGAATTAAAAAGGAATGCTTTACAATCATAAAACTACAGGCAATCCCTGAAAGCTGACCTGTTGTTCTCATCTTACATCATCAAGATAGTCAGGTGTACGCTGTCTACATGGACTCTTCTATTAATATCACGATTGTCACTTTAACATGTCATTTGGTATGTAGAGTTTATATATTTTTTTCTATTTTATTTTTGGAAATGCACTTTTATTATCCATTTCTTTATCTGTATTTATCTTTGTATTGGAACAGCCATACTTCCCTGCTAGGGATCAATAAAGGTTAATCTTGTTTTATTTGTTGATAAAAGATTAAATTAATCCATATTAGATCATATTCAAGAATCCACAATATTGGGAAAATATCCCCAAAGAGGGTTTATCTTTAAAAAAATGCAACATAAATCAGAATTGTGGAGTAAAGTCAAAAGAAAGGGGCGGGGCTTCAGCAGAAGCTCCTATAGTACAAGGTGTAGTGACCGCTCACAATACAAGCTAAGAAGGTTTGCTGAAAGTAAGATTTCTGAATTGAAGTACAATCTCAAGGCTCACACAGCCCACCAAAGTCCACCTCTGGCCTGAGAATTCAACTTCCTATTTAAAATGTTGCTGCAAGCTGGTTGTAACAACTGCCAAAGGGGCGGTGCTGAGCCACTCTGAAAGCTTTAGCCTTTGATTAAGCTCCTCTCTTCCACGCTTAATGCCGTGGCCCTGAATTATTCACCAACTTGGTGGAGAAGGCTTGTGCATGCTACAAGCTTGCTAAGTGTGTTAGCCTAAAAACACATAATGCAATAAATAAATCTCATCCATGCATAATGGATGGTAGACTGGGCCTGGGCGCTCTGTCGTGGGAAGACAGATTTAAACAGAGGGGGTCAGAGGGACCACGCTCAATGCAGACTTTGCCAAATCGCTGTCCTCCCATGCCACGGCACTCTCCAGCCACAACCCCCCCCCTTGCATCAACTGCTGTCTCTTTTTATCCATCCAGCTTTAGCTTTATTCGAATTCCAAGAAGTTGAGGACATCACTACACTGAGAAAGTCAACGCGGATCAGTGAGGAGTGAATAAACAGATTATATTCTGTATTTTGGGGGGGTTTATTTAAGCAGGACCGTAATTATTTTTGCTGGCTCTAATTAAATATAATAAGCTAAGATAGTGATCTCTGTGTCACATGATTGCATGCAGCATAATGTGCAATCAACACCACTCTGATGTTAGCATGCCAGCACAGCTCTGCCTCTCCGAAATTAGGGAGCTGATTGTCCCCGCGGTGTTGCATGTCATACCGGCTCATTTATCACTAAGCCTGTAGCATCACAAGAAGTCCAATTCACACCTTCAGAATCCATCATGCTCATACATGGGAAGATTTCCTAGTCCTAAAATATTCAAGGTTACACTGGCATGAAGAAAATATTTGATGTCTGCTCCCATTCAGCCTTGATATTAGTATTGTTGGGGAGTGGGATGCAGGAACGCATTTTTATGACTGCTATGATTAATCAGACTTTAATTTCCGTTTGTTAATTTGACCAAACGTTAGACTTTTCTGGTTTGATCTCGCGATGCGTTTTGGCAACCAAGTTGGAGTAGTGTGATTTGCTACCGAGGTGGCAGCAGCTTGTGTTAATAAGCCCGAAGAGGCAGAATGCTACTCAGTATGCTCTGCACATACTTTATACTGAAGAAATATGCTTGGCGCTTTTACACCATGAGTGAAGTTGTATCCGCTGTTCAGAAGCATTCAGCAGGGACCAGCTCATAAAAATAGGAACCTTTTTATCTCTTCTATAGACAATGTTTGATACATGTGTCTTAGAGGTCCTGCTTGACTCGATATACCCAGCTCATTCATTGCTCTGGATAAGGAACGATTCAAAATGTACACGTTTCAAATGTCACGGTCCTTTTCCCAACCAAATGTGTATACAATTAATGTTTTGAAAAGATAAAATACATTTTTAAATACTTATTTAGTCAAAAGAAGTACCCACTTCCACCCTGAAGGTCGGCGCTCAAAAAGGAAAAAGAGATTTATGCGCCACAGATACAGTGTGTAAATAAACTGCTAAAAACCAAGCAGAGTGCTGTTAAGCATGCATAAGCCCTTTGAATTAGTCTTCCTGATCTGCCTTGGATGACAGCCGTTCGCGCCGGCAGAATGCGATATGAGAGCTATCACCACAACACAGACTGCTCCCTTATGTCAACTCTTGCTCTCCACACAAAAACCTAACTTCGGCATTATTCAGTCATTATTCAACGCTGCCGCTAACACGGCAAAGCCCTCAACGACTTAAAGTGGCTGAGCTGCGGATGAATGGTTTCCAAGCATTGTTTAGGGTCGAGCGGTGATCTGCTGTTATCAAGACATCCTGCCCCTTTGGCGTTTTGTCTTCCATGTTATAACGGTACATTTCCTCTGAGACACATCAGACCTCTTATACTCATATACCCATTCTGCTCACCAGCCGACAGCATGTCAATGGCTCCGGGATTCATTACTCATCGTGTCTCATCAACAGCATCTCTTTGTTTAACATCCAGTAAATCCTCTTATAAATATAAAAGAGGAAAGTGGTAGTATATACATGGGAGTAACGTTTAAACCCAATATTCAGACTTTCATCCTGTGTATTCCTCAGACTTATTATAAAACAGATAATTGGCACTTGATCTTATGTTACTCTGAAGTGCTTCCTACAACAAACACTGAGGAGCAATATACCAATGAGTCCAGAGTGGTTTGAAGCATCCGGCACTCTTTCAGCAAGGACACGAGGGGAATAGAAGGAAGAAGTGACCAGTGGAGACAGTGCCCACTTTGGTCCTGATGCTGCAAGACAGATGTGGTTGCAACTGTTGCCAATGTGTTTCACCGACACTGGCGGGTGTGTGGTATTGGGAGCTGGTATGCGATGCTTGTCTACAGCTTGGAGGCTGAAGAGTCACACCCTCCAATATGTAGGTCAGTCGTTGTGTGTGGGTTTACATTACATTACATTACATTGCATTTAGCTGACGCTTTTATCCAAAGCGACTCACAATAAGTACATTCGACCAGGAAGACACAACCTTGAAGAAAACAGAATCATAAAGTACATCAGGTTTCATAGCGCCAAACATTGCAAGTGCTACTCAACTGGCTGTAGATAAGCCAGTCCTTTATTAGTTTATCTGTGTGTATGTGCAAATGTGTTTATGCTTCTATGTATTGCTCATTTTTAACATGTGGCCTATGCATGTTGGTTCCCTCAGTGTGTGTGTGTGTGTGTGTGTGTGTGTGTGTGTGTGTGTGTGTGTGTGTGTGTGTGTGTGTGTGTGTGTGTGTGTGTGTGTGTGTGTGTGTGTGTGTGTGTGTGTGTGTGTGTGTGTGTGTGTGTGTGTGTGTGTGTGTGTGTGTGTGTGTTAGTAAATCATGGCCTGCTACAGGGCCATGACACAGCTTGTCATCTTGTCAAAGAAAGAGCCCGGCCGCTCTGAGAAAATAGCTGCGGGAGAAGAAACAAGATGTCATGGTTTAGCGAATATGTACTATCGGTCAGATGCAGATTTAAAGAGCACAAAAAGCAAGAGCACATGGTGGCTTCTTTTCAACTTCCTGCTTATCTTGCACTTTAACCATTTGAAAAGACTGACATTCCGTGCAATGTGTCAGGAGTGAGGTGTAATTAAAGTGCATCGAGAGTGGCGATCCATTACAATGATAGTGGGCATTCTTGCAGCCAGCAGGTGCCGTGGTCAAAGCAATTGACCTGAGATTATTGAGGTGTGATACAGCAGGGGGGTTGACAGCCTGCTGGAAACAGAAAAGGTCCCTAGAAGAGACAGATTGTCGTCCTGCTAGTGCTTACTGTGTTCATGTAAATAAAAAAGGTCTCTCTTCATGGTCTATTGGTGATAAAGCAGCATGGGCGAAGTGTGTGTGTGTGTGTGTGTGTGTGTGTGTGTGTGTGTGTGTGTGTGTGTGTGTGTGTGTGTGTGTGTGTGTGTGTGTGTGTGTGGTCGTGTGCTAGGAGAGTGAAAACAGCTGAGAGAAGAAGACGTGTCTATCCTCACATGGTGTCATCATCTGTGAAAGTGTGGATGTGAAAGAGACAAAAAGAGGCTTTGAACAAGAGCATACAACATTGGCTTGAATTGCTTGATCATAAGGTATTTGGCCAGAGTAGAATATCATGTTTTCTCAGGGAATTGCATTTGTAAAAACTGTTGATCATATTGGACTTAAGTGATTGCACCACCGCAGATGTTCTCTATTGAATGGTGTTATATTGAACCTGAGTATGTGCTAATAATGCATTTGTAAAGTTAATTTTCAAGCCAGTGTGTTTAAAGGAGCATGTAATCGGCTGGTGCATGAGATGTCTTTTTGTTCTAATGAATTGATAACTCCTCTCAACTTCTATTCCACAGACATTGACCATTACAGAGTCGTATTTCACGCAGCTCGAAATGTATGTTGTTCACTTAAAGGTGGGGTAGGTAAGTTTGAGAAACCGGCTCGAGATCGCTAGAATTTGAAAATACACAACCGGAGAAAATCTGCCACTTCCTTATAGAGCCCCTCCCCCAACACACACGAACGTGCACATGACCAATGAGGGCACGAGATAAGTTTGTGCCCCGATGGAAGGCTGACAGGCAGGTAGGCCATCCAATCGGTTGCACTTTTTACAGTGCTACGGCTTCTACAGATGACATTTTTTTTATGGATTTTTTGTCAAAGCACTTAAGATATTCATTGCTATCGGGATGTTAAGAGCATTCCATGGAATATAACAAAAAGTGTATCTCGAGCCGGTTTCTGAAACTTACCTACCCCACCTTTAATGTTGTTGAAACGAAAATGACATGAAGGTATTGAATCAAACACAGGAAGTGTCGCGACTTTCTCAGCAATACATTGGTCCAGGTCTAGTGGTAAAAAAACTACAGGGTCACACACACACACACACACACACACACACACACACACACACACACACACACACACACACACACACACACACACACACACACACACACACACACACACACACACACACACACACACACACACACACACACACACACACACACACACACACACACACACACACACACACACACACACACACACACACACACACACACACACACACACACACACACACACACACACACACACACACACACACACACACACACACACACACACACACACACACACACACACACACACACACACACACACACACACACACACACACACACACACACACACACACACACACACACACACACACACACACACACACACACACACACACACACACACACACTAAAGGAGTATATGACTCCCCGTGTTTACCCTCACTACAATAGCAAACAAAGCTTTCCTAAAGCTCCTGCTCCTCTTCTTCATCACGACCTCCTCTCCCAAGCCACCCTTTCCAATGCGTGACGGATGTGTAGTTTTACAGAAGCTGATGGCGCTTCTCTGTGGGATTCTGTAAATATTGCACATTTATCTATATATTTGAAGAAAAAAAAAAATTATGCTACATATTTTAAAAATGGTACTGCTGTTCCACTTTAAATTCGGATATATTGCACATACTTGTAATATTCCGAGTGTACATACTTTTTTGTATCTTTACATTTATTCAGATTGTTTTACTGATCTATAAACATTTTAAATAGCTTTAAATATAGAAATGTTCTTCCAACTTAATTCCTATTATTGGGTTTCTGTATGCCCCCGTTATACCAAAGCAAGTTCCTGGTATGTGTAAACCCACTTCTCAATACGTCTGATTCTGAAGGAGCAGCTT
The DNA here is from genome assembly GCF_902827115.2 of Pseudochaenichthys georgianus. Taxonomy (NCBI): domain Eukaryota; kingdom Metazoa; phylum Chordata; class Actinopteri; order Perciformes; family Channichthyidae; genus Pseudochaenichthys; species Pseudochaenichthys georgianus. Next base: position 30,576,250 of record NC_047507.1, on the reverse strand, counting down.
CCTCGCTGTAACCAAAGTGCTTTAATGGAATTCACTAAGACGGGCTACTCTGGCTGGATTGCCAGCGTAATGCATGGCAGTGAATCACAGTCATTGTCTACGTAGGTGTGCAGTGAATGATGGGAAAGTCATAGGGAAGGAGTGGTCAGGCTTGTCATGGCCCTGAGGAAATGCTACGGTTCAGTGTGGGGTTGAAAGAGAAAAACATTCAGAGTGGCCTTTCTGATATAGTTTGCCCTAAACAGGCAGTTAGCAGCTTCTCTCCACGATACATTCAGCACGTAAAATGTAGGGTAAATGGCATGCTGACCTTTATTCTCTTTACATGCCTTAGCAATGCAAATGTTACCCTGATGTCACCACAGGTCCACTAACAAACCTCCCCATGGTGTTCTGCTGTCGTTCTGACATATCGCCTCATATTAAAGGATGTGTGCTGTAGCACGCTGCTCTCAAAAGCCCCAGCTGAGCGCTTAGCCAAATCCCACTGTGCTCCAGTGATTATCATAGCTTTGAGCATAAATGTGGCCAAATTCCTCTTGAAAGTCAAAACTGTTTCTGCATACTACAGTAGCAGCCATCCTATGAGACAGACGATAAATCACGGCAGTGAAGCATGCAGTGCAACAAAGGACTGCAGTGCTGCACTTTAACCCAGCCCAGCCACTGCAGCTGGCCCCCTCCCTTCCTCTCCCTCACATTGATTACAGGCAGAGAAACTTATGGGCTAGAGCTTGATCATCATCTGCATTGGCCAAACATCCTTCCTTCCCTCTTTGCCTCCCCCTCCGCTCTCTCCTCCATCCTTTCCACCTCTAAAGCCCTTTACTCCCCTCCATTACACTAATAAGGCTAATCACCCCTCTGGCTGCTGCAGCCATGGGCCCGGAGAACATGTCAGCAAGGGGAGATCAATGGACTACATCAAAGGGCTGGAGCAGCACACAAACCACCCCAGCACAGGGCCCGAGAGATAAGGCTGCTGCTCCCCTCCATTTTTAATGAGATTATCTACCACTGTTCTGTTCTTGCCTGTGGTTTAAGTGCAGGGTGCTTTTAATGAGCTGGGCAGCACCAGATACTAATGCTGATGGCAACATCCAACATCTTGCAACCACATGCATGCAGACATGATAGCGCACACGTGCACGGGTTGCGGGCATGCACATGTAGCCGTGCAACCACCGGTGCGTTCAAGGTTGATACAGCATGTGTGAGTATCTGCACAGAAACACCCACGCAGGTACGGCCGTGTTATTTCTACCGATGCATTAGAGGTTCATCCATAATAGATTAGTTGCTAATTAGGGGATATTTTGCCGGTGCTAAAGTAATGTTGAGGACAGAGAGAGGAAGAGTAGTTCGCTTTGCCAGCCAACTCGGCAGCCCACTTTCAGCTCCGTCTTCCTCACTTTTCGCTCTTCCTGAAGGCTGCTTTACAATCCAAGGGTGCTAACTCGGACTCCTCGGAAGAACAGGCTGGAGCCCAGAAGAAGGAGGATGTGAAGTAGAGGCTGGTTAAGAGGGAGGAATGAAACGCTTAAGCTCACCATCAGCCCCTCGAAGAGGAGCAGGGATTGTTGCGGAGGTGACCTTTAAGTCTTCCTGGTGTTAACTGGCTGAAATTGGCTTCCTGAGGCCTTGTCGTTTCAAATGAAAGTGCTCAAAATAACAGGCATAATAGTTTTCTTTGGCTTGTGGCAAGTTGCACGGACAAAAAGTATTCCCTACAAGTTTTATCTCCTGAACATAAGACTAGAAAGATAGACTAGACAGGGCAATGTCATCTCAGCGTCGACCGACTACAACTTTTAAAGTGGTCTTCAGAGATCTCTCCATGCCGTTTCCGTCCAGCACACTCAGCTCTCAATCAATTACCTCTGTCCCCCTAACAACACAGAGGACAGTATGGATATTCCCCCCCCCCAATACACCTCTACCAGAACAATCTGATCTGGCTCTCAGCAGCGGTATTGACTCACTCAAAACAACATTTATCACAACTCAGAGAAAATCAAAGTTTAAACAAAGGGAAGCTGTGTGATTTTATTTGTAATTAAATGGACTGGGAGAGACATAAAGAGCTGCATGTAATGTACTCTCAATAAGGCTGCACATTAAACCACACTAAATACATCTTTCCTGTGTTTAGAGCCGATGAAAACTGGAGACCAAATATGTTGTACTTCTGCGTAGAAAACACTAATTGTTTAACTAAATATCAAACCTTTTGTATTATTCTTTCCAGGATAAGAATTTGCCACAATCAGACATGACATTTATTTAATTTAGGAATATGCAATCTTAGAAAATGTTTAATATACTGAATGAGATACTGTAGCCGCAGCTTAAAAGTCCATCCATCCATCCATCTTCTCCCGCTTATCCGTGGTCGGGTCGCGGGGGCAGCAGTTCCAGCAGAGAGCCCCAAACTTTCTTTTCCCTGGCGACATCAACCAGCTCTGACTGGGGGATCCCAAGGCGCTCCCAGGCCAGCGAAGAGATATAATCCCTCCACCTGGTCCTAGGTCTACCCCTTGGTCTCTTCCCAGCTGGACGTGCCTGGAACACCTCCCTAGGGAGGCGCCCAGGTGGCATCCTAACTAGGTGCCCGAACCACCTCAACTGGCTTCTTTCGACGCGAAGGAGGAGCGGCTCAACTCCGAGTCCCTCCCTGATGACCGAACTTCTCACCTTATCTCTAAGGGAGACACCAGCCACCCGGCGGAGGAAACCCATCTCGGCCGCTTGTATCCGCGATCTCGTTCTTTCGGTCATGACCCATCCTTCATGACCATAGGTGAGGGTAGGAACGAAAATGGCCCGGTAGACAGAGAGCTTTGCCTTCCGGCTCAGCTCCCTTTTCGTCACAACGGTGCGGTAAAGCGACTGCAATACCGCTCCCGCTGCTCCGATTCTCCGGCCCATCTCACGCTCCATTGATCCCTCACTCGAGAACAAGACCCCGAGATACTTGAACTCCTTCACTTGGGGTAAGGACTCATTCCCTACTTGGAGTGGACAGTCCATCGGTTTCCTGCTGAGAACCATGGCCTCAGATTTGGAGGTGCTGATCCTCATCCCAGCCGCTTCACACTCGGTTGCGAACCGATCCAGTGAGTGCTGAAGGTCGCAGACCGATGAAGCCATCAGAACCACATCATCTGCAAAAAGCAGTGGTGCAATCCTTAGTCCACCGAACTGCAGACCCCCCCCCCCACGACTACGCCTCGAAATCCGATCCATGTATATTACAAACAGGATTGGTGACAAAGCGCAGCCCTGGCGGAGGCCAACCCTCACCGGAAATGGGTCCGACTTACTGCCGAGGACCCGGACACAGCTCTCGCTTTGGGAGTACAGAGATTGGATGGCCCTGAGTAGAGACCCCCTCACCCCATACTCCCGCAGCACCTCCCACAGTAACTCCCTGGGAACCCGGTCATACGCCTTCTCCAAGTCTACAAAACACATGTAGACCGGATAAGCGTACTCCCAGGCCCCCTCCAGGATCCTTGCGAGAGTAAAAAGCTGATCCGTCGTTCCACGACCAGGACGAAATCCGCATTGTTCCTCCTCAATCTGAGGTTCGACAATCGGCCTGACCCTCCTTTCGAGTACCTTGGAGTAAACTTTCCCGGGGAGGCTGAGTAGTGTGATGCCTCTGTAATTGGCACACACCCTCTGATCCCCCTTTTTGAAAAGGGGGACCACCACCCCGGTCTGCCACTCCTTCGGTACCGTTTCCGACTTCCACGCAACGTTGATGAGACGTGTCAACCATGACAGTCCCTCAACACCCAGAGCCTTCAGCATTTCCGGGCGGATCTCATCCACCCCCGGGGCTTTGCCACTGTGGAGTTGTTTGACGACCTCAGTGACCTCCCCCCGGGAGATTGGCGTTGATCCCCCGTCATACTCCAGCTCTGCCTCTAACATAGAGGGCGGAGTTGTCGGGTTCAGGAGTTCCTCAAAGTGTTCCTTCCAACGTCCCAACACTCCATCAGTTGAGGTCAACAACGTCCCATCCTTACTGTACACAGCTTGGATGGTTCCCTGCTTCCCCCTCCTGAGGTGTCGGACAGTTTTCCAGAACAACTTTGGTGCCGCCCGAAAGTCCTTCTCCATGTCTTCTCCGAACTTCTCCCACACCCGCTGCTTTGCCTCGGCCACGGATGAGGCTGCTGCCCTTCGGGCCTGTCGGTACCTTGCAACTGCTTCGGGAGTCCCCCGGGATAACAAATCCCTGAAGGCCTCCTTCTTCAGTCGGACGGCTTCCCTGACCACCGGTGTCCACCAGGAGGTTCGAGGGTTACCGCCCCTTGAGGCACCTAAGACCTTGAGACCACAGCTCCCCACCGCGGCTTCGGCAATAGAGGCTTTGAACACCGACCACTCTGGTTCAATGTCCCCAACCTCCACAGGAATGCCCGAAAAGCTCCGCCGGAGGTGTGAGTTGAAGGCCTCCTGAACTTGGGCCTCCTCCAGACGTTCCCAGTTCACCCGAACTACACGTTTGGGCTTACCAGGTCTATCCAGAGGCTTCCCCCGCCACTCGACCCAACTCACCACCAGATGGTGATCAGTTGACAACTCCGCCCCTCTCTTTACCCGAGTGTCCAAAACATACGGCCTCAGGTCCGATGATACGATAACGAAATCGATCATGGACCTTCTGCCTAGGGTGCTCTGGTACCACGTACACTTATGAGCATCCTTATGTTCGAACATGGTGTTTGTTATGGCCAATCCATGACTAGCACAGAAGTCCAGTAACAAACCACCACTCCGGTTCAGATCAGGGGGGCCGTTCCTCCCAATCACGCCCCTCCAAGTGTCTCCATCATTGCCCACATGTGCGTTGAAGTCTCCCAGCAAGACTAAGGAGTCCCCTTCAGGAGCCCCATACAGGACTCTTTCCAGGGTCTCCAAGAAGGCCGAATACTCTGAACTGCTGTTGGGTGCATAAGCACACACAACAGTCAGAGTTTTCCCCCCCATAACCCGCAGGCGTAGGGAGGCGACCCTCTCGTCCACTGGGGTAAACTCCAACAACGAAGCACCTAACCGGGGACTTGTGAGTATCCCCACACCCGCCCGGCGCCTCACACCTTGAGCAACTCCGGAGAAGAATAGAGTCCAACCCCTATCCAGAAGTAAGGTTCCAGAGCCGACGCTGTGCGTAGAGGTGAGCCCAACCAGATCCAACTGGTACCGCTCCACCTCCCGCACAAGCTCCGGCTCCTTCCCCCCCAGAGAGGTGACGTTCCACGTCCCCAAAGCCAGCTTCTGCCGCCCGGGTCTGGTCCGTCGAGACCCTCCGCTTTCACTGCCACCCGTCTGGCAGCGCACCCGACCCCATCGATGTTTCCCGTAGGTGGTGGGCCCGCGTTGCCTTTTCGGGCTGGGCCCGGCCGGGCTCCGTGGCAAGCCCGGCCACCAGACGCTCGCCGACGAGTCCTCCTTCTGGGCCTGGCTCCAGAAGGGGACCCCGGGCTTCCTCCGGGCCGGGTATCCTCACTTCTTGTTTTTCCTTTCATGAGGTCTTTTGAACCAATCTTAGTCTGGCCCCTTGCCTGAGACCAATTTGCCATGGGAGACCCTACCAGGAACACAAGGTTCCAGACAACACAGCCCCCAGGTTCATCAGGGCACACAAACCTCTCTACCACGATAAGGTGCTGGTTCTTCAGAGAGTTCTTCTAACAGCTTAAAAGTAAAACAAGTAAACCTATCTTTAATCAAATGAAAAAACAATAATAAAAAGTATGAAACATAAACCTGAGTTTTCTGTAACATTTCAATTTCATATTTGTGTAATCCCGGAGCATCAGGAACCAAGCTGTTATACTCCACTGTAGGATTTAGCAGTGTCCCGCACACTTTGGTTTGTCTGTCCTTTGACTTCTGCTATGCCCACCAATTAGTGAAGGCGTTTGAATTAAAACCTAAAAAACCATGAATTGTTATTTGTGTAACTTTTCTGCACCTTAATAAAAAGGTGAGAATCACACGATCACACGATCAGTGTCAACACACCTCCTTGTTCTAGTTCATTTGAAATAGCATCACCATAAACTTCACAAAACAACTCCAGAAAAAGCATTCCCGAACAATACTACAACTTCGGTGACATACGAAACTTTTGTAATGGTGCATTCAGCAGTCTTTCACTTTCTGAGCTTCCCAGTCCCTATTATGCCTGTTGGAGTTTTCCCTTTCCTGTGGTGTGTTATATAGGTTTATGTGCACGTCAATGGTCTGCAAAGGGTCAAATCCCAAAGTTCTCTCCAGAGGGAGTTTCTCTCCCACGCACTCCCCCGTCTGAAACGCTTCAGTTGGACTCATTTGTTTACTTCAGTAACAGAGTGACATCACTATGTAACACTCTAATTTCAACACTTTGTACGTGATGGACGGGACAGCTTTAAGCGGTTGACCAATCACAACTTAGCAGGCCAGCTAACCAATCGGAGCAGACTGGGCTCTGGTTTGAGACTGAGGGTGAAAAGAGGTGCTGCAGCACAGGCAGCATGTAAACATGTAGAGCAGAGAAGTGCTGTCCTTGAGGAGTAGCAATCAATATATAATTACAATATATGGTTTCTAAATGTAAATCCGTCATTGGGCTGGTTTCTCCTTACGTATGATGCTCACAAATCAGAAGCTTGTCCTAATACAGTTTTAAAAAATGGTTAAAATGAAGTTGTCAGCAAAATGTATTTCATTCAACGAAAATAAAGGCTCACCAAAAAAGAGGTCAATATCAGTCGAACAGTTTGCTTGATTTAGAATATGTGTACAGCTTCCTCTCGCCGGTAGACAAGTAACACCCTGGAGGTGGAGCAGCAGTAGACCAATATCTGCCGAGGTTTGTCAGGTAAAATGTCTGTTTTCCAATGGTGTCTGGCGACTTTGAAAAGAGAATAGATAAAGGCTTCACTCTCCTGCCTTAAGGCGTGTGAACACATTCATAAAATCAATATTCATTTTTCTGGTTGGCCTTTTTTAATAGATGGCTAAAATAAGTTTCCCTTCTTCTTTCTTCCACGAGATAACTCCTTTCAGCTTTTCGAACTCTGGTTTGCTGACCTTCATCTACTGTCATACACTCCCACTTCAACACATCCAAACCTGACTTTTTAAGGTTAATAAACTCAATCATGCCTCAGGCCTTGGTGGTTGTTTTTGTTTCTAACCTATTCAGACACTGGTTAAACATTTATAAACATGTATTTGCAACGTTACTGAATATTATCTTGCACTTATTTGTGCAGTGTCTGGCATTTTAATTAAGATAATGTTTGTAATACTCAGTTTTATGGTGCCTTCTCAATCAAATCTCTTCACTGGGAACACTAGCTGGTGTCAAAGGCGTCTTTCAAGCATTAACATGTACGTCATAATTCAAACGGTTTAACAGTTCTGCCTCTATATCATAGGAGAACGGATAAAAGTGTTTGGAGCAATGCATAAATTATACATTACAAGAGGGTCATATGATAGCATGCTGCAATATTGATCATTTCTAGAAGCACATATGCGATAGTATTATTATACTATTCGTCCCTGGTCTGACTTCCTTTCCTTTATCTCTCTTGTTCTCTTTCTCACACACCATCACATAGCTTTGGTCCTCATCATCACCACCACAGTGCCTTAAAAGGTAATGCTTTAAGATGTCTCTTCTACTCAGCCCGATATTTCTAGCAACTCGTTTTGTGTGAAAATGGAGTCTGTCATAGCTTCATACACTGTGCTACCGCCACACAAACAACCCTGAAAAACAAAAACAAGCACCAAACACTAGTGAGGATATTTACCCATATAGCGAACATATAAGAGAACAATATTACTATGATGTGGATGGAGGATTCACACAAACAGCTGCATGCCTCTGGGTACAAACACAACCTCAAAGCTGTCCCACTGAGTGAACCAAGCTCGCTTTTTGTGGTAATTGAAAACCATTTCTCGTTGTGCGGATAGATTCCCCAACTCGTTTTCTGTGACTTAAGTTGAATGTGAATCTATTATGTTCTCACTCTGGATGTATGACCTACTTATTGACAAACACACACACACTCACAAACAACCATAAATGCAACTACAGCAGGTGAGCTGTTGCTGTGTGTGCGTCATTTGTGAAGGGATGTTTTCCCATGTGTGAAAATAGGAACAGGTTCGTGCATGTTGCTACTGTGCTGCCTGGGAGGCATGTAGCTGCTGCAAGGCCTCTCCACACACACACACACACACACACACACACACACACACACACACACACACACACACACACACACACACACACACACACACACACACACACACACACACACACACACACACACACACACACACACACACACACACACACACACACACACACACACACACACACACACACACACACACACACACACACACACACACACACACACACACACACACACACACACACACACACACACACACACACACACACACACACACACACACACACACACACACACACACACACACACACACACACACACACACACACACACACACACACACACACACACACACACACACACACACACACACACACACACACACACACACACACACACACACACACACACACACACACACACACACACACACACACACAGCGGATATTGCCATCAAAGCTTTCCGGCTTGCCTTGCACCCACATATTTCTTCACTCTGCCAAATGATGAATTCATGGTCTCCTTATGACTGACAAAGAATTGAAGTGAGAAGTGAGAAGTGAGAGAAGTTCAAAGTGAAACATTTTCTTTGACCTCGGAATCCAAAATAAGCCGACGAGCAGTATATGTCAAGTGTGATATGAAACATAATTAACCGTGACAGCTGCTTAATTAAAGGAAAGTCTGCAATTGAAAAAAAAAAGAATTATTCAATCTGTACGTAAAAACCCTTTGTCGCGGATTTAACCGAAAAGGATTTGGATTGGGCGATTGATGCTCATTAAGGTTAATAAGAACATTTAGTGAATGTTAAACTGACAGTTCTGCTTAATGTAATGCTCCCCACCTTAGCACTGGGGTATGACACAAGGAAAGAAGACAGAGAGTGTGTGTGTGTGTGTGTGTGTGTGTGTGTGTGTGTGTGTGTGTGTGTGTGTGTGTGTGTGTGTGTGTGTGTGTGTGTGTGTGTGTGTGTAGTATGGCACTCTCCTTTTTTGTGATTACTACCTGCAGTCGCACACTCCTGCACCCTCTCATTTCCTCCCATCTCTTTCTCCTTTTCACTGTCAAACCCACACAGCCCCTGGTAACCCCCCCCCCCCCCCCCCTCTCTAAGCAGTGGTCCGTGACATTATCCATCCAGTACAACTCGGCCCACAGGAGAACCATATCGGCTGCCTGTCTCCACAGGGACTCCATTACTTTTTTGCTGAATGTCTTCTAGAAATGGAGAAATGACAAGAACAAAATGTGTGGCGTCTATTTGTACTATTTGCACAAAATATGAGAGTACTGTCATGGCTCACTAAACTGGAACGGCTCCTCTCGCAGTTACCTTAGAACTAACAAGCAATGAAGCCTGCACAATTCACAAATGTGTCACTTTGAGGTCTCTGTGCATTTGTATTGTTTTGGCAGGATAGCCAGAGGTAATGATGATTGCTGCATAAAGATGGTTAGGTTAACTGACATGTGGCCGGTGGTCATTCCTGTTGGTTAGGCCCAACAACCTCCAAACTGACACCTTCAAAGCAGTGGAATAATGTTGACTCCTGGCTGTGCGGATGACTAAAGCACATATGATGTATGCTGGGCTAAAGCACACCAGGAAACAGTGATGGTCAATATGAGTTTCATACAGACAGCAGCAGCTATACTGAATAATGTCAATGTGGACCACTGACCACCAAGACATTTCTTAAGGTCACCTATTATGCTAATTTCCAGGTTTTATATCTGTGTTTTGTATACCTCTACTTTGACATGTTTACATGCTTTAACGTTAATAAAAAAAAGCTCTTTATTTTTCTCATACTGTGCTGCAGCACCTCTTTTCACTCTCTGTCTCAAACCAGAGCCAAGTCTGCTCTGATTGGTTAGCTTGCCGGCTCTGTTGTGATTGGTCAACCACTTCGAAATGTCCCACCCCTTAGCCTATCATGTAAAATCTGGTGGAGTGCTAGCCAAGCGCAAGTGTGAGGTCGCAAAACGTAATGAGGTCAGTCTTTGCTACTGAAATAAACAAAGGAGTCCAATCGAAGTGTTTCAGGCTTTGGGGAGTGTTGGGGAGAGAAACTCCCTCCTGAGGGAACTTTTCATTTTAGGCATACCATTTACATGAACAAAAACACACTACTGGAAAGGGAAAACCTCAACAAGCATAACGAGTCCCGTTTAAGACATCGTTTGAATGTTGCCATAGCCAGGAAAGATGCTTGCAAAACGTATCCTAAACCTAATGGTGGGCTCATGACTACAAATGCAATCTGCACAATGAAAACCCAGAGAATACATTACGCTCTATTCAGATCAAGCTGCAAGGGTTTTAAATAATAAGAAAATACAATATCTTAATGTTACATTATTGCGTTTTAAAATGATGCCCGTTTCATATTTATTTTTCATTGGGTACTTTAAGTGAAAAAAATGGTCCTGTGATAAAGAATTGTAAGTGTAAGTGTTTTGGATTAAAGGAGCATCACATTAAGGGGTAACTAGAACTACAAATGTTCAAGAAAGTATTAACTTGCATTAGCCAAAACAGCTCTGTTGCCCCAACACAGATAAGGGTGCCACTGACATTATAGTGACGGTTGTTTGCAACAATAAATCACCTTATTAGCTTAATAATAATCAGCTTCGAACATGTAATGTTGATGACATCCTTACACTGCAGCAAGCTGTGCTGGTATGACAATGTAGAGAGAATATTTCAAGCAGCATTACAGTATCACAAAGGAATTGTAATGTTAAAGTGTTTGGCAGCATATTCACATTTTGCCTCTCTCCCAGAGATAAGCCGGGACTGAGTGAAGAGATCATTATTTATCATCAACTGCTTTTTTGTTTCAATTAACCTGATCCTGTTGCACTGCTCACAACAGTGTGTGTGCACATAGTGCTGGTTGTTGTGATTGAGCCTTAAAATAGAGACATTACTTGATTTAGCCCCTGCCAGTTTGACTTTTAAAATTGTAAATGATACTTGCTATAATTAATTATTTGGCAGGAAGGTTGGCAATTGTATTGTAAAAGATGCCATATTATGCTTTTTGGGGTTTTCCCTTTTGTGTAAATGTGTTTACATTTCCCAGGATTATTTTACCTGAACCAGATTTTCAACATTTTCTCCAAGCCACAGATTCTGAAAGGACCTTACAACAATAGTCTTTTTTCTGATCTTTGAGGGACCTGCAGCTTCAAGCTTTCCACGCCGGCTTCAGCACTCAGCTAGAGGTTGCATTATAATGTAGACGGATGGCTCACTGTCCCTGTGGTGGTTGTAAAGCAGGGCAGGGTTAAAACCTGTTGTCTCTGCATTGACCAACACATTCTTCATCGTCTGATTCATCACAGCCAGAGGGTGCGTTGGGTTTCACACAGTGCACTCAGTTCCTCCCTGTAGCAGATGTCTACAGAGATAGTGAGACTCACTCCATCTGTCATAATAAATGGGTGTAACTTTAGTGATGAATGTCTGTGTGTTTATGGACACGTTAACAGGCCTACTTTATTTAAAAGAACCAGATGTATTGAATGTTTACACGTCTGGATGCGTAATCTTAAAACCAAACATCAATTGGAACTTCACCATTATGGTGGATGAAGCACACACCCTGCATCAAAAGGCTGCATGTCTTTTTGTTTTGCAAAAGCTTCAATATTATGACATGATGTTGCTCCACGGTGACAGTATACCGTCCCTCATGTCATGGAGTGTCTTGGCAGTGGAGGACGATCGGGGACTAATGGGTGCTCCGGTCACCTGCCTGCTGCTGTGTCTATCCTGCGGTCGCCCATCTGGCGCTTGTGATGAAACAATGACGGCACAGAGCAAAGAAAAGTTGTCTCCAGTTAATCACAAAGAGAACCCACTCTGGTTCTCAGAGAGAAACAACTTCTCCTGGCACATTTTCCAAGTGAGTGTGGTCAAAGAGGAACATCGTGTGAAGAAAATAAGCTGATTTGTTCCTACTCTAAGGAAGAAGGTGCAGTGCGAGGGTAAAAAGAACCATGTGCTTTAAATGTGATTCCTTTTCCTTTGGAGGCATGCACACATCACAGAGTGTGCACATACACAAAAGTGTGCCAGTTACAAGTGTCAGACTGCATTTGAAACTCAAATGCATGGGAGATGAGCTCTGCAGTTTCCCACCCCCAGATTCCCCCTCTTCCTCGCAGAGAGAATACAGAGTCAACTTTATGTAGGTCAGTGTTTTTTCTTAAGAATCAAGAAGAGATGAACTTACAAGAGCTATGTAGTGCCATTGTTGGGAGGGGGGCCAACCAGACATATTGATCATCCCTCTGTGTCACTTTAAATGTAATCCCCAGTGATTCACATGGAAAGCCTGGCGTACAGCATGTGTTTTCATGTGACTCCGAGGCAGAGGGAAGACGATAGTGTTTTCAACGACACATGTTTTGGAGTCCTCAACAGAGAAAAGCCCCGCGGCAGAGAAGGAGCATTCCTCACAGCACCCGAGGGACAGAGTCCTTATTGGCTGCTGTATGAAAGAAATCCTAGAATCCCCTTTATGACTTTTCCCTTTAACCAGGTTAATACTTCCTTGACTGATGTCAGCAATTAAAAAGCCATATCTAACATTTATTATTACATAGTGGCGACCTCACCCTGGCCCTCTTCAAGTAGCATCTGTAATTCAGTATTGCTGTAAGAGATGTAGAATGACTGTTATCTGTCTGGACAACTAGCACATCAAGGGCAGAGAGCTCACTGGCATCGACAGAAGCATTATGTGCACGCTGTAGCCTGAAGGAAGGCTGCAACAGAGCTTTGGTACCATTGTGCTGAGGTTTCATTCAATTCATTTGATCTAGCTAAGGTAAGATTGTAGTACATATGAATTGGTCATCAAGTAAAACGTATTTAAGTTATAAATCAAGGGCTTGAGAAATGAAGAAAGAATCAAAGAACACTTAAAATATGGGTTTTGAGGGCGAATACATTATGTACAGTTTACATTTGGTCAGAATATTTTCTGTAACAGCTGTAACAATGGTTTTCAATATCAATGAATCTAAGATTATTGTTTTCAGTCTAATAATATCATAAAATACTGAAAAATGACCCACACAATTGTGTATTTGTATCTTACAACGACAAGGAGTCCTCAACCTTTTGTTTGCATGTTAGTAACTGAAAATAGAACAGGTATGGCCATACTAATAACCTGTTAAATTGAACATCTCCATACTGTTGTTGGGTCATGACCTCAAGTAATAAAAAAGGGCCTATAAAACGGCCTACAATAATCTGTAAATAAATATGCAGCTTAAATTTCAAATCAGATTCCTTTGTAAGGCAATAGCGAATGATTGATGTCCTTGAGTAAGCTTTGTGCTTTTAGATAATGTAGAAAATATACGTTTCACCAAACCAGAATAATGTAACATTGGATTTTAAGCAGACTTGATGATTTATGTGATGGAGGATGCAGCTCAAGCCAGTTCCAGTGAGCTATTATGCAAAGTTCATGTCTGTATGCAAATGAATGGAAACCAGTATCTGTGAGACATGTTATGGGGGGGCGGGGGGGTCTGCGTGGGGGAGTCAAAAAACAAAACATGGTGGCATAATGTTTGCTGTTATACATAACAGCACCACCAGTGTGCCACCAGTGCGTTTTCATGTTTCAGCCCATTTACAAAAACATGAAAACGCACAGGTGGTGTGGTCCTTTCAATTATTTGCTTTCAAATTCAAGGTTTTCATTGTGTCCATGCATCCAGTCTTTTTCACAGAGCACATCAAAACACCAACATAATCCCTGTGTTGTGAATAGAGAGAATAGTTCACCATTCGGTCAGTGATGCTGTTGGTGAGTGACAGAGTGGGAGTGAGTGAATGAACGGACGAGTGCAAGCACCAGCATTGGATAGAGAGGAGGAATGAGAAGAGCAGGGAGGAGGAAGTGAGGGAGAGCGCTAACAGGGAGCGACAGAACACACGCCTGCTGCTCAGAGCCCGGCCCATTGAAGGAGATTTATCTTTCCTTCAGAGGGAAGCTGCAGGATGCCAGGCTTGTTAGCCAGACAGGCAGCAGGTTGCATCCCAGCAGCCCCTGTTGCATATTCATTCAGTCTGATTAATGGATCCAAATTCTGTGGGTGTGATGTGTTCGGATAATTTCTTACCGTTGTACCGGGATGCAAGGAAGTGCATCTGGTTTATTCAATGAGCCGGCAGAGGGAAGCTAAACACACACTCTGCACTCGCAGCTAATCACTAAATCAATGTGGTTTCCCTGTGTACACACGCTTGGAGAACTTTCCGTTACTCCAATTGAGATTACTTATAATGATTATAACATTACAGCCTGCAGTGATTTCACCTCAAAGAAAATGTGAAAATGCTCAATTTAAGGCCTCAGACACAATATTTCTTTTTTGATTGTTTGGATGATTGTACATGACACACAAAAAAAGCTTTTAACTAAGGTTCTGAAAATGGCTTTAAAATGATTAAAGGATTATAAAACTGTGAACTGATGTTTGACAGCCTCCGTATCACATTGTGAAAACTATATCCCGAATGTATCTGCGAGAAAACTGATTAATTAAAGAGTGTGATTTGTTTTCATTCTTCTCAGCGCTCCTGCAGGAATCAAACTGATTAAAGAGCTACAGTAGTATATCCCAACCGTGCTACGGTTTGATCAGATATCCCAAATCACAAACGACATAAGTAAGACACCGATGATTGAGCCATGGAAGAAAATACTTTTAAACACATTAATAAATGCATTCTTTATTCTGGCCCAGCACAAGTCTAAGTTACATCAAGAACCAGGTTTAAACCAAACACCAGCCCTTAACACCCAATAAGCAGCTCTGAAGCCGTCTCAGCATCATAGCACATTAGTTTAAAGAGGCCCTATTATGCTTTCATGTAGTGTGTTGTATAGGTTTGCTAAAATAGAAAACTTCCCTCCAGAGGAAGTTTCTCTCCCAGATACTCACCCCTGCCTGAATCGCCTCAATTGGACTCCTTTGTTGTCTCTTGTAACTTTAACGGCCCCTACACACGGCGGCGTGCGTTGCCGCTTGGCGGTGGGCGTGTCTTGAGCTTGGGGAATCAACGCGAGCAGCCCGACCAACAACCAACCACATGAATGTCCCGCCCCGGACATACAAAGCAAAGCATTCATGCTACATCCATGCTGGCTAAATATACTGTCTATGCTTGCTAGCTGTCCATTCAAACGAAGTACACTGGATATAAACTCCCCAAACAGGCGAAAACCTACCACTTTCCCCCACTGTCTCTGCCACCTCCCCCCATGCCTGGCTCCTCCGGTTTGTGTCCCTGTATGTTCCCTACCGCCACGATCATTTTCTCCTCCTTTTGTTGACATATGGGAAATAACTGCGGTCTGGCTCTCCCAACATACACCCGGTTTGATTGGCTACTGTCAGATTTACATACGAGGGATTTGATTGGCTGACGCCTCCGTCGAGGCGGCAAAAGTAGAACATTGCTCTACTTTTGCAACGAGCACCTCGAGAGAAGCTACGCTTTGCTCCCACAATGCAGTTCGGCGAATCGTGACGTCACCCCATTCAAAGTGAATGGGCAGAAGCGGTGAAGCGGCAACGCACGCCGCCGTGTGTAGGGGCCGTAACACATCACTGTTACACTCACTGGGATATCTCTAAGCGGTTGTTCAATCACAACAGAGCCGGCCAGCTAACCAATCAGAGCAGACTGAGCTCTGGTTTAAGACAGAGGGTGAAAAGAGGTGCTGCAGCACAGGCAGTATGAGACAAATAAAGAGCTTTTTGAACAAAAGCATGGAGACGTGTCACAGCAGAGACACACAATACAAATATGAACCTGAATATGAGCAGAACATGGCCCCTTTAATGAAGTCTCTGCAGGGGCAGGACGTAAGCCAGCCAGACTTCTGCATGTGGGTTTAGTGGATGTTGATGAAAGGTACAACAACCTCTTTGCGGGTCACCTTACCCCAGCTCCTCTCTCTCATGCATCATCATCTATTCAGGTCAAAAAGCAGTTCCATCACAGAGGGGCTCAGATTGTGCACACTGACACTCTACCCTCTACTTCCTTATTTTGTTTGTGTCAAAAAAATGTTGCGCAAGTGACCCTGTGACCGTCTTCTGGGCATGGACCCAGCTCTCCTTGTTGTTGAGTTTCCCTGGTTCCTCGGCAGGTTTGCTCCTGCTCCTTGAGCCCGTGCCAAGGTCGTGCCAAGATGTAGTGTCGCTGTTGAATCGGATGCAGCTACGCATTTAGAGCCAGCAGCCGTCTTTGTACCCCGTACTCGGCATCGCGAGGTGCATCAACATCCTGCGAACGTCTCGTCGTTTTCCAGGCTTCACAGAGAGAACCCGGGCACGGCAGACGTGTCAGGGAGGCTTCTGACGGATGTGCTGTTGTTTCAGGCATGTGGTGTCTGGCAGACCTTATCCTGCTACTCTGTCACTCTGTTTGGCTTTGCGCTGCACAAACATTGGCGCATTCCAAAACGCAGCAAAATGCTAAGCAGTAAGGCTCTTTCCAAGCCCACCCGAGGTGGCACGGTGGCAGAGGGTTGCATGTGTTTATTAAACCTCTGAAAAGGTAAACACTGCTGCTTCACTAGGGAGTGGCAACGAGTGTATTAAAGGAGTAGATATAAAGAGAGGGAACAAGAGAGATTGAGAAACCAAAAGATAGAGAGAAAAGAGGATGCAGAGGATGTCACTAAAGGACACACAGAGTGACAAAACCTTATTGGATTTATTTGTCTTGCTCGGCTTCTCAGATGAATCTCATTTATTGTGGCTGACAGCGAGGGAAGTGCACATCAAAGAGGAGCCCGGCTCAGACAAATGTATTTTCTTTATTATAATGAACGGGAAGCAGGTCCTCTTGTGGAAGAGCTGAAGCCAAACAGATATATGGCAAAGACCACAAGTCCATAACACAGCAGATCCAAAAGGTATCACTATGAAAGGCTTGGATTACGTTTATCTTTTCTCAAGAGCTGGATCAAGAAACATGATCCTTCTGCACCTTGGCTTCTGATTCTGTCAATCAGAATTCACCCCGTCTGCTCGTTGCATTCATATTTCCCAGACAGCCACACCACATAATAAACTGTGAGAAAGATCAGGTTGTGTTTCCTGTATCAAAGGTTTCCTGCAGGCTCAGGGGCGAAGCTGAACACGTTTTCTGGATGCTTCATGTCGGGATGACATGCACTTAACACTAAACCAATGTACATGAATTGTATATGCGTACTACCTACTCGACCAGGATACAGGACAATAATTATCTGTCAGAAACTGGCTGACAGAAGAATCTTATAAGTGTCTGAAAAGCACTTGGAAGAGGAAAGACAAGAGATGCTTACAATCAGAGGACTGTGTGTGGCACCCTCTCTGAAAGGGGGGAGGGAGCAAAAGAAAAACAAGACAAGATGAAAAATTGAATATTTAGTCAGTATTTGGCAGATATGATCCCCCAACAGCTGGCAATGAACGAGCGTTTGTTTTGCGACCTGCTCCGTGGAAGAAGAAGAAGATTGTCCTTGAGGACTCCACATAAATCAACAATCGGCAGCAGAAGCATGCAGCCAGCCCCCGGGTCTGCCAGGGAAAGCATAAACTTAATTAAGTCCCATCTTACAAGGTGTGCGTGCACTGGGAGGCCTGTAATGAAAGCCTAATGCTGGCCACAAATTGCTCCAACAAGCAGCTAAAACGGATGCCTGACAAGGCGCTGCTCGGTCCCAGAGGGGGAGCAGAGGATCTAGCGGCTAATATAGAGGGATAGGAAATTAAGGAATCAAGATGTCCTCTGAAATACAAAGCTGTGTTATGGTATGACGCTATTGCTGGAAGAGGAATGCTTTAAACTAATTCATATATTGAGAACAGACTTGCAATTGGCAATTTATAAAGTGTATATATTATATACACACACATACTGGATGTATAGTTTATTAATCCATAAATCTGACATATTTGTTAGTTATTTTAATAATATTATATCAAACATACATTTTCCCATCTGATAAGCTTGAAACAGAGAATACATTTGTTTCTTTTTTTTTGCTTAATAAATGACTTGAATGATTATCAAAAAGAGTTTTCTGTCAACTGCCACATCACAAATGTGGTACTGAATGACATAATCATGATACACATCCATTAATAAAAACTGACAAATGGTTAATCGCCTAAAAACCCTAAAATATCTACTGTCTTCATGCCGTACATGACAGAGAATAATCCCTTACTGTAATAGACCCTTTAAGATTAGAGAGCAAGCTGTGTATTTAAATAGATTTGAACAGAAGAACAAACATTTTATATTTATCCTGCATGGATTAATGTATTCAGTCATTTTGCTTTACGCTAGAAAAGATCACAGATTTAGACAGTAGGAAGAAATCTTGATGACAGTAAGAAGATGTCTTTGCCATACAGGCTGAATCCAGATGTAGACCTGTAGTGATCAACATCAGCGAACCACCACAGAGAGGTCGTCAGGCAATAACCAGTGTCAAGATATAAACCCTTCTCGTCTCCTTGGTGACCACGCAGAGCCATCTTTGACAGGCAGACCTCCAGCTGCTGTAAACAGCTGCTCAACATTTGCCCTCACTGGCACCTCAGAAAAAGTCAGCCGTTGCCAATAAATTAAGCATTAGGAGAATATTGCTTGAGTGGAAGCAACGCGGACATAAACAAGTCTGTACCCAGCCGCAGAATGCAGCCTTCCAACAATTAGTCAAAGAAAAACAGTATCCAAGTATATGCCCCAATGACACACAACAACAACAATTTTCAGCAGGGAAATCAGATAAACATGTGCTTTGGCCAAAACGCACGCAAACCAAGAAAACCAATTCATCACTCTGCTATGAAAATCCAAATCTTGTGATTTCTTGCCAGACCTATGCTCCATTAGATGACAGAGGGGAGGGTGATTTAACCCTGTGAACATTACAGTCCTCTTGATTGGCCGGACCACATTACCTGGTGCAGTCAACACCAGTCAGGGGTTTGAGGGATCTCTGGGTTTATAACCTTTGCAGACCATTGACATACAGTCAAGGACTCTGACCTGAGTTTCAACAGTCACATTAAAACAGTTACTAAATCAGCCTACTATCACCTAAAGAATATATCTAGGATTAAAAGACTACTGTCACAGCAGGATTTGGAAAAACTTGTAATGGTGTCTTCACAGGTCTCACTAAAATCCATTAGAAAGCGGCAGCTGATTCAGAACGCCGCTGCTCGAGTCCTCACTAACACTAAGAAAGTGGATCACATCACTCCTGTTCTGAAGTCTTTACACTGGCTTCCTGTGTGTCAAAGAATAGATTTCAAAATACTGCTGCTGGTTTAGGCCTAAATTACATTTCTGACCTCTTGCTAAATTATGAACCATCCAGATCTCTCAGGTCTTCAGGGACTGGTCAGCTTTCTGTCCCCAGAGTCAGAACTAAACATGGTAAAGCAGCGTTCAGTTATTATGCTCCAAATATCTGGAGCAAACTCCCAGAAACCTGCAGGTCCGCTGCAACTGACTACTTTTAAATCCAGCAAGAAGACTTTTCTTTTTGTCGCTGATTTTAATTGAACTATTCATATCTTAGACTGCACTGTAACTTTTATTCATGTATTTTGTCTTTTAATGTTTATTTTATTATCTTTGCTTTTTAATGACTGTTTTTTTTAAATGCCATTTTCTTAATGTCTTTCATTTTTGTAAAACACTTTGAATTGCCTTGTGTTGAAAAGTGCTACTTGCCTTGCCTTACACCAAAAACAATATAGCACACAACAGAAAATAACCCAAAAAGCATAGTAGGGCCCCGTTAATCACTAAACGGGGAAAATACCTGCTCCTATTCATTACAATGAAGATTATTATTTGTAACAATAACAGAAGAAAATAACCATCAGGCTAAAAGATGGCCCTTCTTGTCTGGTCTCGCCAGCAAGAAGGGCCATCTTTTTGTTATCTCAGAGGACAATTACCTCACTGGAAGAATCATTTCATGTTTTTGTTGTATTAGTTATAAATAATTCCCTTTCAAATAATGTTACAATTTAAATTACAGAATGTTCTTAAGGAACCAGAAAGACTGCTGAGACATTGTCGCTGTAATAAAACATAGTTGCTTTTATGGATTTATTTTCTCCACAGGGCTAATCTGGGCAAAGAAAAACACTGTAATAATCATTTTAGTGTAATTATTCACATACTGTAGGCACAATTGCTCAGTGAGAGTCTTGCAGTAATGCCGGTGAACAATTACATAATTTTCAAATCAATAGCAGTGCGTGTGCTCATAGAAACTGCCTTTGTGCCTATTACACACATAAAGAATGAATATAAAGAAGAAATAGCAAATGGAGTGTAGGAGTCAAGGAGAGGCCTTTGTTGGGTTTTGCAGAGAATGTAATGAGTTTTAGTAAACCGAGAGCTTTCGGTATATTTGCAAATTACAGTAGAAAATCACTGACACTGTGACTGAGCGAGTTAGGAGACAAGGATGTTACCAATCGACAAACACCTGGGATTCAAAAAAACGGAAGGAAGCAATGCGGCTCAGGTCTTACAACATGTACAGCTTTATATGTGACCAATTTGCTGCTCAGTTGTGGAGAAGCTGGACCGAGGCAGCCGGCAGATAAATAAACTAGTGGGAATGAAGACAATATATCATGTGGTCTGGTCTGGAGGCAGTAACAGAGATGATGGTAGGAACTAACTATGTCCTGAACAACACATTTTACCGGCTCCACAGGCTCCTTCACAAATATTTTTTTGAAGTGCACTTTGAGCTGAGCAAACACTTGCAAAGAGCAAAAACACTGTGTTAGGTCAACTGTCAAATATTGTACCATTTGAGTAAATCTATAGCATATGTCAAAACATTTATATTAAGATAATTTGTAAGAATTATCATAGTGACGGTCAGCAGTGAGGTGTGCAAGAAAACACAGTTTAACTAAATATGTATATCTTTAAGAAGTCACACACATTTGTGTATTCTGTAACCTCAAAATGAATTATGTTGCAGAAAGACTTAAAACACACTCATCAACCCCTCCTGAAACGCCTAAAGAGGACTTCTTTGTTTACCTCAGTATCATAGTGACATCACTATCTAACATTGCGCTTCTATAGCTAGAGGTCCAACACATTGTACGTGATAGGCTAAGGGGTGGGACATCGCTAAGCAGTTGACCAATCAGAGTAAATGGGGTCTGGTTTCAGGTGATAAGAGGTGCTGCAGCACAGGCAGTATGAACATTAAAGCATGTAAACATGTCACAGTAGAGGCCGAAAATACAAATATGAAACCTGAAAATGAGCAGAATAAGTCCTCTTCAAGATATTTTTGAATTCACCTGGCAACAAAACTGACTATTTTCCCTTTCCGTGATATTTGTTTCCTTTTAATATTTGTCTTTTCTGTTTGTCAATGTGTTTTTATTTTGGCTGCTGTCTTTCTTGGCAGGGCTCTCTTGAAAAAGAGATTCTTAATCTCAACGTAACTCTCCTTGTTGAAAAAAGATTTCAAAAATAAATATTCTCTACTATCCATCTCTATCAAAGTTTTTTTTATCATTTATAGATATCCAACTATACATTGCATATTATTTTAAATATATTTATATTTTACAGTACATTCCTGGGTATAATGTATGCAGAGAATACCCTCCTCCATATGTTCATATTAAATATTACCTCCTTTTGCATGTGTTGAGGGGTTCAGATCGAGTTCTTTCTTATTCCATATCTTGAAAATGAAAACGCATTATGCATACCACATTGAATTCTTCCTCGCTTATATTTTTTCAGCTATCGTCTTATAATTAGCATGCACCCATAATTATGCGGACAAGCAATTACCTGTTAAAAAATATATAAATGCCTCAACAAGTTTCCCCTGATTTACAATTGCACATTTAAACTCTACATTTTTCCAATAAATGTTGGCAGCCTAAATTATACTCATGTAAGTGTGATAAGGCTGTGGTTACCATGGTAACAACACACTTTGTCAGATGTGGAACGAAAGGAAAAAGTACATCCCAGTGTATGAGAGTAGCCTCCTATAGTGAAACAAGTATAACTAATGTAGGAGTTTAATAATACTGACACATTAAGACAAATGAAGCCGGCACATTAATCATAGCTGTGACTCAATGTTCATTTGAATGATGGTTTTAGTTATGGTAAAAATTATTGCTGCAAAAAAGCACAGCTGTATTAAATCAATGCCCATGCAATGCAAATATTGTGAGTTGTTTATTCTAAGGTTAATATGCATATAATCATTGATGTCATTAAGTGTCAATGGTATGCACACAATCAAGCATCAGAATCATTTTATGCAAGTATGATCTTGTAAATGAGTGTCTTAAATGTGTAAAGAGTATATATTGTTGTTACATAAGACTGATTACATCATCTGCAAGTCTTATACAAGCCTTATTCAAACATTCAAAGGTTGTTTATATTTGCTGCTGAATAAAATACAGAAGACACTCAAGTAGGAGAGAGAGAGAGAGAAAACAGTAATTTTGTGATATTATAATCACTGGATTTTTGTTCAAAACAAAAATAAACATTGTTTGATTTTTAGTGTACCTTCTCTAATTAGCTGAGTTTTCTCTGCCAGTGACCGTTGGCCACAAAATCTTGCACTCTTCTGTTTCTTGAAAATTACCCACAAGTGTTTTATCTTTTTACCCGTCAAAAGTGCATTCATCCATGACCATCGACTGAATTATAATGCTAGATAAAGTCAATAAATTATCGTATTTCACAAATTGGCTCCAACATGTTGATTTGTGTTATGTACTGTAGGTAGAGAAATAACACAGTGAAACAAATACGACATGAATAACTTGGGAAAGCTTTCTCACTTCACCTCTCTGAATAAAAGTTTACCACTGGAATTCCTGAGGTTTCATAAATGTTTCACAGCTATCTATTTTTCCTCAAGTCAGTACGATTGTTGAATGTATTATAATAATAATAATAATAATAATAAATGGAATTTATAAAGCGCCTTTCACAGGACCCAAGGTCGCTGAAAGAACGACAAACAGACAAACAAACAAAAACACTACTAGGTGAAACTTGACCAACAACCAATCACATGAATCTCCTGCCCCTGACACACAAGCAGCGGTTTGATTGGCTAGAGCTTGTACTGGCATATGATTAGATTGGCTGACGCTTCTGCCGAGGCTTCAAAAGTTGAACATTGCTCAACTTTTGCAGCGAACCACGCCAGCAAAGCTCCGCGTCGCTTCCCGCAATGCAGTTCGGTGAAAAGTGACGTCACCCCATTCAAAGTGAACGCACGCCGCTGTGTGGACGGGCCGTAACAAGGTGCCATCACTTTGACAGGAGCCCTGAGCGAAGGACAAGGAAGAAGGACTGCAGTTTGAAACCTGACACTAGTAGCTTTTACCACTCAGCGGAAAAAGAACAAAGCAACTTGTCCATCCTTGTTGTCAGATGGATAGAAGTCTAATGAGGTGGATAACTCACTGGCGGAGTCCTTCACTTTCTGTAATGAAGCAAAAGATCTGGAGCTCTTCAGAGTGAGTGTGAGCTACACAGGTAGCCGGGAATTAACACTGCCTCCTGTAAGAGTCCAATCAATTAAAAATGAGATGAAAAAGAAAACTGGAGTCATGCCTAATCATGCGGGTAGGTGATGAAAACATTTAATGCCCTCACATGATGAGCTGGAGCTGAAGAGGAGAGATCCTGCGTGGTGTCAGCAGGCTCTTATCAAGACTGATTAGATTGAAAGCCAAAGGCAGCACACTGTGGAAAGTGATGTTGACAAGTACCTTAATAGCTTCAACCGTGTACTTTGTCAGACCTGCCGGCTGAGGGATTGATTAGTGATGATGACGGTTTGCTTTCCTTGACATTGCAATAACATAAGATGTAAAGGTGGAGGATGCAGAGGAGCTCTATTAGAAGAAAGAATGGGAGATCACATTCCCGCTCCAAGTGATTGGTGGCAATGGGACTGGCTGAAATGGAGGAGTTTGCTCGTTGCAAAACACATTTATTAATAATTGATGGAAAAACCAAGAGCTTGTTTGTCGAAGAAGAGCCAACAGTGTGAATACACCCTTACATTTTAGGAAATAAAGGATTTAGGAAAGGGGCGTGTGCAAAGCAGATCCTAGTTTCAGTAAAACAGCTTCACTGTGTATTCAATAACTGCTACAGTCACATTTTTCAATTCTCAGTGATGTCACAATGGGAGAGGTATTGGCCACTCAAGTTTATTTCTGCTCCATCTGCTGCCCATCCACTTGAAATAGACAAGATGACACCTCTGTAATTTCTATGGACATAATGCAAGTCAATAATGACAGTAAAACACATGAGGAATTAGTGGTGTTAACTGTAGTTGTCATTCTACATGCTTCTATTGTCAGTGCAGTATTGTGGCATTTCATTACTTGGCTTTATACTTGATTAACATTTTTGCAAATGGTCCTTTACCGTAGATTCAACATGTCTTTTTAATTATTGCTGTAATCAAACTTGCGGACCAAATGTTTCATTCTAATAAAATGTTCAGGCGAGAATGCCGCCAAGTGGATGAGCCTTTAAACAGGTTGTTATTCAAGAACAATTATGGTAAGAAGAATTCTGGCTAAGCTGTGAGGCCAGCCTTTGGATGACCTTTTCAAATATAATTTTGCAGGCATGTTGAGCATTACTTAGCCAACTGGCTCCTGCAGTTTCAGAGAAGAGGGCAATACTTATAGTTAATAGCAAATCTAGAGTCACCGTGGCGACAGCAGACCTCAGCTGCACCGGTATTCATCATAAGGAGATGTTTTTGTCCAAAAAGGATAACAACATCAATTCTCACATTCACATGAATGCATGCACACACACACACAGAGCTGTCAGCCTTACAATTCCTAGCTGACCAGGTTTTCAAATGCCTAACAGTCTCCATGGAAGGATTTATGCCTGCTGGCCAGCTCAACACGGACAAGGGGACTTCTTCTCCCCACACAGCTGGCGGTTGCTGCTCGGCTCTGCCTAATGAGATTGTGCCTGTCTCCTGGAACATCTACTCAAGAGGAGATGGGACCAATTAGTCTGCTGTCTGCCCCAAAGAGAGACAATCACCATAGCTCTGATGTTATTACTTCAGTGTCTCAGCTTCCAAAGTAATAACAAACATACCTAAACAAAAAGGTCGAGAGCTTGTTTAGACTGTGATTGGTCAGTGTGGTCAGGGTGATAGGAAAGAGGGCTCACTCCTATTTCTGTTGATCAACATAATTGTAATGAAATGTTGTATATAGAGAGTCCAATTGTGTAGAGTCAAAAGCAATAAACAGTAACAGATCCCGTTCGATCTACAGGTATGAGGGCGGTCAATCTGTCATGAAGAATGAGCCAAAATACAGGAAATGGCTCCAGTGTCAGTTGTATTAAGAACTTATGGTACAAGCGATAATACGAATAGTATTACAAGCGATAATACAAAACAACACTTCTGGCTCCTCTCCACAATGATCAATAACAGCGGTACAACGGAGGTATAAATAAACAGAATCACACGAAGCCTGGTTAGTGTTGCCAGACTTAATAAAGTGTGTTATTTTTTTATAAGTGTGTGGTTGCGTTCTAGTCACTTTGCTCAGCGCTACTGCTTGTTACAACTTTCATTTTCCGTACTCGCCATAAACTGTTATTGCTCAGGTTAATCTAGCCCCCTTCCGACGTGAGCGTGGTTCTTGGTTCTTGCCAAGCAGCCAAGTGAGGTCAGCTAAGAACCGGTTTTCGGTGTTTAGAGCCGGCTCCGCTGCGGCTGAAACAAGAAGAACCAGAGCTAGATCAGGCTGTAGCCCGGAACTGGCTCTGGAACCGGTTTGGTGGAAAAGGGGCAGAACCAGAGAAGAACCAGTTAAGCACAAGAACGGTTCTTGGACCGGAACCGGTTTGGTTTATTGGCAGCTTGCAAACCACTTAAGAGTACTGGAGTGTGAAACAAGAGCTATTGAGTCAGTGTTGTAGTGCTGTTGCTTTGGTCTAGATCTGTGAGCTAACCACGCCCGTTCATTTGCATATAAGGAATGGAAATGTGTCATTATGAAATAAAAGTCCCATAAAATAAATAAACGTGTATTTAAATGTACATGTATACATATTTATTGGCTCAATTATTTATTTCATAGACATATTTATATATATATGTATTTATTTAATTATTTATTTATTTGATTTTGGCTTGAATGGCATTCCATAAAACCCCAGCTTAAAGGAAGGCTCCAGTCATCCATCCATCCATCCATCTTCTCCCGCTTATCCATGGTCGGGTCGCGGGGGTAGCAGTTCCAGCAGAGAGCCCCAAACTTTCTTTTCCCTGGCGACATCAACCAGCTCTGACTGGGGGATCCCAAGGCGCTCCCAGGCCAGCGAAGAGATATAATCCCTCCACCTGGTCCTAGGTCTACCCCTCGGTCTCTTCCCAGCTGGACGTGCCTGGAACACCTCCCTAGGGAGGCGCCCAGGTGGCATCCTAACTAGGTGCCGGAACCACCTCAACTGGCTCCTTTCGACGCGAAGGAGGAGCGGCTCAACTCTGAGTCCCTCCCTGATGACCGAACTTCTCAACTTATCCCTAAGGGAGACACCAGCCACCCTGCGGAGAAAACCCATCTCGGCCGCTTGTATCCGCGATCTCGTTCTTTCGGTCATGACCCATCCTTCATGACCATAGGTGAGGGTAGGAATGAAAATGGCCCGGTAGACAGAGAGCTTTGCCTTCTGGCTCAGCTCCCTTTTCGTCACAACGGTGCGGTAAAGCGACTGCAGTACCGCTCCCGCTGCTCCGATTCCCATCTCACGCTCCATTGTTCCCTCACTCGAGAACAAGACCCCGAGATACTTGAACTCCTTCACTTGGGGTAAGGACTCATTCCCTACTTGGGAGAGCAGACTGGGCTTTGGTTTCAGACAGAGGGTGAAAAGAGGTGCTGCAGCACAGGCAGTATTAGAAAGATCTTTATACTTTTAACCTGTTAAACCCCATCCCCATCAGGCTCGAAAATTACATTTCCAGAACAAATGACCATAACTACACTTCTAAAAAGGGGAAAATTAATAATCTTTTTTCTCAAAATAATGATAACCCTGTGAGTTGGATGTAGAAAAGTCAGAATCAATATAGATGTTTTTTATTTGAAAGAAAATTCAGAGTGAACATAGTAACAAACTGTAAATTATAGTGTCACGGATATAGCGCCAAAAATATGTTTTACTTTACTACGTTTCTCTGGAACCCATTGGTACATTTTGATGATTGACATCTCTTTTTAACCGTTAGAGCCAATAGAATCGAAGGGGAATTTCCACATAGACACCAACGTTACCAAAAAAAAGTGGGGGCTTTGCGCATGCAGTTTGACGAAAGTGAAACCTATCTCACGCTCTGAAATCTGAAAACGGAAAAGTAGGTTTATTGCTTATGGATTATCAGAAATAATTTCAAAGGGACACAGACACATTGGATTAACCCATGGATTAACTTCAGCATCGTTTTTATCATTTTAATGCAATTGAAGACAACTTTTGACCAGACTAAGACCAAGCTATAGCGCCACGTGTTATGATGTCTGTTTTTGTTTATTATGTTCTTATCATAGAGTGATGATATAGATACCAATAGATTCTGTATAGTCTCACGATGCTAATCGATGGGTTGGATTTGCAGTTTCGATAAGTAATAAGGGTGTTATATATTATTTGGGGCGGTGGTGGCGAAGTCGATAGGGACTTACTTGGCTTAGTAACTGGAAGGTCACCAGTTCAAGTCCCGGCAAGACCAAGTGCCACCGAGGTGTCCCTGAGCAAGGCACCATTCCCTACACTGCTCCCCGGGCGCTGTTCAAAATGGCAGCACACTGCTCCTAACACTAGGATGAGTCAAATGCAGAGAAACAATTTCCCCACGAGGATTAATAAAGTATATCAAAATAAAAAATAAAAAGTTATACCGTGTTTTCTGTGCAACCGGCGTTAGCATTTTTTCGCTCGTGGCTAATTCAGAGGCTCAGCGTTAGCTTTGTGGTTTCTTTTGCAAAAAAAAAAAAAAATGATCTGTTAGCTGAGTTTCTTCCTGTTACATGGATATAAAACATTCATAGTTTATTAAATATTAAGAAGCCCTCAGACGCTGTTTCCTGCAGATGATGTGTTTTTCCGCCCGGGGGCGGGTCGATGGGGTTCAACAGGTTAATGGGGTTTAATGATCTTGCAGCCATAAATGTTGCCTTACAAGTTGAAAAGGTAAACGCATTACCACAGCAAGACACCGTAGTATTGGATTCAGCAATGGTTGAGAAATAGTGCATCAGGTTCATCAATATATTTGACCAGCACCACTCTTGCATAACTGTTGAACAAATGCTGCACAAACAGATAATTCATTTGCCTGCAGAAGCTTTTTCTAATACACATTCCACCCCCCCACCCCCACACATGCTGCTTCCACTTCACATCTCTCCCCCAAATAATTTGGTTTGACTTCTGTCCAGAGCAGCGCCTCATACATAAAGATGGGACAAACAAAGCCACCATCAGTTTCAATGCAATTAGTGAATCACTGAGCATTTTGAAACAATCAATTCTGTAATTGGAAAAGTTTTTAAAGTCAACCGTCCCTTCTTTTCTGTGACAGATGTGGATGGCTTTTTATCACAGAAAAGTTTCTATTTGAGGTATTTAAATGCTTTTGGAGAAAACAATGCAAAGCTTCTTTTTTTATCCAGTAATGTCGAGTAGCCACATTGAAACAAAGACATGATTTTAAACAGAAATATATGTGACAGATAAGGAAGAGAAAAAGTGCAAAGGTCATCAGGATGTGTAGAGGAGAGAAGTGAGGAGAGTACAAATTCATCAGATCAGAGAGAGCTGCTGCAGACTCCTCCATTCACCTCCACTCCATCATAACTCATCCTCACTTTAATATCTGTCTGACTGAATTACAGCCCATTGATCAATATCCACATGTTATTTTGGATAAAGAACTGGCTTTTCAAAGATTTCCAGA
This sequence comes from Pseudochaenichthys georgianus, assembly GCF_902827115.2. Taxonomy (NCBI): domain Eukaryota; kingdom Metazoa; phylum Chordata; class Actinopteri; order Perciformes; family Channichthyidae; genus Pseudochaenichthys; species Pseudochaenichthys georgianus. The sequence continues at coordinate 30,546,918 of NC_047507.1, read as the reverse complement.
ACATGGTTTTGTGGCTTCTCAAATAATCAGCCAATAATCCCTTCTAAGTATTGGTAGTGTGTGGAGAATCAATCATGCAGTGAACAAGCTGGGATGGAGTTTGTAGAGGATTATTTTTTCGCCTAATTGATCGATCCGGCTGAGCGGTTGTCAGGACTCTTGTAGCCTTGCAGTGTGGTGAGCATGTCCAGACTCCAGCAGAGATTCAAACCCAAACCAATGCCTCCAGAAAGACACACATGGATGCTGAGTCTAAGATATGCAATGGTTTATTACTCTGAACATCCAAAGCAAAAGAAGACTGGGTATTATTGTTAAAGTGGCCAGCAAGATCATTGGTGAACAGCACATATCTTCTATAGGCAGGTCTAAAGGAATGCAGGAGTGACTTTAGAGAGCTTAACACATCCTTTCTTCGAGGCATTGGATCCTCCCACTGTAGGTCAAAGGGACCGGGTTCCCAGGGCAGAGTTAGTGCAATATATTAAAAATGTTCCTTTGCAATGAACATGCTTCATTTGCACAAAAAGTCAATTTTAACTTGCATCTATGCACTTTCTGCTAACACTTAGGACTATAGCATTTTTCCAACCTTAAAAGAAAACTGATTGGCTTAGTTACTGTAGATACTCGATTCCGATTGGTCAATCTGGGCATTCAGACGTTGTTAATTCTCACTAGCAGACCGTTGCTGAGGAGGATCCAGGGACTTTGTGCAGTCATATCAATCCGCAGAAAGAAGCACGGCCAATTTAATGTCATACGTGGACAACAAACATTCGTTTTTATCTATCAATGAAAATGACAATGAAAAACACCATGGAATACTTATTGAATAATCTGTTTTATATTTGTGGAGAGCACGAAACTATGGATTCCCTCAATCCCTTGTCAACTGCCTACAGGACATACAAAACTGGATGTCATCAAACCTTCTCAAAATCAACAGCAATAAAACAGAGCTCATGATTGTGGCACCCAAGGCGCAGCTCCAGAAGGTTGGAGACCTGCTTCTCTCCATTGACGGCTGCTCCATCTCCCCGTCCAATGAAATCCACAACCTGGGAGTCATCAGGCTTACACTTGTACACACAGCTGCCACACCTTGTACCACACAGCATTCCACACAGGGTAATGTTGTGAATCGAGTGGCCCATGGTGGTGGTGGGGTTATGGCATGGGCAGGCGTATGTTATGGACGACGAACACAGGTGGATTGTATAGATGGCATTGTGAATGCACAGAGATACCGTGACGAGATCCTGAGGCCCATTGTTGTGCCATTCATCCACGACCATCACCTCATGTTGCAGCATGATAATGCACGGCCCCATGTTGCAAGGATCTGTACACAATTCCTGGAGGCTGAAAACATCCCAGTTCTTGCATGGCCAGCATACTCACCGGACATGTCACCCATTGAGCATGTTTGGGATGCTCTGGATCGGCATATACGACAGCGTGTTCCAGTTCCTGCCAATATCCAGCAACTTCGCACAGCCATTGAAGAGGAGTGGACCAACATTCCACAGGCCACAATCAACAACCTGATCAACTCTATGCGAAGGAGATGTGTTGCACTGCGTGAGGCAAATGGTGGTCACACCAGATACTGACTGGTTTTCGGATCCCCTCAGACCCCCGCAATAAAGCAAAACTGCACGTTTCAGAGTGGCCTTTTATTGTGGCCAGCCTAAGGCACACCTGTGCAATAATCATGCTGTCTAATCAGCATCTTGACATGCCACACCTGTGAGGTGGGATGGATTATCTTGGCAACGGAGAAGTGCTCACTATCACAGATTTGTTCAGATTTGTGAACAATATTTGAGAGAAATGGTTATTTTGTGTATATAGAAAATGTTTTAGATCTTTGAGTTCATCTCATGAAAAATGGGAGCAAAAACAAAAGTGTTGCGTTTATATTTTTGTTCAGTGTAGATCTGGGTTGGGATTCATTCACTTAAATGTGCGCAGTCTGTTACCCAAGTTAGATTTTGTCCGCATTTGGGCGAGTTCGACTGATGCTGATTGTCTTATCAGAAACGTGGCTAGATAAATCTATTTTGGCCTCTGACATCTACTTAAATGGTTATAGTGTATATCGTACTGACCATCCTAAAAAAGGTGGTGGCGTTGCCATTTATGTGAAAAATAAGTTTTGTGTAACCAAGATGGTTTCCAAATCTATTAGTAAACAACTTGAATTTTTAGCTTTAAATATCGAAGTAGCAAAGGGTCAACAGGTCATGGTGGTGGGCTGCTACAGACCCCCCTCAGCTGTCAATGACTCTTTATCTTCTTTGGCAAAACTTTTATCTCAACTTGACTACAAGGAAATAGTGCTGCTTGGTGATTTTAACTGGGACTGATTAACTTCTCTGTCAGAGGATTTTAAAAACCTTTGTATCTCTCTGAATGTTACTCAGATTATAGACAGTCCTACTCGCCCTAACATTAAGTCCCCAAATAAATTCTCCCTAATTGATCTCATTTTAACTAATGTTCCCCATAAATACTCATCTGTGGGAGTATTTGCAAATGATGTGAGTGATCACTGTGTTGTAGCCACAATTAGGGACACTAAGGTTCAAAAGGTTAAACCTCGTATTATTATTAAGAGAGACATAAAACATTTTGTGGAGCAGGGTTTTGTGCATGATCCGTTTGATTTTGATTGGGGTAAAATCGATCTGTGTGCTGATGTAGAAACTGCATGGTCTTATTTTTATCTTGGTTTTATGGAAATTATAGATAGACATGCACCCCTGCGTACATTTAGAGTGAAGGGACGAGACAATCCTTGGTTTTCTGCTGAATTATCTAGTCTCCTACATGAGAGAAACAAGGCCTGGGCAAAGGCTAGGAAATCAGGCTCAGAGGTAGAATGGCTGCATTTTAGGCAGCTAAGAAATAGCTTCACATCGCAAATCAAAAGTGCTAAGTCTAAGTATTATCTGTCAGTTACCACAAAGAATCTGAATAATCCTGGAACATTTTGGAAAGCCATAAAATCGATATCCATAATCCGTAATCAAATCAAGTTTTATTTATATAGCACATTTATAAACGATTTTTGGTCGAGCCAAAGTTCTGTACATATAATAAAAATAGCCTACAGACACTTTACAGCAAATACAACAGCACAGATTGTTCAGAATATCAGTATGAGAAAAACGACACCCTCTATCCTTAGACCCTCACATCGTACAAGGAAAAACTTCCAGAGAAAACCCACAGTTTAAGGGGAAAACATGGGAGAAACCTCAGGGAGAGCAACAGAGGAGGGATCCCTCTCCCAGGACTTACAGACGTGCAATAGATGCCGTGTGTAAATCAAAGAGATAATACATTTTACAGCATATAGACCGAATGTTAGGAAATGCATCACGAGAATGTCAGCTACTCTGAGTAGATGATGGTAATGAGCTACCTCCGTGCATTACCACAGCATCTGGCACTATATCGGACAGGGCCACTATGTTAAATAGTTTTAATGAGCATTTTGTGTCCTGTGGCTCTCTGTTTGATTCTGTCACTAACTCTGCTTCTGTGAACACCACAGTCCGTGACTCTGAAAAATGTGTTTTGGAAAACCCTTTTAGTTTTACTATTTTTACTGTTGATGTTGTTCGTGAAGCTTTAACCAAGTTAGATCCTAAGAAACCGGCTGGCCCGGACAACGTAGAGCCTTTCTTTTTATGTCCTGCCTCTACTAAAAGGTGGGGAGGCCACTTTATTAAATAATTATAGGCCCATCTCTAAATTATCAGTTCTGGCTTCTGAACGCCTAGTGAGTGAACAGGTAAAGGTGTTTTTATGTACAAATGACATCCTGTCTAAACATCAGTCAGGCTTCAGAAAGCAACATAGCACCATCACTCCTTCAGTCCTTAGGATGGTCCTCTCTGTACCAAAGAAGACAATCACACATGTTGATTTTTATCCTTAAGTCATTGCTAGGTAAGCTGCCCTTATATATCTCCAGACTTCTGTCATTTTATACTTGCTTTTTTAATACTAGACGAGCAGCAAATGGGATGCTTTTAAATGTTCCTTTGATGCAGTCAGAGCTTGGTAAAGCTGCATTCTCCCACTATGCTCCCTTTTTATGGAATACGCTGCAAGTAAAACTTTGTCTAGAGGCACTTCCTACTGTAAATGCTTTTAAAGGTATGCTACGATTAGCCCTTCATGAAACATGTAACTGTTTTACCTGATGCTATTGCTGATGTGATTATGCTTCTTGCCACTGCACAAATGGTCTTCTGTATTTATATTTGAATTGTATGTTTTTTTTGTTTAATGCCTTTGTTTTATGTTGAAACTTGTTGTGTGCCGTGTTGGTCAGGACTCCCTGGAAGAAGAGATCTTGTATCTCAATGGGACATTCCTGGATAAATAAAGGATAAATAAAAAAAATAAATAAAATCACTGCCACAATGAAAGTGGTGAATGATGTGGCGAGTTTTTTTAGATAATAAGCAGAGTTGTGCAGCTCTATTTATAGACCTGTCCAAAGCGTGTGATACCGTCGATCATCGCATCTTAAAGCAGAGGCTGACCAGTATTGTCATATCCAGCCTTGCAGTGGGGTGGTTTGTGAACTACCTCTCTGAAAGGTCCCAATGTATTCATTTTGATGGGCTGTCTTCTGAGTGGTTAAACATTACTAATGGTGTTCCTCAAGGTTCTGTTTTAGGTCCACTTTTGTTCTCCATCACATCAATAGTTTAGGTGAAAATGTCGATGGAGCAACCTTACATTTTTATGCGGACGATACCGAGATGTACTGTGCAGGTCTCTCCATTAAGGAGGCTGGTGTTAAATTACAAGCAGTTTTTAACATTATTCAGACTCAGCTCTCTGAACTAAAGCTTCTTTTAAATGTTGATAAAACCAAGGTAATGCTCTTTTCAAAAACCTAAAAAGACACCAGAGCCTGTTGTAGATATTGTAACTACGCAAGGAATAAAAATTGAAGTGGTTACAAATACCTAGGTATTTGGCTTGATGATTGTCTCACTTTTAAATGTCATGTAAATAACCTGCTTAAAAAGCTGAGGGTTAGGCTAGGTTTCTTCTACAGGAACAAGTCCTGTTTCTCGCTTGAGGCCAGGAAAAGGCTAGTCACTGTGACCTTTTTACCTGTGCTGGACTATGGTGATTTGATTTATATGATTGCACCTGCCAATTGCCTGGTCAAGTTAGATGCTGCGTATCACAGTGCACTGAGATGTGTGACAAACTGTAAAGCATTAACCCATCACTGTACCCTGTATGCAAGGGCTGGTTTGCTTTCGCTAACTACGGAGGCTCAGTCACTGGTACATTTTTATATACAAAGCCATGTTAGGGAAACTTCCATCTTATATCTGCTCCCTGATCTCTCGGAGAATTGTAAGTGGCTACTGCCTGAGATCGAATGCTGTGGTTTTATTAAATGTGCCAACTGCTAGGACTGTCTTAGGGAAGATAGCTTTTAGATTCGCAGCTCCTCTGTCTTGGAATAGTCTGCAATTGAAATGGAAACTGAACAATCTGGTGCCACTAAATGTTTTTAAAGCTCGGTTGGATGCTACTCAATCGGAAGCTGTTGGTACCTGTTCATGTGGATAGTTATTGTAAATTGTAATCCCTGTAATTAATGCTGTAAGATGTCCTTTTTGTTGTTCTGTTTATGTTTTTATGTTTCATGTGGAACCTACTTGAGCAGGTCTCCCTTGAAAAAAGAGATCAATGATCTCAATGGGATACACCTGGGTAAATAAAGGTTTGAAATGAAATGAAAAATCCTGGACACCACCCTCTCTTTCCAGGCGCACATCAAATCTGTTACCAAATCCGCCTTCTACCATCTCAAAAACATTGACAGACTCCGGCCTTCACTCTCTGACTCTGTGGCAGAAACACTCGTACACGCCTTCATCACATCCCGTCTGAACTACTGTAATGGAGTCCTGTCCGGGGTTCCCAGCAAAACCCTGGACAGGCTCCAATACGTCCAGAAGTCTGCCACCAGGCTTCTCACCCGCACCAAGCCATGGAAAGAGGATAAAAGAGCGCTGGACGTCAGAGAAATCCACAGAAGAAGACAGACAGGAAGTAAACACTAACAGGAACCTGGTATGGGCTCTGGCATTGTTCAAATACTTGTTAATTGAAAAGAAAATGTGAGCAGACGTGGATAGTTTCAGCATGTGGTGAGGGGGTGTGTAAGCATTTCTGTGTGTGTTTCTGTGTCTGCCTCTTGTTTTTATGTAATTATACGACTACTAGAGTCGCCAGTCCTGTTCTCCATCCAGTCTGTCAATCTAGTGGTGTCTCTATCTGTCTGCCATTACTCCTCTCCAGCGCTGAATGACTGATACAGGCTCTCAGCAGGGCCGTGTCTGGGAGCTTAACAAGGCATATATCTGCCTGCTCTTCTTTGACCACAGGCAGCACTCTGCCCCAGTCTGAGGCCGCCCAGCTGCTCTATTCTGAGCCGCATGCATGGCTAGTCTGTCTGGAGGAGACAGATTGCCTGACACAACACCGCCACTGCCGCTACTTCTGTGGCGTCCTGAGGAGATAGCTTCCATTATGAATAAAGTCAGTCTGCTGAATTCATCCCAGAGTCTGTGACAAAGTGAAACCGACAGGAATAAAGGCAATGAATTCTGATAAATCATTAAGTCTTGTTTATGTACACTGCAGTATGGTCTGGATTTGACATGTCCTGCATACCTGTTTTTATATATTCTAACTTATAATTGCACAATTGCCTAATTTAAACGGAACCCGTTTAAAAAAGGGTGACTTTTATTTATTAAATATGGATTTTTTTTAACAGTTACTTTCTACTTTTTGTGTATGCAATGTATTTGTCTGTCTATATGTATGGTTCTTGTATATGCACCAGTACACCGAAGCAGATTCCCTGTACTTGGAGGCTGACTCAGATATTTCTTGGCTTTAATAAGATGCTCCCTGCCTATGCATGAGTCAGAACGCCATTATTTCTCTGTGTAAAAAATGTCATATCCTTTCATTTTAACTGTATTCACATTAAGCAGTAACATGACTGCTTTTTTCCAGAATGCCAGTGATGTGGCACATAGCCAGACATAACACAATCCTAATGTCTCTTTCTTATCTACAAGCATGCTTCATCCTGCACATTGGCTCAAGCCTATCAGCAGGCAGTTAGCATATGGTCAGCTGTAGCAGAAAATGTCAATATGGAAAGCTTTAGACTCTAAATGGTGTCATTCCTCTTAAACACAACTGCGAACAAAAGGCTTTTTGAATGGGGGCCTTGGTTCAACAACGAGTAATGCAAGAGAAATATCAATACTGATACCAGCACTTGTTGCTTTGAAGAGAAATAACTTTACTATCATCAAAACAATGTATTCAGATCAAAGAGGGGAATATTTGTATTAAAGGTGGGGTGGGTAAGTTGAGAAACCGGCTCGAGATACACTTTTTGTTATATTCCATGGAATGCTCTTAACATCCCGATAGCAATGAATATCTTCAGTGCTTTGACAAAAAATCCATTAAAACATTTAATCTGTGGAAGCCGTGGCACTGTAAAAAGCACGACCAATCATTTTAGCCGGCCCGGCTAAAATAACTGGATCTGCCTGTCAACCTTCCATCTGTGCACACACTTATCTCGTGCCCTTATTGGTCATGTGCGCATTCGTGTGTGTTGGAGGAGGGGCTCTGTGAGGAAGAGGCAGATTTTCTCCGGTCGTGTATTTTCAAATTCTAGCGATCTCGAGCCGGTTTCTCAAACTTACCTACCCTACCTTTAAATAGTCAAATAAATCAAAAACCGTTATTAAAAAAAATGCTTTTGTGATTTCAGTTAAACTTGTGTTTCACTTGATGAATACTCCTTCATACAGTTTGCCCATAGCAACATTGTTTTGGAGCATCCTGCCTGAGAAGGTACAAACTCTGACTGGTCCCTTTGATAAAAATGCTTTTTTTTCCATTGCTTTCATGTGATTCTATTAATGTTCTATTGTTTTCTGTTTGTTTTAGTTGCTGTGTGTGGTTCATTGCATTCTGTGTGTATAAGATGTGTTTTTATGTCAAATCCCTTTTGAATTCTGTTTGAAAAGGTCTATAAAAGTGAAGTTATTATTATTATTATTAATTCAGGCTTGCCAAAAATCAACACATTTAGTTTCTTTGGATAACAGAAATGTCTAAAATATGATGTCATAAAAGTTTAAGATCCTGTCAGTTCAGAGGTTGCTACTTCTGCTCCTTTGCTGTTCTTTTAATGGAGCTTTAATCCTGCTCTTATGGAACCAGCCGGGTCTTTGCATATTTCTGCGAGTGCGGTCTCCGTCCTGTAGGGCATGTTGGGTATCTACTGTATGGCAACCACAGCAAGGACCAGAACACTGCATTTTTAGCTCAATTTAAGGACATCATTAAAGGAGCCCTGAAACCAAAGAGACAATTTCCTTTTTCTGTACCCCCACTTGCTCTGTGTGACAACATGTGTTTTGGTATCAAGAGGAGATTATGGGATGTTTTCCAGTCTGGCGTACATTACGTTTGCTTTTGTGCTCTTTGTTAGATGTAAACACATCTTGTTCTTGAATAATAATACATTGGGCTGGCATGATTTACAATTCCCAGCATGCTTCTGTCCTTTTGAATTTTCCCAAAGTAGAATATTCTGGCTGCAATCTCTGGGTTTTCTGCAAGTCAAATACTAGGGAGACGTGCAGTAATTCTAAGCACAAACAAAAATGCTTTTTCACTTTTAAGATATTACAGCTAGAGTTAAGAGGTTTTGAGGCTAAAAGCTGGTCAGTGTAACAAAGCCGAGCAAATCTCCTCTTATGGTATTAAGACGTTAATTTAGTAGCCAGCTCAGGGATGTTATCATGGAATAAGCAGATTATAGACCCAAATATCCTCAAATACATTAAAGCATGCACCGCACAAGGTGGATATTTTTCTGGAGGCAAATGTGTTACAGCTGAAACTGTCATCAGACAAATCACTGCAGCACAGCTGTCGAGCTCTCAGCTGTCTGATGATGGGAACTTGCTTCTGCTGTATAATTTATTTAAGATGATTGGTAAAGAGAGCGCTTTCTTGATTAAACCACTAAAAAGGAAATAAATACATCAGTTAGATATGCACGGTATTCAAACTGAGCAGATTGAAGTGATTCAAGTCAACACAGGAAAAATAACCTTTTCTTTTGTGTTATTGAATTAAAAAGGGAAAAGAAAGTGCAAAGTCTTCATAAACTTTGACACTAAATAGCCAAGACACGGCCAATCAAAACCCCCGGTGCTGTGTGTGACAAAAGGACAGAAGTGTAGAAGTGACAGATGTTTAGCTTTGACTCAGAAGTTACACAGAGCCCTCAGGACACACACGGCACTCTGCGACTACATCGCCAGAAGTGCTGACATAGAGATAATGAGGAAAAAGGCTGAACTCAGGGATATGGATAAAAGAAAAATAAAGGATCAAAGCAGTCCTATTGATAAAAGTCAAACAGCAGCTTATGATTCTGTATTCTAGGAGCGGAGCAAACATGACAATGGCTGCACCTATTGATTCAGAGCAGCGTTCCCTGAAGGACTTCTGACCAACGTGTGCTTCATCAGCCACCTCCAGACCTGAGCATCTTTTACTGAGGCAGATTTTACTCTCAGGGCTTTCTTATTTGGGGTTTTATGCACAATATGTCGTGTTTGTATTTCTAATATTTACAGTATTTCTGCCTTTGTACTATTATTGTATTACTGATTCATTATAATTAGCTGTAAAGTGTTTGAACTGGCACATGATGATTACTGTGAGAATATTTGAAATGAAAGCATTCTTTCTGTCAGCTGTTTAAAATAGTAAGATTATGTAGCACAAAATGAAGGTTGTAATTTTTGTATTTTTACCAGTCCTTTTGAGTTTTTGATGAGGCTTACATAGCTTAGTAATGATAAGGACATTTCTTATTTTTATAAACAGACCTAAAAGAGTGAAGAGGACAGATTTTGAAAAGACTTATCAAGGTGAACAAAAACACAAAGAATGTAACTTAATTCTCTCATTAGCCCAGAAAATTAAGATCAAGATTGTAAAAAAGCGCCATGACACACTTTCCCCCCCCCCCATGCCTTAAACGCCTCGATTGGACTGAATTGATTACTTCTTGACATGAGTATGTACAGTAGCACTCGCGCTCCTATTGGCTACTGCTCCAAAATATTGTGCTTACGGTAATTGGAAAGGGGGCGCGACATCTCTAAGCGGTTGACCAGTCACAACAGAGCTGGCCAGCTAACCAATCAGAGCAGACTGGGCTCTGGTTTCAGACAGAGGGTGAAATGCAGGCAGTATGAGAAAATAAAGAGCTTTTTGAACATTAAAGCATGTATATATTTCTCAGTAGAGGCATGAAATACAATTATGAACCTGAACATTTGCATAAAAGGGGTTCCTTTAAATGTTCATAATATGCTTTGGCCAATTAAGTGGCTGTCCTTTAAAGCTACCCACTTGTCACATTGGTAAAGCCTCATATCAGCTTTCCTTTAACTTTCAACAGCATTTTGCACAGAACAAAGAATGCAGATGTTGTCCCCCATCTCTTACATCTCCACAGGTACAGTATGAAGTACTGGGGAGACTAACCCTGCCTGACTGACCTCATTTGGTAACTAGGCGCCATAGCAACAGGGACAAATCCATACAACGCGTTTCTTTCATAGAGAAACAGACAAAATATGATCTCAGCCAACACACGGGAAGTTGCTGTGATTGACAGTAGAGTGAGAAATCTTCACTCACACAGACACACACTCGCACACCTCCGGGCTTCCCACAGAGCAAGTGCAACAATCTCTGATCTTTCGTCTCCAACATTGACTAATGAGCTCATGAGGAGAGCTTTAACAAATCTCAGCTTGCCTTTTGTAGCTAAGAAATCAGTGTTGAACCCCAACCAGTGTTTTCAAATGCATACACACCAAGCTAGTATAGAGGGAAGAACATTCTCTTCTTGATGTCATGTTTTAAATAAGATTTTTTTTATCATCTCAAAGTATATTTGTCACTTGCCAACAGGTTCACATTTTCTATAATTAACCATAAATTGGTGGTGATGTAGACATTGGAGTATAGATGGTGACACTATTGTTATCTGTGGTATATTTTTAACGAGTTGCCATGCTGCTGTGTAATCATCCCTTAAAATCTGCCCCATAGCCATTTGCATGGAGTGGATTTTAAGACATTTTGTGAAGAAGCTACACACCACACACACAGACACCACACACCACACACATACATCCATCCATTCTTCCTTAATCATACCTCTTCATGGATCTTCGCTCGCCATGCCCACAGGCCTACAGCTTCTTCATAATCTGATCCTCCATTACTCTGTGGCTGGTCCGTGTGCGAGGGGGTGGGATCAGGCTTGATTGATTGGAATTTATCTTGACTTTGTTTTTATTTAAAAATAGCTCTGCTGATTCAGAAAAAACGACATGTCGGAGTGAAAAACACAGTAAATAACGGCTTATTCTCTTCCAGGGCTGTTTAAAAGAGCGTATGAGGGAAGCCAAAGGGTGGAAGAACACATTTGAAATTGCATTAATGGTGGCAATAACACAATACAGATGGGCATAGTTTTACTGCTTCAGATTGATAACTAAAGGATGCAGCTGAGGGTTATTTTCACTTTCCACCATGGTCCTCTATTCTTGAATTAACTAAATAATTATTTAGTGATAAAAATGTATATGTATATTTATCAACAAAGACCATCATAATTTCCAATAGCCTAACAACTTTTTTGTTCAAGTATAGTTAAAGCAGTATATTAATATTAAACATTTACAAGGACATCACAGCATTGAAAATCCACAAATCCTAATATTTAGCAGAGATGGAAGAAATACTCAATGTATTAACTTTGTATATCTAGCCAACATCACAGTGTAAAAATACTCAGTAACAAGTCAAAGTAAAAAAGTATTGGCCGAATTTGAAAGTATGCGTTATGGAAACTGATCATTTTAAGCACCAGGTATTTAAAAAAAAAAATGGTATTAAGATTATTGGTAAATGTCTGTGTTACACTTCAATATTGCACTTGTTGAAGGTGGGGTTTATTTGAATTACTTCATACACTTGTGGGTAGATTAATCTATAATAATAATATATTATAATATATGTCAATTTATATTGTCTATTCATAACCTTAATCTGCAAAGTAACTGTAAAACCTATAAAGTAGAATAATGTGAGAATTAAAGTTCCTATATTTTAAACTTACAGTACTTGTAAAGTAAATTAACTTGGTTACATCACTGACACTTATGGAGATGGAGTCAGCCAAAGTTCAGCATCATTGCTGGTTGAATGACTTTAACCGTTAATCAGTTATTGAAACAGTTGATTAACTTATTATTCATCTATTAATTTGAAATCAAAGTAACAAAATTCAAAATGTTCTCAGAGATCAAAGTCATTCTATATCTTCTGTACAGATAAATGGGTTTTAAAAAATATATATTTTGTGTTCCGGCTCGAAAAGTCTCTAAAAATAAATGCGTGAAACGACTTTACCTACATTTAGAGAAGGGATCATGTTTTAAATGGTCTAATTTTAAAATGGAATTGCCCAAATTGAAAAATTGCCAAAGTATTAGAAATAACCTCAAAGAGCCGTTATAGTGCACCGGATCTTCTGCCGTCCGCAGTGACAGCCAGTGTCAGGCAGTGTCAGGCAGCAGGTTGCTTTGGTGAAGGTGGAGATGCCTTCCTACTTACCCTCCTTCTCAAGGCGCGTACAAGCATAACAGGTGAGCACAGAGGAAAAGGGGAAAGTTTGGCAGCTGAGGTCCTAGCAGTCTTTTCAGGCATTCATTATTTAGCCCGTCTAAAAATACATCAGAGGCTGCCTCCCTTCCAGCACATGGTGCATCTGAATTTCACAGCCTCCTGCTCTCAGCTGCTCAATCTGATCAGAGGAGCTGCTTGATCTACTGTACAGGCACACACATGTGAAATGTCACAGATGAGCCACGCGTACATTTGATAAAAAACAAAAAAGACCATTGACATTATTACAATAAATTACAGGCTTGAGTTTTAGGATATTCACTTACACTCCAAGTAAATCTGGTCAACACATTAAACAAGCACAATCTATTGCCTGCCAATTTACACCAACATCACAGCAACTTGACTCATTGGCACCCAAGCAAGCAGAGGTCACGACACCTCAAGAAAAAAAAGTAAATTAAACCTCGCCTCACAGGCAGCATCCTCTGAACACCATGCATCCCTGAAGAGTTTCACGTGCCGGTTAGGAAGGGCGCTGCGTCTTGGGTGTAATGTAAGACGCAGTCCATGAAATCAAACATCTATCAGGTCACAGATTGGACAGCGCTCATTGTTAATTGCATTGGAGAGAGAATGTCAACTTAATTATTTCATCCGGAGCTGGAAATGATTCCTTGCAAATCTATTAGACACGTATGCTATGCAAGTCATGCACTGAGTCTCACAGGTCAATAAGCAGAGTGTCCACCAGGAAAGATGAGGCACTTCTAACAGGCCTGCTGTGATTTAGATGGCAAGATTAAAATGGTAAAACATTAAATCTGGTCTGATTAAGGCTGGGAATTTGCGTGTTAACTGAGTCGATGGTCACTCACATATTTGATGAAGATTAATTTCCACTTCTGTTTTAATCAATAGACTATGGGCATTTTAATTAACTTTCACATAAAGACGTTATAGCAGCAACAAGGACAAGTTTATTGTTTGTGATTAACTGAATTATCAATGTGTACAGTAAATGTATTATACAGATAGTCAAACATTATATATTATTTTAAACGCTAGGTGCAAATGTTAACATTTTCAAAATGCTATGCTACGACAAACAAAAACATAAAAACAAAATTGATTTACATTGATTCTTGCTTTTCAGAGGTTTAATTAAATCAGTGTTTGGCATGTCTGCTTAAATGGGCCCATTTTTGCTATTGTGGGTTTCCCCTTACCCGTAGTGTGTTATATAAGTTTTAATGGATTGTAAATGGTCTGCAGAGTGTAACAATTCCCCCTGCTGCAGGAAACGCCTTCACTGGACTCCTTTGTTAACTTCTGCAACATAAGGCGCATTCACACTGCGGTACTTTTCCCACAAAGGTTCATGCGAACTCTTTAGTTCTCATGAACTAAGTACAGATCGCGTTCACACCGGAAAAAGTCCCTGGGGGTGGATTATGAAGCCGCTGACGTCACTTCTTCTTCTTCTGCTTTGGGTTTACTGGCAGGCCGCAAACCACTTCACGGCGTTTACTGCTGCCCAAAGTCCCCGGCCGGAAGTCCCCGGAGTTGGGGACTGGCTTCAGTAGAAGCTGCTGGGAGTCCCAGCAGCTTCTACTGAAGCCTTCCGAGTAAATCACCAGAACGCCGACACCTCCTCATCTCCACCGCTCCCATGTTTTATTTTGTGTTGCCATAAGTTAGTCTCTCTGCGTTTCTGCGCTGGGCTAATGCTAATGCTAATAATGCTAATGCGAGGATAATAAAATGGCGGCTTCACAAAACTTTTTGGGAGTTTTACGGGGCGTGGTTTGCAATCCGCCCAGCCAATCAGGAATATAGCTCTTTTCTCAAAAAAGAGCCGCTCGAAAGTCCCTGCTTTCTAGCAGGGACTTTCGAGGGGGTAAAAAGGTTCGCATGAACTACTTTTAGTACCGGCTCTTTTTTGGTGTGAACGCGATCATGAACTAAGTTCGCATGAACCTTTGTGGGAAAAGTACCGCAGTGTGAATGCGCCTATAGTGACATCAATCTGTAACACTCACGCTTCTATTGGCTAGCGCTCCAACACATTGAACGTGGGCCGGGACGCGTCTATCGTTATTCCAACCCAGTTTAGATGTAACCACGCCCACTTCCGCATTACGCAAGAACGTAGCTCTACGCGATAGCGTCATAGACTTCTTCTTCGGCAGATAGCGGTCGCGGTAAAGCAGGATGAGCAGGATATTGAATAGTTGTTTTTTTGTCTTTCCAAAGGATTTGTTGACTGAAAGTAAACAATCCTGTAATCAAAGCCATATCGAAGAGTCCTGAGATTCTATTACTGGTGTTTTATCATCTATAAATAGCCTGTGTGTATTCTCAAATGTCGTTTTCAGGACAAACAAAAGACGTTTTAAATATCTTATCAGCTGGTGTAAGTGCAGAATATTGAATATAACCTTGACTATTACTGTGTACTTCATTTATCTGACAGCATTATTTAATGATACTAGTATATATATAGATATTTATATACAGTTATTCATATACACACACACTTATATATGTACTCACATATGTATTTATTCATAAATATACACAGATGTATTCATTCATTTATACACACACAGCATTATTTAATGATACTGTTATATATATATATATATATATATATATATATATATATATATACACATTTATTCATTTATAAACACACACTTATATGTACTCACACATGTATTTATTCAATATTCTGCACTTACACCAGCTGATAAGATATTTAAAACGTCTTTTGTTTGTCCTGAAAACGACATTTGAGAATACACACAGGCTATTTATAGATGATAAAACACCAGTAATAGAATCTCAGGACTCTTCGATATGGCTTTGATTACAGGATCGTTTACTTTCAGTCAACAAATCCTTTGGAAAGACAAAAAACAACTATTCAATATCCTGCTCATCCTGCTTTACCGCGACCGCTATCTGCCGAAGAAGAAGTCTATGACGCTATCGCGTAGAGCTACGTTCTTGCGTAATGCGGAAGTGGGCGTGGTTACATCTAAACTGGGTTGGAATAACGATAGACGCGGCCGGGACATCTTTAAGTGGTCAAACAACAGAGCCGGTCAACTAGCGCAGACTGGGCCCCGGTTTCCGACAGAGAGTGAAAATAGGTGCTGAGCCTTTTTGAACATTAAAGTATGAAGCTGAAAATTAGGATAATAGGAACATTTTAATAAAAACAAAAAAAATGTAATACATAAATACCTTAACTGAATAATCTGTAATGGAAATGATTCAACATAAACATGTTTTCGACTAAGGTAATCCAATCATCCACAAAGAGTGAAACATAACCGATAAGTGATTTTCAGTTTGGTGCAATTGACTCCAAGATCTCCCATCAGCTCCAGCTCCTCTTGAACCAGTGCTGTGTTTGAGGGCGTAGTAAACAGATCCCTTCTGCATCCAAGCACCTAACGGGAGAAGTCCCTCTCAGGAGCCAAACGAAAAAATCTCATGCACACTGCCAACACAGAAGCCTCATCCCAATACCCCTCCTCGACTCCTCTCTTCCCCTCCTCCAGGACTTGACCCGGAAATTGATCAAGACACGCCATTTTGAAGGACGTCGCAATAGCTGAAATGCAGAGGAGTTGAGGAGGGGTGAGGGAGGAGGGGTACAGGAGGATACATGCGAGCAGACTACGCGGAAGTGTTTCACTACTCGCGTATAAAAGCCCCGCCCCCACCTTCACAGCTGGTCCATTTCAACAGAGGAAACCTGACAACTGGAAGATGAGTGGAAAAGCGTCACATAAATGTATAAGTGCTCACAGCTCCGTGGGAATTATTATGTGCAATTCATTTCTAAAAGGCTTTCACATTACTATAATTATATTTTTATTTAAATGTAGGCTACATTTTACACCAAAACGGAACACAAAAGCAGGACCAACCATCATACATTGAATTCCTTGACTAACAAGAGAAAGATTCATTCATTTAAATAAATATTTAACCAGAAATGGGCCGGTTCTAAGGGTTATTCAGTTAAGCCCGATGAGAGGGGATACAGCTGTGCACATGTCATCATTAACAGACGTCGTTTAAGAGTGACGTTTGAGTGAACGAGGACATCCCAATTAATACCTGAGGACTCCTCTGTCCTCGCGTCACCTCCTCCTGTCCCTCGCTCGCATCTTACGGAGGCGGAGCTAAGATGCAAGGAAGGGACGCGAGTGAGGGAAAGGAGGAGTCGAGGAGGGGTATTGGGATGAGGCTAGAGAGTCTGTCAAGTCTGCCCCACGCTACGCAAATTCACATGTTTCTGTGCAGAAAGAGTGTGTATCAGTGTGTGTAAAAATATCTCTCCTTCGGCCTGAATGCACACACAGAACTCATGGTACGATTCGAAAACTGCATACAAAGAACGCCTGATGTATGCATTTATTACCAAACTCAGCATTATTCAGTATAAAACGCTGCACAACAACTCCAGTTATGAGTAGGAACTGATGGGAACACAGCTTTGAGAGAGGTAAAGCATCGGCTTGGGAAAAGGGACCAGGGAAGGGAAAAGCAGACTACTTCAAAGAGTGAATGTGAGCCGGTGGCTTAAAGCATGCTGATTGTACGTGATAGGGAAATCTGCAGCCGGATCTTAGCAGCCTGGCAGAGAAGATGGAAATTAGATTTTTCATCACTGAAGGATATATCTGATAACTGACAAACTTTGAGAGAAATATCTTCAATGGAAAAAAACTTTGAGGCTCAGGCTGACATGAAAGATAGCACTCTTGATGTGTTCATCAAAATGGGTCATATTTTCTAAATGTTTCTCAGCAGTTTTATAATGAATACAAGAAGTATGCAGTGTAATGTAGTAAATCAGACTGTATTGGGTGAAAATATTAATACAAAATGTAATAAACAATTCAAAGGGGCATGTTGTTTATGACTTCTACTGCAGGCAGATTGAAGAATGTTAGCATTTGGCGAATAAATGAGGACAGTTTGTGCTGAAAAACAAAAATATCTCCAGGGTTACCTTTACAACCTCGGTTTAACTTTGGATCCATTTTGGAAAATTCCCGGATTCATTAAGCTCTAAATGTGTTTTTGTATAACTCGCCGTGAAACATTTTAACAGCTTAATCTAAAAATAACTGATATAAGATTAAAAGGATTAAAATAATCAGATTTTATTCGTGATAGCTATCAAATCCCAATAATTGTATAAAGATAATTTTCTGCTATGCTTCATGCATTGATAATGTTCTATTTTCCTGGAATACATTTCATTCTCTAATAACAGGAAACCCTCAATGCAGCAATGAAGTGGTCTAAAAATAAACTATATATATATATATATATAAAATCAAATACAATTCCATTCAGGTCTCATTCTGTCCTGTGACTATTGACCTGAACGTGCATGTGATGGAGTTATCTCCATCTCTGTCATCAGGGGAACGTAAAGCCTTCAGATCTCACTCTGCCTGCAGCAATATCTAAATATGAATACATTCACACAGCATTACATAACTGACTCTACTCATCATTGACTATTCACTCAGACCTGACTGTAACCTGAATCTAATGCTGACCTTAAACCTGAATGTAAACGCATTAAATAAATTACAACTTTAAGGTACTTGTACTCTACTGAAGTTATTCCATTGTATGCTACCTTGAACCTTTTCTACACAACATTTCAAAAGGAACTACCACTTTTACTACATTGAAATTGTAGTGCAGATTCAAATATACCTACAAAATCATTGAATCAGCCTCTCAAATATGTATAACTATAATAATGCATTTAATGTATATATTGCCTTTCAGATTTTAAAATGCTAATCGTATCTGAATTTATATTTGTTTACATGTTGAATGCTTGGTTGGTTAATCAATTAAGTGAGTTAAAGACAATTATTCTGATAATGAATTATTTTTAAATAATATTTCTTGTTATAGCCTTAAAAAAAAGGGAATAATAACACGTTTCCTCTCTCTAGGTGTTTAGTAATGTCTGCCTTTTTGATAGTTCAAATCAATTATGAAAACAACAAACAAATAATATAACATTTTGAACAGATTTTATAAAAATTAAGTATATCTGGCTGAGAATTCTTCACTTTTTAGTTTCACATGTATTAGTGAATGAGTAGTTTAAACTGTGGAATTACTACTTTCACTTAAGTAAGTCAAAGATCACACCACTGTACCCAAACACAGGATCGGTCCTCACATGTTCTGGGAGAGGACACGCCTTGGATCTGGAAATACAGGCTGGGAGAGAGAGGAGCAGGAGGCAGGCAGAGGTGGCTCGCTGCCTCCCTCTAAATCAACACAGGCACCTCTGCTTTGTATTCCTTCAACAAGAGCAGTGCACTCCCATTTAGCTCTGCAGCAGACAATGGACTGTGTATCTCCAACCTCTCCTTCTGTCTGCTCCCGGGACACATATGGCCATGTTCATTCACCCTCATACACACGGACACACACTCACATCCATGCGCACAGCTCTTGATTCTATCTCTGTAAGCACAATGTAAATCGTTTTCCTTTTCACAGGCAATGCTTGAGTGATCTACTCTGTGACTCCAGGGCAAGTGGTTGGACACAAACACATACCTTAGCACAGCTTCCAATGGCAATGTAAGTGTGTGTGTGTGTGTGTGTGTGTGTGTGTGTGTGTGTGTGTGTGTGTGTGTGTGTGTGTGTGTGTGTGTGTGTGTGTGTGTGTGTGTGTGTGTGTGTGTGTGTGTGTGTGTGTGTGTGTGTGTGTGTGTGTGTGTGTGTGTGTGTGTGTGCAATGCATTTGTGTACAGTGTGTCTGCATGCACTTGTGTGTGGAAGGGCCTGATGGGCGAAAGAGAAGAATGGGGACAAACATAAAAGGATGATAGCGGAGAAAAGAGTAGACGAGGTGAAACGGGGAGAGAGGGCTCTCGGAGCGGAGATGCTTCAGTGCCTCTGCGGCCTGCCACCTCGTATCACGGAGCATCTGCTGACAGATGAATGCAGGAGAGCCCAATAATAGAAATACACGAGCATAAACGCCCAGATGAAGGGGAGGGGCTTCCTCTGTGAGCTGATGCGTGAGGCAGCAGAGGGGAGCCAGAGGTCAGCCGTCGCGACGACAGCTACCCATCTCACTCTGCTGCTGGAAGCCTGCTTCAAGTCTGATTTATTTTTCAGCAAGACTGGGAAACTGTTTGCTTTCACAGAGCATGCTTACGTACCGTTACCATGGACACTTTTAGCCTGGACTTATCATCCAATATTTTAGCCATTAACCCACTTTTTTTCAAAGTGCCTCTGCATTGTTTTTAAATGTGTTGCTGATGATGAAACAGTTCAAAAACAGTTCACCAAAATGCCTTTGATCCGACAACAGCTCTCCATGGACATGCTGCTGTTTCTATTGACTCATAATAACAATAATACCTTGTGATGTTGATTTATATCCAGATGTCTGTTTAGGTAAAAGATGGATTATCAGGCATAGGGCCTGGGGGAGATGTGGTTTGGAGTTTCCTAAACCACCCTTTTAAATGACTGTTATTTATAACAACGTTTGATTTACAGTCAAAGAGCTCAGTCAAATGACCTAATGACCCTCTCAAAAACCCGATCCAAGTCCTTCAACCTGACAATACCATGTGCAATCCATTCTGTATTTTCAATATATATTAGTTAGTTATTTACTGTATTATTCACATAGCCTGCCCACATGGGCCTTTACAGCCAGGCACTAACAACTGCAGTGATGAAGTATTATGAAGTTATTATGAAGACGATTAGTCAAGCATGCAACTTCTTACACTACATTGCAAACAGAGAACTTGGTGTTTTGTCCCAGTCTCTATAAATAAAATGAAGTGAAATTATACAGCTACACAGTGCCTAACACAATCAGTTTACCTACATTCTGTCATGGTTTTGGATTTATGTTTTCCACCTTTGTTTTGAAATGTTTTCCTCTTTGCATAATGTCTGGTCCCTCTCCCTGTGTTTTTCCTCTCTGTCGTTAGTTTCCCTGGTGTGTCTAATTGTCTGAGTGTGATCACCTGTTGCCCTTGTGTTTCTCCTCCCCTGCCCAGCTGTGTCTTGTCCTGTGATTACCCTTCTGTGTATTTAGTCTCGTCTTCCCCTGTGCTCCATGTCTGTTCGTTGTCATTTCATGTCCCTGTCACCTATGCTTGTCCGTGTCTCCTGCCTGTTCCCGTCATAAGTTTGTTCCTGTCTGTTGTGCTCCCCGGTTTTGTTTCTGGTAATTAGTTTCTTGTTTTTTTCTGCCTTCGGCTTTTGTTAATAAAGCTCGCTTTTTGTTACCTTACCTTTTTTAGTCCTTTTTTAAACTGCACTTGGGTCCCATTTTCCACACACCCTGACACATTCAAATTAATAATATCATTTGATAGAAGCTCCACTTTTTGGAAGGATTTGTATTTTGTGCCCTTACTATAACATGCTTTAATGTTCAAAAAGCTCTTTATTTTTCTCATACTGCCTGTGATGCAGCACCTCTTTTCACCCTCTGTCTGAAACCAGAGCCCAGTCTGCTCTGATTGGTTAGCTGGCCGGCTCTGTTCAACTGCTAAGAGATGTCCCACCGCTTAGCCTATCACGTAAAATGTGTTGGAGAGGTTATAACCTGCATGTTATGCTACTTGCTTGCTTCTTATCTCTTCTCTTTGTGGCACACTGCTGCCACAAAAGGAAATCCTTTGAAAATGTTCCTCTAAAGCAAGACTGCATCTTTGAAAGAAATAACACAACGAATGTTTTCGAATGCGTCTGTCTATCTTTCATCTGGGGCGGTGGTGGCGAAGTCGATAGGGACTTGGCTTGGCAACTGGAAGGTCACCAGTTCAAGTTCGAGGTATCCCTGAGCAAGGCACCGTTCCCCACACTGCTCCCCGGGCGCCGTTCAAAATGGCAGCCCACTGCTCCTAACACAGGATGGGTCAAATGCAGAGAAACAATTTCCCCTCCATCTTAATCTCCAGTATGAACAAAATACTGAAGCTGGGGTACATTTTTCAACCGACAACAGCAGTTAACAGGTGAGGGTTAACGTGAAAATGTCAAAAATATAAGTACTGCAAGCATTGTGTCTCTTTCCCACGGCAGATCTTTTAACTTGTTTGTGCCCAGGCGTTCATTGCATCATGCTGTGCTCTCTCCAAGGTTTTGGTATTGTGAATGTTCAACATTTATATTCCAAGAAATGCAATGTGCAGCATTTGTGTTATCTAAGCTATCGCAATATAGTCTAACTATAAATTAAACATGTACACTCCATTCTCGCCTATTGTGCCTGATGAACTGATACAATAGGTTAACAAAATTAAGAATGATAGTGGCACAAGGTGATGTTAGCGTTTCAGGCAGAGATGACGTAAATGGTATGCAGGTATGGGTAATAGGCTGCTGAGATTCTTCCCAGGTCTGTGTAACGCTGTTATAATAGGCATCAAAGTGAAAGGAGTGATAAAAGGGTATTGACTGCTGATGGGAAATTAAATCCAGCTACAACTGCTTTTCAGACAAACTGGAAGCCTCACAGTATGAAATCCTCTACCACAATATGACTGTAGAATAAGCATTACAGCACATATTCACATCCTGAATGCTGAATGGCTCCCACACATATCAAAAATATGTTGTTTTTGGTTGGAAGCTTTCAGTATGTTTATATTAGAGTGGAAGATGCTTCAGGAAGCTTTAAACCTGTTGTACGGTGAATGTGCAGTCCAAATATGAAGCAGGGGAACATCCATGGTGTGGCTGGGTGGATCTTAATACCAATGCCTTAATCACTGGCTTTACAAATCACGATGATTCAATCCATTCTGCGCACAAAGGCAGGAAGGGCCTTGGAAAGACATCTCTCTTCTTCCCCACACCTGTAGTTCAGACACGTTGTAGAATTTAACTACCTGAATATAAATGGTCCACAAACAAATTAGCACACACCTGCGTCTCTGTCTTGCCCATTTAAAAAGGTGTTTCCTCAAGAATTAAATATATACTATAAAGACGTAAATCCTCTGAAATCACAGAAGGCGCAGACATCAGCTGATGTTTCTGTGGAAAGGCCACATACATACAAATGTGCAGAAGTGTCCTCGCACATTTGAAGCATTAGGATTGACAAATAACCCAGGGCTACCTCTGTCCTCAATGTTGCAAGTCATTTAGAGTCAGGTTGGATCTCATGTCCTCGAGGGGAGATGAAAAGTGATCTGACCTCTCATCCATGTTCTGGTCAACATCATGCAAACAGCTTCTGACCCCTTGAAGGTATATGTTTGTCAAAAAAGAGATAAAAGAGTGCATAAATCAGTCAAATTTACTTAGCAAAAAAAAGATTGTATGATGAATAGAACATGTTATGTGCATATTCATATTTTCTATTTATTTATATGATTAGAATTGCAACACAAGTTCAGTTTGAGTAAGATTCGGATAAGCTGTTAGTTCATTTGAAAGGCGTCCTATTGTGCTCATTTTCAGATCATAATTGTTCCTCTGCTGTGACATGTTTACATGCTGTAATGCTCAAAAAGTTATTTATTCTTCTCATACTGCCTGTGCTGCCGCATCTCTTTTTACCCTCCGTCTGAAACCAGAGCCCAGTCTGTCCTGATTGGTTAGCTGGCCGGCTGTGTTGTGATTGGTCAGCCGCTTAGAGAAGTCCCGCCCCTTAGCCTATCATGTACAATTTGGAGCACTAGCCAATAGAGAACCGCAGTGACGCGTCGTAAAACCCGGAAGTAAGTTAGCATTTTTAGCACGTCCAGTTCCTTCGTCAAGAAGCAATGCATTTTCTCCATAGGGTTTTGGAAAATAGCTCGAAATAAGGTCTGTGGTTGACACAAATTTAAGAGATAAATCACGTTTTGTTTTGACCCCACTGGTGATTTTTGAAGAGTTTACGTGTCTGAAAAACGATGGTTGTTACCGTGTGGCTGAATAGGACTACAGAAATTGTCGAGGCCGTTGTACATCATTACGCCTAACACGTAAACACTCCAGCTAAGTTTGTTTTCCCCTGTGTTCTGCTTGAAAGCAAGTACCTGCCTATCTTTAGTATCTGTATCTATATCTGACCATTAGAATATGTATATTTGAAATTGTCATTTTTAACACCGTAGTTTTACAAATTATAGAATAATTAATTACCGGTGTTTTCCAATTTTACTCGGCAGTTCGTTTCGTTAGCTAACGTTAGCTAAAGCTAGCGCTACTAGTTAGCTACGCAATGGTTTGTTGCTTTGCTCCGGGTTGCAGCCACAGGTCTTCGCATGAAACGTGCTCGTTCTATCGTTTCCCGGCCAATGTTTTCCAAAGGAGAGTCTGGATTCGTGCCATGAGGTAAGCTGACGTTACATTTTTGTCCATGTCACGGTGAAATGTAAATGATGGGTAGTGACTGTATCGCCGTTTAAGAGATGGCGCTGCTGAAAAGACCGCAACATAAGTAAAGATAATGAATACATCCTATTAAAACCTGTGTCGCTTATATGATAAGTCTAATTAGTACAAGCAGCATAATGTTTCACCATGTGACTAAAGATTGTAGTCAGGGAAATCAGTTTGACATATTGAACTAATAACAAATCACCTCTGGCTGGCAGAGAACTCTCTGCTCCATAGCTTCTCTTGGACGTAAAATCACATGTACATTTTACATTTATATTCAATTTAATATTCCATCCCTCACATACTTTTATATATATATAATAACTTATATTTTGTTTTTCTTGTTATGCTGCTGCAACACAAACATTTCCCAAATTGGGATCAATATAGTAATATCTTATCTTAATTAAGAAATATAACTATTATAATTAGTGTAGCAGCTGACTCCTATTTTCAATATGGATTAATCTACCATTTATTTCTTTAGTTCAATTTTCATCTATAAAAATGTCAAAATAGTGAAAATGTTCACGAGACAAAGTGCAAGGTTATATCTTTAGATGTTTTGTTTTAGCCTATGTACTGTATGTCTTAATGCTCTTATATGTGACGGTGTGACTTCCATGAAACTAATATTTGATATCTTCCCAACAGACGAGCTGACAGGAAGCCTAACACTCTAACAACCACAACATTGCAAAGGCGAGTAAATGTAAATGAAAACTATTCACAATTTTTTTATTTCTTCTTCTTTCTTGCAGTGAGGTGAAGCTGACCTTGCACTTGGTGCCAGTAAGGATGCTCCTCACGCAGGCTGAATGTTTCTCCCTCCTTACTGACACAGAAGCCCTTGATTTGCAATGCTTCACTAATTGTGATTTCCCTGGCTCCATAGGGACACTTTACCTCCAGCACAGCGGAAGACCCTACCAGACCATCTGGAGATGCCCCCAACACTCCTGATTAGGAGAGCCACAAACCTGACTCATGGATTGCAGTGGTGAATGCCCTGACGCCCTCACATTCATTCATAGTCCCCCACTGTACAGACAAAACACCATCAAGGGCCTGTTGTTGCCCTAGCACCCTGGCAATAAGGGAAGCAGTCACACTTGCATTTCCATTCTCCACGTGGGCATTCACATTTTGTGGAGAGAACTCCCTCTTCTCCTGTAGATACCTGTGGTGGTGGGATTGTTTTATTATTTAAAATATATTTACATTTGTAATGCCTTCCCAATTATCCCTTTAATTGTTTATAGCCTACTGTATGTTTATTTCATGGATATTTCTGTGTTTTCTGGTGTGTAATATTTGTAATCTTGGGGCCTCTTCTCTTTAACGTCTACATGCTACCACTGGCTCAGATAATGAAGAACAACAAAATAAGTTACCATAGCTATGCAGATGACACACAAATGTACGTAACCATTTCACCAGGAGACGATGCTCCAATTCAAACACTGAGTAAGTGCATTGAACAAATCAATGACTGGATGTGTCAGAACTTTCTCCAATTAAACAAAGATAAAACTGAGGTAATGGTTTTTGGAGCCAAGGCAGAACGTATAAAAGTTAGCGCTGAGCTTCAGTCTGCAATGTTCAAAACAACAGATAAAGCCAGAAATCTAGGTGTAGTCATGGACTCTGACCTGAGTTTCAACAGTCACATTAAAACAGTTACTAAATCAGCCTACTATCAACTGAAGAATATATCTAGGATTAAAAGACTAATGTCACAGCAGGATTTGGAAAGACTTGTCCATGCCTTTATCTTCAGTAGACTGGACTACTGCAATGGTGTCTTCACAGGTCTCACTAAAAAATCTATTAGAAAGCTGCAGCTGATTCAGAACGCCGCTGCTCGAGTCCTCACTAACACTAAGAAAGTGGATCACATCACTCCTGTTCTGAAGTCTTTACACTGGCTTCCTGTGTGTCAAAGAATAGATTTCTAAATACTGCTGCTGGTTTATAAAGCACTGAATGGTTTAGGCCCAAAATACATTTCTGACCTACTGCTAAATGATGAACCATCCAGATCTCTCAGGTCTTCAGGGACTGGTCAGCTTTCTGTCCCCAGAGTCAGAACTAAACATGGAGAAGCAGCGTTCAGTTATTATGCTCCAAATATCTGGAATAAACTCCCAGAAACCTGCAGGTCTGCTGCAACTCTGACTACTTTTAAATCCAGGCTGAAGACTTTTCTTTTTGCGGCTGCTTTTAATTGAACTATTCACATCTTAAACTGCACTGTAACTTTTATCCATGTATTTTTTCTTTTAATGTTTATTTTATTAGCTTTTCTTTTTAATGACTGATTTTAAATGCCATTTTCTTAATGTCTTTCATTTTTTGTAAAGCACTTTGAATTGCCTTGTGTTGAAAAGTGCTATATAAATAAACTTGCCTTGCCTAATAAAGATTTCATGTGACACATAAAATGGATTTGTTGATGGGAACTAATGTGAATAAATTAACTCTAGGTTAACGGTACTCTTGCTATCACTACTCACCGACACTATAAACCTTGTCCCTCATGCTAGCCCTGACAACACCAGTAAGCACACCTTCATCTAGGCTGCACTGTTTTACGTGTCCTGACTTGTAGTGGTGCTCTCCTCTATCTACACTCTTCTTGTCATCTTTGTAAAACGATATCAGACTGGTAATTGACACAGCCATGACTTCTAGTTAAATTCTGTGTGGCTAAAATGAAAAGCTTTGTTAAAATATGCAAGCGCGTGGAAGTCAAAGTCAGCTTTATTGTCAAAAATTCTACATGTGTTATACATCCAGAAATATCGTTTCCCACAGTGTGACATGTATACATAAAACAAAACAAAACAAAAAGGGCCTAGATAAACGTGGTATACATTAAACAAAACAAAAAGGGCCTAGATAACCGGGGTATACAGTTTAAAATGTTAATAATATATTTAAAGTGTTCAAAGTGCAGTTTCAGTGCAAGTCAGTTGAAACGATCTTAAGTTGGCGTGACGTTGAAGTCGTGCGACCCTGCTGCTGTACTGGCTTGTAGTTCGTTTATAGCATAACGTTAGCATTTGGCTTTTGGCGACTAGATTTATGATTCAAAAATTATAAAAGTAGGGTAGACATGTGGAGATTATCCGGCTGAACAAAACGTGATCCCTCTCTTAAATGTGTGTCAACCACAGACCTTATTTCGAGCTATTTTCCAAAATCCTATGGAGAAATTGCATTGTGTTTTTGACGAAGGAACCGGAAGAAGTTTACTTCCGGGTTTTAGGACGCGTCACTGCGGTTCTCTATTGAAGTGCAGGTGTTACATAGTGAGGTCATTATTTTACAGAAGTAGACAAAGGAATACAATGGAGGCTCTTCAGGTAGGTGGGGGCGGGGGAGAAAACTCACTCTGGAGGGGGATCTTGGGTATTTTAGTAGACCATGTACATGCACAAAAACGTATATTACACACTACAGGAAAAGCATAATAGGGCCTCTTTAAACTATTAAAGTGATAAAAGATAAGGATCCGTTAGGAGCTACTAATGGGGGACAATCAAATATTAAGTCATGTCAACCAGAACAACAAAACAAAACCATACCTTGGTTTAAAATACGTTGTTAGAGATTAAAAAAAGGATGGTGAAATGTATCTTTATCCCGAGTTGAAGAACATTCACTGCGACAACTAAGGTTATCCCTCTGCATTTATCCCTTACAAAGAAAAAGTTGTGTTCTAATCATGGGCGCGGGAAGGGGAGTGCTGAGGGCGCTGCAGCAGCCCCTAGCGGCAGGCAGGGGGTGCAGAGCTCCCCTGTCTGAATTATTATTTGACGGTTATTGCTGCTCCCGCTGTGCATAATCTGTGTAATATGTAGCCGATAAATTCCACATTGTTGGTAAAATAATATTTTGGCCTCCCCCGAATGTTTTTTCTGTAGCACCGGACAATTCTACCTCAATAATATAATACATTAACCGTGCTTTACGTGAATCTCATCAAGACACTAGAGAGGACGATAGATCTGTAATTTCCCGTGTTCAGTGAATGCAACAGAGGCATGACACCAGACCAATCAGAGAGTTGCATGGAAATAAAAGTGTCATTCAAGCTGCTCTGTGTGTGTGCGGAAATAGCGCATTTAGTGTGTGTGAGAGAGGGAGAGAGAGAGAGAGAGAGGGAGAGAGAGAGAGGGACCGGTGCCAGCAGCAGGGACCGTGTTGTTAGCATCTGGTTAGCTAGCTGCACTAACGGACATACGGAGCTGTTGCTGTTTGTTCCACAACAATTTGGAGGAGAGCTCTCCTCTCAGACTGAGAGGCTCAGGTGAGCTAAAGGACTCTGAGTGTTTAGAGAGTTAACTTTAGTCCAAGTTATCTCAGTGGGTCTCAAACGGTTTGGTCACAAATTATTCAAAAGATTATTTCCACGGCACACCTTCATATGATCACTATCGTTATAAAAAAAATAAGAGTATAAAGGAAAAACAGTTATAAAATACTATATGGCAGTAAAACAAGAATACAGTTTGAAAGGGGAGTGATATGTAAAATATCCATAAAGAAAAAGAACATCTGCTTACAGTTCTGTTTCATCTGGGTGTTGAGAGATGTATCCATAGATCTCTTAATGTTGCTCTCAAAGTGCACCAGATTGATGCTTTTAACTTCAATATTTAAAAAAAATCTTCCCGGGGGAGCATCTCCCCGGACCCCCCTAGAGGAGGTGAGGTCCGTTCCCCACTCGTAAAAAATAGCATTTTACCCCTGCCTATATGCCGTGAGCTGATTATCGAGCCTTCATTGTAACATCGCGGGTGTACTGTGTGTTTGTGTGTGGGGAGTGCTTTTGTGTGTGCTCTATAGTGCCCGTAATAGTGTTCACTGGAGTCCAGCACCTCAGCACCCCACTCAAAATACCTTCCCGCGCCTCTGGTTCTAATGTACTGAACTACTTTTAAACTTCACTTTTACAATTTACACTGACATGAAAACAAATAGCTTTCCCCCCCTTTGCACTAAAAAAACTATTAAAGGGAGGCAATGCTCATGACACACATTTTTAAATAATTATCATCCGATAAAACAGACCAGTCTCTGCCAGTCTTTTTTTTTTTTTTTAATCCGATGACATTATCAGTGATTTAAAGCCGATTAATTACCGAAATAACATCAACCCTGTGGGCGGCGCCATTTTGACGAGTCACATGACTTATTTTACCGGAAGTGACGTGAACTATGCGTTTGGTGTCGAGGACAAATTGACGTATGTGCTTTGTTCATGTTGTTTACTCTAGTTACTCTCACAATTCTATTGAAATATGCCTCATTGTATTGCGAAACATTGCCACAATTCGGATAGGAACAATCCACGGAATGCTCGGTTCCATCTATTGCCAACGGGTAAGCGTAGGAAGTACGTTCGGAGGCAGTGGCTAGCGAAATGTGCTCGGCCCGAACCGAAAGATCCACAGGCACATGTATGCAGCGAACATTTCAAGTTTCCAGACGACTACTCTGAGAGTATGATGAAACATAAAATGGGACTTATTAATCAACCATTACTTAATGGGGATGCAGTGCACTGCCAATGCCAGCCAGCGTAAGCACATTACGCAGCAGACTTTACTTATTGTTTACTACGTAAGGAAGCAGGAATTGCAGGACCCAGAGCGCACGGAGCACAGAGCGGACAGCAGATAACGGAATTGCAGTTTTATTGCTTATAGATTATCAGAACATTTCAAAGGGGACACAGTCACATTGGATATTAACCTATGGATTAACTACATCATCGTTTTATCGTTGTAATCCATTGACGACCAGTTTAGACCAGGCAAAGACGAAGGTAAACCATGTTAGCCTAGCGCATGTTAGTACCTAGCGCCACTTGTTTTGATGTACGTTTTTGTTGATAACGTCGCGAGTTTGTATCTTTCAGTGGTGAGGTGAGCACCGTTAGATTCTGTGTCTTTACGATCATAAACGATGTGTTGGATGTGCAGCTAGGATAAGTAATAAGGGAGCTAGGAGTGATTTTCGGTGCAGTAATAGGTTAGCATTTTTCGCTCGGGGCTAATTCAGAGGCTCACTGTTAGCATTGTGTTTTTTTTCAAGAAAATATGAAAAAGATCAGTTAAATTAGTTTGTTTCCCGTTATATGGATTAAAATATTCATAGTTTATTAAATATTAAGGTTCCTTAGACGTTGTTTCCTGTAAATGACGCGATTTCGGCCCTGGAACCGGGTCCGTGGAGCCTAAGAGGATAACAGAGTATGTTTTTTTATTTTTTTTACAGTTGTATTGGATGGAATGAATACCTATAGTGATAATTCAAAGTAAGTCCGCCTGGACTTTATTTTTCTAAACTTCTTCCTCGGCTGATGAGTCCGAACTCAAATACTCCGCCATGTTTTCGTCGAATGAGCTGTTCGTGTGTTTACAAAGTGAACGCATAGATGACGTCACAACCTAGTGTTTCGGATCACGTGACTACTGAAAATGGCCAAAATGGCAGCTGCCTGACGGAATATACAGGTTTTGATAAAAAAGAGCTATAAAATCATTATTTACCAGGGAATATCAGTGATTTCTTCAGGGTGTGGTTTAAACATAATGTTTCACTAAATACTGAAGTTTTTATTAACTATCTAATGACTGGAGCCTTCCTTTAATAGAGAACTAGCCGCTTGGGCTTTCCGGAAAAAGCTTTGTAGATGCATTAACAGCAGAGGACTTTTTTTCCTCAGTGGCTTACCGGCTAGACCATGACATTTATTAATTTAACAGCATTTTTCCTTCCCTTTTAAAGGTCAGCGGCGTAATTAAAATCAACTCACTTACAGCTATCCTTGTCCCTAGCGAGACTGAAAAATAAAGCAGCGACTGCGCATGTGTACAAGTGCTAGTGGTTGGACTGGTTTTTAACCAGTATCCATTTCTCTGTATAGGTGCAGCCACATGGATTCCATGCATGCCACAGAGGTGTTCAGCCTGTTGACAGCGAGTAAGCCTCTCCACATCTGCCTGACAAGAATTTGTGTCCTCCTATAATCCCTAGCTCCTCTCTGGCCCGTCAGTAGGCCTGTCACCGTGAACAACACCCCGTTAGAGAGCGGTGTCGGGCTGGATGGGCGAATGGACAGATAGACAGATGGGAGGATTGATGGGTAAGTGGATATTTTGTCTATGTTCCCCCGTAAGGCCCCTCGAGTGAAACAGCAATCCAGTCTTTTCACACAGATCCATTTTTATTTCTATGTGCAAGAGTAACACAATTGGTTTGGTTCGTGGCTGTAAGCCTGGGATATTGTGTCGAGAGCGGCTGAAAAACTATCTTGTTTTCCTTGGGCTGATTTGTTCTTTCAATCTGGCATCCTTTTACTTTTAATACATTAAAAAAATCTCAAACGCAAGAGGTCTTTCCAGGGCAAATGACTCGCACAAATAGAAATATAAATCTGCAATGCTGGACAGAACATTATTTGTTCCCCCTTCACAAACCTCTCCACTAGTAAAATGCCTAGTTTTATGGATACGTTTCGGTGTTTCAAAAGTTCAAAGTCAAAGAAATGTGCTTGGAAATCAGAACACATTTACTCAGCCTTGTAGTGGACATCCACATCCTCCGACATTCAACACACAAATTGCATTTCTTAAGTGAGTATGGGACTTCATTATTAATTTTCCCTGCTGGGACACAAACAATGAGGCAATTTTAAGTACATTTATGAGAACAACACTCTCAGACAATAGAGAGTGGGACTCCTCAAGCAAGGCTGCTGCTGTGTTTTGAGGAGCGGGGGAAACAATATGAGCTCTCCAACTCATTCTTTTTAACTTAATTGGATATCATGTGAAGTG
The DNA here is from genome assembly GCF_902827115.2 of Pseudochaenichthys georgianus. Classification (NCBI taxonomy): domain Eukaryota; kingdom Metazoa; phylum Chordata; class Actinopteri; order Perciformes; family Channichthyidae; genus Pseudochaenichthys; species Pseudochaenichthys georgianus. Next base: position 30,514,822 of record NC_047507.1, on the reverse strand, counting down.
TAAAATACAATAAAGAGGGGAGCTGGTAATTTGTGATTCACTTCTAGCATGCAAGATTTAATTTCTCTTAATTTAATAATGTGCAAGAATGTAACCTCACAAGTGATTCTTTGCATTATTTATCATGACGGCACCAAACAAGGAGACGATAAACATTTATTACACAATACTGGTGGGAGCTAAAAATGTCATTTTCATCCTCTTTTTCTTTTCATATTTAAAATGAACGTTCAGAAGCGCCGTCTCTGCTGGCTTAGTCCACCCAGAGTAAGCCTCAACTGTTTTATTAACAGTTTGAAAGCCAAACTGCTGACAGCCACAGTGATGTCCTCAAGAAACATTAATATTGCTAATGTCAGGCTTTATTTCAAAGTAAAAGAAATGTCGTCCTGGATACATTACATTGAAATAAACCTCAGCTTCCTGGGCGGCTTTTTACCGACTTCCACCTTCACCTGGTCCAATCTGACAGCTACGTGTGTGTCTCTATACAAATGTGTGTGTGATTGCCGGGTGATGTTTTTGGACTTGTTTGTATGTAATTTCATGTGTGGGTGAATGCCAACAGCAGGGCTGCTCAGCCAGGTATAAAAACAGACATCCAGACAGACCGGTGCTCGGGGTCACTGTCGGCCAAGTCCAAACACAAACTGGCTGAGAATAATGAAGCAGAGGAGAGATCATGGTGCACTCTGCATCATCTGGCCTGAGGCGCCAAAGCTCAGCTCTTACCGCCGGTGTAAAATCTAACAAATCTGTTGAGATGGTGGATTACAGTGTTTTTTTTTAAGTTTGTCTTTCTTAAGAAAATCATGATTTTTTTTTATTTCATGCTTTTTAAATGTTTCAATAGACCTTTCTCAAAAAACGTAACGGAAAAATACTTGTGGCACATTGGTATATTTTTGGATTTATTATAAAAAACTATGGACTTTAAAGTAATTGAGTTTTGCCATTAAGAGTCTTTTTTAAAGCAGAATGTCAAAGTATATGTCCTCCAGCTTTTTAAACAGGGGCAGAAGTAGCTCAGTCTGTAGGGACTGAGCTTGGGATCGAAGGGTTGCTGGTTCAAGAACAACAAATGATTGATTGTGGACTGGTAGCTAAATCCCCTTCTGCACTGCCGATGTGTCCTTAGGCAAGGCACTGCCCTTCGCTTGGCACCTCTCTGAAACATGCATGTGTTTGTGCAAGTGCGTGCATTTCTGTGTATTTGTAGGGTGTACTGTAAAGGGGGAATTCAACAAACAGAGTGCAAAACTGAATTTCCCCTCAGGGATTAATAAATGGTCATTTTCTTCTTCTAAATTTGAAAGCAAACTTTTTTAGTAAACTCAATACCTTTAAGTTGTTGACTCTTGGTTGGACAAAACAAGCAACTTTAGGATCTCACATTAAACTAAAACGAAATCTGATAATTGATCAAGAAGACAATGGTTAACTGAAGCACTAACAAACTTTCCGGTCCCAGATAATGTATATCAATACACAATAAGGTCCTAAGTTCCATTAAATATTCAGCATTCCAAATAAAGACAATAGTTATGTGAGCCAACTTGATGCCTGACTAAATTCCTTCTGCAGCACAACAGGCCTCCACTTCAGACTACAGACAACTTGAGGTCAGACACGAGAAAAGAAACAGACGGAGTCGCCGGATCTGTATCAAAATTTCAAAGGTAAAACCGCACTTTGTGAACGCATCACTGGCGATGCGTATGAAATTGCAGACACTCGGATCAAAGTGCAACAGAGCAGAGGAAAGCAAGTCCTTGTACAATAGAAGAAAAGTTGGCGGAGGAGAGAGCGTTTCGATTGAAGAGTATTACTGGCCACTTTGCAGCTCAGACAGGATAAAAGCCTGTCAGCAGCACCTGCTTGTTTGAGCACAACGACACGTTTTAATTCAGTGAGGCTGACATGGAGTGTCCGCGCACACACTGAATGCATACACGCAACGCAACTGACATTTAATATGAAATGAATTTTCGTGATTTAAAGATCATTCGAATGCAGATGAATCAAAGAAGTTGTATTCCTGAGATAAACAAACCTTCAAAGCTCGCACAGATTGTAAACACAACAGGGAAGCAGACGCAGTGGGATGTCAAACTGGTGATGGCTGTCTCTTTAAATCCACACTATTAAAAAAACGTTCTCAAACACTTATGTTGCAAGAAACAAACGTTGCATGTTGCTTGCTTTCACGTTGGGACTTGAAACATTTTGAAACCTGCTTTACTTGATTATAGGAATTTGTTTGAAAGCGCAGATCTTTTTGATGTCAACAGTTGTTTATCTTGATGCATAAAAAAAAAGTGAAATACCTGACTCATCATGGTAGCCTGAATGCCTAGGCCGGTCTGCTTATCAGGACATGCAAAGGCTTAGTCACTGCTCTATCATTATTCATAGCGGCCACTTTGGGGAAAGCTTCCTTCATATTTATGAGTCTGAATTAGTCAGATACGCTCCGCTCTGAGTACCAAGACTCATTGTTGCCGACTGTCTTTAAAGCTTGAACACAGTTAGACAGCTTCCATAATCCCCAGAGAAATAGTCATGACTTTAATGAAAGTTGTATTCGAGATTGCTTTTAATTAAGTGCTATAACATCTGTTTCTCCATACCATACTTGTGCTGAAATGCACTTGAAATGCTTTTTATATTTGTTTAAGATTTCTTATTCATTAAAGACATAAATGTTCAGAATTATCACAAACAAAGTTACACAGTAATTGTCACTATACAGAGCAACAATTTGAATAAAGAAAGCTTATTATTATATTGAAAATAATAAAGAATAAATACATAAGAAATTAATCACAGTTTAACACTTTTTTCTGAACTTTTAAAGACTGCCAGGAATGGACTTCAACCCTAAAAACTTCAATCAGTTTTATCAAAGCAGGGTTGTTAAAAATCTGTTTTTCAACGAGTAGAACTGGGGGAGATTTTAGGAAAAGAACAAGAAACTAAGAAAATAATAAGTGAAGAAATGTGTCTTAAAGATTAAATCTGCTCCCTTATACTCTATCCCATCACTAAACTAATAGGATGAACTCATCATAATGCACATCACATAAAATAATCCACTAGAAGAAATCAATTCATTCATTAATATAAATGTTAATTAATTGCACAGCAGCAGCATAACATCAGAAATTAGGCTTAGCAGACACGTCCCAAATGATCATCGAGAGAACAGTCAAACAGCCTTCCACCAACCTAGTAACGTTAGATAGCACATTTTTCCAAGCACACCATCTCACATTATGTATAGTAATGTGTGCAACGAATGTTTTTAATTTGATAAAGTGAAGCAGTAATTCCCGGCATCTGCACTCTCAGTGAAACGAGCCCTTTGGGAAAAGACACTATAGTTGCTCACTGCCAGCAGCAGGACAGGAGACTCCTGCTGCCACACCGAGTGCAAGTAGAGGCCAGAACACATTCACTTGCTCAAAAGAAATATATACTGAAGACGTGATCGGACTGCTGGCAGGTGAGTTAGCTCATAACATGTGCAGTGAGCAGCAGCAGTGGCAGCTGGTGTTGCAAAAAAGCAATAGCACATCAGAGGAGGCGGAGCATTGTGAGCTTTTAAATAAACTGCTTTATAGCAGAGGTTGTGTTGGATACGTTTTGCAGCCATATGTCCCTTTATGAGTATGTTTGTGTGACGAGGGGAAGATTTAATCATGAATCAGTCTGCAGGGCTCATCTAGTTATTTCAGATCTGAGTGAGCTCCTCCAGCAGCTGCGTCCACTCTGGTTGCTATGCTTACAAACTGCAGTGAAGTCATATTTGTGTTGCCCGCAAGGCTAAAAGCAGGATGGATGTGATGTTAATCAGCATGAGCCACTCTGCTTCTCCATTTTGTTTAGTATAATGCATTAAATGTGAAACATTTGCTTCATGTAATCTGATATTTTCCCACTAATTCACTCTCTATGGATCGTATCGCTCATTGCCAATCTCACATCGGATATTTAAACAACTGCCAAACACTGCATGGGCGAATTATGGGAGAAATGTTTCTGTAATGCCAAGTTTGATGCCAAGTTTTTAATAAAATACAAACATATATTACAAAACACTGCAGTGGAAAATAGAGGTGAAAAAGTGACTTTTTGAACAGTCAATGGATAGAAAAATAATTCCCCACATAAAGCATAAAAGGGCTTCTTTAAGACCTTGACCTTAAGAAACTTGGAAAGACATCTTCCCCTACCTGACATTTCATGGATGAAATGAATAATCAAGTGACATTTGCAGATTAATTGATAATGAATGTGTTAGTTACACCCCTAGCTGTAACCATCACATGCCTTCCTCTTCCTGAACAACACAACTGTATATTACACAACAGAGTTAACCACAGCTGTTAACAACCATGGCTCGTCCATCTGTCCTTTCCCTGATGCCCCGCCCCCCCCCCCCCACTCCGCCCGGGAGACTGTGTGAAGCCAAGTAATCAGATTACGCAGTGACTTGGGCCTCTGCATCCATCCCACTGTTAGCGACATCTGCGTCATGTGGAGAACCATGTGCATGCTGCAGGAGAGACGGATTAATGCGCGCGTGTGTGTGTGTGTGTGTGTGTGTGTGTGTGTGTGTGTTTACAGGAGTCCAACGCATTACAGCTCTCCATTTATAGTACACTAACAGGTCATGTGCTGCTGTGAACAGCCTGTGTTGTCTGTGTCACCTTCATAATTAGGAAGATGCCATGTTCCCCACACACACACACACACACACACACACACACACACACACACACACACACACACACACACACACACACACACACACACACACACACACACACACACACACACACACACACACACACACACACACACACACACACACACACACACACACACACACACACACACACACACACACACACACACACACACACACACACACACACACACACACACACACACACACACACACACACACACACACACACACACACACACACACACACACACACACACACACACACACACACACACACACAATATACAATATACAATATGAGGTATGAAAAGGTTATTAGGTTTTGCAATACAATCCCCAGTGATGTATTGTTTATTCAGTCATCATAAAATGGTATACACACAGGCAATAAATATGTTTTGGTGATGACCAAATGAGAGGAGATTATCTTTGAATAAAAACTGCTGCTTCAAAGAAAGTCAATACAATGCAGGCTTAAATAACATCACATGCAAACACAGAAAAAGGCAAATATCAGTAGATGCCATCACAGCCTGGAAATGATGAGAAATATCCTCATATTTACCACCAAGCCTGACCCAAAGAGGAGAGTGCAATTACAGAACCAAAAAGAGAAGAGAAGTATATGGTAATTAAGAATAAGGCAAATATATGGATATTGTGATATGAGTCAATATATTGTCTTAATCTTTAATATTGTAATATTGCCCAAGTGTTGTCTATTCCTCATTTTGTCTGAAAGCCATCACAATATTAAATAACACCACAGGCAAACACAGAAAAAGGCAAATATCATTAGATGCCATTATACTCTGGAAATGAGGAAATATGTCCTTATTTGATGACCAAGCCTGACTCACGGGAAAGGGCAATTTACATAATCATGGAGAAGAGAAGATAAAGAATAATTTGTTCATTTAGAATCAAGGCTTATTAGGCAAATATATGGATATTGTGATATGAGTCTATATATTATCTAAAATATATATATATTCTAATATAATAGTTTCTTGGTTTTAGGACTGCATTACAATAAAGTATTATCATTTTCTCAACATAAAGGACTGACATTTTATTGTATTTGTATTTACTTGTCTAGTTATCAAACATTTATTACATCCACATTATTAATGACAATCATTGAGTAAATGCAGGGTTAGGGTTAGGGCATTAGGAAAAGTGCTATAAATATCCAATGTATTACACCAATACGACCATCATTTCTCTAGAAAGGATTTGTATGTCTTTTTATTTTTATTATTTTGTTCTATGCCCCCCTTGTTTGAATAAGTTGCATAACCCTGGTCGTGTTTATCTTCTTACTGTTATAGCATGTTTGAAGGTCAGTGAGGCCTGCCTCCGTTTGATTTGTGATTTCACTAGAAAGCTTACAGAGAATATTGTATTGTTTATACATGTCTATATATATATATATATATATATATATATATGTCTATATATACACATGTCTATATATATATATATGTCTATATATGTACATGTGAAAAGCTGAATACCACAACAAAAAAATCCAATATATTATTATTATTAAATATGTTGTGAAAGCACCAATGCTCAACCATGAAATATCGTTGCAATACTGATATTTGTTCAAAAATACTGTCATGTTTGATTTTCTCGACATCGCACAGCCCGATCCAAGATAGCTCTGTTTGGCAGCACCCATTGTACCCCATGCTCCAGTGTCATTCATCATTGTGTCATTACTAAATCAAGATCTAACAAGTCTCATCTAGCACTTGCACGTTCTCAGGGCAGTATGTTACAGGTGAAGCAGCGGCGAACAGAATGCACTTAGATTATCTCCCTGTTGACAGAAAAGCACAAGAGAGGGCGTATGCTGGCAATTAGGTGCTCTGAGATAACCATGAGACCCCGAACGCATCTTGCTGTGCAGCCTCTGGGAGCAGCAGATGTTTGCGCTCCTCACCTGGCAAAGGGGCTCTGATCCCGCCTGCCACCGCTCGGCATGATCCAGCCTGCCACGAACCTAATGTCTCATTGGCATTCAGTTACACGCCTGCAGCAAGCGGCGAGTGGAAAGCTTGGCGCTAGCTCACCGCTATTAAGATTCTACAAAGCCAGCCGTTCCGCTGCCGCCGCAAGTACAGAGAGAATCACACGCCCCAGGAATATTAAAAGATATGGGGAAGGGATGAGCGAAACAGCTGGGTTAGCCAGCCACACTGACAGGAAAAAAATAAATGTTGGCGTCATATTTGAAAGCTGTGATACTCAGAATGTTTATGAGTGCTAAATCAGCCTATGAAAATCATTTACTTCAAGTGGCTAAATCACCAGTGCAAACACATAATCGCACTGGCCTCAGTTACCCCCTCCATCCCACCCTCGGTCATCTGCAAAACCACACCGTGACGACTTCATGATGAGCTGTATTACTGGCAGGCCTCCTATCCTGAAGCTCTAGGAGGCAGCAACCCCGCCGGCCCCCCCCTCACCCCTGTATGTCTGCCTATCAACATCCCCCCAGAATCCTAAGCCGCTTCCTAATCATCCTTTGAAAGAGCAGACTAATTCAGATGTCAAGGCCCATTACCTGTGAGCTTTCTGGAGGTGACCTGAGCCCCAATCTTGCAGTGATAAACAGCAGTCGGAGGATATCGCACATCTGGATAATAGGAGAGTGGGGAGTGACAAGCTGGCCAAGTGTGCAATCACTGAACGCAGCTCATGCGGGGGGGGACTATGGCGTGTAGCAGTCATCGTTGCATAAAGATAACGTCCTTCATGACAGTGCTGGGTCAATCAGCCGCCGTATGGCTGCTGTGCCTGTGGTTAAATAAACAAGGCGCTCAGACAGAGGAGTGACTGCTCACCAACTGTCCCCTTCAATCTTCTCTCAGACACAATGATCAACCAAGAAACAACCCACAAAACATACACACATACACACACACACACACACACAACGGAATTCAGATTATACAGGATGTGACTGGTGCACTCTGGAGAAAGAAAAGTGTAAAAAAAAAATAATCACATTAAAGATAAACCCTAAGATTGTAGCTACATCCCATACGGACATATTTTGGTGATTTCTTAGCTTCTGTTATGATCCTATTTTGACGATTACATATTTAAGGGGTTGCGGTTTCCAGGGGGATAGCGTGATAAGACTTAATCCCTTTTTATTATAGTATCAGCTACAGGGATTTTAGGACCAAGAATCTGGATGACTTCTGTATGGGTACAGAACTCTATTGTAGATGTATGATATATTTAGAAAAAATGTATGAATGTGAATGACATTGAAATTTCGATCACAGATTGAAAAAACTACATATCTCAAAGATATAACCATGGGCAGATGAACAGAAACCAGCTCTCCACACAGCAGGCAGAAGGAACAGTGGGTAATGAGGGCAGATAGGATGCAGGTCAAAGCAAAAAATAACCACTTTCTATATTCATTACTCCTCGTCTATTCAGTCGGCAGTGAAACCCCCCCCCCCTAACTAAAATGCAATAAATGATTTTATGACCCTCTTTATAAATACATATTTACTGGGCCATGTTTAGAATTAGTCATTATATTATAATGTGAGCGCTAACAGGCATTTCAGACGACAATGCAGTCTTTAATTGGAGTTGGACTGAAGCCACAGAGGAAAAAGAAATAAAAGCACTATCGCAGAGGTAATTCAACATACTGTCAACACTAGGGATGGGTATCGCGGACCGGTACTACGTCAGTACCGGTAGCCGATTGGACGGTATCGGTATACCGTTAAGCCGCTGGACAAACGGTGCTGCTATCGGTATATGAATTACGCTACTTCCTTAGTTTAAACAATTCTGGTTGGTTGGGAACCCTCATCCCGTGGGACGTATCCGGTTTGAGTACCCCTCTGATTGGCTACTGTGAATGCCACTCATCATCTCTCCTAACAGCGCTCTTATTATTGTGAGACTCCCGGGGGCAGATGCAACATCTTGCATGAAACAGCGTCTCAAGCAGTGGCGGCCGCCCCCCCTCTTCCCAAAAATATATCTTAGGTAAATATTATATAATTGGTATCAGTAAAATGTATAATCTACAATAAAATCTCGTTTAAAATTGTGTTACGATGTCTAAAGTTACTGATAAGTCACATGTTTCCTGCCTGGCCTTGCCCGTGTATCATTACCCTCTCTTCTGTTGCTATCTTTAAACTATGCCGCCAAAACATAATTTCAGCCAATCAGCGTTGTCAAATCTGATGGTCACAGGGCGCCTACGTCAGCGCCCGGTGCAGTCTGTGAGTTGTTTGGATTATTTCCAAGGAGACAACACAGGAAGCTGTCATTCACTCTGGAAGCTATCATTAGCAGCTAATGAAAACTCAGTTTTTTACATAAAAATGGAATTATGGATTATCAATACTTTTTTCAAAGTGACAGACACATTGGATTAACCTATGGATTCATTTCATTTCATTTCAAACCTTTATTTAACCAGATTGGTCCCATTGAGATCATAGATCTCTTTTTCAAGGGAGACCTGCAACCTGATTAACCTTCAGCCGCGTTTTTGATCAGAATAACAGCAAAAGGTGAGCATAGCTTTAGGTGTTTTGCTACCTAAAGCTACGTCGTGTGATGTCTGTATTTGCTTCCCCTGTCGCGAGTTCTGATCGCTCAGTGATGATACTTATATTTCTAGAATCTGTGGAATCTCAGCTTGTTAGCTAAACTTGTTTGTGCATATCCGATAAGTATATCGATTGATTTATACCTAGAGTGCGTTAGCATTTTTTCGCTCAGGGCTCATTTAGACGCTTCTTATGAGACTTGTGTTTTGTTTCGGTAAACATGGTTCATATCATCAGTTAGCTGAATTTCTTCCTGTTAAATGAGCAGGACACATGAATAGTTTATTACTAGGGCCGGGACTTTAACGCGTTAATTAAGATTAATTAATTACACAAAGATTAACGCGTTAAAAAAATTAACGCATTTTAATCGCACTTTAATCGCACTTATTTTTGCACAGCGGAACGTTTCTTACTGGATGAGTTTCAGGCGTACCGATTATACTGGAGCACCAACTAACGTTCATGACTTCAGCATGGGACTTCAAACAACAACAAACCACGGTGAACAATAGTCAAACATGAACGAACAAGCTGATGAGACCGCTTTGGTCGGCCCCATGGATGGGAAATTCAAATTCTGTTTTAAAAAACGGACGGATGGAAGCGTCGATAAGAGCACGGTTGTGTGCAAATTATGCAAAAAATAATTTGCATATCATCGCAGCACATCAAGCCTAAAGTATCACCTAAATGCAAAGCATGTAGCAGCTAGCGTGGACGTTAGCCCGACTCCGAGTGCAAGGAACCACACCCTGACCCAACCCACACTCAACCAGATGACTGGTTTCAGGGCCAGGATAAGTAAGTCCACGTCTGAGAAAATAACCAACTCCCTGGCTCACTGGATTGCACTCGACTGTAGACCACTTGGAGTAAAATCCATGTGAAAATTGCTTCTCACTGTTCTCAGGTCAAATAGGTATATTTGATTAAAAATGCGATTAATTTCGATTAATTAATTACAAAGCCTCTAATTAATTAGATTAATTTTTTTAATCGAGTCCCGGCTCTATTTATTACATTTTAAGAAGCCCTGAGACACAGTTTCGTGAGAAAAAAACAGGTTAAATGGGAATTAAATCATTTAAAGTAATTTTGAGTGTTCCCAAAGCCCCGGTGTTCTGCAGTTTGTGTGGGTGTTACGTTCCCTTGTAGAGCTAGGGGTACCAAGGGAAGTAGCGACACACAAGATAGCCGGACGAGAGAAAAAGGAGAGGAAACTGAATGCGGAAGGAGTTTAAGTGAGGTTTTAATCCGTCAATAAGTAAGGCGGCTCACCAGCCAAATTACAAAACAAACGTACAATAAACAACACACAACTATGCTGGGTCGCACACAGAGACAGGCTGCACACATGCAGCCAGACGAGAAGGAGAGAAAGAAGGGGCCTCACTGCAGTCCTCCTCCGGTCCTATATGGAAGCCTTGATTGTAAATTAGGAGCACCTGGGAAGAGGCTACACCTGAGGACAATCAGAGGGAGAGAGAGAAAAACACACACACACGACCACACAGACACACACTACGGCACGTAACAGTGGGCATACTGTACTGTTGCACAGTTTATACTGTTGAAACTATGTCCAGGACAGTTTTGGAAGATTCATAGCAAACCACTAAGATTATGGAGGTATTGATCAGTCTTCTCATATTTTTAAGCCTCAATTTGTCCTTTCCCCCCCCCCCCCCCCTCTCTAACATCACCAGAAGTCATCATTTAAGGGGTCTTTACTCAATTTCTTTTACCAGGGGAACATCCCCAGACCCCCCTAGTATTGTTTGGTCACCATTTCCACAGCCCCACCTAAAATATTTTCCACCAGCCGCCACTGGTCTCAAGGCTTCTTAACATTTAACAACCTATTAATGATGCCTACCCACTTAACGGGAAGAAACTCAGCTAACAGACGATATTAACCATTTGACTTACACGGAACAGAAGTCCAACACCAAGAGTCTAAATCAACACTTAGCGAAACGGGCTAAAGGCTACTTTAGCACATAACTGGCAAAAGCGATCTTTTCTACATCATGTTATCTGCACAAACGACATACAATTAAAAGCTTAGATTCCACAGATTCCATTGGTATAAGTCTCACCACTGTACGACCAAAACTCACTGAACTAGCTGCTAGGAAAGAGCAAGAAAACAACTTCACTTTATGTAGCCATGATGATAATTATGTCTTACCTTTGCCGTTTTGTGATCAAAAGTTGTGTTCAAGGGCATACAAACAGTTGATCCAATAGCCGTGTTCACACTGCGGTACTTTTCCCACAAAGGTTCATGCGAACTTAGTTCATGCGAACTCTTTAGTTCGCATGAACTAAGTACAGATCGCGTTCACACCAGAAAAAGTCCCTGTGGGTGGATTAGGCAAATGAAGCCGCTGACGTCACTTCTTCTTCTTCTGCTGCTTTGGGTTTACTGGCAGGCCGCAACCCACTTCACGGCGTATACTGCCGCCCAAAGTCCCCGGCCGGAAGTCCCCGGAGTTGGGGACTGGCTTCAGTAGAAGCTGCTGGGAGTCCCAGCAGCTTCTACTGAAGCCTTCCGAGTAAATCGCCAGAACGCCGACACCTCCTCATCTCCACCGCTCCCATGTTTTATTTTGTGTTGCCATAAGTTAGTCTCTCTGCGTTTCTGCGCTGGGCTAATGCTAATGCTAATAATGCTAATGCGAGGATAATAAAATGGCGGCTTCACACAACTTTTTGGGAGTTTTACGGGGCGTGGTTTGCAATTCGCCCAGCCAATCAGGAATATAGCTCTTTTCTCAAAAAAGAGCCGCTCGAAAGTCGCTGCTTTCTAGCAGGGACTTTCGAGGGGGTAAAAAGGTTCGCATTAGCCGCGTTCACACTGCGGTACTTTTCCCACAAAGGTTCATGCGAACTTAGTTCATGCTCGCGTTCACACCAAAAAGAGCCGGTACTAAAAGTAGTTCATGCGAACCTTTTAATCCCCTCGAAAGTCCCTGCTAGAAAGCAGGGACTTTCGAGCGGCTCTTTTTTGAGAAAAGAGCTATATTCCTGATTGGCTGGGCGAATTGCAAACCACGCCCCGTAAAACTCCCAAAAAGTTTTGTGAAGCCGCCATTTTATTATCCTCGCATTAGCATTAGCCCAGCGCAGAAACGCAGAGAGACTAACTTATGGCAACACAAAATAAAACATGGGAGCGGTAGAGATGAGGAGGTGTCGGCGTTCTGGCGATTTACTCGGAAGGCTTCAGTAGAAGCTGCTGGGACTCCCAGCAGCTTCTACTGAAGCCTTCCCCAACTCCGGCGACTTCCGGCCGGGGACTTTGGGCGGCAGTATACACCGTGAAGTGGGTTGCGGCCTGCCAGTAAACCCAAAGCAGAAGAAGAAGAAGTGACGTCAGCGGCTTCATTTGCCTAATCCACCCACAGGGACTTTTTCTGATGTGAACGCGATCTGTACTTAGTTCATGAGAACTAAAGAGTTCGCATGAACTAAGTTCGCATGAACCTTTGTGGGAAAAGTACCGCAGTGTGAACGCGGCTAATGTCTGTGTAATTTTAAAATGATTACTGATAATCCATCATTAGAATTATAATAAAACGCAATAAACGGATTATAATGGTTAACCGACCGGCGACCGGAGCTTCCGGTTTAGGAGGTGCGCACGCAGCGTCTCATTTTAACTGAATAATGGTCATGTTTACATTTATGCAGTTTGATTTATGAACTGCCCCTAATTACCGCCCCCTTCCAGAGACACACTCATACCTACACTGCTTGGTATGACATTAAAAAAATTAAATAATAAATTAAATAAATTACAATAAAATGACTGTTGTTTAATCTTCACATCTTGTAATCATGTCTATAATTTTGAACACCAAATTATTGAAAAGTATCGATAAGAGTATCGAAAAATACCGGTATCGATAAGCAGTATCGGTATCGATAAAATCCTAACGATACCCATCCCTAGTCAACACCTTAATTATATTTATATGCTCAACAGCTTTATGGCCAATGATACTGTAAGCTACTATAGACGATACAATTAGAACATGTTGAAGAAGCACATTTCCATAATAGGCCATGTAGCCTAGATTTCAGTTGGGAGATTATGTTGTTTGCTTGCGTTAGTAGTGTATATTGACTTACATTCATTTCCTAGAGACTTCCCCGATCTCTAGCCATAATCCTTTCTTTCCTAAAAGTCATAATTGTTAGATTTCTCTTACTTCAACATGACCCTTTCCTACCCATATCCTGCTTGGAAATGGCAAAAGTAAGCAACTATTTATTTCCCAAATTTCCAATATCTAATAACATTTTATGTATTTTTTCCTGTTACTTATGGTCTGAAATATGTATGGGAGATGTTCTTAATATAAAAAAGTAGCTATCATCTACACCAGGATGTGTGCAAGGATGTCTACACCAGGATGTGTGCAAGCTGGAGAAATCATCTGTGGGTGTTTGCACCTGCTATATCTGACTAATGTATATGGATTTCAATGACTACTTTTTTTACGATGTTGTATTTTAGTGTTGCCTCTGTGTTTAGTGTCCTGTCTGTCTGTAACTTTGTGTGGTAGTGAAAATGAACAGGTGAATGAACAGGTGTAAATGTTGAAAAAAGGTCTCTCTTGAAAATGAGACCTTGTGTCTCAATGAGATCAACCTGTGTAAATAAAGGCTAAATAAAAGTGCAATTTCATGTAAGAGTAATGATAATTTTCCCAATAATGAGGACATATGCTCTTTTTCAGGTCCATATTTGTATTTTGTGCCTCTACTGCGACAGGTCTCCATGCTTTAATGTTCAAAGGTTCCTTATTGCTCTCATACTGCCAGTGCTGACCCACCTCTTTTCACCCTCTGTCTGAAACCAGAGCCCAGTCTGCTCTGATTTGGTAGCTGGCTGGTTCTGTTGCAAATAGTCAACCGCTTAGAAATGTACCGCCCCTTGGTCTATCATCATGTGTTGGAGCGATAGCCAATACAAGCGTGAGTGTTACATAAATGATGTCACTATGTTATGGAAGTAAAAAAGACGTCCAATGTGGGAAAGAAACTCCCTCTGGAGTGAACTTTGGGATTTTAGCTTTTGCAGACCATTTACATGCACATAATTGGGCCTCCTTAACTAACCCTGAAAATATTCTTCTTCCATCAAATGTAATGACTATATGTGATCATATGGTCACATTTTCCTCAAAATTAAGTTGAGTCCCCATAATGTGAATGTGTAAAAAGCTTGTGTCCCCACAAAAACATAAATACAAGTCCACCCACACACACACACACACACACACACACACACACACACACACGTATCTCATTAATTAAACACTCACAACTTCCAGTACTCACACTGTTACAAAAGATCGTAATGTATTTTTTCTTTTGTATGCTTAAAACATGTATTTCTATAGGTGGCCTGAGGACAAACGATATAAGGGATTGCCTTCCAGTTCAGTGAATTTTAAGAGGGGTATGGATGATCAACCCATTAACGTACATTTTACAGCCTTTTTTCTTATGTGTTAGCAGAATTCAGCAGTGACAAACTGACAGGATTATAAAAAAAACAGTTAAGGCTTACCAGAAGATGCAATTCATAGAGTCTTAAGATGGTTGTTTGGAATGGGATGAAATAAAATATAAATTGTGATTTGCATGCTGTTCTACACACTATTATCGAACTGAATATAAATCAAATTGAAAATAATTTAAAACTGCACACCGATTTCACATCTACAAGGCAATCATAGTGAAACACACTTACAATCAGTTTCAAAAATAGAGTTCCAACTCCAAACCAACATATCAAGCAGGCTGTTTACGTTGCGGTCAATGCAGGTGCTGCTAGAGTGTGCCAGAAGAGCAGCGCCAATTGGATTAAAGTGGGAATAATGAGTGTGCTAGGGACCGGGAGCCATGCATTGCTACCACTCTACGCTGATATCACCATTCATCACGCACACACACAGACACATGCACATCAGTGAAATAGCCAGCTGTAGTATGGATGAATTATTGAGGATTTGGAGTAGGGTTGGGAGCAACTTTACGCTCGTTTATTTTGTAGTTGTATTCTGCCTTCTCCCACCGACTCCCCCCCCCCCCACACACAAACACGCTGCAAGGCATGCGAGAGTGGGCTAACAGCTAGGTTGCTCTGGGAGGTCGGCAGCTCTGCTTTGTAACAGCGTCATGGGTTTATTGCAAAACAAAAAGTAATTAATGCTGGCATGGATTTTGTTGCCAATAACAAAAGTAAGTCTTATTTTTGGTGCAGTATGACTAACAGCACAGACATAAAAGCACTACACAAATACTAATATGCAATAATTGTTTCACTATTTATGTTCTCCAAAGACTAAATTCATGTTTTTCCCTTTAGATTCAATTACCAGTCAGACAGGTCATAAAAAAATATGATTTTGTCGCACAGTTTTAATTTAAATTATGCATCAAGATGGAGATTTTGCTATATGTACTTTGTGAAATGTGTGTGTGTGTGTGTGTGTGTGTGTGTGTGTGTGTGTGTGTGTGTGTGTGTGTGTGTGTGTGTGTGTGTGTGTGTGTGTGTGTGTGTGTGTGTGTGTGTAGGCAGCAGCACTTCACTACAAGTCTGCTGACAGCTGCCTCAGGCACACATGGGAGATGCTTGATGGAAGTCACAGAGGACAAACAAGCTATATAGCTACCAACAAAATGCCTTGTAGGATGATATGGCGAAAGGCCAAAGAATTTAAAAGAAATCATGTATTGGTTCCAAATAAATACTTAAAAAGGACAGACGAATAAGCATACTCTTATTTCCACCTATCACAATTTATTACAAGGGCTTTTGGTTAAGGGATTTACACATTTGCACAATAATTATGTAATCAAAAACTAGCGTAGTCACCACAAGAAAGACGATATTCAATAGCATTCTATCCTTCTTATTGGAAGTAACCGGGGGAGGGAGCATGCAGAGAGACAGCTATGAAAGTCAGAAAGACATTAATGAGACGAGTTAAGTAGGCTGAGGAGATCCAGCATTGGAATGACATTTTTGCTAATTGTCATGCTCTGGCACTGTGGCAACCGCCTTGGATTTTACAGTTTGACAGTCTTTGCTCAAGTGTGCAGCACAAACAAACCACGCTGGCTGATGAGTGTGGTGACATGCCAGTGAGACGGTGCCGTTAACAAAAAAGGGGGGGCTTGCGATCAAGTAATTCTGCTGCGCTTCTTATCTCAAACACTGGTAGAGGTTAAGTATCCCCACAGTGAAGTCTCCAGCGCCTGCTTGAAATAAGCTTTATGGTAATTATTTTCTAATCTCTTTTTGGTGTTTCCAGGAATAAAAGTCTTGCAGAGACATACAACTTGCTTGTGGTAAATAATCCATCACATTGAACCCTATGCCAATGTGGCAAAATTAAGTTGTCATTGTGCGAAACTGCAGTTGTGATTGGCAAATCTATGCTTTATTGCTACACATAACTAACTATGGGAACAATACAATAATTAAAAAGGAGCCCTATTCTGCTCATTTTCAGGTATCATTTGTATTTTGTGCCTCAACTGTGACATGTTTACATGCTTTAATATTCAAAAAGAGACTTTAATATTCTCATACTACCTGTACTGCAACACCTATTTTCACCCTCTGATTAAAACCAGAGCCCAGTCTGCTCTGATTGGTTACTTTGCCGCCTCTTTTGTGATTGGTCAACCGCTAAGAGATGTCTCGCCCCTTAGCCTACAAGGTCACATACAAGGTGTTGGAGCGCTAGCCACGTAAGTGTTACGTAGTGATGTCATTATGTTACTGAACTAAACAAAGGCGTCCAATGGAGGTGTTTCAAGCAGGGAGGGTGAGTGTGTGAGAGATAAACTCCCTCTGAGGAACTTTGGGATTTTAGCCTTTGCAGACCATTAACATGTACAAAAAACATAAATAAAAACAAACCACAGGAAAGAGAAAATCCCCCCAAAAGCACAATATGGCCTCTTTAATGGTATATATATTAGTGCTGAAAAATATACATTTTTTTATTGTCATTGCTATATGAAGTTACAGCAATAAACACAATGAGAAAGACCGCCATACTGCAATTAGGCATAATTTGATTTGGTTGAAAGAGAAAATCGATAGGACATGGCACTTTAAACTAATGTAACTAATGCTTTTTTTTGGTGCCTTTCGTGTTCAGAACAATCAATGTCTTCAATAAAGCATGTTGGAAATAAATATCTTTCAGTCTTTTAAATTCAGCAAGCATTTTCTTCTATATATACATTTTATTCTGGCAAGTCATATTGTTATCTCTATATTCAACAAAGCAATCGCATATTTTTCTCCTATCTTGCAGCCGTATTATTTACCTAAATGAAGGTTACTATTGAGTGATTTTCAGGACTGTAGTAAACTGAAAAAGGTAATGGCCTGAAAGGTATAACACATTGAGCCTTCAGGAAAGTGATCAGCTGTAATATACATTATTACAATTAATGGGCTGAAACATGCAAACACACCGGTATGGTCCTTTAGGCTCTTCCATACACAGAAGGTGCACATTAGAGCTGTGGAGTTTCAATAAATACAGCAGCAGACGACTGCCTGATGCAATATTTTGCTTATATTTCATAAAAGTCTTGGCCAAGTTTCCTTTTATATTCCACACTGTAAATTATGAATGAGGCACCTGAGAATATACTACCACCATCCATACCATCCATTGCGTGTACGGTAATAACTTGAACTACTTTTTTTTATTTATCCAAGGGATGCCTGGCCTAGAAAGCAGTTTTAGAGAACCTACAGTAACATGCAGACTAGTGTTGCACGGTGTACCGATACTTGAAAGGTACCGCGATACCCTGCCGTTAAAAACGGTACGGTTCCTCCGTTTCTTTAGTATCGGTACTTTAAGAATGACGGGGAAAAGTACTCCTGTGAAAAAGCGCCGTTTTAATAAGAGCCGTGTGTGTTCAGCGCTCTGCTTCCACTCCCTGCACTGCAGCCGTGCCTGCAGTCCCCGCTCCTCTCAAGCACGCTCTAAGTCCCTCCCCTCTCTCTCGTGCACGCGGCCACGCGCTAGCTGCCAGTGAGAAAACAAGAAGCATGGCCGCTGCGCCTCGGCTTGTTGACAAAAAAGACGCCAGAAGTCTGTGAACGGGCCGTTCAGGTGTTCAGAGCAGAGCTCCCTGTCGGAGCAGCAGAGCGTGATGTGCACTGAAAAGTGTTTCTGTCGCAATATTATCGTTGAGCAAACGTAACTAGCAAACTAGCATCACTATCTGCTAACGTTAGCTTTAGCCTTCGTTTTCTATTCGTTTTTTTCATAGGCTATAACGGAGGTGGTATAAGTATATATCTTGTACTTGAGTAAAAGTAGAAGTACCCAGGTCTTGTACTTGAGTTAAAGTAGAAGTACCAGAATGTAGGAACAATCCTGCAATCAAAATGTTCCTCAAATAAAAGTACAAAAGTATTATCATCAAAATATAGTTAAAGTAGTGACAGTAAAAGTAGAAGTACTCAGGTCTTGTACTAGAAGCACCAGAGTGTAGGAATACTCTGTTACAGTAAAAGTACTGCATTCAAAATGTTCCTCAAGTAAAAGTATTAAAGTAGCGACAGTAAAAGTAGTCATGGTGCAGATTGGTCCATTTCAGAATAATATATATGATATGTTTATAATGATTGATCATGAAAGTGTTCTCAAAGCTGGTGAAGGTGCAGCTAGTCTGAATGACTTTGTAGACTGCAGGGTAGCTGATGAAGGTGCAGCTAGTCTGAAGTACTTTGTAGACTGCAGGGTAGCTGGTGGAGGTGCAGCTAGTCTGAAGTACTTTGTAGACTGCAGGGTAGCTGGTGAAGGTGCAGCTAGTTTGAAGTACTTTGTAGACTGCAGGGTAGCTGGTGGAGGTGCAGCTAGTTTGAAGTACTTTGGAGACTGCAGGGTAGCTGGTGGATTTACTCCAGGTGGAACTAAAGTCTGATTCAACACTTGATTAGATTTCACATCATTCATCTGTGAAGTAACAAAAAGGGATTAAATACATGTAGTGGAGGAAAGTACACCATGTACCTCTGAACTGTAGTGGAGTAGAAGTACACCATGTACCTCTGAACTGTTGTGCAGTAGAAGTACACCATTATTTCTGAACTGTAGTGGATTAGAAGTACAAAGTAGCAAAATAAACATTGAAATACTTAAATAAAGTACAAGTATCTCAAAATTGTACCCAAGTAGTACTTGAGTTTATGAACTTAGTTACTTTACACCAGTGGCTATACAGATAGAAAGACTAAGCCTTGCACAGAGGCATGAAAATACATTTTCAAAATGCTCAACAGTGCTGCCAGAATGATAAACTGACTGCTACACAATTAAAATAAATGCTTTTATATATATTTATATTAGATGTGACTCTTTGGCGTTTCTGTTATTATTAACCTGCTGCTTTAGTTGTTCTGACTGCTAAAATCATCTGTTATTCCTAATTTTAAAGCCGATATTCCGTGTTTCCCTTTTTTTAAGAAAAGTATCGAAAAAGAATCGGAATCGCAATTCTTGACTTGGTATCGGTATCGAAACCAAAATGTTGGTATCGTGACAACACTAATGCAGACTGGGCCGCGGTGCAATTAAAATCACAAAAGAGGCACAAACTATAAGAACCAAGCCGTCTATAATCCAATAGCAAAACAGCAGGATCAGTTCCCAAACATAAACCAATCTTAGCAAAACCAAACCTATCCGGCATCGTATTGAGTCTGCATGAAAAACAGTCATAATCACTTCAAATGTACTTGAAAAAAGGCTTAAATTATTAAGAGTTATGTGCCATGATATGAGCAGCGTACGTGAACGCACCCCTCTCCATCCAGCTGAAACATCTCGAAGGCACGAACCGAACAGATGTCTTCAGTCATTCGACCACTCTCCTGGCTGCTGGGTTCTAACTCTCACCATCAATCCTCATTCTTTTGCAGCCGACTACAAATCTTTTTACAGTGACAAAAGCATCGCCTGTCAAGAGGATGATTTCACTGAGAGGCACTTCCTGATATGAGAGGTGCATTAATGAGATTAACCCACACACTATTGCAGTTTCATTCAAGGTCTTTGGGACTCATGTCAATCTGCTTTCTTCTTTATTGGCATGATCAGCAGGTAATAGAAAATATGGTGATGTGTGAGCAGAAGCTGACAACCCAAATTATAAACTAGAGCAATGTTGTTTTCAATTTCTATTTTACTACAGCATTCAAGGTAATTAAGAATCTGCCTCTTTAACTATAGCTTACGGAAACAGATGCATGATGCCATCCTGACTGAATACACTCTAATTATCACATCAACAATTATCAAAAATTACTATTAACTCCCAACCTAACCAACTCCTAACCCTTGGAGTCTGGAGAGGCCTTAAAAACCATCTCTGGCTACAAAGAGCCAGACTCCCAGGTCAGGGGGGACCACCAGTGGGCAAACGACCTGAATATCTTCTTCAACAGATTTGATCAGTCATGCGCCTCCCCCCGACCCATTCCCCCTTGCTGCACCCCCCATTGTCCCCACTGCCTGGAAATGGCCCCGTTACCTCTCCCACCTCTACTCAGCCCCCGGCCATCAGCTCACAGACACTTCTCACATCAACCCCGGTTCTTCTCCACCCGCTGACGACACCTTGTCCCTCACAACCTGCAGGTGAGGAGGGAGCTGCAGAAGTGTAAGGCGAGGAAGGCGGCGGGTCCAGATGGCATCAGCTCGAGGCTCCTCAAATCCTGTGCAGATGAGCTGTGTGGGATTGTGGAGCTTCTGTTCTGGTGTGGCCTGCTGGGGCAGCAGCATCTCGGCTGCTGACAGGAAGAGACTGAACAGACTGGTAAGGAAGGCCATCCCTGTCCTGGGGAGTCCTCGCTCTGGACACTGTGGAGGTGGTGGGAGACAGGAGAATGGCAGCCAAGCTGTCCTCCCTGCTGGACAATGTGTCCCACCCCCTCCAGGACACCCTGTCCTCACTGTGCAGCTCCTTCAGCGACAGGCTGCTGCACCCCTGCGGTCTCACGGAGAGATACCGCAGGTCCTTCCTTCCTGCAGCGGTCAGACTTTACAACCAGCACTGCCCCTATAGACCCTCCTACACACACCACAACACAGACTATAACACCCCTTGCTGCTAAATACAAACCAACTTTGTGCAATATGTGCTATATATGCAATATATATATGCCATTAATAACTGTAATGTATACCTGGTCGCTAAATCAATATATATATATATATATATATATATGCCGTTAATAACTGTGTAATTTCTGCTAAACCCTTGTTACTGTTACAAGGTGTATCTTGTATTTTGTAAATTGTGTAACTTGCTGCTGTTAAATACCGTCAAACTATGTGCAATATGTGCAATATATACTTTATAAACATATGCCATCTTTAATAACTGTAATATATACCGGGCTGCTAAATCCTAAGAACTGCTACAGGATTTGATTTGTAGATTTGATTTGTTTTTGATAGTTATGTAACTTTTTATCTTTTTTTAGCATATTGTTTATTATATTATAACTTAGTACTTTTTTAGCATATTGTTTATTATATTATAACTTAGTACTTTTTGTAACGCATGTAAGATATGCAACACTAAGCTGTCTGTGGCTCTTTCCTGCTGGAACGCTGCAAATGTCCCCTCTGTGGGACTAATAAAGGTATTCTGATTCTGATTCTGAATAAAATGCTGTTATCTCAACAACCCCGAAGGTGTTTGAGTTTATTAATTATTTACAATTGTATTTAAATAAACCTGCAATCTGGTGACTGGTTAGATTTCATGATCATATTACAACAACAAAAACCTAGCTGTCTGACTGAGACACAAACAGCTATGACTCTGCAGAGCAACGCATTTAAAAAGAGAGCTTGTACACATGCGCTTCCACATTCACATAGCAAGTTGAAATCATCAAATGAAAGCGTGCTTCTGCTTCACTCGCTGCACTGTGTTACTGCACTGAGGAATTATTCATTTGATGTTCGAGACATCATCCATTCAGCTGCAGATACATGGCTACAGGTTGCATGTATGTTTAGATTGCACCGTGATTGAAGCAGCAAACATATAGGAGGCACAGCAGAAAAAAGGAATTCTGGGATGCCATTCAGGAAGCTTTGCATCACGCATCTTTTTTCCTCCGATTCTTAGCTGGGGGTACGCGCACAAATAGATTCCTGTACCGAGCACAGAGCCGGGCTTTTAATAGAGGCATCTCTCAGCTTAATCAAAGATAACATGGAAATGAGCGCCTCACAGTACATTGTGAAGTCTTGGTGTAGGTGTGAACCTCCTCCTTTCCAACAGTAAAAAGGAATCTACGTGAGGATGTATGCATGTGAGAGAAGCCTCTTGGCGGCCCTTGGGGAGTATATATGATGCGCCAGAAGCAGAAAGTGAGTGCTGTGTTCAACTCTTTCAGTTTAGATCAATGACTCAGATAGATAATAGCCTCCATCGAGACTTGTATCTTGCATCCTGTCTCCCTATCGACGCCTCAAATCCCCATGTCTGGTGTTTGCACCCTCTCTATACAGAAACAACTGAGATGTTGACTTTAATTAAATGCATTGTGTCAACAGATTTCGCATTACTGTAATAATAATATTAAGTTTAAATAACGGTTCAACTTAATATTGCTTTTAACTAATCTTATACAGTTATGTGAAATGTGGTGTCATAATACATTTAATTAAAGTCAACGTTTCAGTCTTTTTAGTACAACCTCTTCTGCTCCTCCCAGATGTCAGCAGCAGGAGCAAAGCACCAGCACCAGAGGGCAAGGCAGGCGGAGCACAAGAGGATCTTGTGAAGAGTGCAGGGGGGGGGGGGGACATCTGGTAGACCCAGAGAGGCTGTCCGTCGCTGCCGGGGCGCCGTCATGTCAATCGCAGATTCCTGGGCTTCCTGGTAACAGCTGATCCTCCAGGCCCACTGCCTCCATCAGGCTGTAGCAAATCCACTCGCCAACTCAATTATGCAAGAGGTGTGAATTAAACATGAGGCTTCCACACAGGGATGTATACACACACAGCGCAGACGTACACATATATATGTACACAATATGTAATCATACAATATAACAACCGCATCTGTATGCTAGCGCCAGGGGGGAGTTGTGAGGCAAACAGACCCATGCAAAGCTGATCCACGTTGGTTGTAACATTACATACGGCAGGAAATAGGCCAATCAGGTAAGAGTGACAGAGAAGGGAAAAGGTGATGAGGTTTTTTGCCATCTCTGCCACCTATTAGTTCCCTGTGAGATTTAAAGAGGGAAAAAAGGAGCCTTGTGTGGGAGTTAAGCCTGGAGCCAAAGGCAGAGCCGATTTTTCTCCCCATCTCTTTTTGTCTCTCCCTCTTTGGGTTTCTCTTTCCCTGCCCTTTATTAATCATCCTTGGTTATCCGGGCGGGCGGGCGGGCGGACACACACACACACACACACACACACACACACACACACACACACACACACACACACACACACACACACACACACACACACACACACACACACACACACACACACACACACACACACACACACACACACACACACACACACACACACACACACACACACACACACACACACACACACACACACACACACACACACACACACACACACACACACACACACACACACACACACACACACACACACACACACACACACACACACACACACCTCTTGTTTGCATATAAAATGTCAAAATCAACACAATGTTTATTAAGAAAATACAGGAAACTCCTAGAAAAAGACCACAAACACAATAAGTAGGCGTGTGCACATCTGATCTTCAGGGATCCTGGCCTGAGGTGGGACTATCAGCTGCTGCTGTAACCTTTGCACTCAGATGTTGTTTAGACATTCCAGCTCCTGCATACAAGCAATGTAAGGCCATCTCCATCACCAGTAAACGGAACCAGCTGCTTCAGACCTTCGCAGCTATTGGACATTATTATCAGAGTGTTTGGATGTTGCAGCCAGCATCTTTGGAGAGCTAGATGCAGAAGGACAAGGGGCTGCAATTCTGGCTGGTGTGGCCAACGGGCAGCGGAATAACAGAGGAAGTAATTAGGCCTTCTTTTTATGCATGTAAGTGCACTTAGTCTGGAAGGCTCCAACTGGGCTACATGCCATTATTACCATTATCACTACTCGATCTCCCTGAGAAGGCGGTGAGAGAATGGGCCAATTAGATGGCATGGGACCGAAGGAGGTTTACAGTAGCAGTCATTGATATCATCTATGGGAAGTGTACAGGAATTTCTATTTAGTTTCAATGCACATTAAAGAGCACTTAAGACCATCATGAACATGTGCCAGATTTAGCCAGAGGCACATTTTCCTCTGCAGTCCCTGCAGGTGGACAACAGATCACATGGATGGAGCTTAACTCACTGTATTTACCTTTTGATCAGATTTGGAAATGGTTTAGTGAACTTAATCTGGCATGGATGGGTTGATATACCATAAGGAGACAAATACACCTAGGTTATAGAGGAAGGAGCATGTAAGAGTGGATTTGAATACTAATAAAGGATGCGTTTCCTCAGGTGATCACAGATTGGATATTTTTGTGTATGATTAAGAGGATTGTAGTGTTTGGTGGGTGCCACCGCCACATATCACAACGTTAATTTTACAAACAGGTGGGGCTCAGGTGACACAGCAGCAGGAGGAAGCGTTTGTAAAAAGAAAGCAGGAGACGCACCTGGTTTGACCGTCTTCAGGCGGATCGGCTCCCGAAAGTGGCGGATGACAGCCAGGGTGTCGCGGTTTGTAAGTCCACTGACGGGCGTCCCGTTCACCTCCAGCAAAACGTCCCCGTAGTAGGGCAGCTTCCCGACGTGACACACCAGCACGTCCAGCTTCATCTGGCCCAGGTATGGGAACTGGCCCAGCTCTGCTCCACCCAGAACCTCCACCACGGTGCCAAAGTCCCCCAGGTTCCCCCATGACACCGCGCACTCCACCACTTTACCGGACCAGTGTTTCTTCTTCTTCAGTGTTCTGGACATGGTTACTCCCTTTCACGAACAACTAAACGGTCTAACAGTGTCTTCGGTTCGCTGCTGTTAAATGAAGGCGAAGTGACGCGGCCTAATAAACCTTCCTGAGATATTCTCCAGAGCTTCTGCTGAGGGGGATTTCATCTCCCTGACATTTAGGACACTGCTTTTCAACCCGAGTGTGTTGTCATCCCACGGTGTCCGTACAGATGTCTGGGAAGCAATAATTCCAAGCGCTCCTTGTGCGTAAAACTGCAGAGTTGATGGCGTCTAGATGCTTTTTAAAAGGGAATAGTTCATGCCATGCTCTCCGTCGCTACTCTGGAAGCATATCCGCATCTCCAGATAAGCCTCCAGACGCTAAGTCGTTAAAACTAAATGTAAACAGAGAGGATTTTACTCACTCGGCGGTGGATTGTGTCGCTGAAATGTAGTGCGTCAACGAGAAATCCCTCGGCAGGCTGAAAATAGACGGGAGGCAGCGATCACCGGTTGGCGGTTTATGCTGTTGAGATCCAGCCCACGGTGACTGAGCCGTGAGACATCCGCGAGGTGCGTTTGTCTGCTACAGGTTTGAACACACCTGGCACCGCCAGCAGAGAGGCTGCCAAGCTCCGAAACGCCCCTTTTACGCTTAGCAGCAGCAGCGGTGTGGAGGAGACGCTCGTGCTGGCTGGCTCCATCCTCTGGTGTGTTGTGGTACTAAATTAAAAAACATATTGTTTGGGCCCAGGAATGTTCACAAAAATAAATACAATCTGGAGATGTTGTTTTCCATTTAGCTGTAAAAAAAAAAAATACAAGAAAACAAAGACTACACCACCGAATATGTACGTAGTTCGAATTATTATTATTACTGGCTGCCTTCTTAGTTTGACAATTGTAATACTGCAACAAGAATCTGTAAGTTACTCTGTGAAATATATGTTTTGACCACTGTTTACATGTCACACTTAATTTATTTTATAAATAAGATTTCAAAGTAGAAATGTACCCGGATTTCTACTTTTAAAATTGAAAAAAGTTAAATGATGTCTTTAAAATATTACGTGCATGCCCTATAATAGTGCTTTATTTCTTTGTCTCTATCTTTACTTTTGCTGTAACATTGTACATGTCCCCTCTGTGGGACGAATAAAAGGATTCTGATACTGATTCTGAAATCCAGGCAGATTTACATGAACTACTAAGTAAAAACACGCAGAGCATGACATCCCTAACATTAAGCGTGCAGAACTAATGGCACCTAATTAAGACATCATTTGTACAAAGTGAGGTAACTATATTTGGAGATGTTGATTATAATAAGTGTCTCCCCAGCGCCACCTAGTGACACAGTAAGAAATCAAATAATGTAGTGCTCTGATTCACCCCTCCTCAGCTCTTTGATTTCCCCTTGAATACATATGGAATCACACTTGGTTGCATTCAGCTGCGTTTATCCTTCTATAGGAAGAGGCTTTAATTGATTTACTCAGTAATTATTAGTACACTGTTACCCAAGGCTTTGTTTTCCAAATGTTTGAACAGAACATGCTTAGAATAGCCTGTTCATTAATGGATATTCAGCATACATGTACTGTAGGTACAGTGCAGTGCATCTGACCTTTTACATGAGGCAACATTCCACCTACATATATTCATGGCCTGGGAGCACAGGGTCCACATACATGTACATGACTGTGTGTGTGTTGGTATCAAACTGTTACATAACCAGTGGTGGAAATTACATTTACTATTTTGACATATTTTGACTTTACTTGAGTATTTTAATTTAATGCGACTTCATACTTAAACTCGGCTAAATTTCAGAGACAAATATTGTACTTTTTACTCCACTGCATTTATATAACACTCATAGTTACTAGTTACTTTGTACATCAAAAACATACATGGTATAATGCAGTTCTGTACCACTAATCTATAAAGTATTTCACATATATAAATTGCTCCATTGACAAACTACAATACTGAAATGCTCTTACATGTAGAAAAACAGGATAATATAATACAAATAATAATATAATACTATGAGAATTAAGTACTACTTTTGATACTTGAAGTACAATGACCTGATAATACTTATGTGCTTGCTATTATTCTGAGAGTACTTTTACATATTGTACTTGTACTTTTACATGTTGTACTTTAAGTTTATTTGTGATGCTCATACTTTTGTAGTTTTACTTAAGTCAAATTTAGAAATCAGGACTTTTACTTGCAATGAAATACTCTAAGACCGTAGTATTTGTACTTAAGTAAAGGATCTGAGTACTTCTTCCTACACTGTTATGTAACAGCTCCTTTTTGTCTGATGCTGGTTTCATGATAAATGTAACTGGAGCTTGATGATGCAAAACCGAAGGCGCATGGAAGTTGAGCTTTGGAAGTTAATTAATCTTTGTAAATGTCACTTCATCTCTGGAGATTACCAGCCGTGTTTCACAGCTATTATTCAATAATTTGATTTTTGCAATTACACGCCCAATACAGCATGATATTTGGACAGTTTTAGGCTAGTTGATTCACATGACAGTCTTATGTCAACAACATATAGTCGAGTTAATTGACTATATAGCTTTCAAAAAGGAGACAGTGAACACACCATCTGTAGTATTTATGAAGCTGTTTCTGTTCTCTGGATGTGATGCATGAGAAGTCCGTGTTTAAATACGGACTTGCCACCCTGGACGCCATGCTGAATAATTCATGGCAGTGTAGAAGGATGATTAACAATGCTATCGTGTCTTTGATGGGGAGTGGAGCAGGGATCCAAACAAACTGCACACTTTAAAATGCTGATGCATAGTCAGATCCAACTCTAATGTTTCCCAGGATTCTGCTGGATTTATGTAGGAGGGACTTTGAAAATGAGGCCTTTTTTATGGAAGCCTGTTTGCGCCACAGGAAAAAAAAATCCTGTAAAAATCCTGTAAGTCAATATTGACCTAGCTATCTCAATATATTGACTTAGCTATCTCAATATATTGACTTACTATCTCAATATATTGAGATAGTAAGTCAATATATTGACTTAGCTATCTCAATATATTGAGATAGTAAGTCAATATATTGAGATAGTAAGTCAATATATTGAGATAGCTAAGTCAATATATTGAGATAGTAAGTCAATATATTGAGATAGTAAGTCAATATATTGAGATAGCTAAGTCAATATATTGAGATAGCTAAGTCAATATATTGACTTACTATCTCAATATATTGAGATAGTAAGTCAATATATTGAGATAGCTATCTCAATATATTGAGTTATATATATTTTTTTCTATTTCTACAGAATAAGGCACATAGACATCAATGTTCATCATATAAGCGGTACAACTTCATATTAAGGTACACAAATTCACCATCAACTAGTTGATTAATTAACATGCATATTAGCAGTATATTGGCTGTATTAGTCATTTTAAAACACTTAATAATGCCTTGTTCTACATGAACATATTCTACAACTAATCTGTGTATGTTACACTTGCATGTATGAGATCATTAAGTGCCTTGTAATTTATTATATATAACTTTTTATAGTTTCACTCCGTTTGAATGTCAGTGGACTGCAAACAGTCAATAAAGGAGCATGGCTGCTCATTCCCTGGCTCTCAAAAGAGTTTGACTGGCTGTTTAATCTATGTTCCACACTGAGACAGTACAACACAGAGAGAGAACAGTACACCTATTGTGTAAGAACATACAAGCAGGTCACACAGTATGATCATAAATACATAAACTCTGTTAAAAATAAGTTTTATTAAAAAGTACAGGCTGCATATGTGTTCTCAGCCTTGGAGAAACTTGACATGTTTTGGTATGTCTCTGAACCTCTCTTTAGTGGTTCCATAATGAAACAGATATTTGAATGTGTGCCTACTTTTTTCATGTACTGTTGAGGTTAATTGCAGTAGTTGTGTTCTAATGTATTTACAAAGTGGCAACTTTAGAATAGGCAACCTGTTCAGGTCAATTAGAGTCAAATTACTAGCTTATTTGTTATTACATGTTACTTGTTAGACGCTTTTATCCAAAGCGACTTACATGGAATTTTGGATGAAGTGTCTTCAGGGACACAACGACATGCTGACTGCAGTGGGGTTTGAACCTGTGACCCCCTGATCCCAACACCAAGGCTCTATCCACAACAAGGTTATGAACAAGACTTCACTTTAAAATAGGGAACATGTTCTTAGATAGAAATACCTAATTTTGAGTTATTTAGACATATTGAGCAGAGCATATTAAGACCAAAACTCATGTACAACAACTTCCTTACTTACTTCCGCACTAATTAGAGGGTTATTGAGGAAAAACTCTCAACTAATGGCCTATTACTTGTAGAATATGGTCATGGAGAATAAGGCATTAATAAGTGTTTTATAATGACTAATAAAGACCCAATATACTGCTAATATGCAGGTTAATTAATCAACTAGTTGATGGTGAATTTGTGTACCTTAATATAAAGTTGTACCGCTTATATGATGTACATTGATGTCTATGTGCCTTATTCTGTATTTGACATAATTGTTTCAATAAAAAAATATATAACTCAATATATTGAGATAGTAAGTCAAGACTGGTGATGGACTAACGTTTTTTTGAAGGCCCATATTAGCTGGCTTTGTGTTGGATTGACGTGACTAAATCCAGATTACTGATGGCTTGGCCTTTTCAATCGTTCCATGGTGTGCCCAGAAATCATGCTGTGGCTAAGACCCCTGTGCCTGCAATTACATGTAACCTCAATGACATCCTGCAAGAACATTTTCTCTGTTCTCTTTGAAAAAACCCTACTCAGTAATAACACAACCCATGCCAGAAATCTGAAACAAATGGCTGGATTCATTTTGGACAGAAAGGTAACTTGATAACAATCCCACATTTTGTTATTGTTTTATGAGCAATACTGTATAAACTTGTTACAGCTTATGTGAACATTTCCTGCCTTTTATGATGCTATATATCCAGGCTTGGGGAGTAATGGATTACATATAACGCTTTCACATCAAATCCCCCAACAAAGAGGTATCTGTGTTACATTACATTTTGAAAAAATATGTAATCAGATTACTGATACATTTAAAAAATGTGGGAATCACTAGCAGGATAAGAATGTTACTAAACCAACTAAAAATCAGCAGATTAAAACAAATATATTTTACAAGGCAGTTTTTCCTGTTGATTAAATCACTTTGCAGAGGACACATTAAATAGTTAAAAAATATTGCGTCGTTTTCTCTATACTTCCATTGCATTTTATTGAGGTAATCCAAAAGTAACGGAAAGTAATCAGGTTATATTAGTTCTATAGTTTCAGATTAAGTTACTGATTACATTTAAATACAGGTAAGTAGTAATTGTAACTTAATACGTTTTTAAATGTACCCTCCCAAGCCTGTATATATCATTGTAAAATCAATATCTTTGAGCTTTGGACAAACACTTCAAATGTGTCTCCATGGACTCTGGGTAATTGTGATGAGCTTTTTCCTCTCAAGTGGAAAGCTGACTGATTTTAAATGCCATTTTCTTAATGTCCTTCGTTTTTTGTAAAGCATTTTGAATTGCCTTGTGTTGAAAGGTGCTATATAAATAAACTTGCCTTGCCAAGAAAATAATCAACAGCATATTTGATAAAGGAAGTGACTGTATGAACTGAGAGGAGCGTTGAGGCAGACATTCACGATCCAAACCAAATTATCAGAATTCATGTTTAATGTCAGAGTAATGGCTACGTAACAAAAAGGATCTTTAGACATGCTTTACAGAATGTACAAGTTAACAAAGGTCCAAAAAGACTATTAAAAACAAAATGCAAAACTTCAACAATTAAAAAGCAGCATTGGATATCGCCAGAGCAGGTATACTACTTAACTTTGGTATAAAGTAATAAAGGACGATCAGAGAATAAAAGCAATACATATGCACATTATGTTGTGCTGTGTTGGCAGAACATATTGAACGGAAAATCGCTAAACGCCGCAGCGACATGTAGCTCCATTCGGATGACTTATCACTGCGACTTTTCATTTGAATTTCTCCATCTTTCTAAAAGGGGGCACGAGGTTGACCTTGGCCCACAGTCAGAAAACATCAAGACAAAAAGCGTTGAAGCAGGGAGTGTGTCAAAATAAGAGTGCAAGAGTGAATAATTCATATCCGCACGTACCACTCGGATGTACCGACACATAATGTAATCAATATGAACAGTAACAATAAGATTACATTTTCAGCATCTTTGATTTAGTACCCTTGAAGTGGGCGTCTACAAAAGAGGGAGAAAAGGAGATGACAAATATTTTCTTGGTCACAAATTTCAAGAGCAGTATGTTGCAGTACTGATTATTAACATGGCAGAGATAACAAACAAATGGGTTGTCAGACATTATATTCAGAGAATGACTACAATATACACTCAGCTGGCGGTTTTAAGGTACGCTTAGCTAAAACAAATGTAGTCTTATACAGCCATGCAATAATTCCTGTATTGATAATACAATTACTTTGTTCTTCTTTTCACAGACGAAAAGGCCCTCTCAGTATAACTCAATAGAGTTCCACAAGCTACATCCACTGTAATGAAAAGAATCAAAACCTTTAGATCATTAACAAAAAGAAAAACACGTTATAAAAGGTTGGATTTATTGCAGGACTGCTGTATCAGACGGCATTTATTTTAGTTGGATTTTCCTAGTAAACTGTCAACAGAGTATAATTGGCTAATTAAATTGACGAAATATGAGTTTTAGAGTCACATACAAAGCCAATCCCATCTGAGCAACACTGAAGTGCAATAATCTAGAGGGTTTTAAGGAAAACTCATGACATCAAACGTGATTAAGCAAAGCCACGCTCTTCTACTGTAATGAAAGGCATTGTCAAAGCAATTGAATATCCGACGTCTGAAACAGTACAGTCTTCTGAAGCTGGCAGCTGTTTGATTACTCTCAGCTGGGAGGGAAATAACATCCATTTCCAGAGGAAAAGTGTTCATTGTGCTACTGCACACGGCTCCAAAACTGGGTCAATAAAAGGCATACAATGAATAAGCTTAAAGATACTAAAGCTTATGTCTCCAACTTCCTTGCAAATTAACTAGCAGGACATGGAATTTAATAGATAACTAGCCTTATGTAGACATACATGTAGAAAATAACAGAATACATTCTCATTTTTCACAGTCCAGAGTGAAAACCTAGGCTAAAGAAATCTACGGAAGGATCTCTTTGTGGCGAAGAATCCTCACAAAGTAAAACAGCATGCAGACTGCATAATGACGTCTGCCTCCATTCAATTAAGTGCCTGTAAGGTATGATAAAGGGAAATCAGTGCATACTGTGTGGAGAAGCCGTCGTGTCACCTGATCGAGGTCACTGAGAATGCTTGTTGAAAAAAAGGCCATCAGATGACAAACATGAGGAAATAGCCAGGATTGTCACATGTGCAAAGGAAATTGTACGTTTTCTCCCCAAACTGCTTATTATTACAAAGACATCAAATGAAGGAATCATCATAGGACAAAAACAAGATCAGATAAAGATGATATAGGATATATTCATATATATTTATAATATACACCACATGTTGGTGTCACTGTCTCTGGGGTTTGCATAAGAAGATGCCAGATAGCATAGCTTTGAGTCAGTTGGGATGGCTGCGGGAATGTGGGACGCATCTTTAATGTTCTTTCAACAACCACAAACTGCTGGTCAGGGAACTACACGTGTCCCCGTTTTACCCACCTGGGAATCGGTGCTTTTTCACAAAGTCATAAAGGCTGCTCCAACAGCTTTCTGTACCGGGAATGATGAGAACACAGCCAGTGTGTTCTCATCACTTCAGGCCCCCCCCCAAGGAGCGAGAGCTTGTTAAGACTGAACCATGTCTGGGCGTTCTGTCATGGCAGCGCCCGACATGGCTCTTTGAAGCATACATTCATCGCCTTCTCTAGAAAGAGAACAAAGAGGAGTGGAAGATGTGTGAGGAAAGGTTCCTGCAGAGCTGGAGGTGTCGAGGAGACGGTCAATTTAAATCACAGGTCCATTTCTCCAGCATGACACAGCAGTCTCTCCACGCTGGAGAGCATTAATATGTCCTCTCGAGGGGGGAAAAGGGAATGTAAACATACAAGAGAGCATCTTTGGCAGAATGTGAGGAGTCTCTCTGGAGGTAGAGGGTGAAGGGGGGGGGGTTGCATCAAGGAGGAGTCAGAGGCAGAGCTTGGGCGGAGTGTAAGGACCTATGAGGGAGCAGCGTGCTCCTGAGGGTTAGTCCTATTAGAGGCACTTCTGTGGTCCTGTACGGATTGGCTGGGAAAACAGTCCGATTCTGCCTCCCTCTGTTCCTCCGGCCCGTAGGCAGCCAGGGGGGGGGTCCGGTGCACCGTCACCGGGTGAGGGGACGCGCCTGGTGGGGCTCTCACAGACGGATCTCCCCCTTCTCCCCAGAAGGACCTGCTGAGAGAATCTGCAAAACGAGTAAACCGACGTTAGATGCCAACATATTATCTCCCTCTAGCTGATTTTTTAACTATCACTGATTAAGTAATGATTCATGTAATACTTCCAAATGTAATCTGGTTTTAGCTTCTTAAGTGTGAGGATTTGTAGGTTTAGATTATTGATATTCATGATATTCGAAAGGCTTGAGATTTGGAAGTGTTGGTTAGACAAAACAAGCAATTTGGAGAGGTTCCTTAACACTTAAGAAAAACATATATTTTTCCCTTTTTGCATTATTGGTAAACTCCATTTAAGAAGCTCGTTAGTGAAGTTAGCCAAGCTGACTTTAACACCGTTTTTTTTACAACTAACCTCCATAGAGAATATAAAGTTAGCTCTAGCCTGCGAGCTGCTCCATAAATCTAAATAGATCATATCTGGAAGATCCATATCCCTAACAATCTCACTTAAAGGTGGGGTAGGTCATTTTTGAGAAACCAGCTCGAGTGCGCTACAATTTGAAAATACACAGCCGGAACAAATCTGCTACTTCCTTACAGAGCCCCTCCTCCAACACACACGAACACGCACATGACCAATGAGGGCACGAGATAAGTTTGTGCACAGATGGAAGGCTGACAGGCAGGTAGGCCATCCAGTTACTTTAGCCGGGCCGGCTCAGATGATTGGTCGTGCTTTTTACAGCGCTACGGCTTCCACAGATTACATTCTTTCATGGATTTTTTTGTCAAAGCACTTAAGATATTCATTGCTATCGGGATGTTAAGAGCATTCCATGGAATATAACAAAAAGTGTTTCTGAAGTAAATGACATACCCCACCTCTAAGTGTGATATCTCTCATAATAAAATAATGGTATATAAAAGCAAGCCAAGAGCCAACTCTCCCGAGTGCCTGCAATCTGTATAACAGCCACAGAAAAGAGAGAACACGTTCTTTCTTCAGTCGCTGCAGGAGGGTGGAAATTCACCGTGTTATCAAAAAACACCTCCGCAGGTAGGACATGATAGTTGGCAGCTAGATTAAGGATGGTGTCACCACCTCGCTCTAATAGGTAACATTTCCAACTCTCACCATTTGCGTAGTGCTCCGGGGGAGTGTGGCTGCTCAGCCTTTTGTCGTGTGGGGTGAGAAAGATGGAGGAGTCATGGTTGCTAATGAGGCTCTCCAGTGGCGTGGAGTCGTGCTGAGCATGCTCACCGAAGCTTTCCTTCAGGCCCGGTATGGATTTGTCCAGCGGGTCATCCTCCCCCAGGTAGGCGTAGGGACAGTACTCCCGTGTGCGAGAGTAGATGTTGGCGTTGTCGTAGCAGTCGGAGCAGATGACGAGCGGACCTGTGCCACCTGGTGAGAAACAATTAGCAAGTGTTACTTTCCATGTGGTCGTTTTTAAAGTCTGTACACCACTTTGGCGTCATGTTGAGACTCTTCGTTTGAGATGGCATGCTAGCCGTGGCAGTGAAAAAGCCTTTCAGGTACACTTCATTAACTATGTTAATTGCACAGAAAACATACAAAACAGTTACATCATATTTAAGTAAGTAATTTACAAATTAATTATGGTTTAATTGTCTGCTTTTCCCTTTTTGTAAAAGCTATTCAAGCCGTTTCTTTTGTATAAGAGATGCCACATAATTGAGTTTATAATTATAAAATCCACTTTTTTCGTGGCTTAGTTGTGTCGATCATCAAATGCATCTCAGCTCATACTGCCATTAGCATCCTGTCCTGATTATTTATAGTACTTTGCATTTTGCTTTGTATTTAATCAGTTCAAATGTGGTATCAAAATTAAATTAAACGATATCAATGTATATGAAAAGACCGTCAACCTTATTACACCTTAATATGAATGCATGTACATAAATACCAGTTTAAAGGCATAGTTTGTAATTTGTGAACACTTGGCACGCAGGACAAAATAAAAAATGAATCTGTTGATAATAAAAACAAACAGAAGCTGCTTGCGGGCGGCCGCCCCTCACCTGCTGGGTGTCCGGCCAGGCCCTCGCGGGGCTCTCCGGGGTGGAAGCTGCTGCGGCCGGTGAACAGAGAGCCGACCCTGCAGTGCAGCATGCCGCTCCCCTCTGTCTCCACCTCACTGCCGGTGTCCCCATAACACACACCTGGGACACACATGATAATTAGTCAGTGTCTCATTTCAGCAAGGATCTGATCTGCAACTCTAAAGCAAAAACCTAATGGCTGCAAGAAGAAAACCTTTGTGTCCTGAAGAGACAATCCAAGAAGCCTGCCAAAGACATTATATATGAAGAAATGAGATCAATTCGTTTTTCACGTCATTTCATGACTCTCACAGACAGCAGGAGGCGGTGGTGCATCCTAATGGGTTTGATTTCAGATAAACTATTTTGTTAGCTTTGTGATGTTGAAATAACATTTGTTTTCACAATCAGATTTTAACCATACAACATAGATAAAACCTTGTTCAATGATGATTAATATTTATTTATATAAAATAGACAAAAACACTAAAATCCAATACAAAATAAAGTGTGTCTAATTTGTCTGAAGTATTCCTAAAACTCTGCATTTAGTTGGAGTAATTAGTTCATCATCACAATATTAATTAATTTATTCCATTAATAAACAACAGATTTTTATAATTTTGTGTGCTTGTGTGAAGCAAGAAAAACAAACGTGTTACACCAAGGGAATGCCATAATCATCTTATCCTGACAAACACAGCTTGTTAAAGATTTCACAAAATGAATATTTCTAAACGTGAGAAAACAAAAAGGGGCCTCAGCCATGTTTCTGAGACTAAATATTTTTGTTACAGAGTCCAATATCTTCAAAACCCCATATCTAAAGGCAGGTTTCTCACCATCTGTGCCCTTATGGACGTATCCGTTGGAGAGCGGAGGCATGAGCTGCTGGTGGCTGCCGGCCTCAGAGTTACTGTAGCCTTCCTGCGGCTCTGACAGAGTTCCCTGGGAGGACAGGTAGCTGGGGATGTCTGCTGGCAAATTCATCTCATCTGGAACAGACGGAGACACATTTTGTTACACGGCATCGAGTTCTGTGAAACGGTCTTATCCCCACAACAAAGATCCTTCCCCAAAGACACATTTCATGGTTTTCAAACCGCCACCATTATTCTGTAGCTCTTCAAATAAGGCTCATTTATTTGATACCACAAATGTCTAAACTGCTCACCTGTGTTGCTGATACTGTAGTCCTCGCTCTTCCTGCGCATGTGATAGATGACAATGACCCAGACCAGCGAGGTGCCCACCACACAGCACACCACCACGATCACCACGATGCCCACGGTGGTCCAGCCGTCCTGGTCGTACCCGGTGCCGGTGTCACAGTTTGGTGACGGGGACACGCCGAGGTAGATGTGTCCACGTTCCGTTCCCAGAGTATTCGACATGATGCAGGTGTATTTCCCAGCATCAGCAGGACCAGCGTCCACTATGATGAGGAGCTGGTTGGCTGCAGCAAAGAAGTGGCGCTCGGTGAGCACCAGGGGCCCGTCGTCTTTGGTCCAGTTGAGACGAGGGGCCGGGCTGCCTCCGGCGATACACTGGAGCACGGCCGTTTCACCGCGGGCCACGGTTCTGTCTTCCAGAGGCCGCATGAAGGATGGAGTTTCTGGAAGAGAAGAGGATTAATAGATTTTTGATTATCCCAGTGGCATTTATGACAAACTGTTTTGTTGGATGTCTATGGGCTCAAGTTTATTATAATGAGAAAATGTTTCTTAGTACTAGTGCTTAAGCCTTGATGGCAAAACTACTCGTTGACTCAGCACATGGCTAAATAAAGTCTCAGAAGCCGTTATTATATCATCCAGACACATTTCAGTTCTCCGTGGACATGGTAGGCAAGTTGCTAGCTCATAGAGTCCTGTTGTGAACCCGGAAATGGTAAGTACCCCAACGTTTTATATTACAAATGTATAGTATGGGTCCCAAGCACATAGAAACAGCCTGGTAACATTTACTCATATAGCATCATTTGTGTTAATCAGCATTCATTAAGATTGGTTGTGGGGGTTATTGAGGAGGCTGAACCCATTTCTGGATCATTTGGATTGAACAGATTGCTATTTATTTGAAAACAAGTGTCCACAGTAGAGATAATCATTTTCCTCTGGTGCTGTCTATATCCAATGGTCGCAAAACTACTCATGGTAGTCAAAATCAGCCAACCGAGAGTACAAATTATGACCACTTAAAATTGCCGTTGTTGATCCTGAAAATAACAGAAATGCATTTGGAATCCTCATTACTCCCAAAACCAATTCAAAATTGTCCAATTCGGCAAAACAATTTTTAAACTATTGTCTGCATAAGCTATAATTAATTGATGCTAATCGTGTCAAATTGCCCAGTCTGAGTTAACTTCTGGCAGTTTGTAATACCATAAAACGCTGGGGTACCCAAAACATTTCCAAGTTCACAGTGCTGGCAAGTAGACGATGGTATAATAACGTTTGCATTTAGATCAACATTAGTTCAAATGGCAGAAGAGTTAACACAAAAACAGAACATGTGTTATGATTTCACAGACACAAATGAGCAGCCAACGTGAGCGCAGCGACTCAGCTGAAATGACCCAGTAGGACGAAACATCAGTAATTTGCACTGTTGATCATGTGACTCACCCAGGACGGTGAGAGTTGCGTTTGCAGACAGACTGCCGGCTGCATTTTGAGCCGTGCAGCTGTACACTCCCATGTCTTCAGTCTTCACGTTAGCGATGAAGAAGATGTCGTCATCGGGCATCACGTGCATCCTGCGCTCCCGGGCGGCGGGGAAGTCCGTGCCTCCGTCCTTCTTCCAGGCAATCTGGGGTGATGGATGGCCTTCAGCAGCGCACTCCAGCCTGGCCATAGTCCCTGTGCGTATTGTCAGATCCATGGGAGTCTTCAGGAAGGATGGCAGCTCTGAAAGATAAGAGGATATAAAGTCAGGGGATGCACAGATGACCAGTACCAGAACCAGCAAGTTATAGCTTAAAGATCTCCCATCATGCTATTTTTAGGCATATAATATGGGTCTCAGATATATAAAAAACATGTCTATGATGTGCTTTGCTCAAAATACCAAACGGATCTT
Organism: Pseudochaenichthys georgianus; assembly: GCF_902827115.2. Classification (NCBI taxonomy): domain Eukaryota; kingdom Metazoa; phylum Chordata; class Actinopteri; order Perciformes; family Channichthyidae; genus Pseudochaenichthys; species Pseudochaenichthys georgianus. Next base: position 30,475,814 of record NC_047507.1, on the reverse strand, counting down.
GCCTTTTAGACATCCCTCATATCCCTCTATTTCAGCCCTCTTAGAGAATGGCTGATTCTGTGACTGATGCTGCTGGCCCCGCCCCCTTTTGAGCACATAGTCAAGGCAAGCAGTGAGTTCAACGATTATTTCTGAAACAGTATGGAGCTCAAATGCTTTTTTTCCTTGCGGGTTTACAACAAGGTGAATTCCTTTTTCTATTTCCTGCTTTTTTAGCGTGTGTGTTAGCGATGCTTCCTAATGTAAACAAAGACCATATTACGTCCAAAACGCATTGTTTCTGATAGCGACTTTTCTGATAGGACCGTGGGTGTAAAGCCAGCCCACATTTCCGATATTACGTCATATCGGACGCAAATCTGGATCAGCTCCGTTGTAGCCCCGTTTTTAGAGATTTGGGTACGGAGGAAAAGAGAGAGGGTTTTATTTTCTGACACTTTGTGAGTTCCCTGACACACCGGGGACACATATTTATGTATAAAAGACATCAAAAAGTGCATTTTGAATGATAGGTCCCCTTTAACCTTTTACTGCAGGGCAAGATAAGAAAACGCAAAACATGTCATTCTGAAAGGGCAAACGTCCTCACCATTGACAGTAAGCTTGGCCCTGTTGGAGTAGTTGGAGCCGAAGTGATTGGAGACCACGCATTGGTAGCGGCCCTCGTCAGTGAAGTTGGCATTGAGCAGGTGGAGCACGGTGGTGTAGATCAGCTCTCCCTCCTGGTACCGGGCGTAGTTTTGCACCTCTGCGTCATACAGCACCTCCCCATCCTTCCGCCAAGCCGTGGTCATCGGTGAATCGCTGCTGCTGGACGCCACGCAGCTCAGAGTCACGTTGTTCCCCCGCAGCGCCTCATACGTCTCGGGATGAGTTGTGATCCGGGGCTTTGGGAAATCATCTGTGGAGGAGCAAGGATAGCAAGTGTGAAACTCTGCTTTTTTAAATAGAAAATCATTCTTTTTTTTTTTTACAGAACACTGCATAAATAAAATGGAAGATTGTAGTTGATGTTCAAATTAAATGTTCCAATACAGAAAAGTCAGAATTTGTGTAATTTAGGACCAAAAAACGTTTGCCATAGTTTTACGGACCGATTACAGAGGAAATTAAGATTATGAACACAACTTCTACAGTGACATAATTGTAAAATATATATTGTATTTATCCAAAGAGATACTCCTTTCCTAGCTTACAACAACAAATATTTTCCACTGTGTTGATTGAAGAGTAATCATATTGTATCAAACTAGGTTCAGTTTTGAAAAAAAAAGAAAGAAAAGAGGAACTGACCACAAACAAACTCTTGCGGACCGATAGACAGGACGTTGTGAGCGAGTAGGCTGGCAGGATGAGCACAGACGGCAGACACAGACTGGAGGAAGGTGTTCTCAGTCAGCCATGGCCCCAGCCACTGCATGTGGCAGTCACACAGCAGGCTGCTGGTGTTCAGGACGCTGAGGACAGAAAGAAACAGAGGAAGCATTGTAAAATGAGTTTGAATCACCAAACTTCAGTAGAGAAAATTATAAAATGGATTGAATAATTTGAGTGTATGAGTTTGATAGCTACTGGGGCTAAGATAAACTCCTAAAATGGGCTTATAAAAACCTCAAGAAAAGGCAAAAGACTAAACATGTACACGGCCCAGCTGTCATTATGGAGCAGATGATGATGCTGCATCACAAAAGCTGGATCAAATATCTGTGCTTGTCCAATCGAGTCTGAAATTGTAGGGTTTTACTCAAAGAATAAATAAATGACATTCTGTTAAATGACAAATGGCATGTATTTAAAAGCCACAAATGTGGTGAAAAGCTCAAAGGTAAAGTAGCTCCAATATATTTATTACTTAAGCTACGAGGTCAACACTTCTTCACACAATTAAATAATGGCAATTAAAATGCTTTATTATGTATTTTAATTGCAGTACAACTAAATCATTATAATTCCCTTTTAATGAAAGCAATATTTCTAAATCAGTCCAAGAACAAATAACACAAGGAAGCTGGCCTCCAAATGTGTTTATGAGAGTTGTTAGATTAATTTAGAGTCTACTCACAACTCTTTGAGCTTCATATGGGACATCGCCTCGGGGTGTATCGACATGATGCCGTTCTTGCTCAGGTCCCTGCAGAGCAGACAGAAATATGGATTAGACACAAGTACGATATGTTTCTATTAAAATGGCATCCTATTCACAAGCAAAAGTAAGCAACGACAGAATAGTGTGGGAAAATAAAGCCTTGTGCGCTCCGTTATCATTCGACAATAACTGAGATTATAACAGTGCTGAGAAACAGGTGTGGCGTTACTTACAGATGTTCCAGCTCATCCAGGCCCTCAAACGCTTTCTTGGTGATTGATTTGATTTTGTTCCGCTGTATTATTCTGAAAAAAAGCACAAATATTTAATGTGATGCTCCTGGGTAATATGTATTGCATACTGGAACTCCTGTGTAAGCAGCTTTCTTTGCGGCTAAATTCAGAAATCAGAATTGCAATGAAAGTTAGATTTAGCTTGAGGAACTATTTCACAGCACAATAGAACCTGACAAGCACAAACAGATGTTTATCATCAGGGAACATTTACAAAATGACTAAAATCTCTTCAACACTGCCAAATGAAGCTCAGCGCAAGTTCTTTCAGGAAGACTGGTATACAGTCACTTCTAATCAGCTCATCACGGGATTCCTGCTAACCCATTACATTCACCTCAATCTCAGCAGCCAATCATTGTGCTGCAGCCAAACTTTAAAATGGTTCTCCTCTCTCCTGCAGTCAGCTGTTATTTCAGGTGTTCATGCTGCCGCCCGCCTCCCCCCCATCCACCTCCTTTCATCACATCCAGTGCCAGGAGAGCTAATCCAAAGACTTCATCACACCTCCTCTTCATCCCATCTCCTCATCAAATCCAGATCTTCAGCATCATCACCAGTGTCTAGACCCCGGGGGGGTTCCCTATGCTCACGGCTGCATCCCCCCCTTAGATATACCATTTCAGGATCGGAGTCTAATCGCCAAAGACTTAACATTTATCATATGGCATGTGTCAATAAATGTTCTTTAAACAAAATAAAGTCTCTCCTGATTGAAATGATTTAAGATGCACATGCTTTATTTGTCTAAATACAATAACATTTGTTTTAAATGAAAACGGTTTTGATACGTGTATAATCTGAGCATCCTTACAGTGTGTTCAGCTTCTTCATCCCAACAAACACACCAATGGAGTCTTCTATGGCCCAGGAGATTTCATTATTGCGGATATCACTGAAAGAAAAAGAGTCATTTGAAAACACTTTAGATGTGAGGGCTCCTCCTGGAACACCACAGAGAGTTTAAAGTCTCCACTGTGGTTGTCAGTGGCAATGACTCAGCTAGAGGACTAACAATCTGAGACTCCATGCTTCCACAGTGTGTCACAGCTCACTGGCCCTGCTGCTCTGATGTGGGGAAATTAATTGGCTCTGTTTAGCGCTGGGACAGTTCATGGGTCCGCTGGAAACACAGAGACGTTGTGTTTACAGGATGGGTCATGGGCTCTTTTGTTTCTATTTCCTCATGCCTGGCCACCTCTGAAAGAACTTCAGTACGCTGTGATGCCCCTCTCCCATGAAAGCTCCCCGGATGGTAAAGGTCCAAAGCGGATAAAGGAAGCAGATTTATACCACTGTCGAATAGAGCTGCACAATTAATCAAAACTGTAATGAATATTGCACTAAGGACTAGTGCAATATTCCAATAAATATGTGCAAATAATATATATATTGTGGAGCTTCAGAGATATACCAACCTAGAAATCATTTACTACAGACAGATCCAATTAATATATGTTTTAATGAGAATAATAATATAAAATAAATATATTTTCAATATCAGTCAAATAAGAGTTATTTTTTCCAAATTGTGCAGCCGTAAATTCAACCCAATATTGGAACTGATATTTGCTGCATTAATATAAGAGGGCCTTTTCTAACAGATAACTCCAATTGTATTTATAAACAGAGCAGTGCACTAGGATTAATGGTAGTCATCAGTCAAGAAAGAAGATTTCAAAACAAGGCTGCAGAGATATTTGTTGATATGCTCAGTAGACACTGAAATATTTTGAGCATATAATGTGTTGATATTGTTCATCCCTACTGTATGAAATATTTAAAAGCAAACCAACTTAAAGCCTGGACCAGGCAATATCTCTCTACATATACTGACAAAATATTATATTACCCTTCATCTATCGGCCTCTGATTAAGCTGCAATGTGGAGAAAAGTCTACTCTCACTTCTGCTACAGTATATGGTTCACATGGACTCAGCACTAACATTATGTTGCCTCAAATATTCAGTTTGTTGTGTTTGCGTACAAGTTACCCACAGTGAATGGCAGCACAGATGACATAAAACCAAGAGAAAAGGACACATGTGGGTGGTTTGATGTAAGACTAAACATAAGACTAATGACAAGCAGGACCAGAATGCAAGAACTCAAAATACTTTTCTACTTTTGTGTCTCTAAACTACAAAGGATAACTAGGGAAATGTATCTAATACAGGACTAGAGCTACACATGGAGAGTGAAACAAACGCAGACCTACTGTAGTCAGTGGCCTTCATGAGAATGCAAAGAGCCAAGAACATGTCAGGAGGGTTAGATTTGACACAATGCGCCTAATAACACTTGTGAGATCAGCTTTAAAAAGACACAGATTTATTTGAGGCGTAGAACTTACAGGGTGCGCAGACTCGTCAGGCCGCTGAACACTCCCTCTCCCAAATGGCTGATGGAGTTTTCCCCGAGATTGAGGCTGTCCAGGAGACCTAATCCCACGAAAGCTGTCTCCTCAAGTCGAGTCAGATGATTGAAGGACAGGTCTCTGTGCAAAACAACCATAAATATGAGAAATATTATTTAAAGAAACAATTTAAACAACAGTTTTTACGCCTTATATAATCTATATTTAATAATAATGTTACTTCAAATTCAAGAATGATGCGACACAATTTCACGATTGAGTACATCCACCGGAGGCAAGGCGGCACTAAATCAGCTTCAGACAGCAACTGGCAGCAAGATAACAGTAAGTCCTCTGAGCACACAGAATTAATTTCAGAGCCCAGGGCTGATGAAAGAAAGTGAGGACTCTTAGCTGCGTGGGGATTTTAGCTCTGAAGCAAACACACTCACAGTTCCTCCAGCTTTTGGCAGAACTCCCAGGCGTCTGGTCGGATGATGCCGATAGTATTCTGGCTGACCCGCAGGATACGCAGCATGCGCAGTCCATACAGCCAGCCTTTGTTGACCTCCGTGAGGTTGTTGTGCTCCAGCTCTCTGAGACACAGATGGGAAAAACAAAATGGCATTAGCACAAAGAACTGTATTTACATAAATCGTTTTTATTTATGAGCAAATATGCCAGATTTATCATGGCTAACAAAAATGTGTTCCTGCTTTTGTGATGAGGTTTTGACAGTGCCTGACAAACCTCAATCAATCAAATGTATTGCCCAATAACACAAGTGGCACATTTATAGCAGAGGGCAAGAGAAAACTCCCATAGTAACTCCACAATTAATGGGTAGAAAATGTAAGAAACATCTGGGAGATCCACAGTGGGACCCGTCTCCCAGGTTGGACAGAAGAGCAATACATGTTGTGTAAAAATGAAAAAGGTAAACATATGTATAACACAGATAATCACAATTAAATGTGTTTCCCCTGACAAAATGCACCTTTTACATTTATAGACCAATATATCTATTTAAAAAAGTTTTACATTTTATTCTTCCACAATTGAAGATGTACACTGTTTATTGTACTCACAGTTCTTCAATATTGTTAAGTCCAAAAAAGGCTCCATCCATGAGCTTGGTGATGCTGTTCCTCTGCATCTTCAGTGACTTCAGTGAGTCCATCCCTTTGAAAGTCAGGCTGTCTACTATCTTGATCTTGTTACGCTTCAGTTCACTACAATGAGAGGAAGAAGCAGATTCCTTTAGCCAAGTAGAGTTTACAAACAAGAGCCAATGGATTATTGTCGTTTGAATTTGCAGTAATTTCAGCAAGCTACTATCAACTATCAGATTGCCACATCATTTGAATGTTGCACCAAAACACATTGTGCGATACTTACAGGAACTGAAGCAGTGGAAGTTTGAAGACTTTGGATGGCAGCATAGCCAATCGGTTCCTGTTCAGCTTCAGCACCAGCAGGGAGCTGGAGATATTTTCAAAGCAACCAGGCTCGAGGACGCTGATCCTGTTATTACTCAAATTCCTTTGAGATAAAAGTGCAAACACATTAGATCCAAAATCAGCAAGGAGAGGACTGTTTGCTCTGTATATACATCTGTTGTATGTCAACATCCAGATACAAAAGGATGCTTCCTTACTAACTAGCAACCAATCAAAACAAAGTTTATGTGTATTCTGTTTTCACTAGCGTTTTTGGATATAATATGTGCTCTCTAATTCTTTGTAAAGCCTTAAATGAAATCATCTCATGGTTGTTTCTGTGAAGCCTGTTCTCCCTCGTTATAACACTCTACAACTGTAAACTGGTTTAGAGTTACAACAAGAGTTTTTGTCATAACAACAGTTTGGATCCTATATGTTTATATATATATAATATTATTAGAATAAAATATGTGTGCAATATTAAATCAGCCTTGGCAGGTGTGTAAAATCTCTGCTTTCTAGATTTTTCTAACTTTACTTTACACTTTTATCGTACAGCCATCCAGGTAGACAATGGGCCTTTCTTATTTCTCTAATTTTCCCTCCTCGACTCCTCGGTCCTCCGGTAGTGACCCAGAAATGAATTTCAGCGCGCCATGTTGAAGGACATCGAGGATGGAGCATCGAGGAGGCTCTCTGGAGGAGCTATAATCGAGGATACACTGATGGGTCCTCCGTGGATTCTCCGCGGATGTATTTCTGGCAACAGAGTTTTTTCAAAGAGTCGTGACGCACGGCCGGACTTATCTCAGCCAATGACAGCTCTGCATGCATCCCCTGGATATTATTTTATTAACGGCTTTCATCGCAACGCGATGTTTACAGTGAGAACAGCTGTGAGGTCCGTGCAGAAAGCAAAGCGTATAATATATATCACTCAGTATAACAGGCCTACATTACTCTATTTGTATGCTTTAGTTTAGTAGATATCTACAAACAAAGAGTCGATATTTTTCTAAAACCATTTAGTGCTTCACATAATAAAATACACAACGGCTGTATCCTGATATATGATATGCTTTAGGAGCTGTAGGTGTGTGTGGTACAGTGTGTAGGTGCGTGTGGTACAGTGTGTGTGTGTGTGTGTGTGTGTGTGTGTGTGTGTGTGTGTGTGTGTGTGTGTGTGTGTGTGTGTGTGTGTGTGTGTGTGTGTGTGTGTGTGTGTGTGTGTGTGTGTGTGTGTGTGTGTGTGTGTGTGTGTGTGTGTGTGTAGATGCAGCAGACAGACAGACAGACAGATCTCAGTTGGTTTGATGTCCTCTGCTTACTTGTAATACTTGTAAATAAAGCTTTTGGCCCATAATTATACTTCCCCATTGTAGCGACCAGAGAGGGGGGGGGGGATATATTCAGTCTCTGATAGTGTTACGTTATTATGAGAGTGCTCTCATACTTGTTTGAATCTGAAATTATATATATTTATATAAATTATATATATTTATATAAATAAAGTGTGTGTATTTATGTCCGCATCTGTCTCATTATACCGCACTGTGAATGAATTCAAAGTAAATATATAAGTCATCATGAACACAGTTCTGTCCATCAGACAGTGGGTGTGTCTCAATGTCGAGGAAGGCTGCTCCAGAGCCACTATTTCAAGCATACTACGTCATCGAGTGCCGCCGAAGGACTGTTCCAATGTCCAGCATACTTGGAATTCTACCGAGGCCGGCGTACTTCGCAGCGAGAAATTTCGAGGCTGCACATGTGTAGACTCCGGTCTTAAAGTCCCCACAATGCTTCGTGCACGGACCAATTTCCCCAAATCTTTGGCGGAAATCGCGCTCCATTTAAGGTGGGGCCTCGCATATGACGCACACCTGTTCCACAATTCTTCGTTTTCCGAGGCTAGGAAGGATTCTTGCCTCGCTTCTGAAGCAAGTGACTCGGAAGACATGTGCTACCAAGCAAGCGTCCTCGACATTGAGAAACATCCTGTGATGTGCCTATTGTCATCATTAATGGATGTCTCTTTAAAATGACCGCTCAGATGAGAGGATTTCTCATTTCTCTAACCGCCTGCTGCTTCCCCTCCTCTCTCCTCCGCTCGCATCTCCTGTGGGCGGGACTAAGACACGAGGATAGGAGTCGAGGAGGGGAATTGGAGAAATGAGAAAGGCCCAATGTATCCTGCCCAACTTGATCAACAACAATGTTTTAATGAAGAGGATTACTTACAGATATTTCAGCTGCATGGAGGGGAAGGATCCAACGTTGAGCTCTGTGATGGAGTTGGATGTCAGGTCCAGAGTCTCCAAGGAAACGTACGGCTGCAGCTGATGCATCGACAGCTCCGAGATCCGATTGTGGACTCTGAATATAAAAACAATATGACAGGTATTTGGTTTTTTCAAAGCCACAATACACAAATTATGTAAGATATAACAAAGTTATACTAACAAGATAAATTATTCATAACAGTTGCCGAGCAAAGTAAAGACAATATCTAAATCGTGTTTTACAAATGCTTTGATTTCTGTATATTTGTCTACATAACATTATATATCATAAAAAGATTACATCAGAAAATATGCAGGTCTTCCAAAATGGTCAAACTTTTACACAAAACAGAGGTCTGTGTTTTTTAATGTTTTGCTAAAACTACCAATAATTATCTTTTCATCTAAAGTATGACATAAAAGGAGGAAAAGCTTTACATAATGAAATGCAAACTTTGTTTAGAACATTTGTTTTAACAGGAGAGGCTAGATAACATGAAGTGTGTTTTATACTTACAAGGACAGTGATGTGATATTTGAGGAAATATCTCCAAGAAAAGGAAGAACGGTCAGCTCATTGTGATTCATGGTGCTGAAATGAGAGTCAATACAACATTAGAATTGTATTTAAAAAAAATACTGCTGCAGGATAATTAAATCATAAAGAGTAAAGTATTGTGCATCAGTCACATCATTAGTTATACAACTTCTTCATAAATGTTCAAGAAAAGAGTAATAAAAAAGTGTAGATAAGCTTTATGTCATTTATGAGATTATTTTGAAGAGAGATTGCAATAAAAAAGTTAATTAAATATTGACCTCAACAGTTATAACATAATCTAACACCTCCTAGTTTCAACAAAAACTCAAAACATTCATGAATATAAGACATATTTGAATAAGACAGCATTGCTTTAAACTCACACCTAAAACTAGAACATCTCAGAGAAACTTGTATATCGATGGTCAAGTGCCTAAAATACTTCTGAACATGTTTCCTTGGTATGTTATGTTTCGCCTCCTGGATCAGCAACAAACCAGTGCTGTGAGTAACTTCAACACACTTCTTCTTACTCCTTGTGTACTCACACTAGTGTTATCCCCTCTGGTGGGTCCACGGGAGCCGCCGAAAGTCTTTTCCTATTGCAGTCCAGAATATAGACCTCATCTTGTCCTTTTAAACACGAGCAGGGAGCGGGGCAAGACTCCAGAGCCCAGGCACTCAAACTCAGCAGCACGAAGACAAGGGCCGAAGGAATGGGCCAACCCTCCGCCATTTTAAATGTCTTCCTCCGGAGGGCTACGTAGCTACGTGGCTAACTCGCTAAACTGGCACGTTAACTGTTACAAAACCACCATCAAGTCGTTCCAGTGAGTGGATATCAGTGAAACGAACACATAGTCCAGGTTTACAGTGCTATAATCCCGGGAGGAACTGTGAAATACATGTTTTTTTCAATTTGCGTGAGGCATCCTAGCAGTGATTTATCCCCCCTTCTTCCCAGTGCCTGGAATTCCTTCCGCTCCAATCTGGATAGTGGACTCCCTCTCGGAGAATCTAATGCTAGCTCAATGCTGAGTTGATTTGGTCCCACAAATACTCCACTTTTTACCGGACGAATTCGGTATAACTCCACGCTTGGTTGGCGTTTAGGTATATTGAACCATGTGGGATGGTATCTTTGCTTAGCCCAGGTTGTTTAAAACGAATTGAAAATAATTGTCTTCTTCTTCTGACCTGCAAGAACAACAAAGCGCCTTGAGTTGATGACATAAAATATCCTTGGTAACGCCCCTTGCCAGCTTGTTTAGAGTTGTTCTATTGGTCCGTACTCAAGCCTGTCAAACATATCAGACAATTTGATTGGATTTCAGTCCAATATATTTGTGTGTTTGCCTGTAGATTTTTCAGAACCTAGTAGGAATTATTATATCAGATCCTTGTGGTTATTGGTGGCAACTTCCGCTTTATGCCTTTCAAGAATTTGAAACACAAGTTTTAGTTTTAGCACTATCATCCCAAATGTACATCATATCATATTCCTCTTTGAAATTAAGAAACAAAGTTATGCAACATGTTGCTATAAGTTATCCTTTTAATCAGAATTGTTATGATTATTATAAGTTGTAAACATGTAAACGTTTTTCACAGATTTGGCTACCTTCAAAAGCAAAATGCTTGAGTTTTGAGGGGAAATAAAACATGTCATGCTTGGTCACGTTATAATGAAAAATGCATCAATACTTAACTTTAGTTGTTTTATTTCATATATCTTATTTATGCATGCCTGCAGCTGCATGCAGGGGCGCCGTAAGGGGGTGAAAAGATAGGACGATTCTAAGGACCCGTGACTGACAGGGGTACCAAACATTTTTAGAACATTAAGAAAGAAAATGTAAGTAACCTTTCATCAATCATGAATAATTAACATTAATATAACGTCATATTGATAATGTACTCACTAAATTTACGATTAATCTCACTTTTTTTCTTCCAAAAGTGAATTATCCAAAGCCTCTGTATACACCCCTCTATTTACTTGTAATGGTTTGGTCCTGTCTCCAAACGCTGTGCGGCACCGCACTTTCTATAGCAGCAGGGAGCATATAGGCTTCTCAATACTCAAATTTCCCCTCCTCGACTCCTATCCTCGACTCCCCTCCTCGAGACTTGGTGCCGCCCACAGGAGATGCGAGCGGAAGACTGAGGAGGGGAACCGAGGAGAGAGGAGTGGAAGCTGCAGGCAGTTAGAGAAATGAGAACTCCTCTCCTCTGAGCGGTCATTTTAAAGAGACGTCCATTAATGATGACAGGAGGCACAGCAGCCCTCTGTCTGATGGACAGATGTGTTCATGATGACTTATATATTTACTTTTAATTCATTCACAGTGCGGTATAATGAGACAATAACAGGCTACAGATGCGGACATATACACACACATATATTTATATAAATATATACAATTTCAGAATCAAACCAGTATGAGAGCACTCTCATAATAACGTAACACAATCAGAGACTGGATATACCCCCCCCCCCCCTCCCCCCTCTCTCTGGTCGCTGAAATGGGGAATTGAAATTACGGGCCAAAAGTTGTACAAGTATTAAAAGTAAGCATAGGACACCAAACCAACTGAGACCCGTCTGTCCGCCGCATCTACGCACTGTACAACACACACCTACACACTGTACTACACACCTACACACTGTATCACACACAGCTACTGCTCCTAAAGCATAATCAGGCTACAGCCGTTGTGTATTTTATTATGTAAAGCACTTAGAAAAATATCGACTCTTTGTTTGTAGATATCTACTGAACGACAGCATACAAATACAGAAAGTAATGTAGGCCTGTTATACTGAGTGATATATATTTTACACACTGCTCTGCTTTCTGCACGGACCTCACAGCTGTTCTTACGGCCCGTCTACACTACAGCGTCGAAAGCTCCAAGCAGCTCCAAGCTGCCCATTCACTTTCAATGGGGTGACGTCACGTAGCCGCGCTTTTTCGCCGAACTGAATTGTGGGTAGCCGAGCGAGGCGTCTCAGGCGACCCAGGCGACCAGAAGTTGAACATTGTTCAACTTCTGGTCGCCTGGACGCCGGAGTAGCCAGCGCCAGCCAATCAAATCCCGTTTCCCAAAATCTGACAGCTGAAGCGCTAGCCAATCAAACCGCGTCTAAGCTGGGAGAGATATCCCGCCGTTCATTTCTATATTTTCAAAAAAAGTCGGAGGAGAAACTAACTATCGCCGTAGCGAATCACCCGGTTTTGTATGACCAGACCCTCTTCACCTCCCGGGATACAAACCGGAGGAACCAGGCATGGAGGGAGGTGGCAGAGACAGTGGGGGAAACTGGTAGGTTTTCGCCTGTTTGGGGAGTTTATATATATATTGCTCGCATAAAATCCCCGGGGTTTTTTGCTTTGTATGTCGGGGGCGGGAGATTCATGTGATTGGTTGTTGGCCGTGTTGCTTGAATAAAATCCCCAAGCTCCAGACACGCCCAGCTCCAAGCTATTTTTGGAGCTGTAGTGTGGACGCTCCGTCACTGTAAACATCGCGTTGCGATGAAAGCAGTTACTAATATAATATCCAAGGGATGCATGCAGAGCTGTCATTGGCTAAGATAAGTCCGGCCGTGCGGTTAGAGCTCCTCCAGAGAGCCTCCTCGATGCTCGATGCTCGGTCCTCGAAGTGCATTTAGAGAAATTAGATGTCCTTCAACATGGTGCGCTGAAATTCATTTCCGGGTCACTACCGGAGGACCGAGGAGTCGAGGAGGGGACATTTGAGTATTGAGAAACCTCTCTGAGCCTCACCCCTCCTCGACTCCTCTCCCCCCCTCCTCCGGGACTTGACCGGAAATCGATCAAGACACGCTGTCACTACCCGATCCGTCCCCCTGCCTGATCGGTACTGCGCATGTGCGAGATGGTCCGCCATATTGGACAACTCCGGACGGCAACCCAAGATGGACACTTGACACAGTGGCTTTTAGCAAAGCTCAAAAAGAAAACTCGAGAGAGATGAGTTAATAGCCACGTTCACACTGCGGTACTTTTCCCACAAAGGTTCATGCGAACTCTTTAGTTCGCATGAACTAAGTACAGATCACGTTCACACCAGAAAAAGTCCCTGGGGGTGGATTAGGCAAATGAAGCCGCTGACGTCACTTCTTCTTCTTCTGCTTTGGGTTTACTGGCAGGCCGCAAACCACTTCACGGCGTTTCCTGCCGCCCAAAGTCCCCGGCCGTAAGTCCCCGGCCGGAAGTCCCCGGAGTTGGGGACTGGCTTCAGTAGAAGCTGCTGGGAGTCCCAGCAGCTTCTACTGAAGCCTTCCGAGTAAATCGCCAGAACGCCGACACCTCCTCATCTCCACCACTCCCATGTTTTATTTTGTGTTGCCATAAGTTAGTCTCTCTGCGTTTCTGCGCTGGGCTAATGCTAATAATGCTAATGCTAGGATAATAAAATGGCGGCTTCACAAAACTTTTTGGGAGTTTTACGGGGCGTGGTTTGCAATTCGCCCAGCCAATCAGGAATATAGCTCTTTTCTCAAAAAAGAGCCGCTCGAAAGTCCCTGCTCTCTAGCAGGGACTTTTGAGGGGGTAAAAAGGTTCGCATGAACTACTTTTAGTACCGGCTCTTTTTGGTGTGAACGCGATCATGAACTAAGTTCGCATGAACCTTTGTGGGAAAAGTACTGCAGTGTGAACGCGGCTATTGTTATTACAACGTGACTTCACTATTATTTAACAACTCTTTTTATGGGGTTCTTTTATTTAGGGTTAAGTACATTGTCAGAATAAGTGAGAAATGAATTTAACTTCTGTTAGACAGCCATATGCCATACATTTTTGCATACATTCACAGTAAATATGTATTCAGTATGATAGCTGTCTAACAGAAGTTAAATCCATTTCTCACTTATTCTAACAATGTACTTAACCCCAAATAAAATAACCCAATAAAAAGAGTTGTTAAATAATAGTGAAGTCACGTTGTAATAACAATAACTCATCTCTCTCGAGTTTTTGAGCTTTGCTAAAAGCCACAGTGTCAAGTGTCCATCTTGGGTTGCCGTCCGGACTTGTCCAACATGGCGGACCATCTCGCACATGCGCAGTACCGATCGGGCAGGGGGACGGATCGGGTAGTGACCAAGCCCCCAGGAAGTGCGCCGGACTCAGATGGAAATATTCGTGCTGGCCAAACGGCGGTACTGCACATCCGTTTGGTTGCCAGGCCCGGAAACACTTTTTCCCATTGACTTACATGGGGAAAGAATGGTCTGTAACTCGTTGGATAATTTTTTTTAAACTAAATAAACAACCCAGTATGAACACTTGTAAAGCCCTTATTAAAAACATTCGTTCCTCAAGTTGTAAACATGTGCTAATAACGTTATTCTGAGAGTTATTTCCCTCGGCATTATGAACGAGCATCTAACCCACGGGACCGCGCCGCCCGGCACGTTCATGTTACGTGTTCAGTACTACATGAGTTTCTCTTTACCCATGGATGCACAATAAGAACGGACCCATATCGCCTTACTGCCAGCCCACGGAGCTGTAATAATGGATATATTGCACATGTTTGCTGTAATTCATCATTTGTAAAATATTATACTACATGGGCTGTATGATGTAAATCTTGTACCGTAAATGTTGTATTAAATAAAGTTAATATTACCGACGTAGATTAACGTTCCTGTAGCTTCTTATTGCACTTGCAATTGTTTTAGTTACTTGTGGGCTACTTAACATGAATAATCACAGTTACTATCCTTTTACTCAATCACATTTCAAAAAGAAATAGGCTATTGTTATTTTAACTCCACCACAGTAATCCATCATCAGCTTTACTTTTTAGATACAGTTTTAACTCACAATTGATCATAACAGGCTTCAACATATACATTTTTATATATTACCAAGTGGTTTCATGTACAACCCAAACAAGTATCATGCTAAATGAAGCTCTGTTGCTTGGATATCACTAGCTCCTGATGTCAGCGTAATATAAAAGTACATAACGATTGATGTGTAATGTAGCATAATTTACTAGCTAGCCGCTAACTGCCGCCTCGTTAATATAAATCCAGTACCATGCTGTCATGAACGTGCGGTGCTGTTACGTGTACGCAAATTCACGTGCTTAATGTGAACGAGCCTTTTGGGCGGCGTGGTTAAAGTTGCGCATGCTCTATGAGTGCACATACGGGTACTTCTCAGGCATGCCGGGTAATCTGTGACGTTTCGCTCTCTCAAAAGTTGGGCCATTTTGTCATCATGCGCCAGTGAGCAACTCTCATAGGAATGAATGAGGCCCCGCCTCCCACGCTGAATCCAGTTCTTATTATACATCCATGGAGGATACACGTGAGCACACTACATGGAAGTGTTTTCACTACTCACGTATAAAAGCCCCGCCCCCACCTTCATAGCTGGTCCATTTCAACAGAGGAAAACCGACATCTGGAAGATGAGTGGAAAAGCGTCACAAGTGCTATAAGTGCTCACAGCTCCGTGGGAATTATTATGTGCAATTCATTTCTAAAAGGCTTTCAAATTACTATAATTATATATTTATTTAAATGTAGGCTAGATTTTACACCAAAACGGACCGCAAAAGCAGGACAGTAGTAGTAATGATACTCTTTCAATCACATTAGTATGCATGCAAAAGTGACAGGTGACACGCCCCCAAGTATGCAAATGAGCTAAGTCCCGCCTCCCATTACGAGATCCTTTGATGTGATTCGGTACACTTATGTCTCTCTTTGAAGTTATGTTGTCTGGCCCCTGCCCCCTCAGAGTTGTCTAATCTAATTACCCTTTGATGTGAGGTGTTATAACAGGCAGGTGTGATTTTACACTGGTGTGTTATAAGCCTTTGATGTTAATCTAGGTGTCTCTTTGAAGTTATGCGTGAGACTGTCTAGCCCCCCGCCCACTCCCAGCCCAAGCCTCTCCCCCTTTTCTCCACCCCTTCCTTTGGCTATGACGCCAGCAAATAGTGGGGGTGGAATCAGGTGAAGATAGAAATATGCTCAAACTAAATAAAAAGACAGTCATTTCCACTTACCAAGTCACCTTTCAAAAAAAGAAAAATGGCCAAGAGACGCCTCGATATGGGTTTAATCAGCGAGAGGCCTGTGACAACTTACGCCAGCCGTCCGGAGCGCCAGTCAAGAAACGAATGCAGCATCTGTGCGGGGTTCAGCCTCCAGCCGAAGATCTGTGCACAAACTTATATCGTGCCCTCTTTTGGTCATGTGCGCGTGTTCATGTGTGCTGGAGGAGGGGCTCTGTGAGGAAGTGGCAGATTTCCCCCCGGTTGTGTACTTTTCAAATACGTAAAGAGGGAAATAATAAAATATCCTATTGCCCCCATGATCTTTGTCTTTTTTTATAATTACTGCACACAACTATAAGGAAACCGAATATGAAGTTGTGTGAGGTTGTATAGGTGTAATATTGGAAATTGCTGTATGCAACAAAAAAATTGCACAGGATCATTCTAAGAAGAGCGAGAGGGCTAATGAGCCAGCACCATACCTCCTCTATCCATTTTCTTGACCTGTATCTGATCTTGAAAAACTCTGGTAAGTACTTTTTATTTTTATTTTATAATATCATGTAATTATTAAATGGTTTTTTTGGTAGGGGTTAAACTACTATATTATGTGGATAGTATATTATTAGATACTTAAAAATCTTATGTTTTTTCTGTCAGACCCTGTGTGCTGAAATCTGCTCAAACAGAGTACTTCATGGTAGTGGTCAGCTTTTAAACACAAACTTGTATCTTTCAGTAACTTTCTCAGAGAATTTAAGCATAAATCTGTCAAATGTTTCAAAACAGCCTTGTTTCACTGAAATAGCCTCAAAATCACAAACTGCCATTAAGAGTCAGATGCTTGACGAAATTTACTGACAAAGTACTTCATTATCTACTTTTCAGCTTTTAAATACAAAAGTGTATCTTTCAGTAACTTTCTCAGAGAATTTAAGCATAAATCTGTCAAAGATTCTTAACGAAATCTACTGACACAAAGTACTTCATTATCTACTTTTCAGCTTTTAAATACAAAAGTGTATCTTTCAGTAACTTTCTCAGAGAATTTAAGCATAAATCTGTCAAATGTTCAAAACATTATGTTTTTTTTCTGTCAGACCCTGTGTGCTGAAATCTACTCAAACAGAGTACTTCATGGTAGTGGTCAGCTTTAAAACACAAACTTGTATCTTTCAGAAACTTTCTCAGAGAATTTAAGCATAAATCTTTCAAATGTTTAAAAACAGCCTTGTTTCACTGAAATAGCCTCAAAATCACAAACTGCCATTAAGAGTCAGATTCTTAACCAAATCTACGGACACAAAGTACTTCATTATCTACTTTTCAGCTTTTAAATACAAAAGTGTATCTTTCAGTAACTTTCTGAGAGAATTTAAGCATACATCTGTCAAAGATTCTTAACGAAATCTACTGACACAAAGTACTTCATTATCTACTTTTCAGCTTTTATACACAAAAGTGTATCTTTCAGTAACTTTCTCAGAGAATTTAAGCATAAATCTGTCAAATGTTTCAAAACAGCCTTGTTTCACTGAAATAGCCTCAAAATCACAAACTGCCATTAAGAGTCAGATGCTTTACAACATCTAATAAAAGAGAGTACTTTCATGGTAGTGGTCAGCTTTTAAAAAGAAAAGTGTATCTTTCAGTAACTTTATGAGAGAATTAAGCATACATCTGTCAAATGTTCAAAACAGCTTTGTTTCACTGAAATAGCCTCAAAATCACAAACTGCCATTAAGAGTCAGATGCTTGACGAAATCTACTAATACAAAGTACTTCATTATCTAATTTTCAGCTTTTATACACAAAAGTATATCTTTCAGTAACTTTCTCAGAGAATTTAAGCATAAATCTGTCAAATGTTCAAAACAGCCTTGTTTCACTGAAATAGCCTCAAAATCACAAACTGCCATTAAGAGTCGGATGCTTGACGAAATCTACTAAAACAAAGTACTTCATGGTAGTGGTCAGCTTTTAACCACAAAAGTGTATCTTTCAGTAACTTTTTGAGAGAATTAAACATAAATCTGTCAAATGTTCAAACCTGCCTTGTTTCACTGAAATAGAACATACAATGAGAGCACATGATACACTTTTGATGTTTGTTTCATTTCTGAGATAATGTTACAGAATGTTTCGGAAAATGAAGATTCCAGGACCACTTTAATTGTTTCGTTTACAATCGTTTCCCAATGACCCGGAATAGTACTGCCAGAACGAACGATATCCAAAATGTCTTCCAGTTTACAAACTTCGGCCATTCTTTTTACACAGGGGTCACTACTCGTTCTGTTTTCAATCGTCCTCATCACCACACTTATTACAAGGGTATTGACTACATTCTGATCAATATATACAGAGCGTTTTGCATAGTAGTTTCCCATTTTTATTTTACTTTAAAGAAAAAAGTCAATGTATCGAACAAGTCCCTGGCTTCAGTCAACTGCTGGTTATTAGTCTTCTTCTTCTTCTCCATCCAACTCGGCATGGATCTTTTCAAGTCTCTCCTTGAGGCGTCTGCAATTTTTGAGATTGTGAAGAAAAGCCTCAGAAGCGCCTTGGATCCTCCAATCATCCGTGAAAATGTCTTTATCAATAAGAGTCTGGTCGATCTCAGTAATGAAGTCGGTGAGCCAGAGTCTTTTCATTAACGCGTTGTAATTGGTTCTGAAGAAAAAATCGGGCATGTCATTCAGAAAATCGTGTTGCCTCTGGCCGGGGTGACTGACTCGGCACCCGTTGCAGATTTCTTCTCTGTACCGATGTATCACCCTCTCCACAATATCAACCAACACCGATTTCACTGTGTCCATAAACAGAGACGTCTTGGCCCAAGGAGCAAAATCAGCAGCAGTAGTACTGCAAGATTCGGGTGTCCAAAATGGTGGTGATGATGGTAGTCCAGGAGTCTGTTCCTGGCTGCAACTTGCGGGGGGAGTCTTGGTTTTTCTCAGATCCATGGCTAGTTTACAACGGTCGTCTTAGTGGGGTCCTTCATTTTAGATGATTTGCTGAGTGGAGGGTGGGACTTATTGCTTTGAATGGGGGGAGTCTTTTATAGAATTGAGAGTTTTTAAAAAAGTTCTTTAAGCGTTGTAGCTTTTTCATCTATCATCTCCAACCAAGCAGCAATAGGTCAAATTTAAGAATAAATAATAGTTTGTCAAGATTTTACGGAAAAAGTCAAAAAGTATAGTTTGTCAGAAATATGGAAAAGTCATTGTGTACAAATAGTATGTTGAAAATCAAAAGAAAGAAAACTCAATTCATTACAAATTAATGAATATTTTACCCATTTCTAAAGTTTTGCACCCCTTAAAGAAAACCCCATTCCTTACCAAGTACTTCATATTATACCGTTTGTTAAGTGTTGTGTACATCAAGGTGTATCTTAAAGTATCTTGCTAGCAGAAAATAAAACCCCCGCATGTAGAGTTGAAATACTCCAAAACAAAATCATCAGAGGGGTCCTTCCCCAGCGTTGTAAATCAAACAAGTGAAGTACATGTTATAAAGCCGTGGAGGGCGTGAGTTTATAAACCAAAGAGTAACCGCCCTTACGGGACGCTGTAATAAGTAAAGCGAACGCACCCGCAAAGACACCTGGCCTCCTATTGGTTGAGGGATTTTGACAGGATTGTTGTACAAAAGTTTCGAGCACGCACAGAATAATTCTGAGAGCAGAAAAAGTTTCGAGCGCGCACAGAATAATTCTGAGCAGCAATATATCTGAGTGCAAGCGTACAGTTTGAGCACAAGCAGAGCAAATCTAAGTGCAAGCAGGCACTATTTGAGTGCGAGGGCACTATTTGAGTGCGAGGACAGAGTTTGAGGGAAATAAATACATAAAGTATGCTCTCAAATTTAAATACCACGCTCTTGAATAAAGATAGGGAATAACCCCCATAATTGTGGCGTGTGCAGCAGCTGATCCGTGATGACGATGTCGATTGTGCAATAATCAAATTGTTTGTTTCTGGTGAAAACGATCCTTAATCCAATGTGAAGTGATTCTTATTGTCCAGTTTTACTCCGAGAGTACGATTCCACTTATTGTAATGGCAATTTCCTTTCCTATGTCCTATATATTTTTGCCGTTACTTTCACAGAAGGGCTGAAGAGTGATCCAAACGCAGACACAAACAGATGAGTTTCCGGTCCTTTGTTGAAATTTATAATGAGGTTGTATTCAGCTTTACATACCAGGGTTAATTGTACAGTTCTAGTTGTTGTGATGAGCATCTGCCGGGCTGGTGGAATCGGGCTGAAGTCGAATAGTCCATTTAGCTTAGGAACCTTCCTAAAGGAGTGAAATGACCCGGAAGTCCCTCAGTGGCAGCCATGATAAGTGCCGTTCGAATTCTCTAGAATGATGAGAATGATAGGAAAGGAGGTTTCAAACTTCCTTTATAACCTCCTTTAGCTTAGGAACCACTGGACCTCCCTAACCGACAGGAGAAGCGAAAATGCTGCCCCACAATGCCTTGCAGCCGCAGCATTTGCCGTCACTCAACAGTCGGCCGTTCACGGAAACAACCGATTATGACCGAGAAATGATATCATGAAAGTTACGGTGCTTATTAAGCATTTTAAAACATAGGTGGTACGTTGCCAAAGTGCTTTGTTTTGAACGTTCATCAGTATTATAATCAAAAAGAGAAATATGAACGTTAGTTTTCACTGCAATGATCAAATAAAGTCAACATTTCACAGTCTTTACTGAGCTGTGTGGGGTTTGTTCAACTTTTAAAAGATGTTTGAATGGTGATATACACAGTGATAGATGTTAAGGACTAATGTTTATAATAAATACATTTGTATTGATTTTAAGATCTTTAGTTCATACAATCATATGTATTGGGATCATTTGTATTAATGTGGACCGGAGGGAGAGGGTGACGAGCAGAAGTTTCACTTTCCTTTTTTATTTCAATTCCAACTTTGGTCATGAAGAATATGTTTCTCTGTTGTCCACGTTCATAAAGCAAAGCAGCAGCATCAGAGCACGGTGCAGAGTCTCTAGATGAGTTTACAGAAGTCCCTCGTTCTTATTAAACATCCATGTTGTAGTCCGCTGTATAGAAAACTGTGGTTTCCATAGTTTCCCCACAGCAGCAGACGCACACAATGACGTCCGCTGGCGCATCATAAACACGTCGGATAGTGAAAGTGCATTCGGATTCTCTAAAGTACCGCAGTCTCTTCTCCTAAGTCCTTTTGAATTCTCCTGTCCACTATCCCTTAACCCCGTGACGTTTCACTCAGAGGTCAAGGAA
This sequence comes from Pseudochaenichthys georgianus, assembly GCF_902827115.2. Classification (NCBI taxonomy): domain Eukaryota; kingdom Metazoa; phylum Chordata; class Actinopteri; order Perciformes; family Channichthyidae; genus Pseudochaenichthys; species Pseudochaenichthys georgianus. The sequence goes on along the minus strand of NC_047507.1, from coordinate 30,454,481 downwards.
TAGACGATAGGGTTAGAACTTAGGAGCTGATTTTTGGACTATTCGACTTCAGCCTTGGTATGCTCTCTTCCTTCTGTGTCCCTCCCTCTCCTGTCACCTATGACCTCTTTATATACACCCGGTGCAGCTAAACCCCGCCACCCAGTGTTCATAAATAATATTGCACTATACATATAACTTAAATAAACTGACACACCAACAACACCCATAAAATGGCTCCTACAGTTAGTATATAAGAGCTTTGTTAGTATTTAAATGCACAGCATTCAAAAATGTGTACTAATGATAAATGTGTAATTGCTTACGCCTTAAAAGTTAAAAAGTGTAAGCAACTAAGCAAATTCACATTTTAATATTGGAGGCTGGGGTTGCCAGTTTAAGTCTGTAACATAATATCTACAAACAATAACCCACCACAGTGCCCAGCCATGTGATTTGCTTTACCTTGTATTTTGTTTTTAAGTTGTCCCATTTCTTTGACGCCTGTGGACCAGTCACCTGGCCCTCTAGACCCATCTCTTTAACAACCTGCCTTTAGTGACAAATTATCTTAATTCACCATGCACATTTATTAAAACATTTGATCAGACAAATTAACAGAGCACTTATATACTAATAAAGGACTGGCTTATCTAAAGCCAGTTGAGTAGCACTTGAAACGATTGGCTCTTTGAAACCTGATGTACTTTATGATTCTGTTTTCTTCAAGGTTGTGTCTTCCTGGTCGAATGTACTTATTGTAAGTCGCTTTGGATAAAAGCGTCAGCGAAATGCAATGTAATGTAATGTAATGTAACAAATATAGGTACTTACTCCCAGGCTGATTTGGCAGCATTTCTTTTGCCACTGAACATGTGCTCCATTTTAACCCTTGCGCTAATCAGGGCAAGGGTTTCAGCATCTGTGACTGAAATAAATACATCATATTAGGCTTGCATGGTACAACGCTGGAAACTAAGAATTAAATCGCCTAATGCAAACTGAGCATAAAGGTTTTTAGTACGATGTTAACTTTACCTGGATAATTTCGCAGCAGTCGTTTCATATAAGCATGTTGCCAAGTTATGGCTTAAGAATGTAAAAGCTTAAGAGAGCAGCGGTAACTTGCATGATCTTCGTTTTTCAGTCATGATCGGTTGTTTCCGTGAACGGCCGACTGTTGTGTGACGTCAAATGCTGCAGCTGCAAGGCATTGTGGGGCAGTATTTTCTCCTCTCCTATCGGTTAGGGAGGTCCAGTGGTTCCTAAGCTAAAGGAGGTTATAAAGGAAGTTTGAAACCTCCTTTCCTTTCATTTGGAGAATTGGAACGGCACTTATCATGGCTGCCACTGACGTACTTCCGGGTCATTTCACTCGGTTAGGAAGGTTCCTAAGCTAAATGGACTATTGGAATGCAACCCTTGGTTGCGTTCCGATAATCCAAAAATCAGCTCCTAAATTCTAACCCTATCTCCTATTCCTTGACCTCTGAGTGAAACGTCACAGGGTTAAGGGATAGTGGATAGGAGAATTCAAAAGGACTTAGGAGAAGAGACTGCAGTACTTTAGAGAATCCGAATGCACTTTCACTATCCGACGTGTTTATGATGCGCCAGCGGACGTCATGAATGTGCGTCTGCTGCTGTGGGGAAACTATGGAAACTACAGTTTTCTATACAGCGGACTACAACATGGATGTTTAATAAGAACAAGGGACTACTGTAAACTCATCTAGAGACTCTGCACCGTGCTCTGATGCTGTTGCTTTGCTTTATGAACGTGGACAACAGAGAAACATATTCTTCATGACCAAAGTTGGAATTGAAATAAAAAAGGAAAGTGAAACTTATGCTCGTCACCCTCTCCCTCCGGTCCACATTAATACCAATGATCCCAATACGTATGATTGTATGAACTATGAAAAGATCTTAAAACCAATACAAATGTATTTATTATAAATGTTAGTCCTTAACATCTATCACTGTGTATATCACCATTCAAACATCTTTTAAAAGTTGAACAAACTCCACACAGCTCAGTGAAATGTTGACTTTATTTGATCATTTCAGTGAAAACTAAAGGTTACTTACGTAACCCCAGCACTCAGAGTAACATGAAGTGAGATGTCTCACTATGGGATGCGCCTCAACGCGTATGCAAACAGTAGCATCAATCTCATTACGCCAATCCTGATTGGCTGGTGATCTTGACGTCAACGTCAGGGAATCCACCCACCCTTTAAGTTGCTTGCGCTACGACGCAGCGTCATTCAAAATAAGCACCCCTTCTCGCTTCGCCTTAGCAAAAAGGGCCGTCTGGTGAGACATCTCACTTCATGTTACTCTGACGACTGGGGTTACGTAAGTAACCTATAGTTCTCAGAGTAACACTCCGTTCGATGTCTCACTATGGGATATTGAAACTCCCGTATTGCTAGACATGCTTATCTCGAAAATTACCAAAAACAACCAGAACTTAACAGGCAGAACTCTGTCTCAACACGGGACCCAGCACTGCGCAGGCCACACTTGGAGCAGAGACATCTAGCCTGTAAAAGCGGACAAAAGTGAGCGGCGAGGACCAGCTTGCTGCTGCACAGATGTCTTGGATGGAAACACCCTTGAACAAAGCCCAGGATGTAGCCAGTCCACGAGTAGAATGAGCACGCAGGCCCGTTGGTGCCTGCAAACCCTGACTCGTATAAGCCAGAGCAATCGCTTCCACAATCCAGTGGGAGAGCCGTTGCCTGGTAACGGGCTTGCCCTTCTGAGGGTTAGCCCAGGATATAAAGAGTTGGTCATTACAACGAAACTCTTTTGATCTGTCCACATAGGTGCGTAAAGCACGAACTGGACACAGCAAATTCGGCCGCTGTTCCTCAGAGGAACACAGCGGCGGAGGAAATGCCACAATGTCAATTGGGCTACATGAGCCAACCACCTTAGGTATAAAGGCAGGGTTGGGCTTCAGCAACACTCTCATTTGCCCCGGGGCAAACTGAGTGCACGAAGGATGTACAGAGAGCGCATGAATGTCACTGACTCGCTTGGCAGATGCCAGGGCCAGTAACAGCACTGTCTTCAGTGACAGGTGTTTCATGTCAGCTTCTTCCAGGGGTTCAAATGGAGGTCGAGTGAGCCCATCTAAAACCACTGCCAAGTCCCATAAGGGCACCAGTGACCTGGAAACCGGGAGGAGCCTGCAAGCCCCTTTCATAAAACGGCAGACCAAAGGATGTTGGCTAGCCGTCTTTCCCTCAAAGCCCACATGGCATGCAGCAATAGCAGCCAGGTACACTTTAATCGTAGAGAAAGCTCTGTGTTTATCAATTAAGTCCTGTAGAAATGATAAAATCACCCCGACAGGACATTGAAAAGAGATGTGTCCTTTTTGAAGGCACCACTCCTCAAACACCCTCCACTTACAGTCGTAAAGAGACCTGGTAGAGGAAGCTCTCGCACTCTGAATAGTGTTTATCACCTTCTGAGGGAGTCCCACTGTATTCAGATTGTACAACCCAGGCCGACACTGCGCATGCGCGTGGCGGTGGTGCCTTCACAATCCCGTCTATTGTCCGCCTTTTGAGAGAGGCCGTAGCCGCTCTCAAAAGAGGGGGAGACGACAGACTGTTTATTGTTTTTCTTTTCATTTTTATTGACTGCGCCCTTGGCTTTCAGCCTGGAAACGACAGTGGAAAATGATTTATTCTGAAACAACAATGATGACATGTGTTTATGTGACTTAAACAGGCAGCGGAACTTGCTGTCTTTGATGTTAAGTCCATTTCCCTGATGGCGCAAACTTGAGGATGACGTTTTGGCATCACTCGAGGCGGCGGGAAGATGGGGGCATGGCGGCACCCCGAAAACACATGAGCATCCAACACTGGAACGTGCTCTGGAGCTGGGGAACAGGGAACTTCCAGCTCCTTCATCGAGGAGAGGAGAGGAGGCTGTCAGGCCGCCCCTTCTTCTTCCTCGCCTGGTGGCTGAAATCCTGGGTTGGCTGCGCCTGGGCGGCCGCTGCCGGGACCGGAGATTTTCTTGGCCAGCTCCTTCTTACCTCGTGCCTGAGCTGGGGACCCGGGACGGGCTGCGGTCTCTGCTGCTTCGGTATTTTGAACCGAGCAGGACGTGAGACAGCTTGAGTGAAGGCCTGCCGCGGGACCATTGGAGGTGGCGGCTGGACCCTTCGGGGAAGACAGAGCTGGAGAGCCTCGTCTCCCTTCCTTTTTGACTCGCACCTCAGCTGCATTGAAGCTAGAGCGGAGCCAAATATGCCCTCGGGAACAATAGGCATGTCCAGAACATCCTCTTTTTCCCGGTCTGGAAGGTTCGTCAGGGTAAGCCACCTGGCTCTCTCCTGTACCACCATCATTCCCAGTGCTTTTCCTGTGGCTTGGACTGCACAGCGCTGCACACAGAGGAAATTGTCCGTGATCGCTGCGATCTCGTCCCACACGGCAGGCTCAGGTCTGCTTGACATGTCCTCGCAAAGCTCCGCCTGGTAGGCGGTCAGCAGCGAGGAGATGTTGAGAGCCCTGGCGGACAAAGCTGCGGCTTTATAGGCCCGTTCGGTCATCGCTGACTGGAACCGGTCTGCCTTTGTCGGTAGCATGGGGTTCCTGCTTGGTGTCGAAGCCAGCCTCGGTTGGAGGTGGGCTGCCACCAGCGGTTCCATGGGCGGCATGCGGAGCAGGCAGAGCCTCTCCATACCGTCACAGTCCAGGGAGGAGGCACCCTGGATTGGGGCCTTGTTGCTGAAGGGACGGTCTCTCCACGAGACCGACACCTCGTCCAGCATCTCCGGAAAGACTGAAAGGAGCTGCCTCTTCGTCCTCGCTGCTTGGGGCAAGTTCTTCCCCTCGTAGCGAGATCTGGAGGTCTCCTTGGCCACTTCAGGCCATGGGATGTCCAGCCTGGACGCAGCGCGGTGACACGGCCTGCAAGTCCATGCTTAGGACGGCCCCACCTAGTGTCAGCAGAAAGTATTACAAATAATGATTACAAAAAAATGCAAAAAATAAATTCAAAAATATATTAAATATATTTAAGATCATGTTTAATCATCTGATTCGTCTGTACATTGCTGTTTTAGTCTGTGTTCTTCTAATTAGTGTCTACAGTGTGTGCCTATTGAGCTGTTTAGAGCCATGTGGGACAAAACCCGATCCTGCCCCTCCCTCTCTCTGTCTAAGTGAACGGTGACTGTAAAAACTACACTGCTCAGAATATTTTCCTATTTAATGTGTGTGGCAAAAAAATAATGACCATAGGGGCATAGTGCTGCCATCCCCACCATACGTCATCTCACATAATTCAGAGCTGATTGGCTGTAAGTATGTGTGCCACGAAAAGTGTGGTGTGTGAAGAGGAGACGAGAGAGCTGCAGTGACGCGTCCTAAAACCCGGAAGTAAACTGCGCATGGCTTCCCTCGACAAAAAAGCAATGAGATTTCTCCATAGGATTTTAGAAAATAGCTCCAAATAAGATCTGTGGGAAACAAACCTGTTAGATAAATGCACGTTTTGTTCAGCCGGATAATATCCACATGTCTACCCTACTTTTATAATTTTCAAATCATAAATCTATTGATTAGATTAGATTTATGATAGACTTTTGAAACTACAAGAACATAAGGAGGACTTTTATAAAAAAGTAATAGAGATTTTTGTCCAGAAGGATAGGCAAATGGACTTAATATTCAAGTCAAGGTAAGACTGCAATTTTATTGAAAATGGGATCTTACTAAGAGAGAACAATTCAATATTTAAATGATAAAATTACATTTTTTTGGGTATCCTTCTGTTGAACTGTCTGTTTAAAATTAATTGAAGCATCAGACAAAAAAAGCTTTTGAAAATAATATTATATTTTGATTTAGGTCAAAATATAATATTTGTAAACCTGAAGAGTCAGTGCCAGTGCCTCACCAGCCATGAACCTCACTGCAGAAGCTTATATATAGACATCTAAGTTTTTTGTGCCCCACCACTTTTGTACATATAAAAACGCCACTGAATATATTATATGTTTTGATTATTATTATTGATGCATTAAAGTGTTATCCAAGATGGTAAAGATGCAGCTAGATTTAATGAAGTCGTACACTGCAGGGTAGCTTGTGAACAGGTGTAACTAAAGTCTGATTTAAGTGTTGATTATATTTCACATCATTAATGCAAATCTGCAAAGTAACTCAAGGTATTACATGTAGTGGATTAAAAGTACACGATGTCCCTCTGAATTGTAGTGGAGTAGAAGTACAAAGTAGGCTAGCATAAAATGGAAATACTCAAATAAAGTACAAGTATCTCAAAGGTGTACTTAAAGGGGACCTATCATGCAAAATGCACCTTTGTACGTCTTTTATACATGAATATGTGTCCCCGGTGTTCCAGGGAACTCACCAAGTGTCAGAAAACACAACCCTCTCTATTTTCCTCCTTCGCCAAATCTCTAAAAAAGGGGCTGCAACGGATCTGAAAAAAACGGATCCAGATTCCAATACTTTTCTATGTCACAAAGAAGTGCTCCGCTTATTGGTCAACTCTCCACCTATCAGGGGAATGAGCCACGGCCACGTGCATTGCCAAACCTCTCATTCGCATATAGGCTATCGGCAGGCTAAATAATCAACACCCCAGTCACATCTGTGTTTTTGCCTGCTCTTGCCAGGATGTCTAAGCCAGTTAAACGTTGTGCTGTTGTTGGCTGCAAGACTCGGGACAGGGGACTGCATGCAATGCCATCAGTGGAAAAATAAATGAATCTGTGGCTAGACTTCATTTACAAGGGACATATGCCAGAAGACCACGGAAGATTTCTGTTTGTGTGTTCCAAACATTTTACCACGGACATGTTTATTCACTTCTCTCAAGTCCAACACGGATATGCCTCCAAACTAATGCTAAACCCGGGATCAATACCAACCATCCGGGACCAGGCCAGTGAGGACACATCCAATTTTGAAGCTGTAAGTTTTTATTTAGCGGTGTTTTTCCTGATAAAGCTATCTCTAGCTTGTAGCATGTAGCATGTAGCTTCGCCGTATCAATGTCGCCTCAAACCCAAATAATAATCGGTTAGGTGTTTATATATTTTTTTAGCATTTTATTTTGTACGCTCCGCAGTCTTTGCTTTGTCATTTGAATTATCAGGCATTTGCTAACATGTTCAGACATACTGCCGTAATGGCGATCTGTGTGAAGGCTGTAAAGCCACGCCCTAGGCGATAACACAAGTATTTATTCTTCTATTTATTAGTATTTTGTATCCTCTACAATCATATTGAGTAAGTTATAATAACAAACGTAATCTTCTGTAGGCAAGTGCCGTTTTTTCCAGCGTTATATGTAAACGCTTTTGTGATTGTAGTCTGTAAGAACGATCAGATATCATCGATCTGTAAGCTAAGGCTGCGGCCACACGAGGACGAAAACGGCTAAACGCATAGGATTAACGCAAACGCAATCGCAAACAAGCTTCCGTCCACACGCAATAGTTATCCGGATAGTGTCTGCCCACACGAGACCGCTCCGTTTAGCTCCAACCGCTGGAGAAGCTGCAGTACATATGCAGGAGCCTGTACGTGGCGCTGTAACTTCCTCCACAAAAGCAGCGAAGAAGCATGGTTGTCATGGTTGCCCTTCTGTTTATTCTCCGCGGTGGGGGCCGAGGGAACCAGGCAGAGTTTTTCGCCAGTCAGCGTGTATTAAAGTTGAAATCTTCCGGACAAAATTATAAAAGTGCCGGTCAAAGGTCTTCTTTGTTATTTATTGAGCTTTAAAACAAATGAATAACGACTCTATATATTATAATAATAAAATACACGGAGCCTCTCTTTTTCCTCCCTCTCTTCGGACAGCGTCAGTGTCTGTCTCATGCAGCAGCTCATCCAGTAATCAGTGACCCGGCCGACTGTAAAAATAAAGATATATATAACTAGTTTAGGGAGTTTGAGAGGTAATTAAAATAGCTAAGGGTGATGATCTGACTTGAAGTGTGTGTTTTGCTGCAGCGGGAGGAGCTGCAGGTGAGCAGAGCTGCGTGTCTCCGTCCTGTCAGATTAGACTTCACTCGCGAGAGAAAGATAAATAATCTGAATTCAGGGTGCAGTTTACTTTGACGTGGGGGTGAGCAGCAGAGGTGGGGAGAGGCGGGGATATTGCCTCATCATTATTGCTGTAGATGTTGCACAAACAACTGTAGCATGGTCAATAGCGTCCGGAGCACGATAGCAACTCTGCGATCCGCCATTGTTGTTGTTGTTGGTGGCGAAACACTTCAGCAATGGCGCGGGGTAAGCGGAGGTGAGCAGAAGAGGTGGGGAGAGGCGGGGCTATTGCGCAATCACTATCAGTGATCTGAAAATGTTCAGATAGGGCGCACACACGGAGCTGTTTGACCCCCCAGAGAGTTGCGTATGCCTTTCTATCCACCTTGGGACCCGTTATCGTTTCCTCAGTCGTTTAGTGCCGTATTCGGTCGTCCTCGTGTGGCCGAACGGTCTATATGACACTAAACAGTAACGCAAACGACCAAATTCGTCCTCGTGTGGCCGCAGCCTAAGCTACGCTAATGAGACATGCCGTGTTTTGCAGCGTTATATGTAAAAGCTTTTGTGTGTTTACTTGTTTGCGCACATGAATATAAATGGGGGTGTGTTAGGATACAACACTGTGTATGTATGCGAGGGGACACACACACCACGAGTAAAACTGAGCTAAAGCCCCGTCGGTCTGTTGTTGTTGACAAGGCCTTACCTCTAGCAACAGGCTAATTAGTGGCTAGCACTCATTACAGTCAGTCTACTGAGCTCAGCCCCTCTCCAACACATCACCTGCATTGAGTCAGAAACACAGCATGCACGTTACGGTTCAAAACTAACTCAGATTGGAAAAGGCTAAGCAAAGAGCTTTGCTAAATAGAGAGCTTTGCTAAATAGAGAGTTTTGCTAAATAGAGAGTTTTAGCCCCATCTTTTGGGATTTCAGACTATATTTATCCAAATAGTATTTTCTCATCCTGAATACTAAGTTGAGATGATTTTGTTCTAACTATGTGTTCTTCTTTACAGGCCAGCACCTCACATACTTACTAATTAGTGACAATTTGTACATCCTTTGCTATTATTTACATTTTTTTTTATCATGGCGGAAATGAAAGACTGTACCTGGCAGCCCTGCACTACAATGAAAACGCTGAGCGTGCACAAGCCACTACATCCACTGGAAACCCTCTGTATAAACTACAGTTCCCAAAGGCCAGGAAGGGAGAATGCAGAGCAAAACCAGTAAAGACTGACCCCACATTCCGTAAGTGTTTAAAATATTTATTATACAACTATTTACAAATATAAAATAAAAAAATTAGAAAGAAGTTTCAGTTTTTTACATGCATATACTAATCTAAACCACATTTTTTGTTGTGCTTTTTTTACCATTGCACAGCCCTACGTGGCCAACTTGATGGACCTCATCTTCGACCAAGTCTTTGTGGACCCTGCACCATTATGAGCGACCTGACAGGGAGGAGGTCATCGCCGGGTATGCTACACGGTTCAATTTGGCTGCTGTCTGAACCCAACATCGACATTTCACGGATCAGGAAACTCCCTGCGTATCCTGAGGACAACGCAGGCCGGAATCACCACTCTGATCCTGCGTCCATACAAAATACAAGTAGGCTACATTTAGTTTTTTTGTATGGGTTTTTTTAACCGTTGATTTTGACAATAAAGTTCCAAGTTGATATCAAAATGTGTCGTGATTATTCATGTTTGGATGGGTAAAGAATATTCTGATTTCAAAAGCATAAGGTTGTGTGTGTGTGGACCTTTTTGTCGTACACATGGGTGTGTTATGCCATTGCTGTGTAGTATATAATAGTACAATGACAGAATGAAAGATTGCATACAGCCATATACACCAGTATTTATTTCCGTGAACAATATTAGCATTCGTTTTACAATTTCAGTCAAAACAAACAAACAAACTACTCACTGCTCTATTTGTCTCAACTGTAGTCCACCATGTTCAGCTCTGTAAATATGCAACGCATTCTGCAGGGAGAACACATTTAGGCACACAGGCTCCAATCCAGGATGGTCCACCATACAGGTTACAGAGTCCTCAAGTTACTGCATCCGTCTTGACACATTGTGATAAACATATATTGAATGACATGTGAAAAATGTATTTAAACAGACAACTTAGTAAAGCTATCAAAAATGTTACTTGTGGTATCTCCATGCAGCACACATTCTCCGTTCAGAAGGCATCGTGGCGCAATTTGCACAAAGAAGTCAATAACTGAGCTTTTAAAAACACATGAAACTACACACATTGCTGACAACTGAGGTGTTGTTGGAGTTATACTTTTTATCATCCTAAATTATTCAACTTTCCAACGGTTGTTGCAGGATGTTGGAAGAAAAGGACTGTAAACTATTAAACGCAATGAGGCCATTGTATATATGCTGAAAATATGAATGTCTCCCTTTATAAATATATATATATATATCGCTGTTTTTGCGTTACAAACTGTACACATTGCATTCTTGCTAATTAGCCAAAATATGAACGGAATAAGGAGCAAGCATCGTAACAGAGTAAAATAAATAGGGACAACAGCTTGTCAGCTAACCAAACGTCCTGCTGCAACCGAGATTGTTGCACCTCCACCAAAACCTCCGCTGCTTCAGGGTCAGTTTCTGGATCAAATTGATAATATGCTTGAACACATGCTTTGCTCTGAGATGACATGTTTATTCGACACTCGTAATCACAGCAAGCATGGTAACGTGACTCTCGCCGGCTCATGCCTGCTCTTCTGCAGGGGGGCGTGGTCAGCTGCTGCTCAGAATTTTCAAAGACGGGCTTGGAATAAAGCGAAAATGAGCGAAACGAGGCATGTCTAAAAAATGATCTGTTTGGTATTTTGAAAAATAAAATGTATAAATATACCTTTATATAGGTATGGTCATACACTATATCATTTAAATATAGCATGATAGGTCTCCTTTAAGTAGGCTACAGTACTTGAGTAGGCCTATATCTACTTAGTTAATTCCCACCTACAGGGACGAAAATATAAAAGCCCACTCACATACATTTTCATGATTCAAGTTCTTTATAATCATGTACAGCACTTACAGAAAGGCTCACTCAAATAAAGCTCCTTAAATATGTAATTACAATGATTTTTACATTACAGGGCTTTCGTTTGAAATGAAACATTGCGTATAAGCGACTCCATATCTTCCCAATGGTGAAACTAGCATATCATGTATATCACTGCGGCGCATGCGTGCTTTTGTGAACCTTTACTCTAAGTAAATATATATCAAAATACCTGAGTCACACGCAGAGTGGACGCACACAGTTAGGGACTGAACACAAAGAGAGATAGGTGACAGGGGGTTGGCCGATTTTCGACCAATCAGCGACCACAGAGTTCCGTTACCTGCAGCCTGCACCACATCTTGTTGTTCTCAGCCCAGGCGTGCCAGACACTGTGCAAACCCGGTCTTTGTCCTCGCTTGTGACAACGGAACAACCGTACAGCATTTAGTGTCGGTGTGAGCATCTCGTACACTGCGGAAGGACTTCAGCCATGATGCACCCCCGGACTTTCAGAGTAGATTATGACCACGTTACAAGCGTCGTATGCGTGGTGGGCGCGGGACTTAACGTGAACCTGAACAGGTAGGCTATTGTTCAACCCATTGTCTTCGACAGAGCCCACTTAACACATAGATACAACTGGGCTGTGTGTGGCTAATTGTTGATTTGGGGGAATTATATCCTTTATTAAAGTATTGTATTCTATTGTGAAAAAATAGTAACGTTCCTCTGGCAATATTGTTTTGTAAGATACTGTATTGTATTACCTTGGTTACAGCGACCTATGTTTCAATCCTTATTTTCTTTTTAATAAGTGGTCAACATGATACCACTCCACAATTTAGCATTCAGAGCTATTTTTTGTAATGTAATTTATTGATTTACTTTAAAAAAGATTCCCATTTTCCTAAAATAAAAACAGTAGCCAGTTTATCAGGTGCTTTCTAAAACTATAGTATTACATCAGTTATATAATAAGCTTATGTTTATAATAGGTTGAAGTAGCCTACAGTTAGAGACATGGAATTCATTGAATGGTAATTTTGGCAGCTACAGTTTTGTTGGATTACTCCACCCTATTTATATCAATAAGGGTGTACTAAACAATGACAATTAGTCATTGTAATGCAACTACCACAACGATTTGTTTTGTACAGTATAAGGCAGTCAACAGTCCTCTTTTGTTGCTATCCAACAGGAGAGACTTTGTTGTACCAAATAAATGTAAGTAAGACGTTCTCCCAAATGCCAGCCTCCACAGCACAACAGTGCGAGGCTTGATCCCAGACTGGGTAGAGTGGGAAGAAAGGCACACAGATCCCCTATCCAAAAATAAAAGTCTGAAATCATTCGAGACTGAAAGGGCATCTATTTTAAAGGTGTTGTCAAGTATAGAAGTCCTATTCTTAAATCTTAAAGAATAGCAATTCTCTGTAATTAGAGAGTTATTGGTGGCTGTAATCATTCCTCCTCTCTAAACTGGCTGTGAACAGATCCTGTCCTAATGTGATAGGAATGTAAGTCAAATGGTACAACATGCACAGCCCAAAGCCCAAGCCATGTGTTTATCAGATTACAACATTTATAACCAGGGACGTGCATAGACATTTGGAGGGGCTATTGCTCTAAACTGGAAAAAGGGCCTCCCCCCGAAAAAAAACATAAGACCTTTTTTTAATGTAAAAGAAACCAAATGATTATTACATCAACTAAATTGAGCAGTAATTCACATCTCATAACAAAATAAGCAAAGGCGACTACTTGCATTCGGTGGCTCGATCAACAACCAATCACATGAATCTCCCGCCCCTGACATACAAGCAGCAGTTTGATTGGCTAGAGCTTACTGGCATATGATTCGATTGGCTGACGCTTCTGCCGTGGCTTCAAAACTTGAACATTGCTCAACTTTTGCAGCGAGCCATTCAAAGTGAATGGTGAAGCTTTCAACGCACGCCGCTGTGTGGACGGGCCGTAAAACACCCATATGAAAAAGATTTTAATAATCAAATAAGTATGTGAACATAACCAATAACCTACCATAGCCAATAGCAAATAAATGCAACTTATTTTATTTTTGTTGTTCATTCATATTTTATTTTACCTAGTTAACATTTATTTATGCATATTTTTGTATCTCTCAAGTTTTAAACGATATTTTTGGTTTACTGTCCTATAGTATACATTGAAATGATTTCAAACCTGTTTACCCCAATAATTATAAAAGAGTGCCTTGGAAACATTTGTTTACATACATTGCATTTATCTCTCTCGCTCGATCCCACACCCACTTTGGCTGTGAGCTGCGGACGGATATTTGTAAACCTTTTTATATATTCATAATTTAAGATGTAAATGAATTCCAGTTTATTTGTAGTACTTTTTATTGTGACATTTGGTGGCATCAATGTCTGCATTTGATACAGATAATGGAGCAGTTGCTTTAGGGCCACAGTGTAGGCCTATATTCCTTAAGGTAAAATAATGAGATCCTCAACCTCCGCCCCCCCCCCCCCCCCCCCCCTCTCGCACATCCACACAGAGCCCCCCCCCCCACATATCAAATCCCCTCACTTAACCCCTGCTTCTAACTAATTAGGCTACCTTAAATAAAGTCACTAATTAATTAAACCAGTTCAATACGCATTATTCTTATTCTTACCATTATGAGCGCAGCCAGTAACGGTAAGGTATCTAATTACTTATTTATTTAGTATTCCGTAACTTAATAACAGAGATGGTCAAACTAAAGTGGTAGAGACATGGCAGAAATCCTACAATGAAGCGGGACAGTGAAGTATTCACCCATGAGAGGGCAAGAAAAGAGAGCGAGCGGCCCCGTTGAAGGAGTTTACAGATGAAAAGACACCCAATCACAACAAGTAGGCTATATTTAGGTGTTTTTTTTGTAAATAACCAATGGTATCAAGAGGAAGTAAAGTCCCCTGGTTTGTCCCTTATTCCCTATACTGCCATGAGACAACTCAAAATCAAGTTTCCAAAATCCGACACTGAGGTGGTCTTAACGCACCGGCAGATGACAGCGCTGACAAAGTGTGTTTCCCGCAGGGAGTCGCTACCAATTGTGGGCTTATCATGTTAATTCGGCCACAACAGAAAAAATAAACTCTCGCTCTCTCCAGAGGGGCAGGTCAGCCAACAAGGCCAAACGGGCCGTTGCCCTGGCAACATTAGCCCGTACCTGTGCACGTCCCTGTTTATAACGTTGTTAAACCAAGTGGATAACTTGTTACAGCCTGTCCACACTACAGCTTCGACAGCTTCAAAAACGGTTTCCAACGCGTCTGCCCATTCACTTTGAATGGGGTGACGTCACTTTTCACCAAACTGCATTGTGGGAAGCAGAGTGGAGCTTTCCTGGCGTTTCAGGCTGCAAAAGTTGAGCAATGTTCAACTTTTGAAGCTTCTGAAGCTTTCGGTGGAAGCGTCAGCCAATCAAATCATATGCCAGTACAAGCTCTAGCCAATCAAACCGCTGCTTGTGTGTCAGGGGCGGGAGATTCATGTGATTGGTTGTTGGTCGAGCTTCAGACACACCCAGCTCCAAGCTTTTTTTGAAGCTGTAGTGTGGACGGGCTGTTAGTCTTTTTTGCACAGAAAAATAAACGTTTTTGTTATTCTGTGGACACTATTTTCATGCTATGTTACAGGATACTCACTTTTTTGACAATCTCATGAGTTGGAATCACATTAGAAGTAGGTCTCTTCACTGCCAGTGTGGACAGGTGAAATAATTGCACAAAATACTTTTAGTGTACACATGTCTATGACGTGGACCTATCATTCATTTGATGAATAGTTCATTTGATGACTAGTTGTGACTGTATGTGGCCTATTTTGAAACAATTATGTGGTAATGATGCCACCGCAAAACAGCTGACACACGGAAAACCAGGGAAATGGTGGTATGGCATATTGTGGGATTATCAGATGTCTATGCCGTAGGCGCTGAACTTATACCCACCTGTTGCGAAATTGGAACTGTGGCTGCAGGCGTACTGCTCTTCTTTACTTAAATACCATTTCCCTGTACACACACAATCTCTTTGTTTAATAAGCCACAGCAGGTCTTTCTTTTGTATTTATACATCATGTGCTAAAACCTGCTGTTTGTCTTGTTCTCAGGAGTGCACCTCCAGGCTCTGAGTTCATCTCTGTGAAGAGCACTGCCACTGTTCAGTACAGCATCAGCCCCCGACCTCGGGAGACCTCCCACCTGTCTCCCATCCCTCTTATGGGAAACTCAGCCCTTCTCATCCGCATGAGCCGTGCCAGTGATTATGAAAATGATGGCAAGGTGAAGTAGTTGTGCTTGAAACTGATATCCCAAAGCAGCAAGTCATATTTCTTAATTTCAGTACGTGCTGATGTAATGACAGTTTCAGGAAATGGGAGGTTTATTATTTAGAAAAAACTATTATTCAAGGTCATGTTAAAGCAGTCATGATTAGGCAATTTTCAGGAACAGTTTGCTCATCGTTTTGTATTTTAGGAATCGTTTCATTTCAGAAAATTGCCTTTTGTCATTGGATGAACTTTCTGATTAAGAGTAGAGTTTAACGAGAAATCAAACTCACCCTCCTTTTAAGCATTTGTAGCTTTTGCTTCTTTTGATTTATGATTAACCACGTTTCAAATAACCAGAGGAGATATTTCACATTGATCATGAGCATTTGCTACAATGTACAGTGAAACTCCAAAAAAATCACGTTTCTTTTAGATTTGGAATCGTCAAATGTCATGATGTGCAATTAAATGTCTTTTGCCGTTTTATTTTAAGTTGTCTATCCGATACTATGGGGAGAAGAAAGATGTCTTGGGGAGGGCCCTCCTGCACCTGACAGCAGTTGGTAGGCAAAATAAGCAAATTGAAAAAAACATATTTATACTACTTATTATTTGTTTGACTTGAAAGAAATGTGTATAAACAGTCTACCAGTACAACATTAGCAATACTCTGATATCAACCATTATCTGGAATATGTGTGCCATGCAGAGGAACTGTGATAAACAAACTGTGTGTTTGTGTGTGCACAGAGATCTCTCTGGATGTGGATGCAGACAGAGACGGTGTTGTGGAGAAAAACCATGCTAATAAGGTGAGCTCAAAGGTGTCAGATAACTTTACAGACACCTAATGAAGGAGATATTTGATCTACGTTTTACTTTCTCATGAACAATAACATGCCAAGTGTGCCAAACTGAATTCTGTTTATGTAGATAACTCAGCGTTGTATATTAATCATTTAAAGGGTTTCTGACTACTGTGTATTTGATTTTTACTCTCCAACAGAGGGGAGATCTTTCTATGATTGTGCTATTTAAACATAATTTTGTTTCTTATTCTTGTGTTTTTTTATAAGTTTGATATATATGCAATACAATATTTGCCATCAATCTGTGGTGCAAAACATTTGTACCTTTTAGATTTCCATTAAATTACATTCAATCATCGATTTTTGAAAACTTGTTAGGGATCATGGAAATGGGGTTCAAATGGTCACGGAGCCATCCTATTGGTCAACTGTGACTCAGAGCGGATGTTCTTGAAGAAACCAGATAGCGAGCAGGACCAGGTCTCCAAAGTGTCAGGTAAAAAACAGCTTCTCTTTGTTCACTCTGCACCTTTTTCATTACTGTTGCCAGCATTACAAGGTCACTCATTTTAGCTTTTGCACAGTTGGCAGATTAAAGTGTTGAAAGGGCAAACTTATGTGATGAAACTACAAATCTAAAGACCTCTGCGTGAGTGTAGAGGGCAGTTTGATAAAGCAGGCCTCTCAAATGACTTTGCTGCGGATAAACCAGTAGAGCTGAAATCTGATAGTACAAGCAGGTGTTGTACATTATGTGTGAGTGCCCCGTATTTATCACAGATATGACCAGACATTCACTGTACTATCTACTTTTAGTGTTAAAAGCATAAAAAAGTCACTCAAGCACATTCGTGTCATGTATCTGTTACATGTTGAGTAAAATCTAAAGTATATAGGATTGAATGACATTTGCAGGACACTAACATGATGTTTTGTGGGTGTGCAGATCTGAAGGACATGTCTGTCATGGTGCTGCGGACCAAAGGCCCGGCCAAACTCCCAGAGGGCTACAAGCTCACCATGCACATCTCTCAGGGCGACGCAGAGAGCGTCAGAGTCTTCAGGGCCAGTTCCTCTGGAGTGGAGAGCAATTTACTGCGTAAGTAAAGAGTGTGGGTGAAAAACCCAGAATAGACGATGTTGTGTGCATGCAATTCAGAATATCTTTGTGTTAATGTATGAGTATATGATTACAACGGTAAATCAGACATTTTTGATTTTTTTTTTTATAAAGTCTCATTGACTGCTGACTCCTCATTTGTCTTTAACTTGCTTAAATAGAAAACATTTATGTTTGCCAATTAGCTGAACAATAAACAAGTGTGGCACAATCTGCTGCAGGCCACACTTTGGCCTTGATCAGGGCTCAAAACGGTTATGATCCACTAATGTTAAATATGATTCGAGTTAAACAAATCCCTGTTTTTGTTAGCTATGCTGCCATATTGACTATAAGGTAGCTGATAGTGAAACTGTAGTGAGATTCAACCATTCTTTGTTTGGTAGGGGAGCGGGAGCACTTCATTGAAGCACCTTATAATTCAAGCATTGTTTGTGTTGTTCTTGCTCCCCAGAGAAACTCTTCAACCATTTTGTTAAGGAATATCCTCTGGTGCTGAGCAATGAGGTCCTGTCCCAGGAGGTGCCTTACCTCGGAGGCGTCTCGGAGATGAAGTTTCACGTGGAGGGCCTCAGGTTTCCTGACAAAGACTTCGATGGGCTCATCAGCATCAACCTCAGTCTGCTAGAGCCCATCTCTGATGTAAGACCTGCAACATGACATGTATAATGTAACGCCAACTAATCTTTTTAATTTATAAACCTTTTTAAAATGAAATTGTATAAAAAAAACCAGAACAAATAAGTATAACATTATATGAACTCATGGTCCACTTAGTTGTTTTTTCATAGCTTATAACCACAACTCAGTCTCTGTTGATCTGGCTGAAAGCAAGTTAGTGGATGGATCTTCAGATAAACAAGTATTTGTGTGAAACCACTACTTCCAAAATCAAGCACAAACTTTCAAATAACATAGTTACACTTTGAACACAACCATTTCTTATAACCTAATACAGCAAAGGTTATATATCCTTTTGAGTATGTTTTTGTTGGCTTAGAAAGATTTTTAGTTAACATACTTGTACTCAGCTGCCTCTCTCATGCTCTGACAGGGTCTCCCTGAGACGCCGATTTTCACAGACACAGCCGTGTTCAGAGTGGCACCTTGGATCATGACACCCAACACCCTGCAGCCTGTGGAGGTGTTTGTCTGCAGGTAAGAGCAGACTGATGAATAATAGAGATGATTGTGACAAAATAAGTTTCAACACTATCTTCACTATCTCTTAATCCCCCTCATTGTTACTCATACTACCAAATTCACACTTAGTCTGCATGGTTTCACTTCCCATTCTTGAGTATTCAGTTTTACCCATAATCACTCAGATAACGTGTTGGGTATTGGTTAAACTTGAAGATCAAAAATTGTCTGGCTTTTTGTCAGACAATTTTTGATTTCGACACATTATTGCTTAAGGAACTTACTTCTTCTGTGGTTACCTTTTCAGCACATCTGATAACTACCAGTTCCTTAAAGGAATGAGGAACCTTGTCACAAAGAGCGGTTACAAGCTTAAGATCTGCTATGAGTATATGAACAGAGGAGATCGCTGGATGCAGGTAAGAAAGTCGAATGTGTTATATGAAAAAATACGTATTAGAAATGATCATCAATTGACTAAATGTACCTCTACAATAAATGGAAAGCTATACAAAATTATAATCTAAAACACTGCAATAACAGTGATAATTAAAGCTGCAAGCAGCGTTGAGCGGGTCTTCGACGTTCCGCAGGCTGTTGTCCGCACGTCGACGTGTGTGTCTAGGTGTCTCGAGGACTCGGCCAATATATGTAGCCATAATTGACATAGTGCTGTTGAGGGCCGGACTAGGAGCCATCATCTGAAGTCTGGTGCTGTTTGGAAGATTTTCCATTGAATTAGGACAACATCGGATTTTTTGGCGAGGGATGCGTTTCCATGGAAACGGCATACGTTGAGATTTCAGATTTCACGTAGAGCTGCTGAGGGCCGGACCATTAGTCATCATCTGAAGTCTGGTGCCGTTTGGAACCTTTTCCATTGAATTAGGGCAACACCGTGTTTCATGGCGAGGGACGCGTTGCCATGGAAACGGCATATGATGACATCCCATAATTGGCGTAGAGCTGTTGAGGGCCGGACCATTGATGATAGTCTGAAGTCTGGTGGTGTTTGGATGATTTTCCATTGAATTACGACAACATGATGTTTGACGGCGAGGGATGCGTGCGTTACCATGGCAACGGCATACATTGAGATTTCCGATTTCACGTAGAGCTGTTGAGGGCCGGACCAGTGATGATAGTCTGAAGTCTCGTGCTGTTTGGACGATTTTCCATTGACTTACAACAACATCGTATATTTTTTGGCGGGGGATGCGTTGGCATGGAAACGGCATACGTTGAGATTTCAGATTTCATGTAGAGCTGTTGTGGGCCGGACCATTGATGATAGTCTGAAGTCTGGTGGTGTTTGGATGATTTTCCATTGAATTACGACAACATGATGTTTGATGGCGAGGGATGCGTTGCCATGGCAACGCCAAATGATGACATCCCATAATTGACATAGAGCTGTTGAGGGCCGGACCATTAGCCATCATATGAAGTCTGGTGCTGTTTGGAGGATTTTCCATTGACTTACGACAACATGATGTTTCATGGCGAGGGACGCGTTGCCATGGAAACGGCATACGTTGAGATTTCAGATTTCACTTGGAGCTGTTGAGGGCCGGACCATTGATGATAGTCTGAAGTCTGGTGGTGTTTGGATGATTTTCCATTGAATTACGACGACATGATGTTTGACGGCGAGGGATGCGTTTCCATGGAAACGGCATACGTTGAGATTTCAGATTTCACGTAGAGCTGTTGAGGGCCGGACCATTAATGATAGTCTGAAGTCTGGTGCTGTTTGGACGATTTTCCATTGACTTACAACAACATCGGATGTTTTGGCGAGGGATGCCGTTTCCATGGAAACGGCATACGTTGAGATTTCAGATTTCACTTGGAACTGTTGAGGCATGGACCAGTGATATAAAAGTGAAGATTGGGGGACGATGGGACCGTGTCCATTGGATTTACAGCGACACCGTTGTTTATGGCGAAGGATCCGTTGCCATGGTAACGCCAAATTAAGTGACATCAGATTTGACCTAGAGCTGTTCAGGGCTGTGGTGCTAAACGTCATGTGAAGTTTGGTGGCGTTCTGAGAATGTCAGTTTGAGTTATGACATCATCGGGTTCCATGGCGAGGGACCGCCAAAAATCGTACGAACGCGAACTTTGGCGACAAATCACGGCTACGCCGTGCGAAAGAAAAAAATTCTCGTGATAACTTAAGCTCTCCCATGTCTCGCGAAGCTACCCGAGGAATTTCGAGGCGTACGATAAAAGTCCCTAGGAGGAGATAGATTTCGTGGGTACGCGAAATAGGGCAAATTCAAACAGGCCGACTTCCTGTACGTTATTTTTTACCCCTCCAAGAGGGCAATTTTTGACGTTAAGTTCCGGGACCAATGACATACTTCACGTTGCCGCACTTTTGACGCGACTGCAAAATTTGGTGAGTTTTCACATATGCTGCGGGGGTCAAAAGTGCGTGCAACAAAGGTAAAGAATAATCAGAATAATAATGAATAATCCGTCCAGTTTCAATCATGTTCGATTTAACATTGACGCGGATGGGACCCCCTCACTGTACCTAGGCCGTCTGTCTATAACATGGAAGGACTTTTGCCCCTTTTTGACCCTGTTTTTAGTGGGTTTTAGTGGTTATCGCTCGCTGCGCGAGCGACTACGATGATAGTTACGATATCAATTATACGATTTGCAGTCACTGGGCTCACGCGGTCTATCAGGCGACATTATTTACGAACATTTTCGGTGCTTTAGTCGGTCGTTTTCCATGTTTTTGGGTGTTTTTGGCAGGTTTATTTTTTTTTTCCAATATCAATAGGGTCTTCGCCGACCTAGGTCTCAGACCCTAATAACGGATTTCATGTAAACCACATCGGGAAAAAAGGAACCATTCATTAAAAACCTCAAAGTAACATGAAACAATCCAAAAAGAAAACAAATTCGGTAACACTTTATATTAAGGTACACAAATTCACCCTCAACTAGTTTTAATTAACATGCATATTATCAGTATATTGGCTATTTATTAGTCATTATAAAACACTTATTAATGCCTTATTCTACATAATTATTATTTGAATTAACATTACCAGAATTAATATTCTACAAGTAATAAGATCTCTATGTCTAATTTTCAGGACGAGCTGGAGTTTGGATACATCGACTCACCTCATCACCGGTTTCCTGTTGTTCTGGATTCTCCTCGTGATAGGGGTCTCAAGGATTTTCCATACGATGAGCTGCTGGTGAGACTTTCAAGATTTTAACCAGATATTTGAATTCCCTTTCGGGGACAACCTTCAACACAAATGTTGAAAGCAGAGTATTTACTCAGGTCTGAGCGGGAGCCCTAACCACCTTCATGTCCTCAGGGCCCCGACTTTGGCTATGTGACCAGGGTGGCCCAAGACGTGAGCAGTTTGGACTCATTCGGTAATCTGGAGGTTAGTCCTCCCGTTACCGTCAATGGGAAAAACTACCCCCTGGGCAGAATCCTCATCGGAGTGGCTTTCCCTACGTACGTTTGTAACAGGGGAACACAGGACACAGTGTGGCGAGGACTTGTTAACATTATTTAATTAATTTGTCTTTTTCTTCAAGGGCCACTAAAGGACGCAACATGACCAAAGTAGTCCAAGACTTCTTGTGGGCTCAGAAGGTTCAGGAGCCCGTTGCCTTATTCTCTGACTGGCTTGTAGTCGGCCACATAGATGAATTCATGAGTTTTGTTCCTGCACCTGACAGAAAGGTAAATGATCCCTTTTAAATAGAAACTTTAGTTATTTTGAACCAAAAGTTGCCTTCTTTCTGCTTTACCTTTACCACATTAGTGGTCATTTTAACCCAAACTACAAAGTTCATTTCTACGAAGAAGCAAGTTTACTTTGAAAAAGCTGTTGTGCAACACGTGTCAATTTGCATGTCATTCATTTGAGAATGCACGAAAAATACGGAATAACTTTGCTCAAGACATGAAACACATGAGGATACATTGCATAGTTAGGAGACAGGAAGCTGCTAGCTGTTACCGGTGGATACCGACATGCTTTTATGTGATGGATTGAATGAGCTCCCAGGACAATGGGGCAGCTGCTGTTATCTTTGTCTCTTGTGTTTCTGTGCACAGGGATTCAGGCTGCTGCTGGCCAGCCCGGATGCAGGCTACAAACTATTCAGAGGCTTACAGAGGGATGGACACGGGCAAGCCAAACTGTTCGAGGGTAGGCCTGTCTCAAACTAAATTGGAAAAAACAACTACACAATGAGTTCTTAGCAATGCACAGTCATCATGTTATCCTCCCCACTTCCAAAAAGGTCTGAAAGATGAAGAACAACAAACAGTGGATGAGATTCTGAATGACAAAGGGCTCGCAGCTGAAAATAACTACGTGCAGGTGAGTGGGATTGTATAGTAAGACCAACATACAGCTTGCTTTGTCTACTTTTTGGTGCAGAGAATAAAATCCCCCAAAGATCTAACTGCAAAGTTATAGCAAAATTCTCACAAACATTTTATCACCTCTGCAGTTTTTCATTAAAAAATATTTTCCTTCTCAAGACAACCGCCAGCCAGAAATTACACTCATAATGTAGACAACCTCATTCCACAACTGTAGGTGTTAATATAGCACTATATCAGCTTCTACTCTGTGTAAACTCGGCATGATTTTAGATACAGACAAATGAGCATTAGTGAAGGAAAGCATTGATGTTAGGGGATAACAACTGTCTCACTGTCAGCGTTTCTGTTTATTTAAAAAGTTTTGGATGTGGGTAAAGTCAGGGTGCTTTGACATCAATATTTTCCCGTTATCGTAAATAAGGGTCTAAGCATAAATCAAGAAAAACTTAATTAACAGCCCCCGACCATAAATCTTTACAGTTGGCAGCATACATTTAACATTGTTTCCCCTGCATCCTGTCAAAGTAAGATTCATCCAACAGAAAGCCAGATGAAGTAAAGGATTCATCCCTTTTGACAACAAGTGTCCAGTGCTCTCAAGACTAACATTTGACATTGCTGTTGTTAGTCTGAATATGCCCCCGCTTGACCACTTGTATCAAAGCTCCTGATGAACACTTTTCATGATGAAGGCCATTTGTCTACTCTCCCTGCCAAGTTCCAACATATTTGATGTGCATTAGGACTCAGCAGCCCTGTTATATGAACTTGTATGGCCTTCTGCATCACTTTTTCTGCCTTTCGATGTTTGAATTCTACAATCCACCCTTGGGGGTGGACGCGTTTGTACACGAGCCATGGCCAAGAAAGCTGCTCGCATTTCCACCGCTGCACCTCATTCTCCCCCTCCTGGGCGGGGCCACACTCAGACCGAACCAAATAAGGAGTTCGTTCAGGTCAAGGGCTATTCAGTTAGGTGGCTTTAATCTTCCACCCCATATTGGGGCCAGGGAGGCTAGATTGTATCTCCTCTGCCCGGTGCGTGCGCTAGCATGTTTTGTGGAGCGCACGGCTGCCTTTAGGCGCACTGAACTGCTGTTTGTGTGTTTTGGGGGTGGTGTGGCCGGTAAAGCTCTGTCCAAGAAACGCCTGGCAGGATGGCTCTGCGAGTGCATTTCACATGCCTATGGACAGGCAGGGAGAGCCTTCCCCACGGGGGTCCGTGCACACTCTGCACGGGGTATGGCTGTGTCAACAGCCTTATTCAACGGCGTGAGTGTGGAGGACATGTGCACGGCGGCGTCTTGGTCGACGCCAGGCCCCTTCATAAGGTTTTATCTCTTGGACATGTCTGGCTCCTTCTCATCGTCTGTGCTTGCTGGGAGAGCCTTCCTCACTATTTTCCATGCACACTCTTCACGAGGTAAGCGTGTCTGAGTGTGGAGGACATGGTGCACTTACGATCTCCCCGTGCTCCTTAGGGACCTGGGAAACATGGTGCACGGTAAGCCCCATGCAGGGCTGGGAGAGCCTTCCTCACTATTTTCCATGCACACTCTTCATGAGGTAAGCGTGTCTGAGTGTGGGGGACATGGTGCACTTACATCAATCAATCAATCAATCAATGTTTATTTATATAGCCCAATATCACAAATGTTACATTTGTCTCAGTGGTCTTCACAGTTTGTACAGAATATCATTATGACAATACGACACCCTCTGTCCTTAGACCCTCACATCGTACAAGGAAAAACTTCCAGAGAAAACCCACAGTTTAAAGGAAAATGGGAGAACCCTCAGGGAGAGCAACAGAGGAGGGATCCCTCTCCCAGGACGGACAGACGTGCAATAGATTAGACCCTCCAGAAAAACGCGATTCTGCGATCGCAGAATTTACCGCATAATCAGCAAAATGGCGCAGATTTTTAAAAGGCCGCATATTTATCAAAAGGCCGCATAATCCCCGCATTTTTCCACACAAAGTTGAGGGGAAAAAAAGTTAACTCGTCTTGACGTGAAGTGATGATGATGATGACGCGACGTCATCAGCTCGCGCATCACAGAAGGTAAACAACACCGTAGAGTGAACGTTTGGAGCTCACACGAGAGAGAAAACACCAAGATGAAAAAATATAATCCATCTCATTTACTGACGAACATTTCTGCTAAAGACCGGGCAAAGCAGTACCCCGATGTCTTGCCCGAAAGTGGGGGTAAACTATTCTGCACCCCGTGCAACTGTGTTGGAGCGTAAGAGAACATCGACGGTGACGACCCACTTTGATTCATTCAAACATTCGAAAATGCTTTCTGCTGCTGCGGACAAGAAAGCCAAACAACTCACGTTCACCGAGGCATCAACCTCCAAAACCCTTTCGAGGGCTACAAGAAACGAAGTGAGTAGCCTACAAGATTGAAGCTGGTCAAATAACGAACGAGTAAATGAAAACAGAATGAGGCGGAGAAGTGTGTGTGTATTTGTGTGTGTGAGAGAGAGTGTGATTAAAATAGCCCAATTTCTTTTACAATAAATAAACATTGAATGTGTTTAATTGAATAGTAAAGGGGTTTAACGTTAGTGGCAGGTTGTGTGTGAGAGAGAATAAATAAATAAGACAGCCCAATATTTATTTTTTCCGCATATTTCGCAATTTCACCGCATAAAATCACATAAAACCCTGCATGTTTAATCGCATAATCAAGGATTTTTGCCCGCGTTTTTCTGGAGGGTCTAATAGATGCCGTGTGTAAATTGAAGAGATAGTACATTTTACAGCGTAGGTAGACCAAATGTTTGGAAAGACCAAATGTTTGGAAATGCATGTGTCTATAATAAGAAGATGAGTCCACGAGGATGTCAGCAATCCTGTGGGAGCCATCAGGGAAGTAGTATGATGAGAGTCAGGCAGGACCGCAGAGACTGGTTCAACCACGACTCGAAGTCCAGGACTCAGGATAGAGGATCCAGGACACACGACCACAGCAACAGGATTAGCCTTGACTCAGGATCCCGGCGTAGATATAGACACACAAAAAGAGATTTGGGGGAAGCTGGGTTAATCGGAACATGAGAGTACACAGGTACAAACAGCCAGAAGGACGAAGTAAGGCCCCCCCCCCCAGGAGTCCAAGCCTCTAGCAGCTAAACTAACGTTCTTAGGGACCCGGGAAACATGGTGCACGGTAAGCCCCATGCAGGGCTGGGAGAGCCTTCCTCACTATTTTCCATGCACACTCTTCACGAGGTAAGCTTGTCTGAATGTGCCCTACCAGCCAAGTAGCTGCGGCCCCGACTTCTCCACGGTCACAACCGAGGGAGAAGTAGTTGCGGTGCAGTGGCTGTTAACCAAAAGCCGGTCAGGGGGTGTGATGGGTCGATGTTGTTGGACAACAGGGCGTTTATGCATCAGGGCTCCGCCCACTGTACCCATAGAGTCCAGTAGAGGGCGGAGCCTGTGCAAGATATAACGAGGGTTTACGTATTGTAACCCTAGTCATATAAGCACAGGCGGAGCCCTCTACTTGGGGCCCTGTCTGTCCTATGCTGCTCGCTGAAGAGGGTGTAGGATGACAGTCAGGACTCAGGAGGCGTGGCCGCTTTATACACGGTGAGCTTGTGCGGGCTACTTTTATAGATATCGCAGTAGGTGAATGCTCGCATTGGCATGATTGAGGGTAGTACCCATAGAGTCCAGTAGAGGGCTCCGCCTGTGCTTATATCACTAGGTTTACAATACGTAACCCCTCGATTTTGAGTACATGAAAATGTATTTTTTCTTTTGCTTAAAGCACTCTGTTTTTTGTGAGACCCTTCGCTAATAAGAGCTTACAGATACAAATTGGGTGTTGTATAGTTTGTGTAATGGATGATGTATTTTTTACTGCCTGCTCTCTCAGAGCTGCATTGACTGGAACAGAGATGTGCTGAAGCGAGAGCTGGGCCTGGACGACGAGGACATCATCGACCTGCCAATCCTCTTCAAGTTAGTGATGGAGGAGAACGACAACAACAAGGCTGAGACCGAGCTCAGAGCAGTGGCTTACTACCCCGACATGGTGTGTGCAGACATATTGCTTATACAGTATGTGATTGTTTGAAATAAATCTAAGAGACGATACCGTGAGTCTTATGATCTATCTTGTCTCTGTCCAGGTGAACATGATCGTCTTGGGGAAAAACCTGGGCATTCCGAAGCCCTTTGGCCCCAAGGTGAACGGACGCTGTGCCCTGGAGGTGGAGATGTGCTCCCTGATGGAGGGCCTGGGTCTCAGCTGCACCTTCATCGACGACTTCGCCTCCTACCACAAACAGCTGGGAGAGGTGCACTGCGGCTCCAACGTCCGCAGGGAACCGTTTGACTTCAAGTGGTGGAACCTGGAGATGTGAATAAAAACTGATCCGTGGGTGGAGAAGGGTTAGAGGACCAGGTTCAAGAAAACAAACGCAGCCCCTCTCATTTTCTTGCCTTACATTTTCTCTAAAATCATGAAACGCTTTATTTTCTCATAATCTTGCAATGCGTGCCAATCTTTCCCCCCCCCCAAAAAATGAATTACACAGTTATCACCTATGTAGGAACAATTAACCAAGGGCTCGATCTAATATGCATCTTCTTCTTTAATAAACATTTTTGGTGGATGTAAAACAATATTTACAAACATGTCTTTTGAACAAGGGCTTAAGCAGACAAGAACAGAAATACAATCATTTGAATGGAGCACATAGAAGGGTCCCTCCTTTTGTTGTGGTTTATAGCAAGCACAGTTAGATGAACGGTACCACATAGTAATATGCTATAATATTACATCGCCACAAGAGGGCGCACATCATCTACTCAAGCATTTCAAAATTCCAAAGTAAAATCATTTGACATTTTCTTACCAAAAATGTAGCCTCATATCTTTTCAATGCCTTTTTCAAGTAAAAATCAAAAGATTGTAGCTTGATGAACCCACTTTGGGCTGTTTTGCATTTGGTCCAGTGTCTGAACCCTTTTGCACTTTCACAAACTGGAAATGCTGTTTTTAAATCACCAAAGACAATAAATCTCATGTCCGCTTCAGTCATATTACTGAAATAAACTCCATATTTCAGTTCTTTCCTTCATCATAAATTGAAAGACATGAATAAGCTTCTCTGCTCTGAAAAGGGGAGCTGTTTCAGACTTAAAGGCATGGGTGTAGGAAGCATCCTGAATGTGGGGGGGACATTTTTAAGGGGGGGTGTGGGGGTCCCCCCCCACGAAAAAAATACATAGTAGATGGTGGTTTGATACTTTTATGTGGCTATACTAGCATGAGGAAAAGTGATGGGTACATTTTGTAATTTTATCCAGTAGTAAAGAAAGGAAACATATTTGATTATTAATTCAGAGCCGTCTTTGAATTAATAAAAAGCAGTTTAAATGTCAATTTTTTGTACATTTATATACAACAATAAATATTTGTGAGTGCATTGAGAGATATTGTTGTGGAGAGTCATTTATATATAAATCGCAAAATACATTTGTGTATCCTTCTGTGAGCATTTATTAATATTGAGACTGATCTGACTCCATACAGATGTTAAGTTCACCTTGGAATGGTATCATTGACTTAAATGTTCAAATAAATGTTGCTCTTCTGTCTATATTGGTCATATGATGCCCCTTGACTGAAATGCTTCCTGTTCAATATCCCCACTGACTTCCTTAACATTCTGGGATGAAAGACCACATCACAATTTACTCTAAACTGTCATTTCCCTTTCATCACTCACCTCAGCAACGGACCTCTCTCCACTGTCCCTGTGTTCTGCCTCTGACTCACTCTCAAGCGCCTAGATGTCAAGAGAGGTGGTGAAGTGATCATTATTTATTGAGCAGTATACTCTTTCAGTCTTTCACATTGAATCATAACAAGTCATACTGAATGTAAATACAACTGACTCTAAAGTAAGTCCCAGTCTGTGACATTGGACATCTTGAAGACTCAAAGTCCCAAGCAGTCGGTAGAATATTAGCTGTCTATGTAATGTGCACAGAAAAATAAATAGTTAACTGAATACTGGGATGGAAATTGCCTATAAGCACTCAGTAAAACATAAGCACACACAAAAAGCTTCTGAATGATAAGAAGTATAATTAAAACATAATGCACATTACCATTTTGAGAGAGAGTAGGCTACCTAAGTTAAAGAACTCAGAAAATAATCTCTTACCGAACTGAGGTTCCAGTAAAACACACTGACTGCATCTCCACATGGACATCATGGTGTTTACATGAGCACAGAGAGATCGGGTTATTCATGTTCCCTGTTTACATGATAAATACTAGTAACCTGGCATTTCGATGCCTTTTCTCATCTAAACTATTCAGTATTTGTATCTATCATGACCAAGCGGCAAACTCTGGGGAACAGCCGGGAAGCCAATACGGAAGTGCCACACACTGCAGTTCATATATTGGCCGATAGGCGATGGCTGCAGAAAGGAGCAATTTCCATAGACCCCCATGTTAAAATGCCCAACTTTACAGCAGAAAAAAACATGTTTCTGTCCCTGGCTCCATACATTTTTATTATCGATATAGTTAGATTCCACCTTCATGATTATGGATCTGTGAGTGAATTGTTTTCTAACACGACCCTTTTATTTATATTAGGTCTTAAAGTGTTTGCATTAATTAGGGCGTGGTCACGTTGATGGACACGTACATGCCTCACTGTCAGCTAACAGCAACTTGTCCACTCTGCTAGGCTACAACCATAGAGGCTACAACGTTAGTTAGTCATAGTACTGTACTTGACCCTTTAACTTTAGCCGTGTTCGTGGTGATATACCAGACAATTAAGATGTCGTGCTGTGCGCTTGAATGTACAAACAGAACTTCCAAGAAGTCTACTCTCAGCTTTTTTCGGTGAGTAAAATGATAATATTATACATGTTAACCCCGTTCGCAGGTGTTTGTGTGCTTGTTAGCTTAGCTTGTTATGTAGCTTATTAGCCAGCTAAGGACGTAACCCTTTATACATGTGTATATATATATACAGTTTAGTTTATGATTCAGCCTTGGGTAAGACTTTTATAGTCTATGGCTATGACACCCATAATGCTAAATGGGAGCAAATGTTAAAAGGGGACCCAATTATCCCAGTGGTGGCCGCCGGAGTCCGCCGCCGAAGCTAACCGGAGCCGTAGCTAGCCCTTTGCGGCTCCGTTAGCTTCGGCCAGCGGCGGAGCCCGGCGTTATAACTGGAGATCAAGGAATGCAGCGAAACGCGGACTTGGTTCGCCTGCAGCCCGCTATAGTATTAGCTAAAGAAATGATGTTGAACAAGGCTTATTAAGCTGAACATCGCCACAATTGTTCTGCTATGTATCGGTACTTATTTTATTTTCTTAACGTGTGAATGACAAGCATTAAGAATAACAACAAATAGCTATTTATCTTGCATATTGTCTCGTTTGATTATGAATGTAACGCTTATATAGTGGAACTACACTGTTTTATCAAAACCAAAGTGCCACGCAGTAACTTGGTATGCATGTATTTCAGCAGGAAATGTGCAACCTAGATTACATTTACCAACACAGACTATATAGAAATATTTGTAAAAGTTGTTCATGCGTTATTAAGTGAATATGGCATTAACCCTCCTGTTGTCTTTGGGTCGGTTTTCATGTATTTTTGAATAAAGGTTTCCTTTAGGTGATCCAGACAGGCTGGACCAGTGGGTGCTGAACATCCGGAGGAATACATGGACCCCCAACGTTTCTTCTCGCCTGTGCAGTGCACACTTTGAGAGTCATCCCTTCAGCACGGACTCCTGGGTACAGATCCTTTAAAAAAATAATAATAACTTGGTTCCATTTGTGAGTGTAAATTGTTGTTACTAATTAAATACATGTTATACATCATACAATGCTAAATAATTGTTATGGCACAGCTTGCACATCAGTGATGAGTAATGTTCTTTTGATTAAAGGCCAAATTAAGATTTTGCCAGTTAAGTATAGAAACATAAAAATCGAATTTTTTTTGCAAACCATCACATTTCTCTTCAATTTATGCAAAGACTCTTTATCATAGATAGAGAATTGCCATTTCCCCCAAATACTCTATGTTAAAAACAGATGAATTATATTACCTTTTTTACATTATTTTAATAGCAACATTCATTCATCTGTTGTCATCTTATAACTTATTTATCTTAAAGGAGACCTATCATGCTATATTTAAATGATATAGTGTATGACCATACCTATATAAGGTATATTTATACATTTTATTTTTCAAAATACCAAACAGATCATTTTTTAGACATGCCTCGTTTTGCTCATTTTCGCTCTATTCCAAGCCCGTCTTTGAAAATTCTGAGCAGCAGCTGACCACGCCCCCCTGCAGAAGAGCAGGCATGAGCCGGCGAGAGTCACGTTACCATGCTTGCTGTGATTACGAGTGTCGAATAAACATGTCATCTCAGAGCAATGCATGTGTTCAAGCATACTATCAATTTGATCCAGAAACTGACCCTGAAGCAGCGGAGGTTTTGGTGGAGGTGCAAAAATCTCGGTTGCAGCAGGACGTTTCTGAATGGTTAGCTGACAAGCTGTTGTCCCTATTTATTTTACTCTGTTACGATGCTTGCTCCTTATTCCGTTCATATTTTGGCTAATTAGCAAGAATGCAATGTGTACAGTTTGTAACGCAAAAACAGCGATATATATATATTAGGGCTGTCAAACGATTACAATTTTTAATCAGATTAATCACAGCTTAAAAATTAATTAATCATGATTAATCACCATTTGAACTATGTCCAAAATATGCCATTTATTTACGTATATTGTTGTGGGAATGGAAAGATAAATGAAAGAAGGCGGATATATCAATTTAACATACAGTATCTATGTTTATTATAACATTTTTCTGCATGTCAAAATGAAAGACAACCCACACACCTATCAATCATCAAACCGTGGGGTCTTAATTCATTACGTGTTGATTTTTATCAACGGGCGAGTACTTCAGGAAAGTCGACAGAGGGGGGGGGGGGGGCTAGTGGAGTACTTCGTGACCACAGAGTGTGAACGTTGTGATCAGCTGTTTTAGCGCAGTTCTCCAGTGAAGGGGGGAGTCTCCCTCCGCAGCGGGTTGGCGTAGTTTTGGCACAGTTCCGTTGTACAGACCGACGTTAACAGTAGCCCTGTCTGTGCACACGGAGACCGACTCTGTCGTCCGGTGATAACCGCCTTCTGGAAAAGCTTCACAAGTACGTCGGTACGCAAATGCGCTTTGTGACACAAGTGACGGTACGCATTTCAGACTACGCACATAACCTGCGTACCAGTTATGTGCACCCCTGTACCAGAGCCATATTATTACTATTATATGGCTCTGCCCTGTACTACAGCAAAAGTATTCTGCGTCGGGACTTCCTGCAACAACACCACGCCGTTATCAAAGATGTTCTATTGAGAAGACGATCACTACGTGACAGAAGTTTTCAAAACCGTGGCGACTGAAATCAATCTTACTAACTGCTGTCTGTGCAATTTACTCCGCGCGAGTTGGCAGACTTTATTTTGCTTACTTTAACATCATTTGTCATGGTGGGGCTAAGCCATTTCTTGGTATGGGTGTAGCCTACCCCAGCCATACCCTGGCGCTGCCACTGGTGGCACGTATGGGGCGGGCCATTCTGCACATGCGTTAAATGCGTTAAATATTTTAACGCAATTAATTCAAAAAATTAATTACCGCCGTTAACGCGATAATTTTGACAGCACTAATATATATATATATTTATAAAGGGAGACATTCATATTTTCAGCATATATACAATGGCCTCATTGCGTTTATTAATAGTTTACAGTCCTTTTCTTCCAACATCGTGCAACAACCGTTGGAAAGTTGAATAACTTAGGATGATAAAAAGTATAACTCCAGCAACAAATTGTCAGCAATGTGTGTAGTTTCATGTGTTTTTAAAAGCTCAGTTATTGACTTCTTTGTGCAAATTGCGCCACGATGCCTTCTGAACGGAGAATGTGTGCTGCATGGAGATACCACAGGTAACATTTTTGATAGCTTTACTAAGTTGTCTGTTTAAATACATTTTTCACATGTCATTCAATATATGTTTATCACAATGTGTCAAGACGGATGCAGTAACTTGAGGACTCTGTAACCTGTATGGTGGACCATCCTGGATTGGAGCCTGTGTGCCTAAATGTGTTCTCCCTGCAGAATGCGTTGCATATTTACAGAGCTGAACATGGTGGACTACAGTTGAGGCAAATAGAGCAGTGAGTGGTTTGTTTGTTTGTTTTGACTGAAATTGTAAAACGAATGCTAATATTGTTCATGGAAATAAATACTGGTGTATATGGCTTTATGCAATCTTTCATTCTGTCATTGTACATGTACTATTATATTATATACTACACAGCAATGGCATAACACACCCATGTGTACGACAAAAAGGTCCACACACACACAACCTTATGCTTTTGAAATCAGAATATTCTTTACCCATCCAAACATGAATAATCACGACACATTTTGATATCAACTTGGAACTTTATTGTCAAAATCAACGGTTAAAAAAAAACTAAATGTAGCCTACTTGTATTTTGTATAAATGACACTAAATATTTTTACAGAAGCTTTGTGAGCTGGTGCTGGGGCTTCCTTGGACGCAGGATCAGAGTGGTGATTCCGGCCTGCGTTGTCCTCAGGATACGCAGGGAGTTTCCAGATCCGTGAAATGTCGATGTTGGGTTCAGACAGCAGCCAAATGCAATGGTAAAAAAAGCACAACAAAAAATGTGGTTTAGATTAGTATATGCATGTAAAAAACTGAAACTTCTTTCTAATTTTTTTATTTTATATTTGTAAATAGTTGTATAATACATATTTTAAACACTTACGGAATGTGGGGTCAGTCTTTACTGGTTTTGCTTTGCATTCTCCCTTCCTGGCCTTTGGGAACTGCAGTTTATACAGAGGGTTTCCAGTGGATGAAGTGGCTTGTGCACGCTCAGCGTTTTCATTGTAGTGCAGGGCTGCCAGGTACAGTCTTTCATTTCCGCCATGATAAAAAAAAATGTAAATAATAGCAAAGGATGTACAAATTGTCACTAATTAGGAAGTATGTGAGGTGCTGGCCTGTAAAGAAGAACACATAGTTAGAACAAAATCATCTCAACTTAGTATTCAGGATGAGAAAATACTATTTGGATAAATATAGTCTGAAATCCCAAAAGATGGGGCTAAAACTCTCTATTTAGCAAAACTCTCTATTTAGCAAAGCTCTCTATTTAGCAAAGCTCTTTGCTTAGCCTTTTCCAATCTGAGTTAGTTTTGAACCGTAACGTGCATGCTGTGTTTCTGACTCAATGCAGGTGATGTGTTGGAGAGGGGCTGAGCTCAGTAGACTGACTGTAATGAGTGCTAGCCACTAATTAGCCTGTTGCTAGAGGTAAGGCCTTGTCAACAACAACAGACCGACGGGGCTTTAGCTCAGTTTTACTCGTGGTGTGTGTCCCCCCTCGCATACATACACAGTGTTGTATCCTAACACACCCCCATTTATATTCATGTGCGCAAACAAGTAAACACACAAAAGCTTTTACATATAACGCTGCAAAACGCGGCATGTCTCATTAGCGTAGCTTAGCTTACAGATCGATGATATCTGATCGTTCTTACAGACTACAATCACAAAAGCGTTTACATATAACGCTGGAAAAAACGGCACTTGCCTACAGAAGATTACGTTTGTTATTATAACTTACTCAATATGATTGTAGAGGATACAAAATACTAATAAATAGGAGAATAAATACTTGTGTTATCGCCTAGGGCGTGGCTTTACAGCCTTCACACAGATCGCCATTACGGCAGTATGTCTGAACATGTTAGCAAATGCCTGATAATTCAAATGACAAAGCAAAGACTGCGGAGCATACAAAATAAAATGCTACAAAAATATATAAACACCTAACCGATTACTATTTGGGTTTGAGGCGACATTGATACGGCGAAGCTACATGCTACATGCTACAAGCTAGAGATAGCTTTATCAGGAAAAACACCGCTAAATAAAAACGTACAGCTTCAAAATTGGATGTGTCCTCACTGGCATGGTCCCGGATGGTTGGTATTGATCCCGGGTTTAGCATTACTTTGGAGGCATATCCGTGTTGGACTTGAGACAAGTTCATAAACATGTCCGTCGTAAAATGTTTGGAACACACAAACAGAAATCTGGCGTGGTCTTCTGGCACATGTCCCTTGTAAATGAATTCTAGCCACAGATTCATTTCTTTTTCCACTGATGGCATTGCATGCAGTCCCCTGTCCCGAGTCTTGCAGCCAACAACAGCACAACGTTTAACTATCTTAGACATCCTGGCAAGAGCAGGCAAAAACGCTGTGGGTTGATTTAGCCTGCCGATAGCCTATATGCGAATGAGAGGTTTGGCAATGCACGTGGCCGTGGCTCATTCCCCTGATAGGTGGAGAGTTGACCAATAAGCCGAGGACTTCTCTGTGACATAGAAAAGTATTGAAATCTGGATCCGTTTTTTTCAGATCCGTTGCAGCCCCTTTTTTAGAGATTTGGCGAAGGAGGAAAATAGAGAGGGTTGTGTTTTCTGACACTTGGTGAGTTCCCTGGAACACCGGGGACACATATTCATGTATAAAAGACGTACAAAGGTGCATTTTGCATGATAGGTCCCCTTTAACAGCTATCACTGTAAAAAAAAAAAGATTTAATTTAATTTTACTATCCATCCATCCATCCATCTTCTCCCGCTTATCCGTGGTCGGGTCGCGGGGGTAGCAGTTCCAGCAGAGAGCCCCAAACTTTCTTTTCCCTGGCGACATCAACCAGCTCTGACTGGGGGATCCCAAGGCGCTCCCAGGCCAGCGAAGAGATATAATCCCTCCACCTGGTCCTAGGTCTACCCCTTGGTCTCTTCCCAGCTGGACGTGCCTGGAACACCTCCCTAGGGAGGCGCCCAGGTGGCATCCTAACTAGGTGCCCGAACCACCTCAACTGGCTTCTTTCGACGCGAAGGAGGAGCGGCTCAACTCCGAGTCCCTCCCTGATGACCGAACTTCTCACCTTATCCCTAAGGGAGACACCAGCCACCCGGCGGAGGAAACCCATCTCGGCCGCTTGTATCCGCGATCTCGTTCTTTCGGTCATGACCCATCCTTCATGACCATAGGTGAGGGTAGGAACGAAAATGGCCCGGTAGACAGAGAGCTTTGCCTTCTGGCTCAGCTCCCTTTTCGTCACAACGGTGCGGTAAAGCGACTGCAGTACCGCTCCCGCTGCTCCGATTCTCCGGCCCATCTCACGCTCCATTGTTCCCTCACTCGAGAACAAGACCCCGAGATACTTGAACTCCTTCACTTGGGGTAAGGACTCATTCCCTACTTGGAGTGGACAGTCCATCGGTTTCCTGCTGAGAACCATGGCCTCAGATTTGGAGGTGCTGATCCTCATCCCAGCAGCTTCACACTTGGTTGCGAACCGATTCAGTGAGTGCTGAAGATCGCAGACCGATGAAGCCATCAGAACCACATCATCTGCAAAAAGCAGTGGTGCAATCCTTAGTCCACCGAACTGCAGACCCCCTCCCCCACGACTACGCCTCGAAATCCGATCCATGTATATTACAAACAGGATTGGTGACAAAGCGCAGCCCTGGCGGAGGCCAACCCTCACCGGAAATGGGTCCGACTTACTGCCGAGGACCCGGACACAGCTCTCGCTTTGGGAGTACAGAGATTGGATGGCCCTGAGTAGAGACCCCCTCACCCCATACTCCCGCAGCACCTCCCACAGTAACTCCCTGGGAACTCGGTCATACGCCTTCTCCAAGTCTACAAAACACATGTAGACCGGATAAGCGTACTCCCAAGCCCCCTCCAGGATCCTTGCGAGAGTAAAAAGCTGATCCGTCGTTCCACGACCAGGACGGAATCCGCATTGTTCCTCCTCAATCTGAGGTTCGACAATCGGCCTGACCCTCCTTTCGAGTACCTTGGAGTAAACTTTCCCGGGGAGGCTGAGTAGTGTGATGCCTCTGTAATTGGCACACACCCTCTGATCCCCCTTTTTAAAAAGGGGAACCACCACCCCGGTCTGCCACTCCTTCGGTACCGTTAATTTTACTATACAATATTTATCTTTACATTCTGTTCTTGCATATGTCTTATTATATTTACGTGTATATAGATTTCTGCCTGCACTAATTTATTATTCTTAATTTAATTTTGAATTTCTTTTATTGTTTTATGTCTTATATAACTATGTTGCATTGTTGGAGGAGCTCGGGACAGATGATTTTCATTGCCATTCCTACACTGTAGCCTATGTGCTATGACATAAATCCTTTGAATCTGAATCTTGGAAACACGTAATTGTTGAATGGATTAACTGCATAGTTAACATGTTGGCCCTCTATTGTCTTTTATAATGCACTCTTAAATTTAAAACAACATTATTCAAAAGAAAGTTGAATATCTACAGACCTCAAAAAGTTATTTTATGTGTTTTTGATTATTATTTTTATTAGGGAAGGAGATGCCTGAAAAACACTGCAGTGCCCACCATTTTCTATTTCACCAATGGCAAAGAACAACAGCCTAGAAGGAAAAGCAGGGCGAGTAGCAATGAGA